>NW_027363041.1:0-623861 GCF_046119375.1 Phyllobates terribilis | reverse complement strand
TTTTTAATCTTCAGCGGAATTCCGAGAACAATGGAACAGTTCCGAAGCATTTTTAACTTCAGCAGATTTCCGAGAACAATGGAAGAGTTCCGAAGCATTTTTAAACTTCAGCGGAATTTCGAGAGCAATGGAAGAGTTCCGAAGCATTTTTAAACATCTGCGGAATTCTGAGAACAATGGAAGAGTTCCGAAGCATTTTTAAACTTCAGCAGAATTCCGAGAACAATGGAAGAGTTCCGATGCATTTTTAAACTTCTGCGGAATTCCGAGAAAAATGGAAGAGTTCCGAAGCATTTTTAAACTTCAGCGGAATTCCGAGAACAATGGAAGAGTTCCGAAGCAGTTTTAAACGTCAGCAGTATGCCGAGAACAATGGGAGAGTTCCGACGCATTTTTAAACGTCAGCGGAATTCCGAGAACAATGGAAGAGATCTGAAGCATTTTTAAACTTCAGCGGAATTCCGAGAACAATGGAAGAGTTCCGAAGCATTTTTAAATGTCAGCGGAATGCCGAGAACAATGGAAGAGTTCCGACGCATTTTTAAACGTCAGCGGAATTCCGAGAACAATGGAAGAGATCTGAAGCATTTTTAAACTTCAGCGGAATTTTGAGAACATTGGAAGAGTTCCGAAGCATTTTTAAACGTAAGCGGAATTCTGAGAACAATGGAAGAGTTCCAAAGCATTTTTAATCTTCAGCGGAATTCCGAGAACAATGGAACAGTTCCGAAGCATTTTTAACTTCAGCAGATTTCCGAGAACAATGGAAGAGTTCCGAAGCATTTTTAAACTTCAGCGGAATTCCGAGAAAAATGGAAGAGTTGCGAAGCATTTTTATCTTCAGCGGAATGCCGAGAACAATGGAAGAGTTCCGACGCATTTTTAAAGGTCAGCGGAATTCCGAGAACAATGTAAGAGATCTGAAGCATTTTTAAACTTCAGCGGAATTTCGAGAGCAATGGAAGAGTTCCGAAGCATTTTTAAACATCTGCGGAATTCTGAGAACAATGGAAGAGTTCCGAAGCATTTTTAAACTTCAGCAGAATTCCGAGAACAATGGAAGAGTTCCGAAGCATTTTTAAATGTCAGCGGAATGCCGAGAACAATGGAAGAGTTCCGACGCATTTTTAAACGTCAGCGGAATTCCGAGAACAATGGAAGAGATCTGAAGCATTTTTAAACTTCAGCGGAATTTTGAGAACATTGGAAGAGTTCCGAAGCATTTTTAAACGTAAGCGGAATTCTGAGAACAATGGAAGAGTTCCAAAGCATTTTTAATCTTCAGCGGAATTCCGAGAACAATGGAACAGTTCCGAAGCATTTTTAACTTCAGCAGATTTCCGAGAACAATGGAAGAGTTCCGAAGCATTTTTAAACTTCAGCGGAATTTCGAGAGCAATGGAAGAGTTCCGAAGCATTTTTAAACATCTGCGGAATTCTGAGAACAATGGAAGAGTTCCGAAGCATTTTTAAACTTCAGCAGAATTCCGAGAACAATGGAAGAGTTCCGATGCATTTTTAAACTTCTGCGGAATTCCGAGAAAAATGGAAGAGTTCCGAAGCATTTTTAAACTTCAGCGGAATTCCGAGAACAATGGAAGAGTTCCGAAGCAGTTTTAAACGTCAGCAGTATGCCGAGAACAATGGGAGAGTTCCGACGCATTTTTAAACGTCAGCGGAATTCCGAGAACAATGGAAGAGATCTGAAGCATTTTTAAACTTCAGCGGAATTCCGAGAACAATGGAAGAGTTCCGAAGCATTTTTAAATGTCAGCGGAATGCCGAGAACAATGGAAGAGTTCCGACGCATTTTTAAACGTCAGCGGAATTCCGAGAACAATGGAAGAGATCTGAAGCATTTTTAAACTTCAGCGGAATTTTGAGAACATTGGAAGAGTTCCGAAGCATTTTTAAACGTAAGCGGAATTCTGAGAACAATGGAAGAGTTCCAAAGCATTTTTAATCTTCAGCGGAATTCCGAGAACAATGGAACAGTTCCGAAGCATTTTTAACTTCAGCAGATTTCCGAGAACAATGGAAGAGTTCCGAAGCATTTTTAAACTTCAGCGGAATTCCGAGAAAAATGGAAGAGTTGCGAAGCATTTTTATCTTCAGCGGAATGCCGAGAACAATGGAAGAGTTCCGACGCATTTTTAAAGGTCAGCGGAATTCCGAGAACAATGTAAGAGATCTGAAGCATTTTTAAACTTCAGCGGAATTTCGAGAGCAATGGAAGAGTTCCGAAGCATTTTTAAACATCTGCGGAATTCTGAGAACAATGGAAGAGTTCCGAAGCATTTTTAAACTTCAGCAGAATTCCGAGAACAATGGAAGAGTTCCGATGCATTTTTAAACTTCTGCGGAATTCCGAGAAAAATGGAAGAGTTCCGAAGCATTTTTAAACTTCAGCGGAATTCCGAGAACAATGGAAGAGTTCCGAAGCAGTTTTAAACGTCAGCAGTATGCCGAGAACAATGGAAGAGTTCCGACGCATTTTTAAACGTCAGCGGAATTCCGAGAACAATGGAAGAGATCTGAAGCATTTTTAAACTTCAGCGGAATTTTGAGAACAATGGAAGAGTTCCGAAGCATTTTTAAACGTCAGCGGAATTCTGAGAACAATGGAAGAGTTCCGAAGCTTTTTTAATCTTCAGCGGAATTCCGAGAACAATGGAAGAGTTCCGAAGCATTTTTAAACATCAGCGGAATTCCGAGAACATAGGAAGAGTTCCGATGCATTTTTGATCTTCAGCGGAATTCCGAAAACAATGGAAGAGTTCCGAAGCATTTTTAAACGTCAGCAGAATGCCGAGAACAATGGAAGAGTTCCGACGCATTTTTAAATGTCAGCGGAATTCCGAGAACAATGGAAGCGATCTGAAGCATTTTTAAACTTCAGCGGAATTTCGAGAACAATGGAAGAGTTCCGAAGCATTTTTAAACGTCAGCGTAATTCTGAGAACAATGGAAGAGTTCCGAAGAATTTTTAATCTTCAGCGGAATTCCGAGAACAATGGAACAGTTCCGAAGCATTTTTAACTTCAGCAGAATTCCGAGAACAATGGAAGAGTTCCGAAGCATTTTTAAACTTCAGCAGAATTCCGAGAACAATGGAAGAGTTCCGAAGTATTTTTAAACGTCATCGGAATGCCGAGAACAATGGAAGAGTTCCGATGCATTTTTAATGGTCAGCGGAATTCCGAGAACAATGTAAGAGATCTGAAGCATTTTTAAACTTCAGCGGAATTTCGAGAGCAATGGAAGAGTTCCGAAGCATTTTTAAACATCTGCGGAATTCTGAGAAGAATGGAAGAGTTCCGAAGCATTTTTAACTTCAGCAGAATTCCGAGAACAATGGAAGAGTTCCGAAGCATTTTTAAACGTCCGCGGAATGCCGAGAACAATGGAAGAGTTCCGAAGCATTTTTAAACATCAGCGGAATTCTGAGAACAATGGAAGAGTTCTGAAGCATTTTTAAACTTCAGCGGAATTTCAAGAACAATGGAAGAATTCCGACGCATTTTTAAACGTCAGCGGAATTCTGAGAACAATGGAGGCGTTCCGAAGCATTTTTAAACGTCAGCAGAATTCTCAGAACATTGGAAGAGTTCCGAAGCATTTTTAAACTTCAGCGGAATTCCGAGAACAATGGAAGAGTTCCGAAGCATTTTTAAACTTCAGCGGAATTCCGAGAACAATGGAAGAGTTCCGAAGCATTTTTAAACGTCAGCGGAATTCCGAGAACAATGGAAGAGTTCCGAAGCATTTTTAAACTTCAGCGGAATTCCGAGAACAATGGAAGAGTTCCGAAGCATTTTTAAATGTCAGCGGAATGCCGAGAACAATGGAAGAGTTCCGACGCATTTTTAAACGTCAGCGGAATTCCGAGAACAATGGAAGAGATCTGAAGCATTTTTAAACTTCAGCGGAATTTTGAGAACATTGGAAGAGTTCCGAAGCATTTTTAAACGTAAGCGGAATTCTGAGAACAATGGAAGAGTTCCAAAGCATTTTTAATCTTCAGCGGAATTCCGAGAACAATGGAACAGTTCCGAAGCATTTTTAACTTCAGCAGATTTCCGAGAACAATGGAAGAGTTCCGAAGCATTTTTAAACTTCAGCGGAATTCCGAGAAAAATGGAAGAGTTGCGAAGCATTTTTATCTTCAGCGGAATGCCGAGAACAATGGAAGAGTTCCGACGCATTTTTAAAGGTCAGCGGAATTCCGAGAACAATGTAAGAGATCTGAAGCATTTTTAAACTTCAGCGGAATTTCGAGAGCAATGGAAGAGTTCCGAAGCATTTTTAAACATCTGCGGAATTCTGAGAACAATGGAAGAGTTCCGAAGCATTTTTAAACTTCAGCAGAATTCCGAGAACAATGGAAGAGTTCCGATGCATTTTTAAACTTCTGCGGAATTCCGAGAAAAATGGAAGAGTTCCGAAGCATTTTTAAACTTCAGCGGAATTACGAGAACAATGGAAGAGATCTGAAGCATTTTTAAACTTCAGCGGAATTTCGAGAGCAATGGAAGAGTTCCGAAGCATTTTTAAACATCTGCGGAATTCTGAGAACAATGGAAGAGTTCCGAAGCATTTTTAAACTTCAGCAGAATTCCGAGAACAATGGAAGAGTTCCGATGCATTTTTAAACTTCTGCGGAATTCCGAGAAAAATGGAAGAGTTCCGAAGCATTTTTAAACTTCAGCGGAATTCCGAGAACAATGGAAGAGTTCCGAAGCAGTTTTAAACGTCAGCAGTATGCCGAGAACAATGGAAGAGTTCCGACGCATTTTTAAACGTCAGCGGAATTCCGAGAACAATGGAAGAGATCTGAAGCATTTTTAAACTTCAGCGGAATTTTGAGAACAATGGAAGAGTTCCGAAGCATTTTTAAACGTCAGCGGAATTCTGAGAACAATGGAAGAGTTCCGAAGCTTTTTTAATCTTCAGCGGAATTCCGAGAACAATGGAAGAGTTCCGAAGCATTTTTAAACATCAGCGGAATTCCGAGAACATAGGAAGAGTTCCGATGCATTTTTGATCTTCAGCGGAATTCCGAAAACAATGGAAGAGTTCCGAAGCATTTTTAAACGTCAGCAGAATGCCGAGAACAATGGAAGAGTTCCGACGCATTTTTAAATGTCAGCGGAATTCCGAGAACAATGGAAGCGATCTGAAGCATTTTTAAACTTCAGCGGAATTTCGAGAACAATGGAAGAGTTCCGAAGCATTTTTAAACGTCAGCGTAATTCTGAGAACAATGGAAGAGTTCCGAAGAATTTTTAATCTTCAGCGGAATTCCGAGAACAATGGAACAGTTCCGAAGCATTTTTAACTTCAGCAGAATTCCGAGAACAATGGAAGAGTTCCGAAGCATTTTTAAACTTCAGCAGAATTCCGAGAACAATGGAAGAGTTCCGAAGTATTTTTAAACGTCATCGGAATGCCGAGAACAATGGAAGAGTTCCGATGCATTTTTAATGGTCAGCGGAATTCCGAGAACAATGTAAGAGATCTGAAGCATTTTTAAACTTCAGCGGAATTTCGAGAGCAATGGAAGAGTTCCGAAGCATTTTTAAACATCTGCGGAATTCTGAGAAGAATGGAAGAGTTCCGAAGCATTTTTAACTTCAGCAGAATTCCGAGAACAATGGAAGAGTTCCGAAGCATTTTTAAACGTCCGCGGAATGCCGAGAACAATGGAAGAGTTCCGAAGCATTTTTAAACATCAGCGGAATTCTGAGAACAATGGAAGAGTTCTGAAGCATTTTTAAACTTCAGCGGAATTTCAAGAACAATGGAAGAATTCCGACGCATTTTTAAACGTCAGCGGAATTCTGAGAACAATGGAGGCGTTCCGAAGCATTTTTAAACGTCAGCAGAATTCTCAGAACATTGGAAGAGTTCCGAAGCATTTTTAAACTTCAGCGGAATTCCGAGAACAATGGAAGAGTTCCGAAGCATTTTTAAACTTCAGCGGAATTCCGAGAACAATGGAAGAGTTCCGAAGCATTTTTAAACGTCAGCGGAATTCCGAGAACAATGGAAGAGTTCCGAAGCATTTTTAAACTTCAGCGGAATTCCGAGAACAATGGAAGAGTTCCGAAGCATTTTTAAATGTCAGCGGAATGCCGAGAACAATGGAAGAGTTCCGACGCATTTTTAAACGTCAGCGGAATTCCGAGAACAATGGAAGAGATCTGAAGCATTTTTAAACTTCAGCGGAATTTTGAGAACATTGGAAGAGTTCCGAAGCATTTTTAAACGTAAGCGGAATTCTGAGAACAATGGAAGAGTTCCAAAGCATTTTTAATCTTCAGCGGAATTCCGAGAACAATGGAACAGTTCCGAAGCATTTTTAACTTCAGCAGATTTCCGAGAACAATGGAAGAGTTCCGAAGCATTTTTAAACTTCAGCGGAATTCCGAGAAAAATGGAAGAGTTGCGAAGCATTTTTATCTTCAGCGGAATGCCGAGAACAATGGAAGAGTTCCGACGCATTTTTAAAGGTCAGCGGAATTCCGAGAACAATGTAAGAGATCTGAAGCATTTTTAAACTTCAGCGGAATTTCGAGAGCAATGGAAGAGTTCCGAAGCATTTTTAAACATCTGCGGAATTCTGAGAACAATGGAAGAGTTCCGAAGCATTTTTAAACTTCAGCAGAATTCCGAGAACAATGGAAGAGTTCCGATGCATTTTTAAACTTCTGCGGAATTCCGAGAAAAATGGAAGAGTTCCGAAGCATTTTTAAACTTCAGCGGAATTACGAGAACAATGGAAGAGTTCCGAAGCAGTTTTAAACGTCAGCAGTATGCCGAGAACAATGGAAGAGTTCCGACGCATTTTTAAACGTCAGCGGAATTCCGAGAACAATGGAAGAGATTTGAAGCATTTTTAAACTTCAGCGGAATTTTGAGAACAATGGAAGAGTTCCGAAGCATTTTTAAACGTCAGCAGAATTCTCAGAACATTGGAAGAGTTCCGAAGCATTTTTAAACTTCAGCTGAATTCCGAGAAAAATGGAAGAGTTCCGAAGCATTTTTAAACTTCAGCGGAATTCCGAGAACAATGGAAGAGTTCCGAAGCATTTTTAAACGTCAGCGGAATTCCGAGAACAATGGAAGAGTTCCGAAGCATTTTTAAACTTCAGCGGAATTCCGAGAACAATGGAAGAGTTCCGAAGCATTTTTAAATGTCAGCGGAATGCCGAGAACAATGGAAGAGTTCCGACGCATTTTTAAACGTCAGCGGAATTCCGAGAACAATGGAAGAGATCTGAAGCATTTTTAAACTTCAGCGGAATTTTGAGAACATTGGAAGAGTTCCGAAGCATTTTTAAACGTAAGCGGAATTCTGAGAACAATGGAATAGTTCCAAAGCATTTTTAATCTTCAGCGGAATTCCGAGAACAATGGAACAGTTCCGAAGCATTTTTAACTTCAGCAGATTTCCGAGAACAATGGAAGAGTTCCGAAGCATTTTTAAACTTCAGCGGAATTCCGAGAAAAATGGAAGAGTTGCGAAGCATTTTTATCTTCAGCGGAATGCCGAGAACAATGGAAGAGTTCGGACGCATTTTTAAAGGTCAGCGGAATTCCGAGAACAATGTAAGAGATCTGAAGCATTTTTAAACTTCAGCGGAATTTCGAGAGCAATGGAAGAGTTCCGAAGCATTTTTAAACATCTGCGGAATTCTGAGAACAATGGAAGAGTTCCGAAGCATTTTTAAACTTCAGCAGAATTCCGAGAACAATGGAAGAGTTCCGATGCATTTTTAAACTTCTGCGGAATTCCGAGAAAAATGGAAGAGTTCCGAAGCATTTTTAAACTTCAGCGGAATTCCGAGAACAATGGAAGAGTTCCGAAGCAGTTTTAAACGTCAGCAGTATGCCGAGAACAATGGGAGAGTTCCGACGCATTTTTAAACGTCAGCGGAATTCCGAGAACAATGGAAGAGATCTGAAGCATTTTTAAACTTCAGCGGAATTCCGAGAACAATGGAAGAGTTCCGAAGCATTTTTAAATGTCAGCGGAATGCCGAGAACAATGGAAGAGTTCCGACGCATTTTTAAACGTCAGCGGAATTCCGAGAACAATGGAAGAGATCTGAAGCATTTTTAAACTTCAGCGGAATTTTGAGAACATTGGAAGAGTTCCGAAGCATTTTTAAACGTAAGCGGAATTCTGAGAACAATGGAAGAGTTCCAAAGCATTTTTAATCTTCAGCGGAATTCCGAGAACAATGGAACAGTTCCGAAGCATTTTTAACTTCAGCAGATTTCCGAGAACAATGGAAGAGTTCCGAAGCATTTTTAAACTTCAGCGGAATTCCGAGAAAAATGGAAGAGTTGCGAAGCATTTTTATCTTCAGCGGAATGCCGAGAACAATGGAAGAGTTCCGACGCATTTTTAAAGGTCAGCGGAATTCCGAGAACAATGTAAGAGATCTGAAGCATTTTTAAACTTCAGCGGAATTTCGAGAGCAATGGAAGAGTTCCGAAGCATTTTTAAACATCTGCGGAATTCTGAGAACAATGGAAGAGTTCCGAAGCATTTTTAAACTTCAGCAGAATTCCGAGAACAATGGAAGAGTTCCGATGCATTTTTAAACTTCTGCGGAATTCCGAGAAAAATGGAAGAGTTCCGAAGCATTTTTAAACTTCAGCGGAATTCCGAGAACAATGGAAGAGTTCCGAAGCAGTTTTAAACGTCAGCAGTATGCCGAGAACAATGGAAGAGTTCCGACGCATTTTTAAACGTCAGCGGAATTCCGAGAACAATGGAAGAGATCTGAAGCATTTTTAAACTTCAGCGGAATTTTGAGAACAATGGAAGAGTTCCGAAGCATTTTTAAACGTCAGCGGAATTCTGAGAACAATGGAAGAGTTCCGAAGCTTTTTTAATCTTCAGCGGAATTCCGAGAACAATGGAAGAGTTCCGAAGCATTTTTAAACATCAGCGGAATTCCGAGAACATAGGAAGAGTTCCGATGCATTTTTGATCTTCAGCGGAATTCCGAAAACAATGGAAGAGTTCCGAAGCATTTTTAAACGTCAGCAGAATGCCGAGAACAATGGAAGAGTTCCGACGCATTTTTAAATGTCAGCGGAATTCCGAGAACAATGGAAGCGATCTGAAGCATTTTTAAACTTCAGCGGAATTTCGAGAACAATGGAAGAGTTCCGAAGCATTTTTAAACGTCAGCGTAATTCTGAGAACAATGGAAGAGTTCCGAAGAATTTTTAATCTTCAGCGGAATTCCGAGAACAATGGAACAGTTCCGAAGCATTTTTAACTTCAGCAGAATTCCGAGAACAATGGAAGAGTTCCGAAGCATTTTTAAACTTCAGCGGAATTCCGAGAACAATGGAAGAGTTCCGAAGCATTTTTAAACGTCAGCGGAATTCCGAGAACAATGGAAGAGTTCCGAAGCATTTTTAAACTTCAGCGGAATTCCGAGAACAATGGAAGAGTTCCGAAGCATTTTTAAATGTCAGCGGAATGCCGAGAACAATGGAAGAGTTCCGACGCATTTTTAAACGTCAGCGGAATTCCGAGAACAATGGAAGAGATCTGAAGCATTTTTAAACTTCAGCGGAATTTTGAGAACATTGGAAGAGTTCCGAAGCATTTTTAAACGTAAGCGGAATTCTGAGAACAATGGAAGAGTTCCAAAGCATTTTTAATCTTCAGCGGAATTCCGAGAACAATGGAACAGTTCCGAAGCATTTTTAACTTCAGCAGATTTCCGAGAACAATGGAAGAGTTCCGAAGCATTTTTAAACTTCAGCGGAATTCCGAGAAAAATGGAAGAGTTGCGAAGCATTTTTATCTTCAGCGGAATGCCGAGAACAATGGAAGAGTTCCGACGCATTTTTAAAGGTCAGCGGAATTCCGAGAACAATGTAAGAGATCTGAAGCATTTTTAAACTTCAGCGGAATTTCGAGAGCAATGGAAGAGTTCCGAAGCATTTTTAAACATCTGCGAAATTCTGAGAACAATGGAAGAGTTCCGAAGCATTTTTAAACTTCAGCAGAATTCCGAGAACAATGGAAGAGTTCCGAAGCATTTTTAAACTTCAGCAGAATTCCGAGAACAATGGAAGAGTTCCGAAGTATTTTTAAACGTCATCGGAATGCCGAGAACAATGGAAGAGTTCCGATGCATTTTTAATGGTCAGCGGAATTCCGAGAACAATGTAAGAGATCTGAAGCATTTTTAAACTTCAGCGGAATTTCGAGAGCAATGGAAGAGTTCCGAAGCATTTTTAAACATCTGCGGAATTCTGAGAAGAATGGAAGAGTTCCGAAGCATTTTTAACTTCAGCAGAATTCCGAGAACAATGGAAGAGTTCCGAAGCATTTTTAAACGTCCGCGGAATGCCGAGAACAATGGAAGAGTTCCGAAGCATTTTTAAACATCAGCGGAATTCTGAGAACAATGGAAGAGTTCTGAAGCATTTTTAAACTTCAGCGGAATTTCAAGAACAATGGAAGAATTCCGACGCATTTTTAAACGTCAGCGGAATTCTGAGAACAATGGAGGCGTTCCGAAGCATTTTTAAACGTCAGCAGAATTCTCAGAACATTGGAAGAGTTCCGAAGCATTTTTAAACTTCAGCGGAATTCCGAGAAAAATGGAAGAGTTCCGAAGCATTTTTAAACTTCAGCGGAATTCCGAGAACAATGGAAGAGTTCCGAAGCATTTTTAAACGTCAGCGGAATTCCGAGAACAATGGAAGAGTTCCGAAGCATTTTTAAACTTCAGCGGAATTCCGAGAACAATGGAAGAGTTCCGAAGCATTTTTAAATGTCAGCGGAATGCCGAGAACAATGGAAGAGATCTGAAGCATTTTTAAACTTCAGCGGAATTTTGAGAACAATGGAAGAGTTCCGAAGCATTTTTAAACGTCAGCGGAATTCTGAGAACAATGGAAGAGTTCCAAAGCATTTTTAATCTTCAGCGGAATTCCGAGAACAATGGAACAGTTCCGAAGCATTTTTAACTTCAGCAGAATTCCGAGAACAATGTAAGAGTTCCGAAGCATTTTTAAATGTCAGCAGTATGCCGAGAACAATGGAAGAGTTCCGACGCATTTTTAAACGTCAGCAGAATTCTCAGAACATTGGAAGAGTTCCGAAGCATTTTTAAACTTCAGCTGAATTCCGAGAAAAATGGAAGAGTTCCGAAGCATTTTTAAACTTCAGCGGAATTCCGAGAACAATGGAAGAGTTCCGAAGCATTTTTAAACGTCAGCGGAATTCCGAGAACAATGGAAGAGTTCCGAAGCATTTTTAAACTTCAGCGGAATTCCGAGAACAATGGAAGAGTTCCGAAGCATTTTTAAATGTCAGCGGAATGCCGAGAACAATGGAAGAGTTCCGACGCATTTTTAAACGTCAGCGGAATTCCGAGAACAATGGAAGAGATCTGAAGCATTTTTAAACTTCAGCGGAATTTTGAGAACATTGGAAGAGTTCCGAAGCATTTTTAAACGTAAGCGGAATTCTGAGAACAATGGAAGAGTTCCAAAGCATTTTTAATCTTCAGCGGAATTCCGAGAACAATGGAACAGTTCCGAAGCATTTTTAACTTCAGCAGATTTCCGAGAACAATGGAAGAGTTCCGAAGCATTTTTAAACTTCAGCGGAATTCCGAGAAAAATGGAAGAGTTGCGAAGCATTTTTATCTTCAGCGGAATGCCGAGAACAATGGAAGAGTTCCGACGCATTTTTAAAGGTCAGCGGAATTCCGAGAACAATGTAAGAGATCTGAAGCATTTTTAAACTTCAGCGGAATTTCGAGAGCAATGGAAGAGTTCCGAAGCATTTTTAAACATCTGCGGAATTCTGAGAACAATGGAAGAGTTCCGAAGCATTTTTAAACTTCAGCAGAATTCCGAGAACAATGGAAGAGTTCCGATGCATTTTTAAACTTCTGCGGAATTCCGAGAAAAATGGAAGAGTTCCGAAGCATTTTTAAACTTCAGCGGAATTCCGAGAACAATGGAAGAGTTCCGAAGCAGTTTTAAATGTCAGCAGTATGCCGAGAACAATGGAAGAGTTCCGACGCATTTTTAAACATCAGCGGAATTCCGAGAACAATGGAAGAGATCTGAAGCATTTTTAAACTTCAGCGGAATTTTGAGAACAATGGAAGAGTTCCGAAGCATTTTTAAACGTCAGCAGAATTCTCAGAACATTGGAAGAGTTCCGAAGCATTTTTAAACTTCAGCTGAATTCCGAGAAAAATGGAAGAGTTCCGAAGCATTTTTAAACTTCAGCGGAATTCCGAGAACAATGGAAGAGTTCCGAAGCATTTTTAAACGTCAGCGGAATTCCGAGAACAATGGAAGAGTTCCGAAGCATTTTTAAACTTCAGCGGAATTCCGAGAACAATGGAAGAGTTCCGAAGCATTTTTAAATGTCAGCGGAATGCCGAGAACAATGGAAGAGTTCCGACGCATTTTTAAACGTCAGCGGAATTCCGAGAACAATGGAAGAGATCTGAAGCATTTTTAAACTTCAGCGGAATTTTGAGAACATTGGAAGAGTTCCGAAGCATTTTTAAACGTAAGCGGAATTCTGAGAACAATGGAAGAGTTCCAAAGCATTTTTAATCTTCATCGGAATTCCGAGAACAATGGAACAGTTCCGAAGCATTTTTAACTTCAGCAGATTTCCGAGAACAATGGAAGAGTTCCGATGCATTTTTAAACTTCTGCGGAATTCCGAGAAAAATGGAAGAGTTCCGAAGCACTTTTAAACTTCAGCGGAATTCCGAGAACAATGGAAGAGTTCCGAAGCAGTTTTAAACGTCAGCAGTATGCCGAGAACAATGGAAGAGTTCCGACGCATTTTTAAACATCAGCGGAATTCCGAGAACAATGGAAGAGATCTGAAGCATTTTTAAACTTCAGCGGAATTTTGAGAACAATGGAAGAGTTCCGAAGCATTTTTAAACGTCAGCGGAATTCCGAGAAAAATGGAAGAGTTGCGAAGCATTTTTATCTTCAGCGGAATGCCGAGAACAATGGAAGAGTTCCGACGCATTTTTAAAGGTCAGCGGAATTCCGAGAACAATGTAAGAGATCTGAAGCATTTTTAAACTTCAGCGGAATTTCGAGAGCGATGGAAGAGTTCCGAAGCATTTTTAAACATCTGCGGAATTCTGAGAACAATGGAAGAGTTCCGAAGCATTTTTAAATTTCAGCAGAATTCCGAGAACAATGGAAGAGTTCCGATGCATTTTTAAACGTCAGCGGAATTCCGAGAACAATGGAAGAGTTCCGAAGCATTTTTAAACTTCAGCGGAATTCCGAGAACAATGGAAGAGTTCCGAAGCATTTTTAAATGTCAGCGGAATGCCGAGAACAATGGAAGAGTTCCGACGCATTTTTAAACGTCAGCGGAATTCCGAGAACAATGGAAGAGATCTGAAGCATTTTTAAACTTCAGCGGAATTTTGAGAACATTGGAAGAGTTCCGAAGCATTTTTAAACGTAAGCGGAATTCTGAGAACAATGGAAGAGTTCCAAAGCATTTTTAATCTTCAGCGGAATTCCGAGAACAATGGAACAGTTCCGAAGCATTTTTAACTTCAGCAGATTTCCGAGAACAATGGAAGAGTTCCGAAGCATTTTTAAACTTCAGCGGAATTCCGAGAAAAATGGAAGAGTTGCGAAGCATTTTTATCTTCAGCGGAATGCCGAGAACAATGGAAGAGTTCCGACGCATTTTTAAAGGTCAGCGGAATTCCGAGAACAATGTAAGAGATCTGAAGCATTTTTAAACTTCAGCGGAATTTCGAGAGCAATGGAAGAGTTCCGAAGCATTTTTAAACATCTGCGGAATTCTGAGAACAATGGAAGAGTTCCGAAGCATTTTTAAACTTCAGCAGAATTCCGAGAACAATGGAAGAGTTCCGATGCATTTTTAAACTTCTGCGGAATTCCGAGAAAAATGGAAGAGTTCCGAAGCATTTTTAAACTTCAGCGGAATTCCGAGAACAATGGAAGAGTTCCGAAGCAGTTTTAAATGTCAGCAGTATGCCGAGAACAATGGAAGAGTTCCGACGCATTTTTAAACATCAGCGGAATTCCGAGAACAATGGAAGAGATCTGAAGCATTTTTAAACTTCAGCGGAATTTTGAGAACAATGGAAGAGTTCCGAAGCATTTTTAAACGTCAGCAGAATTCTCAGAACATTGGAAGAGTTCCGAAGCATTTTTAAACTTCAGCTGAATTCCGAGAAAAATGGAAGAGTTCCGAAGCATTTTTAAACTTCAGCGGAATTCCGAGAACAATGGAAGAGTTCCGAAGCATTTTTAAACGTCAGCGGAATTCCGAGAACAATGGAAGAGTTCCGAAGCATTTTTAAACTTCAGCGGAATTCCGAGAACAATGGAAGAGTTCCGAAGCATTTTTAAATGTCAGCGGAATGCCGAGAACAATGGAAGAGTTCCGACGCATTTTTAAACGTCAGCGGAATTCCGAGAACAATGGAAGAGATCTGAAGCATTTTTAAACTTCAGCGGAATTTTGAGAACATTGGAAGAGTTCCGAAGCATTTTTAAACGTAAGCGGAATTCTGAGAACAATGGAAGAGTTCCAAAGCATTTTTAATCTTCATCGGAATTCCGAGAACAATGGAACAGTTCCGAAGCATTTTTAACTTCAGCAGATTTCCGAGAACAATGGAAGAGTTCCGATGCATTTTTAAACTTCTGCGGAATTCCGAGAAAAATGGAAGAGTTCCGAAGCACTTTTAAACTTCAGCGGAATTCCGAGAACAATGGAAGAGTTCCGAAGCAGTTTTAAACGTCAGCAGTATGCCGAGAACAATGGAAGAGTTCCGACGCATTTTTAAACATCAGCGGAATTCCGAGAACAATGGAAGAGATCTGAAGCATTTTTAAACTTCAGCGGAATTTTGAGAACAATGGAAGAGTTCCGAAGCATTTTTAAACGTCAGCGGAATTCCGAGAAAAATGGAAGAGTTGCGAAGCATTTTTATCTTCAGCGGAATGCCGAGAACAATGGAAGAGTTCCGACGCATTTTTAAAGGTCAGCGGAATTCCGAGAACAATGTAAGAGATCTGAAGCATTTTTAAACTTCAGCGGAATTTCGAGAGCGATGGAAGAGTTCCGAAGCATTTTTAAACATCTGCGGAATTCTGAGAACAATGGAAGAGTTCCGAAGCATTTTTAAATTTCAGCAGAATTCCGAGAACAATGGAAGAGTTCCGATGCATTTTTAAACTTCTGCGGAATTCCGAGAAAAATGGAAGAGTTCCGAAGCATTTTTAAACTTCAGCGGAATTCCGAGAACAATGGAAGAGTTCCGAAGCAGTTTTAAACGTCAGCAGTATGCCGAGAACAATGTAAGAGTTCCGAAGCATTTTTAAATGTCAGCAGTATGCCGAGAACAATGGAAGAGTTCCGACGCATTTTTAAACGTCAGCAGAATTCTCAGAACATTGGAAGAGTTCCGAAGCATTTTTAAACTTCAGCTGAATTCCGAGAAAAATGGAAGAGTTCCGAAGCATTTTTAAACTTCAGCGGAATTCCGAGAACAATGGAAGAGTTCCGAAGCATTTTTAAACGTCAGCGGAATTCCGAGAACAATGGAAGAGTTCCGAAGCATTTTTAAACTTCAGCGGAATTCCGAGAACAATGGAAGAGTTCCGAAGCATTTTTAAATGTCAGCGGAATGCCGAGAACAATGGAAGAGATCTGAAGCATTTTTAAACTTCAGCGGAATTTTGAGAACAATGGAAGAGTTCCGAAGCATTTTTAAACGTCAGCGGAATTCTGAGAACAATGGAAGAGTTCCAAAGCATTTTTAATCTTCAGCGGAATTCCGAGAACAATGGAACAGTTCCGAAGCATTTTTAACTTCAGCAGAATTCCGAGAACAATGTAAGAGTTCCGAAGCATTTTTAAATGTCAGCAGTATGCCGAGAACAATGGAAGAGTTCCGACGCATTTTTAAACGTCAGCAGAATTCTCAGAACATTGGAAGAGTTCCGAAGCATTTTTAAACTTCAGCTGAATTCCGAGAAAAATGGAAGAGTTCCGAAGCATTTTTAAACTTCAGCGGAATTCCGAGAACAATGGAAGAGTTCCGAAGCATTTTTAAACGTCAGCGGAATTCCGAGAACAATGGAAGAGTTCCGAAGCATTTTTAAACTTCAGCGGAATTCCGAGAACAATGGAAGAGTTCCGAAGCATTTTTAAATGTCAGCGGAATGCCGAGAACAATGGAAGAGTTCCGACGCATTTTTAAACGTCAGCGGAATTCCGAGAACAATGGAAGAGATCTGAAGCATTTTTAAACTTCAGCGGAATTTTGAGAACATTGGAAGAGTTCCGAAGCATTTTTAAACGTAAGCGGAATTCTGAGAACAATGGAAGAGTTCCAAAGCATTTTTAATCTTCATCGTAATTCCGAGAACAATGGAACAGTTCCGAAGCATTTTTAACTTCAGCAGATTTCCGAGAACAATGGAAGAGTTCCGAAGCATTTTTAAACTTCAGCGGAATTCCGAGAAAAATGGAAGAGTTGCGAAGCATTTTTATCTTCAGCGGAATGCCGAGAACAATGGAAGAGTTCCGACGCATTTTTAAAGGTCAGCGGAATTCCGAGAACAATGTAAGAGATCTGAAGCATTTTTAAACTTCAGCGGAATTTCGAGAGCAATGGAAGAGTTCCGAAGCATTTTTAAACATCTGCGGAATTCTGAGAACAATGGAAGAGTTCCGAAGCATTTTTAAACTTCAGCAGAATTCCGAGAACAATGGAAGAGTTCCGATGCATTTTTAAACTTCTGCGGAATTCCGAGAAAAATGGAAGAGTTCCGAAGCATTTTTAAACTTCAGCGGAATTCCGAGAACAATGGAAGAGATTTGAAGCATTTTTAAACTTCAGCGGAATTTTGAGAACAATGGAAGAGTTCCGAAGCATTTTTAAACGTCAGCAGAATTCTCAGAACATTGGAAGAGTTCCGAAGCATTTTTAAACTTCAGCTGAATTCCGAGAAAAATGGAAGAGTTCCGAAGCATTTTTAAACTTCAGCGGAATTCCGAGAACAATGGAAGAGTTCCGAAGCATTTTTAAACGTCAGCGGAATTCCGAGAACAATGGAAGAGTTCCGAAGCATTTTTAAACTTCAGCGGAATTCCGAGAACAATGGAAGAGTTCCGAAGCATTTTTAAATGTCAGCGGAATGCCGAGAACAATGGAAGAGTTCCGACGCATTTTTAAACGTCAGCGGAATTCCGAGAACAATGGAAGAGATCTGAAGCATTTTTAAACTTCAGCGGAATTTTGAGAACATTGGAAGAGTTCCGAAGCATTTTTAAACGTAAGCGGAATTCTGAGAACAATGGAAGAGTTCCAAAGCATTTTTAATCTTCATCGTAATTCCGAGAACAATGGAACAGTTCCGAAGCATTTTTAACTTCAGCAGATTTCCGAGAACAATGGAAGAGTTCCGAAGCATTTTTAAACTTCAGCGGAATTCCGAGAAAAATGGAAGAGTTGCGAAGCATTTTTATCTTCAGCGGAATGCCGAGAACAATGGAAGAGTTCCGACGCATTTTTAAAGGTCAGCGGAATTCCGAGAACAATGTAAGAGATCTGAAGCATTTTTAAACTTCAGCGGAATTTCGAGAGCAATGGAAGAGTTCCGAAGCATTTTTAAACATCTGCGGAATTCTGAGAACAATGGAAGAGTTCCGAAGCATTTTTAAACTTCAGCAGAATTCCGAGAACAATGGAAGAGTTCCGATGCATTTTTAAACTTCTGCGGAATTCCGAGAAAAATGGAAGAGTTCCGAAGCATTTTTAAACTTCAGCGGAATTCCGAGAACAATGGAAGAGATTTGAAGCATTTTTAAACTTCAGCGGAATTTTGAGAACAATGGAAGAGTTCCGAAGCATTTTTAAACGTCAGCAGAATTCTCAGAACATTGGAAGAGTTCCGAAGCATTTTTAAACTTCAGCTGAATTCCGAGAAAAATGGAAGAGTTCCGAAGCATTTTTAAACTTCAGCGGAATTCCGAGAACAATGGAAGAGTTCCGAAGCATTTTTAAACGTCAGCGGAATTCCGAGAACAATGGAAGAGTTCCGAAGCATTTTTAAACTTCAGCGGAATTCCGAGAACAATGGAAGAGTTCCGAAGCATTTTTAAATGTCAGCGGAATGCCGAGAACAATGGAAGAGTTCCGACGCATTTTTAAACGTCAGCGGAATTCCGAGAACAATGGAAGAGATCTGAAGCATTTTTAAACTTCAGCGGAATTTTGAGAACATTGGAAGAGTTCCGAAGCATTTTTAAACGTAAGCGGAATTCTGAGAACAATGGAAGAGTTCCAAAGCATTTTTAATCTTCATCGTAATTCCGAGAACAATGGAACAGTTCCGAAGCATTTTTAACTTCAGCAGATTTCCGAGAACAATGGAAGAGTTCCGAAGCATTTTTAAACTTCAGCGGAATTCCGAGAAAAATGGAAGAGTTGCGAAGCATTTTTATCTTCAGCGGAATGCCGAGAACAATGGAAGAGTTCCGACGCATTTTTAAAGGTCAGCGGAATTCCGAGAACAATGTAAGAGATCTGAAGCATTTTTAAACTTCAGCGGAATTTCGAGAGCAATGGAAGAGTTCCGAAGCATTTTTAAACATCTGCGGAATTCTGAGAACAATGGAAGAGTTCCGAAGCATTTTTAAACTTCAGCAGAATTCCGAGAACAATGGAAGAGTTCCGATGCATTTTTAAACTTCTGCGGAATTCCGAGAAAAATGGAAGAGTTCCGAAGCATTTTTAAACTTCAGCGGAATTCCGAGAACAATGGAAGAGATTTGAAGCATTTTTAAACTTCAGCGGAATTTTGAGAACAATGGAAGAGTTCCGAAGCATTTTTAAACGTCAGCAGAATTCTCAGAACATTGGAAGAGTTCCGAAGCATTTTTAAACTTCAGCTGAATTCCGAGAAAAATGGAAGAGTTCCGAAGCATTTTTAAACTTCAGCGGAATTCCGAGAACAATGGAAGAGTTCCGAAGCATTTTTAAACGTCAGCGGAATTCCGAGAACAATGGAAGAGTTCCGAAGCATTTTTAAACTTCAGCGGAATTCCGAGAACAATGGAAGAGTTCCGAAGCATTTTTAAACGTCAGCGGAATTCCGAGAACAATGGAAGAGTTCCGAAGCATTTTTAAACTTCAGCGGAATTCCGAGAACAATGGAAGAGTTCCGAAGCATTTTTAAATGTCAGCGGAATGCCGAGAACAATGGAAGAGTTCCGACGCATTTTTAAACGTCAGCGGAATTCCGAGAACAATGGAAGAGATCTGAAGCATTTTTAAACTTCAGCGGAATTTTGAGAACATTGGAAGAGTTCCGAAGCATTTTTAAACGTAAGCGGAATTCTGAGAACAATGGAAGAGTTCCAAAGCATTTTTAATCTTCATCGGAATTCCGAGAACAATGGAACAGTTCCGAAGCATTTTTAACTTCAGCAGATTTCCGAGAACAATGGAAGAGTTCCGATGCATTTTTAAACTTCTGCGGAATTCCGAGAAAAATGGAAGAGTTCCGAAGCACTTTTAAACTTCAGCGGAATTCCGAGAACAATGGAAGAGTTCCGAAGCAGTTTTAAACGTCAGCAGTATGCCGAGAACAATGGAAGAGTTCCGACGCATTTTTAAACATCAGCGGAATTCCGAGAACAATGGAAGAGATCTGAAGCATTTTTAAACTTCAGCGGAATTTTGAGAACAATGGAAGAGTTCCGAAGCATTTTTAAACGTCAGCGGAATTCCGAGAAAAATGGAAGAGTTGCGAAGCATTTTTATCTTCAGCGGAATGCCGAGAACAATGGAAGAGTTCCGACGCATTTTTAAAGGTCAGCGGAATTCCGAGAACAATGTAAGAGATCTGAAGCATTTTTAAACTTCAGCGGAATTTCGAGAGCGATGGAAGAGTTCCGAAGCATTTTTAAACATCTGCGGAATTCTGAGAACAATGGAAGAGTTCCGAAGCATTTTTAAATTTCAGCAGAATTCCGAGAACAATGGAAGAGTTCCGATGCATTTTTAAACTTCTGCGGAATTCCGAGAAAAATGGAAGAGTTCCGAAGCATTTTTAAACTTCAGCGGAATTCCGAGAACAATGGAAGAGTTCCGAAGCAGTTTTAAACGTCAGCAGTATGCCGAGAACAATGTAAGAGTTCCGAAGCATTTTTAAATGTCAGCAGTATGCCGAGAACAATGGAAGAGTTCCGACGCATTTTTAAACGTCAGCAGAATTCTCAGAACATTGGAAGAGTTCCGAAGCATTTTTAAACTTCAGCTGAATTCCGAGAAAAATGGAAGAGTTCCGAAGCATTTTTAAACTTCAGCGGAATTCCGAGAACAATGGAAGAGTTCCGAAGCATTTTTAAACGTCAGCGGAATTCCGAGAACAATGGAAGAGTTCCGAAGCATTTTTAAACTTCAGCGGAATTCCGAGAACAATGGAAGAGTTCCGAAGCATTTTTAAATGTCAGCGGAATGCCGAGAACAATGGAAGAGATCTGAAGCATTTTTAAACTTCAGCGGAATTTTGAGAACAATGGAAGAGTTCCGAAGCATTTTTAAACGTCAGCGGAATTCTGAGAACAATGGAAGAGTTCCAAAGCATTTTTAATCTTCAGCGGAATTCCGAGAACAATGGAACAGTTCCGAAGCATTTTTAACTTCAGCAGAATTCCGAGAACAATGTAAGAGTTCCGAAGCATTTTTAAATGTCAGCAGTATGCCGAGAACAATGGAAGAGTTCCGACGCATTTTTAAACGTCAGCAGAATTCTCAGAACATTGGAAGAGTTCCGAAGCATTTTTAAACTTCAGCTGAATTCCGAGAAAAATGGAAGAGTTCCGAAGCATTTTTAAACTTCAGCGGAATTCCGAGAACAATGGAAGAGTTCCGAAGCATTTTTAAACGTCAGCGGAATTCCGAGAACAATGGAAGAGTTCCGAAGCATTTTTAAACTTCAGCGGAATTCCGAGAACAATGGAAGAGTTCCGAAGCATTTTTAAATGTCAGCGGAATGCCGAGAACAATGGAAGAGTTCCGACGCATTTTTAAACGTCAGCGGAATTCCGAGAACAATGGAAGAGATCTGAAGCATTTTTAAACTTCAGCGGAATTTTGAGAACATTGGAAGAGTTCCGAAGCATTTTTAAACGTAAGCGGAATTCTGAGAACAATGGAAGAGTTCCAAAGCATTTTTAATCTTCATCGTAATTCCGAGAACAATGGAACAGTTCCGAAGCATTTTTAACTTCAGCAGATTTCCGAGAACAATGGAAGAGTTCCGAAGCATTTTTAAACTTCAGCGGAATTCCGAGAAAAATGGAAGAGTTGCGAAGCATTTTTATCTTCAGCGGAATGCCGAGAACAATGGAAGAGTTCCGACGCATTTTTAAAGGTCAGCGGAATTCCGAGAACAATGTAAGAGATCTGAAGCATTTTTAAACTTCAGCGGAATTTCGAGAGCAATGGAAGAGTTCCGAAGCATTTTTAAACATCTGCGGAATTCTGAGAACAATGGAAGAGTTCCGAAGCATTTTTAAACTTCAGCAGAATTCCGAGAACAATGGAAGAGTTCCGATGCATTTTTAAACTTCTGCGGAATTCCGAGAAAAATGGAAGAGTTCCGAAGCATTTTTAAACTTCAGCGGAATTCCGAGAACAATGGAAGAGATTTGAAGCATTTTTAAACTTCAGCGGAATTTTGAGAACAATGGAAGAGTTCCGAAGCATTTTTAAACGTCAGCAGAATTCTCAGAACATTGGAAGAGTTCCGAAGCATTTTTAAACTTCAGCTGAATTCCGAGAAAAATGGAAGAGTTCCGAAGCATTTTTAAACTTCAGCGGAATTCCGAGAACAATGGAAGAGTTCCGAAGCATTTTTAAACGTCAGCGGAATTCCGAGAACAATGGAAGAGTTCCGAAGCATTTTTAAACTTCAGCGGAATTCCGAGAACAATGGAAGAGTTCCGAAGCATTTTTAAATGTCAGCGGAATGCCGAGAACAATGGAAGAGTTCCGACGCATTTTTAAACGTCAGCGGAATTCCGAGAACAATGGAAGAGATCTGAAGCATTTTTAAACTTCAGCGGAATTTTGAGAACATTGGAAGAGTTCCGAAGCATTTTTAAACGTAAGCGGAATTCTGAGAACAATGGAATAGTTCCAAAGCATTTTTAATCTTCAGCGGAATTCCGAGAACAATGGAACAGTTCCGAAGCATTTTTAACTTCAGCAGATTTCCGAGAACAATGGAAGAGTTCCGAAGCATTTTTAAACTTCAGCGGAATTCCGAGAAAAATGGAAGAGTTGCGAAGCATTTTTATCTTCAGCGGAATGCCGAGAACAATGGAAGAGTTCGGACGCATTTTTAAAGGTCAGCGGAATTCCGAGAACAATGTAAGAGATCTGAAGCATTTTTAAACTTCAGCGGAATTTCAAGAGCAATGGAAGAGTTCCGAAGCATTTTTAAACATCTGCGGAATTCTGAGAACAATGGAAGAGTTCCGAAGCATTTTTAAACTTCAGCAGAATTCCGAGAACAATGGAAGAGTTCCGATGCATTTTTAAACTTCTGCGGAATTCCGAGAAAAATGGAAGAGTTCCGAAGCATTTTTAAACTTCAGCGGAATTCCGAGAACAATGGAAGAGTTCCGAAGCAGTTTTAAACGTCAGCAGTATGCCGAGAACAATGGGAGAGTTCCGACGCATTTTTAAACGTCAGCGGAATTCCGAGAACAATGGAAGAGATCTGAAGCATTTTTAAACTTCAGCGGAATTCCGAGAACAATGGAAGAGTTCCGAAGCATTTTTAAATGTCAGCGGAATGCCGAGAACAATGGAAGAGTTCCGACGCATTTTTAAACGTCAGCGGAATTCCGAGAACAATGGAAGAGATCTGAAGCATTTTTAAACTTCAGCGGAATTTTGAGAACATTGGAAGAGTTCCGAAGCATTTTTAAACGTAAGCGGAATTCTGAGAACAATGGAAGAGTTCCAAAGCATTTTTAATCTTCAGCGGAATTCCGAGAACAATGGAACAGTTCCGAAGCATTTTTAACTTCAGCAGATTTCCGAGAACAATGGAAGAGTTCCGAAGCATTTTTAAACTTCAGCGGAATTCCGAGAAAAATGGAAGAGTTGCGAAGCATTTTTATCTTCAGCGGAATGCCGAGAACAATGGAAGAGTTCCGACGCATTTTTAAAGGTCAGCGGAATTCCGAGAACAATGTAAGAGATCTGAAGCATTTTTAAACTTCAGCGGAATTTCGAGAGCAATGGAAGAGTTCCGAAGCATTTTTAAACATCTGCGGAATTCTGAGAACAATGGAAGAGTTCCGAAGCATTTTTAAACTTCAGCAGAATTCCGAGAACAATGGAAGAGTTCCGATGCATTTTTAAACTTCTGCGGAATTCCGAGAAAAATGGAAGAGTTCCGAAGCATTTTTAAACTTCAGCGGAATTCCGAGAACAATGGAAGAGTTCCGAAGCAGTTTTAAACGTCAGCAGTATGCCGAGAACAATGGAAGAGTTCCGACGCATTTTTAAACGTCAGCGGAATTCCGAGAACAATGGAAGAGATCTGAAGCATTTTTAAACTTCA
This sequence comes from Phyllobates terribilis, assembly GCF_046119375.1. Classification (NCBI taxonomy): domain Eukaryota; kingdom Metazoa; phylum Chordata; class Amphibia; order Anura; family Dendrobatidae; genus Phyllobates; species Phyllobates terribilis. The sequence goes on along the minus strand of NW_027363041.1, from coordinate 600,179 downwards.
GCGGAATTTTGAGAACAATGGAAGAGTTCCGAAGCATTTTTAAACGTCAGCGGAATTCTGAGAACAATGGAAGAGTTCCGAAGCTTTTTTAATCTTCAGCGGAATTCCGAGAACAATGGAAGAGTTCCGAAGCATTTTTAAACATCAGCGGAATTCCGAGAACATAGGAAGAGTTCCGATGCATTTTTGATCTTCAGCGGAATTCCGAAAACAATGGAAGAGTTCCGAAGCATTTTTAAACGTCAGCAGAATGCCGAGAACAATGGAAGAGTTCCGACGCATTTTTAAATGTCAGCGGAATTCCGAGAACAATGGAAGCGATCTGAAGCATTTTTAAACTTCAGCGGAATTTCGAGAACAATGGAAGAGTTCCGAAGCATTTTTAAACGTCAGCGTAATTCTGAGAACAATGGAAGAGTTCCGAAGAATTTTTAATCTTCAGCGGAATTCCGAGAACAATGGAACAGTTCCGAAGCATTTTTAACTTCAGCAGAATTCCGAGAACAATGGAAGAGTTCCGAAGCATTTTTAAACTTCAGCAGAATTCCGAGAACAATGGAAGAGTTCCGAAGTATTTTTAAACGTCATCGGAATGCCGAGAACAATGGAAGAGTTCCGATGCATTTTTAATGGTCAGCGGAATTCCGAGAACAATGTAAGAGATCTGAAGCATTTTTAAACTTCAGCGGAATTTCGAGAGCAATGGAAGAGTTCCGAAGCATTTTTAAACATCTGCGGAATTCTGAGAAGAATGGAAGAGTTCCGAAGCATTTTTAACTTCAGCAGAATTCCGAGAACAATGGAAGAGTTCCGAAGCATTTTTAAACGTCCGCGGAATGCCGAGAACAATGGAAGAGTTCCGAAGCATTTTTAAACATCAGCGGAATTCTGAGAACAATGGAAGAGTTCTGAAGCATTTTTAAACTTCAGCGGAATTTCAAGAACAATGGAAGAATTCCGACGCATTTTTAAACGTCAGCGGAATTCTGAGAACAATGGAGGCGTTCCGAAGCATTTTTAAACGTCAGCAGAATTCTCAGAACATTGGAAGAGTTCCGAAGCATTTTTAAACTTCAGCGGAATTCCGAGAAAAATGGAAGAGTTCCGAAGCATTTTTAAACTTCAGCGGAATTCCGAGAACAATGGAAGAGTTCCGAAGCATTTTTAAACGTCAGCGGAATTCCGAGAACAATGGAAGAGTTCCGAAGCATTTTTAAACTTCAGCGGAATTCCGAGAACAATGGAAGAGTTCCGAAGCATTTTTAAATGTCAGCGGAATGCCGAGAACAATGGAAGAGATCTGAAGCATTTTTAAACTTCAGCGGAATTTTGAGAACAATGGAAGAGTTCCGAAGCATTTTTAAACGTCAGCGGAATTCTGAGAACAATGGAAGAGTTCCAAAGCATTTTTAATCTTCAGCGGAATTCCGAGAACAATGGAACAGTTCCGAAGCATTTTTAACTTCAGCAGAATTCCGAGAACAATGTAAGAGTTCCGAAGCATTTTTAAATGTCAGCAGTATGCCGAGAACAATGGAAGAGTTCCGACGCATTTTTAAACGTCAGCAGAATTCTCAGAACATTGGAAGAGTTCCGAAGCATTTTTAAACTTCAGCTGAATTCCGAGAAAAATGGAAGAGTTCCGAAGCATTTTTAAACTTCAGCGGAATTCCGAGAACAATGGAAGAGTTCCGAAGCATTTTTAAACGTCAGCGGAATTCCGAGAACAATGGAAGAGTTCCGAAGCATTTTTAAACTTCAGCGGAATTCCGAGAACAATGGAAGAGTTCCGAAGCATTTTTAAATGTCAGCGGAATGCCGAGAACAATGGAAGAGTTCCGACGCATTTTTAAACGTCAGCGGAATTCCGAGAACAATGGAAGAGATCTGAAGCATTTTTAAACTTCAGCGGAATTTTGAGAACATTGGAAGAGTTCCGAAGCATTTTTAAACGTAAGCGGAATTCTGAGAACAATGGAAGAGTTCCAAAGCATTTTTAATCTTCAGCGGAATTCCGAGAACAATGGAACAGTTCCGAAGCATTTTTAACTTCAGCAGATTTCCGAGAACAATGGAAGAGTTCCGAAGCATTTTTAAACTTCAGCGGAATTCCGAGAAAAATGGAAGAGTTGCGAAGCATTTTTATCTTCAGCGGAATGCCGAGAACAATGGAAGAGTTCCGACGCATTTTTAAAGGTCAGCGGAATTCCGAGAACAATGTAAGAGATCTGAAGCATTTTTAAACTTCAGCGGAATTTCGAGAGCAATGGAAGAGTTCCGAAGCATTTTTAAACATCTGCGGAATTCTGAGAACAATGGAAGAGTTCCGAAGCATTTTTAAACTTCAGCAGAATTCCGAGAACAATGGAAGAGTTCCGATGCATTTTTAAACTTCTGCGGAATTCCGAGAAAAATGGAAGAGTTCCGAAGCATTTTTAAACTTCAGCGGAATTCCGAGAACAATGGAAGAGTTCCGAAGCAGTTTTAAATGTCAGCAGTATGCCGAGAACAATGGAAGAGTTCCGACGCATTTTTAAACATCAGCGGAATTCCGAGAACAATGGAAGAGATCTGAAGCATTTTTAAACTTCAGCGGAATTTTGAGAACAATGGAAGAGTTCCGAAGCATTTTTAAACGTCAGCAGAATTCTCAGAACATTGGAAGAGTTCCGAAGCATTTTTAAACTTCAGCTGAATTCCGAGAAAAATGGAAGAGTTCCGAAGCATTTTTAAACTTCAGCGGAATTCCGAGAACAATGGAAGAGTTCCGAAGCATTTTTAAACGTCAGCGGAATTCCGAGAACAATGGAAGAGTTCCGAAGCATTTTTAAACTTCAGCGGAATTCCGAGAACAATGGAAGAGTTCCGAAGCATTTTTAAATGTCAGCGGAATGCCGAGAACAATGGAAGAGTTCCGACGCATTTTTAAACGTCAGCGGAATTCCGAGAACAATGGAAGAGATCTGAAGCATTTTTAAACTTCAGCGGAATTTTGAGAACATTGGAAGAGTTCCGAAGCATTTTTAAACGTAAGCGGAATTCTGAGAACAATGGAAGAGTTCCAAAGCATTTTTAATCTTCATCGGAATTCCGAGAACAATGGAACAGTTCCGAAGCATTTTTAACTTCAGCAGATTTCCGAGAACAATGGAAGAGTTCCGATGCATTTTTAAACTTCTGCGGAATTCCGAGAAAAATGGAAGAGTTCCGAAGCACTTTTAAACTTCAGCGGAATTCCGAGAACAATGGAAGAGTTCCGAAGCAGTTTTAAACGTCAGCAGTATGCCGAGAACAATGGAAGAGTTCCGACGCATTTTTAAACATCAGCGGAATTCCGAGAACAATGGAAGAGATCTGAAGCATTTTTAAACTTCAGCGGAATTTTGAGAACAATGGAAGAGTTCCGAAGCATTTTTAAACGTCAGCGGAATTCCGAGAAAAATGGAAGAGTTGCGAAGCATTTTTATCTTCAGCGGAATGCCGAGAACAATGGAAGAGTTCCGACGCATTTTTAAAGGTCAGCGGAATTCCGAGAACAATGTAAGAGATCTGAAGCATTTTTAAACTTCAGCGGAATTTCGAGAGCGATGGAAGAGTTCCGAAGCATTTTTAAACATCTGCGGAATTCTGAGAACAATGGAAGAGTTCCGAAGCATTTTTAAATTTCAGCAGAATTCCGAGAACAATGGAAGAGTTCCGATGCATTTTTAAACGTCAGCGGAATTCCGAGAACAATGGAAGAGTTCCGAAGCATTTTTAAACTTCAGCGGAATTCCGAGAACAATGGAAGAGTTCCGAAGCATTTTTAAATGTCAGCGGAATGCCGAGAACAATGGAAGAGTTCCGACGCATTTTTAAACGTCAGCGGAATTCCGAGAACAATGGAAGAGATCTGAAGCATTTTTAAACTTCAGCGGAATTTTGAGAACATTGGAAGAGTTCCGAAGCATTTTTAAACGTAAGCGGAATTCTGAGAACAATGGAAGAGTTCCAAAGCATTTTTAATCTTCAGCGGAATTCCGAGAACAATGGAACAGTTCCGAAGCATTTTTAACTTCAGCAGATTTCCGAGAACAATGGAAGAGTTCCGAAGCATTTTTAAACTTCAGCGGAATTCCGAGAAAAATGGAAGAGTTGCGAAGCATTTTTATCTTCAGCGGAATGCCGAGAACAATGGAAGAGTTCCGACGCATTTTTAAAGGTCAGCGGAATTCCGAGAACAATGTAAGAGATCTGAAGCATTTTTAAACTTCAGCGGAATTTCGAGAGCAATGGAAGAGTTCCGAAGCATTTTTAAACATCTGCGGAATTCTGAGAACAATGGAAGAGTTCCGAAGCATTTTTAAACTTCAGCAGAATTCCGAGAACAATGGAAGAGTTCCGATGCATTTTTAAACTTCTGCGGAATTCCGAGAAAAATGGAAGAGTTCCGAAGCATTTTTAAACTTCAGCGGAATTCCGAGAACAATGGAAGAGTTCCGAAGCAGTTTTAAATGTCAGCAGTATGCCGAGAACAATGGAAGAGTTCCGACGCATTTTTAAACATCAGCGGAATTCCGAGAACAATGGAAGAGATCTGAAGCATTTTTAAACTTCAGCGGAATTTTGAGAACAATGGAAGAGTTCCGAAGCATTTTTAAACGTCAGCAGAATTCTCAGAACATTGGAAGAGTTCCGAAGCATTTTTAAACTTCAGCTGAATTCCGAGAAAAATGGAAGAGTTCCGAAGCATTTTTAAACTTCAGCGGAATTCCGAGAACAATGGAAGAGTTCCGAAGCATTTTTAAACGTCAGCGGAATTCCGAGAACAATGGAAGAGTTCCGAAGCATTTTTAAACTTCAGCGGAATTCCGAGAACAATGGAAGAGTTCCGAAGCATTTTTAAATGTCAGCGGAATGCCGAGAACAATGGAAGAGTTCCGACGCATTTTTAAACGTCAGCGGAATTCCGAGAACAATGGAAGAGATCTGAAGCATTTTTAAACTTCAGCGGAATTTTGAGAACATTGGAAGAGTTCCGAAGCATTTTTAAACGTAAGCGGAATTCTGAGAACAATGGAAGAGTTCCAAAGCATTTTTAATCTTCATCGGAATTCCGAGAACAATGGAACAGTTCCGAAGCATTTTTAACTTCAGCAGATTTCCGAGAACAATGGAAGAGTTCCGATGCATTTTTAAACTTCTGCGGAATTCCGAGAAAAATGGAAGAGTTCCGAAGCACTTTTAAACTTCAGCGGAATTCCGAGAACAATGGAAGAGTTCCGAAGCAGTTTTAAACGTCAGCAGTATGCCGAGAACAATGGAAGAGTTCCGACGCATTTTTAAACATCAGCGGAATTCCGAGAACAATGGAAGAGATCTGAAGCATTTTTAAACTTCAGCGGAATTTTGAGAACAATGGAAGAGTTCCGAAGCATTTTTAAACGTCAGCGGAATTCCGAGAAAAATGGAAGAGTTGCGAAGCATTTTTATCTTCAGCGGAATGCCGAGAACAATGGAAGAGTTCCGACGCATTTTTAAAGGTCAGCGGAATTCCGAGAACAATGTAAGAGATCTGAAGCATTTTTAAACTTCAGCGGAATTTCGAGAGCGATGGAAGAGTTCCGAAGCATTTTTAAACATCTGCGGAATTCTGAGAACAATGGAAGAGTTCCGAAGCATTTTTAAATTTCAGCAGAATTCCGAGAACAATGGAAGAGTTCCGATGCATTTTTAAACTTCTGCGGAATTCCGAGAAAAATGGAAGAGTTCCGAAGCATTTTTAAACTTCAGCGGAATTCCGAGAACAATGGAAGAGTTCCGAAGCAGTTTTAAACGTCAGCAGTATGCCGAGAACAATGTAAGAGTTCCGAAGCATTTTTAAATGTCAGCAGTATGCCGAGAACAATGGAAGAGTTCCGACGCATTTTTAAACGTCAGCAGAATTCTCAGAACATTGGAAGAGTTCCGAAGCATTTTTAAACTTCAGCTGAATTCCGAGAAAAATGGAAGAGTTCCGAAGCATTTTTAAACTTCAGCGGAATTCCGAGAACAATGGAAGAGTTCCGAAGCATTTTTAAACGTCAGCGGAATTCCGAGAACAATGGAAGAGTTCCGAAGCATTTTTAAACTTCAGCGGAATTCCGAGAACAATGGAAGAGTTCCGAAGCATTTTTAAATGTCAGCGGAATGCCGAGAACAATGGAAGAGATCTGAAGCATTTTTAAACTTCAGCGGAATTTTGAGAACAATGGAAGAGTTCCGAAGCATTTTTAAACGTCAGCGGAATTCTGAGAACAATGGAAGAGTTCCAAAGCATTTTTAATCTTCAGCGGAATTCCGAGAACAATGGAACAGTTCCGAAGCATTTTTAACTTCAGCAGAATTCCGAGAACAATGTAAGAGTTCCGAAGCATTTTTAAATGTCAGCAGTATGCCGAGAACAATGGAAGAGTTCCGACGCATTTTTAAACGTCAGCAGAATTCTCAGAACATTGGAAGAGTTCCGAAGCATTTTTAAACTTCAGCTGAATTCCGAGAAAAATGGAAGAGTTCCGAAGCATTTTTAAACTTCAGCGGAATTCCGAGAACAATGGAAGAGTTCCGAAGCATTTTTAAACGTCAGCGGAATTCCGAGAACAATGGAAGAGTTCCGAAGCATTTTTAAACTTCAGCGGAATTCCGAGAACAATGGAAGAGTTCCGAAGCATTTTTAAATGTCAGCGGAATGCCGAGAACAATGGAAGAGTTCCGACGCATTTTTAAACGTCAGCGGAATTCCGAGAACAATGGAAGAGATCTGAAGCATTTTTAAACTTCAGCGGAATTTTGAGAACATTGGAAGAGTTCCGAAGCATTTTTAAACGTAAGCGGAATTCTGAGAACAATGGAAGAGTTCCAAAGCATTTTTAATCTTCATCGTAATTCCGAGAACAATGGAACAGTTCCGAAGCATTTTTAACTTCAGCAGATTTCCGAGAACAATGGAAGAGTTCCGAAGCATTTTTAAACTTCAGCGGAATTCCGAGAAAAATGGAAGAGTTGCGAAGCATTTTTATCTTCAGCGGAATGCCGAGAACAATGGAAGAGTTCCGACGCATTTTTAAAGGTCAGCGGAATTCCGAGAACAATGTAAGAGATCTGAAGCATTTTTAAACTTCAGCGGAATTTCGAGAGCAATGGAAGAGTTCCGAAGCATTTTTAAACATCTGCGGAATTCTGAGAACAATGGAAGAGTTCCGAAGCATTTTTAAACTTCAGCAGAATTCCGAGAACAATGGAAGAGTTCCGATGCATTTTTAAACTTCTGCGGAATTCCGAGAAAAATGGAAGAGTTCCGAAGCATTTTTAAACTTCAGCGGAATTCCGAGAACAATGGAAGAGTTCCGAAGCAGTTTTAAATGTCAGCAGTATGCCGAGAACAATGGAAGAGTTCCGACGCATTTTTAAACATCAGCGGAATTCCGAGAACAATGGAAGAGATCTGAAGCATTTTTAAACTTCAGCGGAATTTTGAGAACAATGGAAGAGTTCCGAAGCATTTTTAAACGTCAGCAGAATTCTCAGAACATTGGAAGAGTTCCGAAGCATTTTTAAACTTCAGCTGAATTCCGAGAAAAATGGAAGAGTTCCGAAGCATTTTTAAACTTCAGCGGAATTCCGAGAACAATGGAAGAGTTCCGAAGCATTTTTAAACGTCAGCGGAATTCCGAGAACAATGGAAGAGTTCCGAAGCATTTTTAAACTTCAGCGGAATTCCGAGAACAATGGAAGAGTTCCGAAGCATTTTTAAATGTCAGCGGAATGCCGAGAACAATGGAAGAGTTCCGACGCATTTTTAAACGTCAGCGGAATTCCGAGAACAATGGAAGAGATCTGAAGCATTTTTAAACTTCAGCGGAATTTTGAGAACATTGGAAGAGTTCCGAAGCATTTTTAAACGTAAGCGGAATTCTGAGAACAATGGAAGAGTTCCAAAGCATTTTTAATCTTCATCGGAATTCCGAGAACAATGGAACAGTTCCGAAGCATTTTTAACTTCAGCAGATTTCCGAGAACAATGGAAGAGTTCCGATGCATTTTTAAACTTCTGCGGAATTCCGAGAAAAATGGAAGAGTTCCGAAGCACTTTTAAACTTCAGCGGAATTCCGAGAACAATGGAAGAGTTCCGAAGCAGTTTTAAACGTCAGCAGTATGCCGAGAACAATGGAAGAGTTCCGACGCATTTTTAAACATCAGCGGAATTCCGAGAACAATGGAAGAGATCTGAAGCATTTTTAAACTTCAGCGGAATTTTGAGAACAATGGAAGAGTTCCGAAGCATTTTTAAACGTCAGCGGAATTCCGAGAAAAATGGAAGAGTTGCGAAGCATTTTTATCTTCAGCGGAATGCCGAGAACAATGGAAGAGTTCCGACGCATTTTTAAAGGTCAGCGGAATTCCGAGAACAATGTAAGAGATCTGAAGCATTTTTAAACTTCAGCGGAATTTCGAGAGCGATGGAAGAGTTCCGAAGCATTTTTAAACATCTGCGGAATTCTGAGAACAATGGAAGAGTTCCGAAGCATTTTTAAATTTCAGCAGAATTCCGAGAACAATGGAAGAGTTCCGATGCATTTTTAAACTTCTGCGGAATTCCGAGAAAAATGGAAGAGTTCCGAAGCATTTTTAAACTTCAGCGGAATTCCGAGAACAATGGAAGAGTTCCGAAGCAGTTTTAAACGTCAGCAGTATGCCGAGAACAATGGAAGAGTTCCGATGCATTTTTAAACGTCAGCGGAATTCCGAGAACAATGGAAGAGATCTGAAGCATTTTTAAACTTCAGCGGAATTTTGAGAACAATGGAAGAGTTCCGAAGCATTTTTAAACGTCAGCGGAATTCTGAGAACAATGGAAGAGTTCCGAAGCTTTTTTAATCTTCAGCGGAATTCCGAGAACAATGGAAGAGTTCCGAAGCATTTTTAAACATCAGCGGAATTCCGAGAACATAGGAAGAGTTCCGATGCATTTTTGATCTTCAGCGGAATTCCGAAAACAATGGAAGAGTTCCGAAGCATTTTTAAACGTCAGCAGAATGCCGAGAACAATGGAAGAGTTCCGACGCATTTTTAAATGTCAGCGGAATTCCGAGAACAATGGAAGCGATCTGAAGCATTTTTAAACTTCAGCGGAATTTCGAGAACAATGGAAGAGTTCCGAAGCATTTTTAAACGTCAGCGTAATTCTGAGAACAATGGAAGAGTTCCGAAGCATTTTTAATCTTCAGCGGAATTCCGAGAACAATGGAACAGTTCCGAAGCATTTTTAACTTCAGCAGAATTCCGAGAACAATGGAAGAGTTCCGAAGCATTTTTAAACTTCAGCAGAATTCCGAGAACAATGGAAGAGTTCCGAAGTATTTTTAAACGTCATCGGAATGCCGAGAACAATGGAAGAGTTCCGATGCATTTTTAATGGTCAGCGGAATTCCGAGAACAATGTAAGAGATCTGAAGCATTTTTAAACTTCAGCGGAATTTCGAGAGCAATGGAAGAGTTCCGAAGCATTTTTAAACATCTGCGGAATTCTGAGAAGAATGGAAGAGTTCCGAAGCATTTTTAACTTCAGCAGAATTCCGAGAACAATGGAAGAGTTCCGAAGCATTTTTAAACGTCCGCGGAATGCCGAGAACAATGGAAGAGTTCCGAAGCATTTTTAAACATCAGCGGAATTCTGAGAACAATGGAAGAGTTCTGAAGCATTTTTAAACTTCAGCGGAATTTCAAGAACAATGGAAGAATTCCGACGCATTTTTAAACGTCAGCGGAATTCTGAGAACAATGGAGGCGTTCCGAAGCATTTTTAAACGTCAGCAGAATTCTCAGAACATTGGAAGAGTTCCGAAGCATTTTTAAACTTCAGCGGAATTCCGAGAAAAATGGAAGAGTTCCGAAGCATTTTTAAACTTCAGCGGAATTCCGAGAACAATGGAAGAGTTCCGAAGCATTTTTAAACGTCAGCGGAATTCCGAGAACAATGGAAGAGTTCCGAAGCATTTTTAAACTTCAGCGGAATTCCGAGAACAATGGAAGAGTTCCGAAGCATTTTTAAATGTCAGCGGAATGCCGAGAACAATGGAAGAGATCTGAAGCATTTTTAAACTTCAGCGGAATTTTGAGAACAATGGAAGAGTTCCGAAGCATTTTTAAACGTCAGCGGAATTCTGAGAACAATGGAAGAGTTCCAAAGCATTTTTAATCTTCAGCGGAATTCCGAGAACAATGGAACAGTTCCGAAGCATTTTTAACTTCAGCAGAATTCCGAGAACAATGTAAGAGTTCCGAAGCATTTTTAAATGTCAGCAGTATGCCGAGAACAATGGAAGAGTTCCGACGCATTTTTAAACGTCAGCAGAATTCTCAGAACATTGGAAGAGTTCCGAAGCATTTTTAAACTTCAGCTGAATTCCGAGAAAAATGGAAGAGTTCCGAAGCATTTTTAAACTTCAGCGGAATTCCGAGAACAATGGAAGAGTTCCGAAGCATTTTTAAACGTCAGCGGAATTCCGAGAACAATGGAAGAGTTCCGAAGCATTTTTAAACTTCAGCGGAATTCCGAGAACAATGGAAGAGTTCCGAAGCATTTTTAAATGTCAGCGGAATGCCGAGAACAATGGAAGAGTTCCGACGCATTTTTAAACGTCAGCGGAATTCCGAGAACAATGGAAGAGATCTGAAGCATTTTTAAACTTCAGCGGAATTCTGAGAACAATGGAAGAGTTCCAAAGCATTTTTAATCTTCAGCGGAATTCCGAGAACAATGGAACAGTTCCGAAGCATTTTTAACTTCAGCAGATTTCCGAGAACAATGGAAGAGTTCCGAAGCATTTTTAAACTTCAGCGGAATTCCGAGAAAAATGGAAGAGTTGCGAAGCATTTTTATCTTCAGCGGAATGCCGATAACAATGGAAGAGTTCCGACGCATTTTTAAAGGTCAGCGGAATTCCGAGAACAATGTAAGAGATCTGAAGCATTTTTAAACTTCAGCGGAATTTCGAGAGCAATGGAAGAGTTCCGAAGCATTTTTAAACATCTGCGGAATTCTGAGAACAATGGAAGAGTTCTGAAGCATTTTTAAACTTCAGCAGAATTCCGAGAACAATGGAAGAGTTCCGATGCATTTTTAAACTTCTGCGGAATTCCGAGAAAAATGGAAGAGTTCCGAAGCATTTTTAAACTTCAGCGGAATTCCGAGAACAATGGAAGAGTTCCGAAGCAGTTTTAAACGTCAGCAGTATGCCGAGAACAATGGAAGAGTTCCGACGCATTTTTAAACATCAGCGGAATTCCGAGAACAATGGAAGAGATCTGAAGCATTTTTAAACTTCAGCGGAATTTTGAGAACAATGGAAGAGTTCCGAAGCATTTTTAAACGTCAGCAGAATTCTCAGAACATTGGAAGAGTTCCGAAGCATTTTTAAACTTCAGCTGAATTCCGAGAAAAATGGAAGAGTTCCGAAGCATTTTTAAACTTCAGCGGAATTCCGAGAACAATGGAAGAGTTCCGAAGCATTTTTAAACGTCAGCGGAATTCCGAGAACAATGGAAGAGTTCCGAAGCATTTTTAAACTTCAGCGGAATTCCGAGAACAATGGAAGAGTTCCGAAGCATTTTTAAATGTCAGCGGAATGCCGAGAACAATGGAAGAGTTCCGACGCATTTTTAAACGTCAGCGGAATTCCGAGAACAATGGAAGAGATCTGAAGCATTTTTAAACTTCAGCGGAATTTTGAGAACATTGGAAGAGTTCCGAAGCATTTTTAAACGTAAGCGGAATTCTGAGAACAATGGAAGAGTTCCAAAGCATTTTTAATCTTCATCGTAATTCCGAGAACAATGGAACAGTTCCGAAGCATTTTTAACTTCAGCAGATTTCCGAGAACAATGGAAGAGTTCCGAAGCATTTTTAAACTTCAGCGGAATTCCGAGAAAAATGGAAGAGTTGCGAAGCATTTTTATCTTCAGCGGAATGCCGAGAACAATGGAAGAGTTCCGACGCATTTTTAAAGGTCAGCGGAATTCCGAGAACAATGTAAGAGATCTGAAGCATTTTTAAACTTCAGCGGAATTTCGAGAGCGATGGAAGAGTTCCGAAGCATTTTTAAACATCTGCGGAATTCTGAGAACAATGGAAGAGTTCCGAAGCATTTTTAAACTTCAGCAGAATTCCGAGAACAATGGAAGAGTTCCGATGCATTTTTAAACTTCTGCGGAATTCCGAGAACAATGGAAGAGTTCCGAAGCATTTTTAAACTTCAGCGGAATTCCGAGAACAATGGAAGAGTTCCGAAGCATTTTTAAATGTCAGCGGAATGCCGAGAACAATGGAAGAGTTCCGACGCATTTTTAAACGTCAGCGGAATTCCGAGAACAATGGAAGAGATCTGAAGCATTTTTAAACTTCAGCGGAATTCTGAGAACAATGGAAGAGTTCCAAAGCATTTTTAATCTTCAGCGGAATTCCGAGAACAATGGAACAGTTCCGAAGCATTTTTAACTTCAGCAGATTTCCGAGAACAATGGAAGAGTTCCGAAGCATTTTTAAACTTCAGCGGAATTCCGAGAAAAATGGAAGAGTTGCGAAGCATTTTTATCTTCAGCGGAATGCCGATAACAATGGAAGAGTTCCGACGCATTTTTAAAGGTCAGCGGAATTCCGAGAACAATGTAAGAGATCTGAAGCATTTTTAAACTTCAGCGGAATTTCGAGAGCAATGGAAGAGTTCCGAAGCATTTTTAAACATCTGCGGAATTCTGAGAACAATGGAAGAGTTCTGAAGCATTTTTAAACTTCAGCAGAATTCCGAGAACAATGGAAGAGTTCCGATGCATTTTTAAACTTCTGCGGAATTCCGAGAAAAATGGAAGAGTTCCGAAGCATTTTTAAACTTCAGCGGAATTCCGAGAACAATGGAAGAGTTCCGAAGCAGTTTTAAACGTCAGCAGTATGCCGAGAACAATGGAAGAGTTCCGAAGCATTTTTAAACTTCAGCGGAATTCCGAGAACAATGGAAGAGTTCCGAAGCATTTTTAAATGTCAGCGGAATGCCGAGAACAATGGAAGAGTTCCGACGCATTTTTAAACGTCAGCGGAATTCCGAGAACAATGGAAGAGATCTGAAGCATTTTTAAACTTCAGCGGAATTTTGAGAACATTGGAAGAGTTCCGAAGCATTTTTAAACGTAAGCGGAATTCTGAGAACAATGGAAGAGTTCCAAAGCATTTTTAATCTTCAGCGGAATTCCGAGAACAATGGAACAGTTCCGAAGCATTTTTAACTTCAGCAGATTTCCGAGAACAATGGAAGAGTTCCGAAGCATTTTTAAACTTCAGCGGAATTCCGAGAAAAATGGAAGAGTTGCGAAGCATTTTTATCTTCAGCGGAATGCCGAGAACAATGGAAGAGTTCCGACGCATTTTTAAAGGTCAGCGGAATTCCGAGAACAATGTAAGAGATCTGAAGCATTTTTAAACTTCAGCGGAATTTCGAGAGCAATGGAAGAGTTCCGAAGCATTTTTAAACATCTGCGGAATTCTGAGAACAATGGAAGAGTTCCGAAGCATTTTTAAACTTCAGCAGAATTCCGAGAACAATGGAAGAGTTCCGATGCATTTTTAAACTTCTGCGGAATTCCGAGAAAAATGGAAGAGTTCCGAAGCATTTTTAAACTTCAGCGGAATTCCGAGAACAATGGAAGAGTTCCGAAGCAGTTTTAAATGTCAGCAGTATGCCGAGAACAATGGAAGAGTTCCGACGCATTTTTAAACATCAGCGGAATTCCGAGAACAATGGAAGAGATCTGAAGCATTTTTAAACTTCAGCGGAATTTTGAGAACAATGGAAGAGTTCCGAAGCATTTTTAAACGTCAGCAGAATTCTCAGAACATTGGAAGAGTTCCGAAGCATTTTTAAACTTCAGCTGAATTCCGAGAAAAATGGAAGAGTTCCGAAGCATTTTTAAACTTCAGCGGAATTCCGAGAACAATGGAAGAGTTCCGAAGCATTTTTAAACGTCAGCGGAATTCCGAGAACAATGGAAGAGTTCCGAAGCATTTTTAAACTTCAGCGGAATTCCGAGAACAATGGAAGAGTTCCGAAGCATTTTTAAATGTCAGCGGAATGCCGAGAACAATGTAAGAGTTCCGACGCATTTTTAAATGTCAGCAGTATGCCGAGAACAATGGAAGAGTTCCGACGCATTTTTAAACGTCAGCAGAATTCTCAGAACATTGGAAGAGTTCCGAAGCATTTTTAAACTTCAGCTGAATTCCGAGAAAAATGGAAGAGTTCCGAAGCATTTTTAAACTTCAGCGGAATTCCGAGAACAATGGAAGAGTTCCGAAGCATTTTTAAACGTCAGCGGAATTCCGAGAACAATGGAAGAGTTCCGAAGCATTTTTAAACTTCAGCGGAATTCCGAGAACAATGGAAGAGTTCCGAAGCATTTTTAAATGTCAGCGGAATGCCGAGAACAATGGAAGAGTTCCGACGCATTTTTAAACGTCAGCGGAATTCCGAGAACAATGGAAGAGATCTGAAGCATTTTTAAACTTCAGCGGAATTTTGAGAACATTGGAAGAGTTCCGAAGCATTTTTAAACGTAAGCGGAATTCTGAGAACAATGGAAGAGTTCCAAAGCATTTTTAATCTTCATCGTAATTCCGAGAACAATGGAACAGTTCCGAAGCATTTTTAACTTCAGCAGATTTCCGAGAACAATGGAAGAGTTCCGAAGCATTTTTAAACTTCAGCGGAATTCCGAGAAAAATGGAAGAGTTGCGAAGCATTTTTATCTTCAGCGGAATGCCGAGAACAATGGAAGAGTTCCGACGCATTTTTAAAGGTCAGCGGAATTCCGAGAACAATGTAAGAGATCTGAAGCATTTTTAAACTTCAGCGGAATTTCGAGAGCAATGGAAGAGTTCCGAAGCATTTTTAAACATCTGCGGAATTCTGAGAACAATGGAAGAGTTCCGAAGCATTTTTAAACTTCAGCAGAATTCCGAGAACAATGGAAGAGTTCCGATGCATTTTTAAACTTCTGCGGAATTCCGAGAAAAATGGAAGAGTTCCGAAGCATTTTTAAACTTCAGCGGAATTCCGAGAACAATGGAAGAGTTCCGAAGCAGTTTTAAATGTCAGCAGTATGCCGAGAACAATGGAAGAGTTCCGACGCATTTTTAAACATCAGCGGAATTCCGAGAACAATGGAAGAGATCTGAAGCATTTTTAAACTTCAGCGGAATTTTGAGAACAATGGAAGAGTTCCGAAGCATTTTTAAACGTCAGCAGAATTCTCAGAACATTGGAAGAGTTCCGAAGCATTTTTAAACTTCAGCTGAATTCCGAGAAAAATGGAAGAGTTCCGAAGCATTTTTAAACTTCAGCGGAATTCCGAGAACAATGGAAGAGTTCCGAAGCATTTTTAAACGTCAGCGGAATTCCGAGAACAATGGAAGAGTTCCGAAGCATTTTTAAACTTCAGCGGAATTCCGAGAACAATGGAAGAGTTCCGAAGCATTTTTAAATGTCAGCGGAATGCCGAGAACAATGGAAGAGTTCCGACGCATTTTTAAACGTCAGCGGAATTCCGAGAACAATGGAAGAGATCTGAAGCATTTTTAAACTTCAGCGGAATTTTGAGAACATTGGAAGAGTTCCGAAGCATTTTTAAACGTAAGCGGAATTCTGAGAACAATGGAAGAGTTCCAAAGCATTTTTAATCTTCATCGGAATTCCGAGAACAATGGAACAGTTCCGAAGCATTTTTAACTTCAGCAGATTTCCGAGAACAATGGAAGAGTTCCGATGCATTTTTAAACTTCTGCGGAATTCCGAGAAAAATGGAAGAGTTCCGAAGCACTTTTAAACTTCAGCGGAATTCCGAGAACAATGGAAGAGTTCCGAAGCAGTTTTAAACGTCAGCAGTATGCCGAGAACAATGGAAGAGTTCCGACGCATTTTTAAACATCAGCGGAATTCCGAGAACAATGGAAGAGATCTGAAGCATTTTTAAACTTCAGCGGAATTTTGAGAACAATGGAAGAGTTCCGAAGCATTTTTAAACGTCAGCGGAATTCCGAGAAAAATGGAAGAGTTGCGAAGCATTTTTATCTTCAGCGGAATGCCGAGAACAATGGAAGAGTTCCGACGCATTTTTAAAGGTCAGCGGAATTCCGAGAACAATGTAAGAGATCTGAAGCATTTTTAAACTTCAGCGGAATTTCGAGAGCGATGGAAGAGTTCCGAAGCATTTTTAAACATCTGCGGAATTCTGAGAACAATGGAAGAGTTCCGAAGCATTTTTAAATTTCAGCAGAATTCCGAGAACAATGGAAGAGTTCCGATGCATTTTTAAACTTCTGCGGAATTCCGAGAAAAATGGAAGAGTTCCGAAGCATTTTTAAACTTCAGCGGAATTCCGAGAACAATGGAAGAGTTCCGAAGCAGTTTTAAACGTCAGCAGTATGCCGAGAACAATGGAAGAGTTCCGATGCATTTTTAAACGTCAGCGGAATTCCGAGAACAATGGAAGAGATCTGAAGCATTTTTAAACTTCAGCGGAATTTTGAGAACAATGGAAGAGTTCCGAAGCATTTTTAAACGTCAGCGGAATTCTGAGAACAATGGAAGAGTTCCGAAGCTTTTTTAATCTTCAGCGGAATTCCGAGAACAATGGAAGAGTTCCGAAGCATTTTTAAACATCAGCGGAATTCCGAGAACATAGGAAGAGTTCCGATGCATTTTTGATCTTCAGCGGAATTCCGAAAACAATCTAAGAGTTCCGAAGCATTTTTAAACGTCAGCAGAATGCCGAGAACAATGGAAGAGTTCCGACGCATTTTTAAATGTCAGCGGAATTCCGAGAACAATGGAAGCGATCTGAAGCATTTTTAAACTTCAGCGGAATTTCGAGAACAATGGAAGAGTTCCGAAGCATTTTTAAACGTCAGCGTAATTCTGAGAACAATGGAAGAGTTCCGAAGCATTTTTAATCTTCAGCGGAATTCCGAGAACAATGGAACAGTTCCGAAGCATTTTTAACTTCAGCAGAATTCCGAGAACAATGGAAGAGTTCCGAAGCATTTTTAAACTTCAGCAGAATTCCGAGAACAATGGAAGAGTTCCGAAGTATTTTTAAACGTCATCGGAATGCCGAGAACAATGGAAGAGTTCCGATGCATTTTTAATGGTCAGCGGAATTCCGAGAACAATGTAAGAGATCTGAAGCATTTTTAAACTTCAGCGGAATTTCGAGAGCAATGGAAGAGTTCCGAAGCATTTTTAAACATCTGCGGAATTCTGAGAAGAATGGAAGAGTTCCGAAGCATTTTTAACTTCAGCAGAATTCCGAGAACAATGGAAGAGTTCCGAAGCATTTTTAAACGTCCGCGGAATGCCGAGAACAATGGAAGAGTTCCGAAGCATTTTTAAACATCAGCGGAATTCTGAGAACAATGGAAGAGTTCTGAAGCATTTTTAAACTTCAGCGGAATTTCAAGAACAATGGAAGAATTCCGACGCATTTTTAAACGTCAGCGGAATTCTGAGAACAATGGAGGCGTTCCGAAGCATTTTTAAACGTCAGCAGAATTCTCAGAACATTGGAAGAGTTCCGAAGCATTTTTAAACTTCAGCGGAATTCCGAGAAAAATGGAAGAGTTCCGAAGCATTTTTAAACTTCAGCGGAATTCCGAGAACAATGGAAGAGTTCCGAAGCATTTTTAAACGTCAGCGGAATTCCGAGAACAATGGAAGAGTTCCGAAGCATTTTTAAACTTCAGCGGAATTCCGAGAACAATGGAAGAGTTCCGAAGCATTTTTAAATGTCAGCGGAATGCCGAGAACAATGGAAGAGATCTGAAGCATTTTTAAACTTCAGCGGAATTTTGAGAACAATGGAAGAGTTCCGAAGCATTTTTAAACGTCAGCGGAATTCTGAGAACAATGGAAGAGTTCCAAAGCATTTTTAATCTTCAGCGGAATTCCGAGAACAATGGAACAGTTCCGAAGCATTTTTAACTTCAGCAGAATTCCGAGAACAATGTAAGAGTTCCGAAGCATTTTTAAATGTCAGCAGTATGCCGAGAACAATGGAAGAGTTCCGACGCATTTTTAAACGTCAGCAGAATTCTCAGAACATTGGAAGAGTTCCGAAGCATTTTTAAACTTCAGCTGAATTCCGAGAAAAATGGAAGAGTTCCGAAGCATTTTTAAACTTCAGCGGAATTCCGAGAACAATGGAAGAGTTCCGAAGCATTTTTAAACGTCAGCGGAATTCCGAGAACAATGGAAGAGTTCCGAAGCATTTTTAAACTTCAGCGGAATTCCGAGAACAATGGAAGAGTTCCGAAGCATTTTTAAATGTCAGCGGAATGCCGAGAACAATGGAAGAGTTCCGACGCATTTTTAAACGTCAGCGGAATTCCGAGAACAATGGAAGAGATCTGAAGCATTTTTAAACTTCAGCGGAATTCTGAGAACAATGGAAGAGTTCCAAAGCATTTTTAATCTTCAGCGGAATTCCGAGAACAATGGAACAGTTCCGAAGCATTTTTAACTTCAGCAGATTTCCGAGAACAATGGAAGAGTTCCGAAGCATTTTTAAACTTCAGCGGAATTCCGAGAAAAATGGAAGAGTTGCGAAGCATTTTTATCTTCAGCGGAATGCCGATAACAATGGAAGAGTTCCGACGCATTTTTAAAGGTCAGCGGAATTCCGAGAACAATGTAAGAGATCTGAAGCATTTTTAAACTTCAGCGGAATTTCGAGAGCAATGGAAGAGTTCCGAAGCATTTTTAAACATCTGCGGAATTCTGAGAACAATGGAAGAGTTCTGAAGCATTTTTAAACTTCAGCAGAATTCCGAGAACAATGGAAGAGTTCCGATGCATTTTTAAACTTCTGCGGAATTCCGAGAAAAATGGAAGAGTTCCGAAGCATTTTTAAACTTCAGCGGAATTCCGAGAACAATGGAAGAGTTCCGAAGCAGTTTTAAACGTCAGCAGTATGCCGAGAACAATGGAAGAGTTCCGACGCATTTTTAAACATCAGCGGAATTCCGAGAACAATGGAAGAGATCTGAAGCATTTTTAAACTTCAGCGGAATTTTGAGAACAATGGAAGAGTTCCGAAGCATTTTTAAACGTCAGCAGAATTCTCAGAACATTGGAAGAGTTCCGAAGCATTTTTAAACTTCAGCTGAATTCCGAGAAAAATGGAAGAGTTCCGAAGCATTTTTAAACTTCAGCGGAATTCCGAGAACAATGGAAGAGTTCCGAAGCATTTTTAAACGTCAGCGGAATTCCGAGAACAATGGAAGAGTTCCGAAGCATTTTTAAACTTCAGCGGAATTCCGAGAACAATGGAAGAGTTCCGAAGCATTTTTAAATGTCAGCGGAATGCCGAGAACAATGGAAGAGTTCCGACGCATTTTTAAACGTCAGCGGAATTCCGAGAACAATGGAAGAGATCTGAAGCATTTTTAAACTTCAGCGGAATTTTGAGAACATTGGAAGAGTTCCGAAGCATTTTTAAACGTAAGCGGAATTCTGAGAACAATGGAAGAGTTCCAAAGCATTTTTAATCTTCATCGTAATTCCGAGAACAATGGAACAGTTCCGAAGCATTTTTAACTTCAGCAGATTTCCGAGAACAATGGAAGAGTTCCGAAGCATTTTTAAACTTCAGCGGAATTCCGAGAAAAATGGAAGAGTTGCGAAGCATTTTTATCTTCAGCGGAATGCCGAGAACAATGGAAGAGTTCCGACGCATTTTTAAAGGTCAGCGGAATTCCGAGAACAATGTAAGAGATCTGAAGCATTTTTAAACTTCAGCGGAATTTCGAGAGCGATGGAAGAGTTCCGAAGCATTTTTAAACATCTGCGGAATTCTGAGAACAATGGAAGAGTTCCGAAGCATTTTTAAACTTCAGCAGAATTCCGAGAACAATGGAAGAGTTCCGATGCATTTTTAAACTTCTGCGGAATTCCGAGAACAATGGAAGAGTTCCGAAGCATTTTTAAACTTCAGCGGAATTCCGAGAACAATGGAAGAGTTCCGAAGCATTTTTAAATGTCAGCGGAATGCCGAGAACAATGGAAGAGTTCCGACGCATTTTTAAACGTCAGCGGAATTCCGAGAACAATGGAAGAGATCTGAAGCATTTTTAAACTTCAGCGGAATTCTGAGAACAATGGAAGAGTTCCAAAGCATTTTTAATCTTCAGCGGAATTCCGAGAACAATGGAACAGTTCCGAAGCATTTTTAACTTCAGCAGATTTCCGAGAACAATGGAAGAGTTCCGAAGCATTTTTAAACTTCAGCGGAATTCCGAGAAAAATGGAAGAGTTGCGAAGCATTTTTATCTTCAGCGGAATGCCGATAACAATGGAAGAGTTCCGACGCATTTTTAAAGGTCAGCGGAATTCCGAGAACAATGTAAGAGATCTGAAGCATTTTTAAACTTCAGCGGAATTTCGAGA
Organism: Phyllobates terribilis; assembly: GCF_046119375.1. NCBI lineage: Eukaryota > Metazoa > Chordata > Amphibia > Anura > Dendrobatidae > Phyllobates > Phyllobates terribilis. The sequence goes on along the minus strand of NW_027363041.1, from coordinate 579,674 downwards.
GCAATGGAAGAGTTCCGAAGCATTTTTAAACATCTGCGGAATTCTGAGAACAATGGAAGAGTTCTGAAGCATTTTTAAACTTCAGCAGAATTCCGAGAACAATGGAAGAGTTCCGATGCATTTTTAAACTTCTGCGGAATTCCGAGAAAAATGGAAGAGTTCCGAAGCATTTTTAAACTTCAGCGGAATTCCGAGAACAATGGAAGAGTTCCGAAGCAGTTTTAAACGTCAGCAGTATGCCGAGAACAATGGAAGAGTTCCGAAGCATTTTTAAACTTCAGCGGAATTCCGAGAACAATGGAAGAGTTCCGAAGCATTTTTAAATGTCAGCGGAATGCCGAGAACAATGGAAGAGTTCCGACGCATTTTTAAACGTCAGCGGAATTCCGAGAACAATGGAAGAGATCTGAAGCATTTTTAAACTTCAGCGGAATTTTGAGAACATTGGAAGAGTTCCGAAGCATTTTTAAACGTAAGCGGAATTCTGAGAACAATGGAAGAGTTCCAAAGCATTTTTAATCTTCAGCGGAATTCCGAGAACAATGGAACAGTTCCGAAGCATTTTTAACTTCAGCAGATTTCCGAGAACAATGGAAGAGTTCCGATGCATTTTTAAACTTCTGCGGAATTCCGAGAAAAATGGAAGAGTTCCGAAGCACTTTTAAACTTCAGCGGAATTCCGAGAACAATGGAAGAGTTCCGAAGCAGTTTTAAACGTCAGCAGTATGCCGAGAACAATGGAAGAGTTCCGACGCATTTTTAAACATCAGCGGAATTCCGAGAACAATGGAAGAGATCTGAAGCATTTTTAAACTTCAGCGGAATTTTGAGAACAATGGAAGAGTTCCGAAGCATTTTTAAACGTCAGCGGAATTCCGAGAAAAATGGAAGAGTTGCGAAGCATTTTTATCTTCAGCGGAATGCCGAGAACAATGGAAGAGTTCCGACGCATTTTTAAAGGTCAGCGGAATTCCGAGAACAATGTAAGAGATCTGAAGCATTTTTAAACTTCAGCGGAATTTCGAGAGCGATGGAAGAGTTCCGAAGCATTTTTAAACATCTGCGGAATTCTGAGAACAATGGAAGAGTTCCGAAGCATTTTTAAATTTCAGCAGAATTCCGAGAACAATGGAAGAGTTCCGATGCATTTTTAAACGTCAGCGGAATTCCGAGAACAATGGAAGAGTTCCGAAGCATTTTTAAACTTCAGCGGAATTCCGAGAACAATGGAAGAGTTCCGAAGCATTTTTAAATGTCAGCGGAATGCCGAGAACAATGGAAGAGTTCCGACGCATTTTTAAACGTCAGCGGAATTCCGAGAACAATGGAAGAGATCTGAAGCATTTTTAAACTTCAGCGGAATTTTGAGAACATTGGAAGAGTTCCGAAGCATTTTTAAACGTAAGCGGAATTCTGAGAACAATGGAAGAGTTCCAAAGCATTTTTAATCTTCAGCGGAATTCCGAGAACAATGGAACAGTTCCGAAGCATTTTTAACTTCAGCAGATTTCCGAGAACAATGGAAGAGTTCCGAAGCATTTTTAAACTTCAGCGGAATTCCGAGAAAAATGGAAGAGTTGCGAAGCATTTTTATCTTCAGCGGAATGCCGAGAACAATGGAAGAGTTCCGACGCATTTTTAAAGGTCAGCGGAATTCCGAGAACAATGTAAGAGATCTGAAGCATTTTTAAACTTCAGCGGAATTTCGAGAGCAATGGAAGAGTTCCGAAGCATTTTTAAACATCTGCGGAATTCTGAGAACAATGGAAGAGTTCCGAAGCATTTTTAAACTTCAGCAGAATTCCGAGAACAATGGAAGAGTTCCGATGCATTTTTAAACTTCTGCGGAATTCCGAGAAAAATGGAAGAGTTCCGAAGCATTTTTAAACTTCAGCGGAATTCCGAGAACAATGGAAGAGTTCCGAAGCAGTTTTAAATGTCAGCAGTATGCCGAGAACAATGGAAGAGTTCCGACGCATTTTTAAACATCAGCGGAATTCCGAGAACAATGGAAGAGATCTGAAGCATTTTTAAACTTCAGCGGAATTTTGAGAACAATGGAAGAGTTCCGAAGCATTTTTAAACGTCAGCAGAATTCTCAGAACATTGGAAGAGTTCCGAAGCATTTTTAAACTTCAGCTGAATTCCGAGAAAAATGGAAGAGTTCCGAAGCATTTTTAAACTTCAGCGGAATTCCGAGAACAATGGAAGAGTTCCGAAGCATTTTTAAACGTCAGCGGAATTCTGAGAACAATGGAAGAGTTCCGAAGCATTTTTAAACTTCAGCGGAATTCCGAGAACAATGGAAGAGTTCCGAAGCATTTTTAAATGTCAGCGGAATGCCGAGAACAATGGAAGAGTTCCGACGCATTTTTAAACGTCAGCGGAATTCCGAGAACAATGGAAGAGATCTGAAGCATTTTTAAACTTCAGCGGAATTTTGAGAACATTGGAAGAGTTCCGAAGCATTTTTAAACGTAAGCGGAATTCTGAGAACAATGGAAGAGTTCCAAAGCATTTTTAATCTTCATCGGAATTCCGAGAACAATGGAACAGTTCCGAAGCATTTTTAACTTCAGCAGATTTCCGAGAACAATGGAAGAGTTCCGATGCATTTTTAAACTTCTGCGGAATTCCGAGAAAAATGGAAGAGTTCCGAAGCACTTTTAAACTTCAGCGGAATTCCGAGAACAATGGAAGAGTTCCGAAGCAGTTTTAAACGTCAGCAGTATGCCGAGAACAATGGAAGAGTTCCGACGCATTTTTAAACATCAGCGGAATTCCGAGAACAATGGAAGAGATCTGAAGCATTTTTAAACTTCAGCGGAATTTTGAGAACAATGGAAGAGTTCCGAAGCATTTTTAAACGTCAGCGGAATTCCGAGAAAAATGGAAGAGTTGCGAAGCATTTTTATCTTCAGCGGAATGCCGAGAACAATGGAAGAGTTCCGACGCATTTTTAAAGGTCAGCGGAATTCCGAGAACAATGTAAGAGATCTGAAGCATTTTTAAACTTCAGCGGAATTTCGAGAGCGATGGAAGAGTTCCGAAGCATTTTTAAACATCTGCGGAATTCTGAGAACAATGGAAGAGTTCCGAAGCATTTTTAAATTTCAGCAGAATTCCGAGAACAATGGAAGAGTTCCGATGCATTTTTAAACTTCTGCGGAATTCCGAGAAAAATGGAAGAGTTCCGAAGCATTTTTAAACTTCAGCGGAATTCCGAGAACAATGGAAGAGTTCCGAAGCAGTTTTAAACGTCAGCAGTATGCCGAGAACAATGTAAGAGTTCCGAAGCATTTTTAAATGTCAGCAGTATGCCGAGAACAATGGAAGAGTTCCGACGCATTTTTAAACGTCAGCAGAATTCTCAGAACATTGGAAGAGTTCCGAAGCATTTTTAAACTTCAGCTGAATTCCGAGAAAAATGGAAGAGTTCCGAAGCATTTTTAAACTTCAGCGGAATTCCGAGAACAATGGAAGAGTTCCGAAGCATTTTTAAACGTCAGCGGAATTCCGAGAACAATGGAAGAGTTCCGAAGCATTTTTAAACTTCAGCGGAATTCCGAGAACAATGGAAGAGTTCCGAAGCATTTTTAAATGTCAGCGGAATGCCGAGAACAATGGAAGAGATCTGAAGCATTTTTAAACTTCAGCGGAATTTTGAGAACAATGGAAGAGTTCCGAAGCATTTTTAAACGTCAGCGGAATTCTGAGAACAATGGAAGAGTTCCAAAGCATTTTTAATCTTCAGCGGAATTCCGAGAACAATGGAACAGTTCCGAAGCATTTTTAACTTCAGCAGAATTCCGAGAACAATGTAAGAGTTCCGAAGCATTTTTAAATGTCAGCAGTATGCCGAGAACAATGGAAGAGTTCCGACGCATTTTTAAACGTCAGCAGAATTCTCAGAACATTGGAAGAGTTCCGAAGCATTTTTAAACTTCAGCTGAATTCCGAGAAAAATGGAAGAGTTCCGAAGCATTTTTAAACTTCAGCGGAATTCCGAGAACAATGGAAGAGTTCCGAAGCATTTTTAAACGTCAGCGGAATTCCGAGAACAATGGAAGAGTTCCGAAGCATTTTTAAACTTCAGCGGAATTCCGAGAACAATGGAAGAGTTCCGAAGCATTTTTAAATGTCAGCGGAATGCCGAGAACAATGGAAGAGTTCCGACGCATTTTTAAACGTCAGCGGAATTCCGAGAACAATGGAAGAGATCTGAAGCATTTTTAAACTTCAGCGGAATTTTGAGAACATTGGAAGAGTTCCGAAGCATTTTTAAACGTAAGCGGAATTCTGAGAACAATGGAAGAGTTCCAAAGCATTTTTAATCTTCATCGTAATTCCGAGAACAATGGAACAGTTCCGAAGCATTTTTAACTTCAGCAGATTTCCGAGAACAATGGAAGAGTTCCGAAGCATTTTTAAACTTCAGCGGAATTCCGAGAAAAATGGAAGAGTTGCGAAGCATTTTTATCTTCAGCGGAATGCCGAGAACAATGGAAGAGTTCCGACGCATTTTTAAAGGTCAGCGGAATTCCGAGAACAATGTAAGAGATCTGAAGCATTTTTAAACTTCAGCGGAATTTCGAGAGCAATGGAAGAGTTCCGAAGCATTTTTAAACATCTGCGGAATTCTGAGAACAATGGAAGAGTTCCGAAGCATTTTTAAACTTCAGCAGAATTCCGAGAACAATGGAAGAGTTCCGATGCATTTTTAAACTTCTGCGGAATTCCGAGAAAAATGGAAGAGTTCCGAAGCATTTTTAAACTTCAGCGGAATTCCGAGAACAATGGAAGAGTTCCGAAGCAGTTTTAAATGTCAGCAGTATGCCGAGAACAATGGAAGAGTTCCGACGCATTTTTAAACATCAGCGGAATTCCGAGAACAATGGAAGAGATCTGAAGCATTTTTAAACTTCAGCGGAATTTTGAGAACAATGGAAGAGTTCCGAAGCATTTTTAAACGTCAGCAGAATTCTCAGAACATTGGAAGAGTTCCGAAGCATTTTTAAACTTCAGCTGAATTCCGAGAAAAATGGAAGAGTTCCGAAGCATTTTTAAACTTCAGCGGAATTCCGAGAACAATGGAAGAGTTCCGAAGCATTTTTAAACGTCAGCGGAATTCCGAGAACAATGGAAGAGTTCCGAAGCATTTTTAAACTTCAGCGGAATTCCGAGAACAATGGAAGAGTTCCGAAGCATTTTTAAATGTCAGCGGAATGCCGAGAACAATGGAAGAGTTCCGACGCATTTTTAAACGTCAGCGGAATTCCGAGAACAATGGAAGAGATCTGAAGCATTTTTAAACTTCAGCGGAATTTTGAGAACATTGGAAGAGTTCCGAAGCATTTTTAAACGTAAGCGGAATTCTGAGAACAATGGAAGAGTTCCAAAGCATTTTTAATCTTCATCGGAATTCCGAGAACAATGGAACAGTTCCGAAGCATTTTTAACTTCAGCAGATTTCCGAGAACAATGGAAGAGTTCCGATGCATTTTTAAACTTCTGCGGAATTCCGAGAAAAATGGAAGAGTTCCGAAGCACTTTTAAACTTCAGCGGAATTCCGAGAACAATGGAAGAGTTCCGAAGCAGTTTTAAACGTCAGCAGTATGCCGAGAACAATGGAAGAGTTCCGACGCATTTTTAAACATCAGCGGAATTCCGAGAACAATGGAAGAGATCTGAAGCATTTTTAAACTTCAGCGGAATTTTGAGAACAATGGAAGAGTTCCGAAGCATTTTTAAACGTCAGCGGAATTCCGAGAAAAATGGAAGAGTTGCGAAGCATTTTTATCTTCAGCGGAATGCCGAGAACAATGGAAGAGTTCCGACGCATTTTTAAAGGTCAGCGGAATTCCGAGAACAATGTAAGAGATCTGAAGCATTTTTAAACTTCAGCGGAATTTCGAGAGCGATGGAAGAGTTCCGAAGCATTTTTAAACATCTGCGGAATTCTGAGAACAATGGAAGAGTTCCGAAGCATTTTTAAATTTCAGCAGAATTCCGAGAACAATGGAAGAGTTCCGATGCATTTTTAAACTTCTGCGGAATTCCGAGAAAAATGGAAGAGTTCCGAAGCATTTTTAAACTTCAGCGGAATTCCGAGAACAATGGAAGAGTTCCGAAGCAGTTTTAAACGTCAGCAGTATGCCGAGAACAATGGAAGAGTTCCGATGCATTTTTAAACGTCAGCGGAATTCCGAGAACAATGGAAGAGATCTGAAGCATTTTTAAACTTCAGCGGAATTTTGAGAACAATGGAAGAGTTCCGAAGCATTTTTAAACGTCAGCGGAATTCTGAGAACAATGGAAGAGTTCCGAAGCTTTTTTAATCTTCAGCGGAATTCCGAGAACAATGGAAGAGTTCCGAAGCATTTTTAAACATCAGCGGAATTCCGAGAACATAGGAAGAGTTCCGATGCATTTTTGATCTTCAGCGGAATTCCGAAAACAATGGAAGAGTTCCGAAGCATTTTTAAACGTCAGCAGAATGCCGAGAACAATGGAAGAGTTCCGACGCATTTTTAAATGTCAGCGGAATTCCGAGAACAATGGAAGCGATCTGAAGCATTTTTAAACTTCAGCGGAATTTCGAGAACAATGGAAGAGTTCCGAAGCATTTTTAAACGTCAGCGTAATTCTGAGAACAATGGAAGAGTTCCGAAGCATTTTTAATCTTCAGCGGAATTCCGAGAACAATGGAACAGTTCCGAAGCATTTTTAACTTCAGCAGAATTCCGAGAACAATGGAAGAGTTCCGAAGCATTTTTAAACTTCAGCAGAATTCCGAGAACAATGGAAGAGTTCCGAAGTATTTTTAAACGTCATCGGAATGCCGAGAACAATGGAAGAGTTCCGATGCATTTTTAATGGTCAGCGGAATTCCGAGAACAATGTAAGAGATCTGAAGCATTTTTAAACTTCAGCGGAATTTCGAGAGCAATGGAAGAGTTCCGAAGCATTTTTAAACATCTGCGGAATTCTGAGAAGAATGGAAGAGTTCCGAAGCATTTTTAACTTCAGCAGAATTCCGAGAACAATGGAAGAGTTCCGAAGCATTTTTAAACGTCCGCGGAATGCCGAGAACAATGGAAGAGTTCCGAAGCATTTTTAAACATCAGCGGAATTCTGAGAACAATGGAAGAGTTCTGAAGCATTTTTAAACTTCAGCGGAATTTCAAGAACAATGGAAGAATTCCGACGCATTTTTAAACGTCAGCGGAATTCTGAGAACAATGGAGGCGTTCCGAAGCATTTTTAAACGTCAGCAGAATTCTCAGAACATTGGAAGAGTTCCGAAGCATTTTTAAACTTCAGCGGAATTCCGAGAAAAATGGAAGAGTTCCGAAGCATTTTTAAACTTCAGCGGAATTCCGAGAACAATGGAAGAGTTCCGAAGCATTTTTAAACGTCAGCGGAATTCCGAGAACAATGGAAGAGTTCCGAAGCATTTTTAAACTTCAGCGGAATTCCGAGAACAATGGAAGAGTTCCGAAGCATTTTTAAATGTCAGCGGAATGCCGAGAACAATGGAAGAGATCTGAAGCATTTTTAAACTTCAGCGGAATTTTGAGAACAATGGAAGAGTTCCGAAGCATTTTTAAACGTCAGCGGAATTCTGAGAACAATGGAAGAGTTCCAAAGCATTTTTAATCTTCAGCGGAATTCCGAGAACAATGGAACAGTTCCGAAGCATTTTTAACTTCAGCAGAATTCCGAGAACAATGTAAGAGTTCCGAAGCATTTTTAAATGTCAGCAGTATGCCGAGAACAATGGAAGAGTTCCGACGCATTTTTAAACGTCAGCAGAATTCTCAGAACATTGGAAGAGTTCCGAAGCATTTTTAAACTTCAGCTGAATTCCGAGAAAAATGGAAGAGTTCCGAAGCATTTTTAAACTTCAGCGGAATTCCGAGAACAATGGAAGAGTTCCGAAGCATTTTTAAACGTCAGCGGAATTCCGAGAACAATGGAAGAGTTCCGAAGCATTTTTAAACTTCAGCGGAATTCCGAGAACAATGGAAGAGTTCCGAAGCATTTTTAAATGTCAGCGGAATGCCGAGAACAATGGAAGAGTTCCGACGCATTTTTAAACGTCAGCGGAATTCCGAGAACAATGGAAGAGATCTGAAGCATTTTTAAACTTCAGCGGAATTCTGAGAACAATGGAAGAGTTCCAAAGCATTTTTAATCTTCAGCGGAATTCCGAGAACAATGGAACAGTTCCGAAGCATTTTTAACTTCAGCAGATTTCCGAGAACAATGGAAGAGTTCCGAAGCATTTTTAAACTTCAGCGGAATTCCGAGAAAAATGGAAGAGTTGCGAAGCATTTTTATCTTCAGCGGAATGCCGATAACAATGGAAGAGTTCCGACGCATTTTTAAAGGTCAGCGGAATTCCGAGAACAATGTAAGAGATCTGAAGCATTTTTAAACTTCAGCGGAATTTCGAGAGCAATGGAAGAGTTCCGAAGCATTTTTAAACATCTGCGGAATTCTGAGAACAATGGAAGAGTTCTGAAGCATTTTTAAACTTCAGCAGAATTCCGAGAACAATGGAAGAGTTCCGATGCATTTTTAAACTTCTGCGGAATTCCGAGAAAAATGGAAGAGTTCCGAAGCATTTTTAAACTTCAGCGGAATTCCGAGAACAATGGAAGAGTTCCGAAGCAGTTTTAAACGTCAGCAGTATGCCGAGAACAATGGAAGAGTTCCGACGCATTTTTAAACATCAGCGGAATTCCGAGAACAATGGAAGAGATCTGAAGCATTTTTAAACTTCAGCGGAATTTTGAGAACAATGGAAGAGTTCCGAAGCATTTTTAAACGTCAGCAGAATTCTCAGAACATTGGAAGAGTTCCGAAGCATTTTTAAACTTCAGCTGAATTCCGAGAAAAATGGAAGAGTTCCGAAGCATTTTTAAACTTCAGCGGAATTCCGAGAACAATGGAAGAGTTCCGAAGCATTTTTAAACGTCAGCGGAATTCCGAGAACAATGGAAGAGTTCCGAAGCATTTTTAAACTTCAGCGGAATTCCGAGAACAATGGAAGAGTTCCGAAGCATTTTTAAATGTCAGCGGAATGCCGAGAACAATGGAAGAGTTCCGACGCATTTTTAAACGTCAGCGGAATTCCGAGAACAATGGAAGAGATCTGAAGCATTTTTAAACTTCAGCGGAATTTTGAGAACATTGGAAGAGTTCCGAAGCATTTTTAAACGTAAGCGGAATTCTGAGAACAATGGAAGAGTTCCAAAGCATTTTTAATCTTCATCGTAATTCCGAGAACAATGGAACAGTTCCGAAGCATTTTTAACTTCAGCAGATTTCCGAGAACAATGGAAGAGTTCCGAAGCATTTTTAAACTTCAGCGGAATTCCGAGAAAAATGGAAGAGTTGCGAAGCATTTTTATCTTCAGCGGAATGCCGAGAACAATGGAAGAGTTCCGACGCATTTTTAAAGGTCAGCGGAATTCCGAGAACAATGTAAGAGATCTGAAGCATTTTTAAACTTCAGCGGAATTTCGAGAGCGATGGAAGAGTTCCGAAGCATTTTTAAACATCTGCGGAATTCTGAGAACAATGGAAGAGTTCCGAAGCATTTTTAAACTTCAGCAGAATTCCGAGAACAATGGAAGAGTTCCGATGCATTTTTAAACTTCTGCGGAATTCCGAGAACAATGGAAGAGTTCCGAAGCATTTTTAAACTTCAGCGGAATTCCGAGAACAATGGAAGAGTTCCGAAGCATTTTTAAATGTCAGCGGAATGCCGAGAACAATGGAAGAGTTCCGACGCATTTTTAAACGTCAGCGGAATTCCGAGAACAATGGAAGAGATCTGAAGCATTTTTAAACTTCAGCGGAATTCTGAGAACAATGGAAGAGTTCCAAAGCATTTTTAATCTTCAGCGGAATTCCGAGAACAATGGAACAGTTCCGAAGCATTTTTAACTTCAGCAGATTTCCGAGAACAATGGAAGAGTTCCGAAGCATTTTTAAACTTCAGCGGAATTCCGAGAAAAATGGAAGAGTTGCGAAGCATTTTTATCTTCAGCGGAATGCCGATAACAATGGAAGAGTTCCGACGCATTTTTAAAGGTCAGCGGAATTCCGAGAACAATGTAAGAGATCTGAAGCATTTTTAAACTTCAGCGGAATTTCGAGAGCAATGGAAGAGTTCCGAAGCATTTTTAAACATCTGCGGAATTCTGAGAACAATGGAAGAGTTCTGAAGCATTTTTAAACTTCAGCAGAATTCCGAGAACAATGGAAGAGTTCCGATGCATTTTTAAACTTCTGCGGAATTCCGAGAAAAATGGAAGAGTTCCGAAGCATTTTTAAACTTCAGCGGAATTCCGAGAACAATGGAAGAGTTCCGAAGCAGTTTTAAACGTCAGCAGTATGCCGAGAACAATGGAAGAGTTCCGACGCATTTTTAAACATCAGCGGAATTCCGAGAACAATGGAAGAGATCTGAAGCATTTTTAAACTTCAGCGGAATTTTGAGAACAATGGAAGAGTTCCGAAGCATTTTTAAACGTCAGCAGAATTCTCAGAACATTGGAAGAGTTCCGAAGCATTTTTAAACTTCAGCTGAATTCCGAGAAAAATGGAAGAGTTCCGAAGCATTTTTAAACTTCAGCGGAATTCCGAGAACAATGGAAGAGTTCCGAAGCATTTTTAAACGTCAGCGGAATTCCGAGAACAATGGAAGAGTTCCGAAGCATTTTTAAACTTCAGTGGAATTCCGAGAACAATGGAAGAGTTCCGAAGCATTTTTAAATGTCAGCGGAATGCCGAGAACAATGGAAGAGTTCCGACGCATTTTTAAACGTCAGCGGAATTCCGAGAACAATGGAAGAGATCTGAAGCATTTTTAAACTTCAGCGGAATTTTGAGAACATTGGAAGAGTTCCGAAGCATTTTTAAACGTAAGCGGAATTCTGAGAACAATGGAAGAGTTCCAAAGCATTTTTAATCTTCATCGTAATTCCGAGAACAATGGAACAGTTCCGAAGCATTTTTAACTTCAGCAGATTTCCGAGAACAATGGAAGAGTTCCGAAGCATTTTTAAACTTCAGCGGAATTCCGAGAAAAATGGAAGAGTTGCGAAGCATTTTTATCTTCAGCGGAATGCCGAGAACAATGGAAGAGTTCCGACGCATTTTTAAAGGTCAGCGGAATTCCGAGAACAATGTAAGAGATCTGAAGCATTTTTAAACTTCAGCGGAATTTCGAGAGCGATGGAAGAGTTCCGAAGCATTTTTAAACATCTGCGGAATTCTGAGAACAATGGAAGAGTTCCGAAGCATTTTTAAACTTCAGCAGAATTCCGAGAACAATGGAAGAGTTCCGATGCATTTTTAAACTTCTGCGGAATTCCGAGAAAAATGGAAGAGTTCCGAAGCATTTTTAAACTTCAGCGGAATTCCGAGAACAATGGAAGAGTTCCGAAGCAGTTTTAAATGTCAGCAGTATGCCGAGAACAATGGAAGAGTTCCGACGCATTTTTAAACGTCAGCGGAATTCCGAGAACAATGGAAGAGATCTGAAGCATTTTTAAACTTCAGCGGAATTTTGAGAACAATGGAAGAGTTCCGAAGCATTTTTAAACGTCAGCGGAATTCTGAGAACAATGGAAGAGTTCCGAAGCTTTTTTAATCTTCAGCGGAATTCCGAGAACAATGGAAGAGTTCCGAAGCATTTTTAAACATCAGCGGAATTCCGAGAACATAGGAAGAGTTCCGATGCATTTTTGATCTTCAGCGGAATTCCGAAAACAATGGAAGAGTTCCGAAGCATTTTTAAACGTCAGCAGAATGCCGAGAACAATGGAAGAGTTCCGACGCATTTTTAAATGTCAGCGGAATTCCGAGAACAATGGAAGCGATCTGAAGCATTTTTAAACTTCTGCGGAATTCCGAGAAAAAAGGAAGAGTTCCGAAGCATTTTTAAACTTCAGCGGAATTCCGACAACAATGGAAGAGTTCCGAAGCATTTTTAAATGTCAGCGGAATGCCGAGAACAATGGAAGAGTTCCGACGCATTTTTAAAAGTCAGCGGAATTCCGAGAACAATGGAAGAGATCTGAAGCATTTTTAAACTTCAGCGGAATTTTGAGAACAATGGAAGAGTTGGGAAGCATTTTTAAACGTCAGCGTAATTCTGAAAACAATGGAAGAGTTCCGAAGCATTTTTAATCTTCAGCGGAATTCCGAGAACAATGGAACAGTTCCGAAGCATTTTTAACTTCAGCAGAATTCTCAGAACAATGGAAGAGTTCCGAAGCATTTTTAAATTCAGCAGAATTCCGAGAACAATGGAAGAGTTCCGAAGCATTTTTAAACGTCAGCGGAATGCCGAGAACAATGGAAGAGTTCCGAAGCATTTTTAAACATCAGCGGAATTCTGAGAACAATGGAAGAGTTCTGAAGCATTTTTAAACTTCAGCGGAATTTCAAGAACAATGGAAGAGTTCCGACGCATTTTTAAACGTCAGCGGAATTCTGAGAACAATGGAGGCGTTCCGAAGCATTTTTAAACGTCAGCAGAATTCTCAGAACATTGGAAGAGTTCCGAAGCATTTTTAAACTTCAGCGGAATTCCGAGAACAATGGAAGAGTTCCGAAGCATTTTTAAACGTCAGCGGAATTCCGAGAACAATGGAAGAGTTCCGAAGCATTTTTAAACTTCAGCGGAATTCCGAGAACAATGGAAGAGTTCCGAAGCATTTTTAAATGTCAGCGGAATGCCGAGAACAATGGAAGAGATCTGAAGCATTTTTAAACTTCAGCGGAATTTTGAGAACAATGGAAGAGTTCCGAAGCATTTTTAAACTTCAGCGGAATTCTGAGAACAATGGAAGAGTTCCAAAGCATTTTTAATCTTCAGCGGAATTCCGAGAACAATGGAAGAGTTCCGAAGCATTTTTAAATGTCAGCGGAATGCCGAGAACAATGGAAGAGTTCCGACGCATTTTTAAACGTCAGCGGAATTCCGAGAACAATGGAAGAGATCTGAAGCATTTTTAAACTTCAGCGGAATTTCGAGAGCAATGGAAGAGTTCCGAAGCATTTTTATACATCTGCGGAATTCTGAGAACAATGGAAGAGTTCCGAAGCATTTTTAAACTTCAGCAGAATTCCGAGAACAATGGAGGCATTCCGAAGCATTTTTAAACGTCAGCAGTATTCTCAGAACAATGGAAGAGCTCCAAAGCATTTTTAAACTTCAGCAGAATTCCGAGAAAAATGGAAGAGTTCCAAAGCATTTTTAAACTGCAGCGGAATTCCTAGAACAATGGAAGAGTTCTGATGCATTTTTAAACTTCAGCGGAATTTCTAGAACAATGGAAGAGTTCCGACGCATTTTTAAACGTCAGCGGAATTCCGAGAACAATGGAAGAGTTCCGAAGCATTTTTAAACTTCAGCGGAATTCCGACAACAATGGAAGAGTTACGAAGCATTTTTAAATGTCAGCGGAATGCCGAGAACAATGGAAGAGTTCCGACGCATTTTTAAAAGTCAGCGGAATTCCGAGAACAATGGAAGAGATCTGAAGCATTTTTAAACTTCAGCGGAATTTTGAGAACAATGGAAGAGTTCCGAAGCATTTTTAAACGTCAGCGGAATTCTGAGAACAATGGAAGAGTTCCGAAGCATTTTTAATCTTCAGCGGAATTCCGAGAACAATGGAACAGTTCCGAAGCATTTTTAACTTCAGCAGAATTCCGAGAACAATGGAAGAGTTCCGAAGCATTTTTAAACTTCAGCGGAATTCCGAGAAAAATGGAAGAGTTGCGAAGCATTTTTAACTTCAGCGGAATGCCGAGAACAATGGAAGAGTTCCGACGCATTTTTAAAGGTCAGCGGAATTCCGAGAACAATGTAAGAGATCTGAAGCATTTTTAAACTTCAGCGGAATTTCGAGAGCAATGGAAGAGTTCCAAAGCATTTTTAAACATCTGCGGAATTCTGAGAACAATGGAAGAGTTCCGAAGCATTTTTAAACCTCAACAGAATTCTGAGAACAATGGAAGAGTTCCGAAGCATTTTTAAACTTTAGCGGAATTCCGAGAAAAATGGAAGTGTTCCGAAGCATTTTTAAACTTCAGCAGAATTCCGAGAACAATGGAAGAGTTCCGAAGCATTTTTAAACTTCTGCGGAATTCCGAGAAAAAAGGAAGAGTTCCGAAGCATTTTTAAATGTCAGCGTAATTCTGAGAACAATGGAAGAGTTCCGAATTATTTTTAAACGTCATCGGAATGCCGAGAACAATGGAAGAGTTCCAAAGCATTTTTAAACATCAGCGGAATTCCGAGAACAATGGAAGAGTTCTGAAGCATTTTTAAACTTCAGCGGAATTCGGAGAACAATGGAAGAGTTCCAAAGCATTTTTAAACTTCAGCGGAATTCCGAGAAAAATGGAAGAGTTCCGAAGAATTTTTAAACTTCAGCGGAATTCCGAGAACAATGGAAGAGTTCTGAAGCATTTTTAAACTTCAGTGGAATTTCGAGAACAATGGAAGAGTTCCAAAACATTTTTACTTCAGCAGAATTTCGAGAGCAATGGAAGAGTTCCGAAGCATTTTTAAACATCTGCGGAATTCTGAGAACAATGGAAGACTTCCGAAGCATTTTTAAATTTCAGCGGAATTTCGAGAACAATGGAAGAGTTCCGAAGCATTTTTAAACGTCAGCGGAATTCTGAGAACAATGGAAGAGTTCCGAAGCATTTTTAAACTTCAGCAGAATTCCGAGAACAATGGAGGCGTTCTGAAGCATTTTTAAACGTCAGCAGAATTCTCAGAACAATGGAAGAGTTCCGAAGCATTTTTAAACTTCAGCGGAATTTCAATAACAATGGAAGAGTTCCGATGCATTTTTAAACTTCAGCGGAATTTCGAGAGCAATGGAAGAGTTCCGACGCATTTTCAAATGTCAGCAGAATTCTCAGAACAATGGAAGAGCTCCGAAGCATTTTTAAACTTCAGCGGAATTTCTAGAACAATGGAAGAGTTCCGAAGCATTTTAAAATTTCAGCAGAATTCCGAGAACAGTGGAAGAGTTCCGAAGCAATTTTAAACTTTAGCAGAATTCCGAGAACAATGGAGGCATTCCGAAGCATTTTTAAACGTCAGCGGAATTCTCAGAAAAATGGAAGTGTTCCGAAGCATTTTTAAACTTCAGCAGAATTCCGAGAACAATGGAAGAGTTCCGAAGCATTTTTAAACTTCAGCCGAATTCCGAGAAAAATGGAAGAGTTCCGAAGCATTTTTAAACTTCAGCGGAATTCCGAGAACAATGGAAGAGTTCCGAAGCATTTTAAAATTTCAGCAGAATTCCGAGAACAGTGGAAGAGTTCCGAAGCATTTTTAAACTTCAGCCGAATTTCGAGAACAATGGAAGAGTTCCGAAGCATTTTTAAACGTCAGCGGAATTCTGAGAACAATGGAGGCGTTCTGAAGCATTTTTAAACGTCAGCAGAATTCTCAGAACACTGGAAGAGTTCCGAAGCATTTTTAAACTTCAGCGGAATTCCGAGAAAAATGGAAGAGTTCCGAAGCATTTTTAAACTTCAGAGGAATTCCGAGAACAATGGAAGAGTTCCGAAGCATTTTTAAACGTCAGCGGAATGCCGAGAAAAATGGAAGAGTTCCGAAGCATTTTTAAACTGCAGCGGAATTCCTAGAACAATGGAAGAGTTCTGATGCATTTTTAAACTGCAGCGGAATTCCTAGAACAATGGAAGAGTTCTGATGCATTTTTAAACTGCAGCGGAATTCCTAGAACAATGGAAGAGTTCCGAAGCATTTTTAAACTTCAGCGGAATGCCGAGAACAATGGAAGAGTTCCGACGCATTTTTAAACGTCAGCGGAATTCCGAGAACAATGGAAGAGTTCCGAAGCATTTTTAAACTTCAGCGGAATTCCGACAACAATGGAAGAGTTCCGAAGCATTTTTAAATGTCAGCGGAATGCCGAGAACAATGGAAGAGTTCCGACGCATTTTTAAAAGTCAGCGGAATTCCGAGAACAATGGAAGAGATCTGAAGCATTTTTAAACTTCAGCGGAATTTTGAGAACAATGGAAGAGTTCCGAAGCATTTTTAAACTTCAGCGGAATTCCGACAACAATGGAAGAGTTCCGAAGCATTTTTAAATGTCAGCGGAATGCCGAGAACAATGGAAGAGTTCCGACGCATTTTTAAAAGTCAGCGGAATTCCGAGAACAATGGAAGAGATCTGAAGCATTTTTAAACTTCAGCGGAATTTTGAGAACAATGGAAGAGTTCCGAAGCATTTTTAAACTTCAGCGGAATGCCGAGAACAATGGAAGAGTTCCGACGCATTTTTAAACGTCAGCGGAATTCCGAGAACAATGGAAGAGTTCCGAAGCATTTTTAAACTTCAGCGGAATTCCGACAACAATGGAAGAGTTCCGAAGCATTTTTAAATGTCAGCGGAATGCCGAGAACAATGGAAGAGTTCCGACGCATTTTTAAAAGTCAGCGGAATTCCGAGAACAATGGAAGAGATCTGAAGCATTTTTAAACTTCAGCGGAATTTCGAGAGCAATGGAAGAGTTCCGAAGCATTTTTATACATCTGCGGAATTCTGAGAACAATGGAAGAGTTCTGAAGCATTTTTAAACTTCAGCAGAATTCCGAGAACAATGGAGGCATTCCGAAGCATTTTTAAACGTCAGCAGTATTCTCAGAACAATGGAAGAGCTCCAAAGCATTTTTAAACTTCAGCAGAATTCCGAGAAAAATGGAAGAGTTCCAAAGCATTTTTAAACTGCAGCGGAATTCCTAGAACAATGGAAGAGTTCTGATGCATTTTTAAACTTCAGCGGAATTTCTAGAACAATGGAAGAGTTCCGAAGCATTTTAAAATTTCAGCAGAATTCCGAGAACAGTGGAAGAGTTCCGAAGCATTTTTAAACTTTAGCAGAATTCCGAGAACAATGGAGGCGTTCCGAAGCATTTTTAAACGTCAGCGGAATTCTCAGAACAATGGAAGAGTTCTGATGCATTTTTAAACTTCAGGGGAATTTCTAGAACAATGGAAGAGTTCCGAAGCATTTTTAAACATCAGCGGAATTCTGAGAACAATGGAAGAGTTCCGAAGCATTTTTAACTTCAGCAGAATTCCGAGAACAATGGAAGAGTTCCGAAGCATTTTTAAACGTCAGCGGAATGCCGAGAACAATGGAAGAGTTCCGACGCATTTTTAAAGGTCAGCGGAATTCCGAGAACAATGTAAGAGATCTGAAGCATTTTTAAACTTCAGCGGAATTTCGAGAGCAATGGAAGAGTTCCGAAGCATTTTTAAACATCTGCGGAATTCTGAGAAGAATGGATGAGTTCCGAAGCATTTTTAACTTCAGCAGAATTCCGAGAACAATGGAAGAGTTCTGAAGCATTTTTAAACTTCAGCGGAATTTCGAGAACAATGGAAGAGTTCCGAAGCATTTTTAAACGTCAGCGGAATTCTGAGAACAATGGAGGCGTTCTGAAGCATTTTTAAACGTCAGCAGAATTCTCAGAACACTGGAAGAGTTCCGAAGCATTTTTAAACTTCAGCGGAATTCCGAGAAAAATGGAAGAGTTCCGAAGCATTTTTAAACTTCAGAGGAATTCCGAGAACAATGGAAGAGTTCCGAAGCATTTTTAAACGTCAGCGGAATGCCGAGAAAAATGGAAGAGTTCCGAAGCATTTTTAAACTGCAGCGGAATTCCTAGAACAATGGAAGAGTTCTGATGCATTTTTAAACTGCAGCGGAATTCCTAGAACAATGGAAGTGTTCTGATGCATTTTTAAACTGCAGCGGAATTCCTAGAACAATGGAAGAGTTCCGAAGCATTTTTAAACTTCAGCGGAATGCCGAGAACAATGGAAGAGTTCCGACGCATTTTTAAACGTCAGCGGAATTCCGAGAACAATGGAAGAGTTCCGAAGCATTTTTAAACTTCAGCGGAATTCCGACAACAATGGAAGAGTTCCGAAGCATTTTTAAATGTCAGCGGAATGCCGAGAACAATGGAAGAGTTCCGACGCATTTTTAAAAGTCAGCGGAATTCCGAGAACAATGGAAGAGATCTGAAGCATTTTTAAACTTCAGCGGAATTTTGAGAACAATGGAAGAGTTCCGAAGCATTTTTAAACGTCAGCGGAATTCTGAGAACAATGGAAGAGTTCCGAAGCATTTTTAAACTTCAGCGGAATGCCGAGAACAATGGAAGAGTTCCGACGCATTTTTAAACGTCAGCGGAATTCCGAGAACAATGGAAGAGTTCCGAAGCATTTTTAAACGTCAGCGGAATTCTGAGAACAATGGAAGAGTTCCGACGCATTTTTAAACGTCAGCGGAATTCCGAGAACAATGGAAGAGTTCCGAAGCATTTTTAAACTTCAGCGGAATTCCGACAACAATGGAAGAGTTACGAAGCATTTTTAAATGTCAGCGGAATGCCGAGAACAATGGAAGAGTTCCGACGCATTTTTAAAAGTCAGCGGAATTCCGAGAACAATGGAAGAGATCTGAAGCATTTTTAAACTTCAGCGGAATTTTGAGAACAATGGAAGAGTTCCGAAGCATTTTTAAACGTCAGCGGAATTCTGAGAACAATGGAAGAGTTCCGAAGCATTTTTAATCTTCAGCGGAATTCCGAGAACAATGGAACAGTTCCGAAGCATTTTTAACTTCAGCAGAATTCCGAGAACAATGGAAGAGTTCCGAAGCATTTTTAAACTTCAGCGGAATTCCGAGAAAAATGGAAGAGTTGCGAAGCATTTTTAACTTCAGCGGAATGCCGAGAACAATGGAAGAGTTCCGACGCATTTTTAAAGGTCAGCGGAATTCCGAGAACAATGTAAGAGATCTGAAGCATTTTTAAACTTCAGCGGAATTTCGAGAGCATTGGAAGAGTTCCAAAGCATTTTTAAACATCTGCGGAATTCTGAGAACAATGGAAGAGTTCCGAAGCATTTTTAAACCTCAACAGAATTCTGAGAACAATGGAAGAGTTCCGAAGCATTTTTAAACTTTAGCGGAATTCCGAGAAAAATGGAAGTGTTCCGAAGCATTTTTAAACTTCAGCAGAATTCCGAGAACAATGGAAGAGTTCCGAAGCATTTTTAAACTTCTGCGGAATTCCGAGAAAAAAGGAAGAGTTCCGAAGCATTTTTAAATGTCAGCGTAATTCTGAGAACAATGGAAGAGTTCCGAAGTATTTTTAAACGTCATCGGAATGCCGAGAACAATGGAAGAGTTCCAAAGCATTTTTAAACATCAGCGGAATTCCGAGAACAATGGAAGAGTTCTGAAGCATTTTTAAACTTCAGCGGAATTCGGAGAACAATGGAAGAGTTCCAAAGCATTTTTAAACTTCAGCGGAATTCCGAGAAAAATGGAAGAGTTCCGAAGAATTTTTAAACTTCAGCGGAATTCCGAGAACAATGGAAGAGTTCTGAAGCATTTTTAAACTTCAGTGGAATTTCGAGAACAATGGAAGAGTTCCAAAACATTTTTACTTCAGCAGAATTTCGAGAGCAATGGAAGAGTTCCGAAGCATTTTTAAACATCTGCGGAATTCTGAGAACAATGGAAGACTTCCGAAGCATTTTTAAATTTCAGCGGAATTTCGAGAACAATGGAAGAGTTCCGAAGCATTTTTAAACGTCAGCGGAATTCTGAGAACAATGGAAGAGTTCCGAAGCATTTTTAAACTTCAGCAGAATTCCGAGAACAATGGAGGCGTTCTGAAGCATTTTTAAACGTCAGCAGAATTCTCAGAACAATGGAAGAGTTCCGAAGCATTTTTAAACTTCAGCGGAATTTCGATAACAATGGAAGAGTTCCGATGCATTTTTAAACTTCAGCGGAATTTCGAGAGCAATGGAAGAGTTCCGACGCATTTTCAAAGGTCAGCAGAATTCTCAGAACAATGGAAGAGCTCCGAAGCATTTTTAAACTTCAGCGGAATTTCTAGAACAATGGAAGAGTTCCGAAGCATTTTAAAATTTCAGCAGAATTCCGAGAACAGTGGAAGAGTTCCGAAGCAATTTTAAACTTTAGCAGAATTCCGAGAACAATGGAGGCATTCCGAAGCATTTTTAAACGTCAGCGGAATTCTCAGAAAAATGGAAGTGTTCCGAAGCATTTTTAAACTTCAGCAGAATTCCGAGAACAATGGAAGAGTTCCGAAGCATTTTTAAACTTCAGCCGAATTCCGAGAAAAATGGAAGAGTTCCGAAGCATTTTTAAACTTCAGCGGAATTCCGAGAACAATGGAAGAGTTCCGAAGCATTTTAAAATTTCAGCAGAATTCCGAGAACAATGGAAGAGTTCCAAAACATTTTTACTTCAGCAGAATTTCGAGAGCAATGGAAGAGTTCCGAAGCATTTTTAAACATCTGCGGAATTCTGAGAACAATGGAAGACTTCCGAAGCATTTTTAAATTTCAGCGGAATTTCGAGAACAATGGAAGAGTTCCGAAGCATTTTTAAACGTCAGCGGAATTCTGAGAACAATGGAAGAGTTCCGAAGCATTTTTAAACTTCAGCAGAATTCCGAGAACAATGGAGGCGTTCTGAAGCATTTTTAAACGTCAGCAGAATTCTCAGAACAATGGAAGAGTTCCGAAGCATTTTTAAACTTCAGCGGAATTTCGATAACAATGGAAGAGTTCCGATGCATTTTTAAACTTCAGCGGAATTTCGAGAGCAATGGAAGAGTTCCGACGCATTTTCAAATGTCAGCAGAATTCTCAGAACAATGGAAGAGCTCCGAAGCATTTTTAAACTTCAGCGGAATTCCGAGAACAATGGAAGAGTTCTGAAGCATTTTTAAACTTCAGTGGAATTTCGAGAACAATGGAAGAGTTCCAAAACATTTTTACTTCAGCAGAATTTCGAGAGCAATGGAAGAGTTCCGAAGCATTTTTAAACATCTGCGGAATTCCGAGAAAAATGGAAGAGTTGCGAAGCATTTTTATCTTCAGCGGAATGCCGATAACAATGGAAGAGTTCCGACGCATTTTTAAAGGTCAGCGGAATTCCGAGAACAATGTAAGAGATCTGAAGCATTTTTAAACTTCAGCGGAATTTCGAGAGCAATGGAAGAGTTCCGAAGCATTTTTAAACATCTGCGGAATTCTGAGAACAATGGAAGAGTTCTGAAGCATTTTTAAACTTCAGCAGAATTCCGAGAACAATGGAAGAGTTCCGATGCATTTTTAAACTTCTGCGGAATTCCGAGAAAAATGGAAGAGTTCCGAAGCATTTTTAAACTTCAGCGGAATTCCGAGAACAATGGAAGAGTTCCGAAGCAGTTTTAAACGTCAGCAGTATGCCGAGAACAATGGAAGAGTTCCGACGCATTTTTAAACATCAGCGGAATTCCGAGAACAATGGAAGAGATCTGAAGCATTTTTAAACTTCAGCGGAATTTTGAGAACAATGGAAGAGTTCCGAAGCATTTTTAAACGTCAGCAGAATTCTCAGAACATTGGAAGAGTTCCGAAGCATTTTTAAACTTCAGCTGAATTCCGAGAAAAATGGAAGAGTTCCGAAGCATTTTTAAACTTCAGCGGAATTCCGAGAACAATGGAAGAGTTCCGAAGCATTTTTAAACGTCAGCGGAATTCCGAGAACAATGGAAGAGTTCCGAAGCATTTTTAAACTTCAGTGGAATTCCGAGAACAATGGAAGAGTTCCGAAGCATTTTTAAATGTCAGCGGAATGCCGAGAACAATGGAAGAGTTCCGACGCATTTTTAAACGTCAGCGGAATTCCGAGAACAATGGAAGAGATCTGAAGCATTTTTAAACTTCAGCGGAATTTTGAGAACATTGGAAGAGTTCCGAAGCATTTTTAAACGTAAGCGGAATTCTGAGAACAATGGAAGAGTTCCAAAGCATTTTTAATCTTCATCGTAATTCCGAGAACAATGGAACAGTTCCGAAGCATTTTTAACTTCAGCAGATTTCCGAGAACAATGGAAGAGTTCCGAAGCATTTTTAAACTTCAGCGGAATTCCGAGAAAAATGGAAGAGTTGCGAAGCATTTTTATCTTCAGCGGAATGCCGAGAACAATGGAAGAGTTCCGACGCATTTTTAAAGGTCAGCGGAATTCCGAGAACAATGTAAGAGATCTGAAGCATTTTTAAACTTCAGCGGAATTTCGAGAGCGATGGAAGAGTTCCGAAGCATTTTTAAACATCTGCGGAATTCTGAGAACAATGGAAGAGTTCCGAAGCATTTTTAAACTTCAGCAGAATTCCGAGAACAATGGAAGAGTTCCGATGCATTTTTAAACTTCTGCGGAATTCCGAGAAAAATGGAAGAGTTCCGAAGCATTTTTAAACTTCAGCGGAATTCCGAGAACAATGGAAGAGTTCCGAAGCAGTTTTAAATGTCAGCAGTATGCCGAGAACAATGGAAGAGTTCCGACGCATTTTTAAACGTCAGCGGAATTCCGAGAACAATGGAAGAGATCTGAAGCATTTTTAAACTTCAGCGGAATTTTGAGAACAATGGAAGAGTTCCGAAGCATTTTTAAACGTCAGCGGAATTCTGAGAACAATGGAAGAGTTCCGAAGCTTTTTTAATCTTCAGCGGAATTCCGAGAACAATGGAAGAGTTCCGAAGCATTTTTAAACATCAGCGGAATTCCGAGAACATAGGAAGAGTTCCGATGCATTTTTGATCTTCAGCGGAATTCCGAAAACAATGGAAGAGTTCCGAAGCATTTTTAAACGTCAGCAGAATGCCGAGAACAATGGAAGAGTTCCGACGCATTTTTAAATGTCAGCGGAATTCCGAGAACAATGGAAGCGATCTGAAGCATTTTTAAACTTCAGCGGAATTTCGAGAAGAATGGAAGAGTTCCGAAGCATTTTTAACTTCAGCAGAATTCCGAGAACAATGGAAGAGTTCCGAAGCATTTTTAAACTTCAGCAGAATTCCGAGAACAATGGAAGAGTTCCGAAGTATTTTTAAACGTCATCGGAATGCCGAGAACAATGGAAGAGTTCCGATGCATTTTTAATGGTCAGCGGAATTCCGAGAACAATGTAAGAGATCTGAAGCATTTTTAAACTTCAGCGGAATTTCGAGAGCAATGGAAGAGTTCCGAAGCATTTTTAAACATCTGCGGAATTCTGAGAAGAATGGAAGAGTTCCGAAGCATTTTTAAATTCAGCAGAATTCCGAGAACAATGGAAGAGTTCCGAAGCATTTTTAAACGTCAGCGGAATGCCGAGAACAATGGAAGAGTTCCGAAGCATTTTTAAACATCAGCGGAATTCTGAGAACAATGGAAGAGTTCTGAAGCATTTTTAAACTTCAGCGGAATTTCAAGAACAATGGAAGAGTTCCGACGCATTTTTAAACGTCAGCGGAATTCTGAGAACAATGGAGGCGTTCCGAAGCATTTTTAAACGTCAGCAGAATTCTCAGAACATTGGAAGAGTTCCGAAGCATTTTTAAACTTCAGCGGAATTCCGAGAACAATGGAAGAGTTCCGAAGCATTTTTAAACGTCAGCGGAATTCCGAGAACAATGGAAGAGTTCCGAAGCATTTTTAAACTTCAGCGGAATTCCGAGAACAATGGAAGAGTTCCGAAGCATTTTTAAATGTCAGCGGAATGCCGAGAACAATGGAAGAGATCTGAAGCATTTTTAAACTTCAGCGGAATTTTGAGAACAATGGAAGAGTTCCGAAGCATTTTTAAACTTCAGCGGAATTCTGAGAACAATGGAAGAGTTCCAAAGCATTTTTAATCTTCAGCGGAATTCCGAGAACAATGGAAGAGTTCCGAAGCATTTTTAAATGTCAGCGGAATGCCGAGAACAATGGAAGAGTTCCGACGCATTTTTAAACGTCAGCGGAATTCCGAGAACAATGGAAGAGATCTGAAGCATTTTTAAACTTCAGCGGAATTTCGAGAGCAATGGAAGAGTTCCGAAGCATTTTTATACATCTGCGGAATTCTGAGAACAATGGAAGAGTTCCGAAGCATTTTTAAACTTCAGCAGAATTCCGAGAACAATGGAGGCATTCCGAAGCATTTTTAAACGTCAGCAGTATTCTCAGAACAATGGAAGAGCTCCAAAGCATTTTTAAACTTCAGCAGAATTCCGAGAAAAATGGAAGAGTTCCAAAGCATTTTTAAACTGCAGCGGAATTCCTAGAACAATGGAAGAGTTCTGATGCATTTTTAAACTTCAGCGGAATTTCTAGAACAATGGAAGAGTTCCGACGCATTTTTAAACGTCAGCGGAATTCCGAGAACAATGGAAGAGTTCCGAAGCATTTTTAAACTTCAGCGGAATTCCGACAACAATGGAAGAGTTACGAAGCATTTTTAAATGTCAGCGGAATGCCGAGAACAATGGAAGAGTTCCGACGCATTTTTAAAAGTCAGCGGAATTCCGAGAACAATGGAAGAGATCTGAAGCATTTTTAAACTTCAGCGGAATTTTGAGAACAATGGAAGAGTTCCGAAGCATTTTTAAACGTCAGCGGAATTCTGAGAACAATGGAAGAGTTCCGAAGCATTTTTAATCTTCAGCGGAATTCCGAGAACAATGGAACAGTTCCGAAGCATTTTTAACTTCAGCAGAATTCCGAGAACAATGGAAGAGTTCCGAAGCATTTTTAAACTTCAGCGGAATTCCGAGAAAAATGGAAGAGTTGCGAAGCATTTTTAACTTCAGCGGAATGCCGAGAACAATGGAAGAGTTCCGACGCATTTTTAAAGGTCAGCGGAATTCCGAGAACAATGTAAGAGATCTGAAGCATTTTTAAACTTCAGCGGAATTTCGAGAGCAATGGAAGAGTTCCAAAGCATTTTTAAACATCTGCGGAATTCTGAGAACAATGGAAGAGTTCCGAAGCATTTTTAAACCTCAACAGAATTCTGAGAACAATGGAAGAGTTCCGAAGCATTTTTAAACTTTAGCGGAATTCCGAGAAAAATGGAAGTGTTCCGAAGCATTTTTAAACTTCAGCAGAATTCCGAGAACAATGGAAGAGTTCCGAAGCATTTTTAAACTTCTGCGGAATTCCGAGAAAAAAGGAAGAGTTCCGAAGCATTTTTAAATGTCAGCGTAATTCTGAGAACAATGGAAGAGTTCCGAAGTATTTTTAAACGTCATCGGAATGCCGAGAACAATGGAAGAGTTCCAAAGCATTTTTAAACATCAGCGGAATTCCGAGAACAATGGAAGAGTTCTGAAGCATTTTTAAACTTCAGCGGAATTCGGAGAACAATGGAAGAGTTCCAAAGCATTTTTAAACTTCAGCGGAATTCCGAGAAAAATGGAAGAGTTCCGAAGAATTTTTAAACTTCAGCGGAATTCCGAGAACAATGGAAGAGTTCTGAAGCATTTTTAAACTTCAGTGGAATTTCGAGAACAATGGAAGAGTTCCAAAACATTTTTACTTCAGCAGAATTTCGAGAGCAATGGAAGAGTTCCGAAGCATTTTTAAACATCTGCGGAATTCTGAGAACAATGGAAGACTTCCGAAGCATTTTTAAATTTCAGCGGAATTTCGAGAACAATGGAAGAGTTCCGAAGCATTTTTAAACGTCAGCGGAATTCTGAGAACAATGGAAGAGTTCCGAAGCATTTTTAAACTTCAGCAGAATTCCGAGAACAATGGAGGCGTTCTGAAGCATTTTTAAACGTCAGCAGAATTCTCAGAACAATGGAAGAGTTCCGAAGCATTTTTAAACTTCAGCGGAATTTCAATAACAATGGAAGAGTTCCGATGCATTTTTAAACTTCAGCGGAATTTCGAGAGCAATGGAAGAGTTCCGACGCATTTTCAAATGTCAGCAGAATTCTCAGAACAATGGAAGAGCTCCGAAGCATTTTTAAACTTCAGCGGAATTTCTAGAACAATGGAAGAGTTCCGAAGCATTTTAAAATTTCAGCAGAATTCCGAGAACAGTGGAAGAGTTCCGAAGCAATTTTAAACTTTAGCAGAATTCCGAGAACAATGGAGGCATTCCGAAGCATTTTTAAACGTCAGCGGAATTCTCAGAAAAATGGAAGTGTACCGAAGCATTTTTAAACTTCAGCAGAATTCCGAGAACAATGGAAGAGTTCCGAAGCATTTTTAAACTTCAGCCGAATTCCGAGAAAAATGGAAGAGTTCCGAAGCATTTTTAAACTTCAGCGGAATTCCGAGAACAATGGAAGAGTTCCGAAGCATTTTAAAATTTCAGCAGAATTCCGAGAACAGTGGAAGAGTTCCGAAGCATTTTTAAACTTCAGCCGAATTTCGAGAACAATGGAAGAGTTCCGAAGCATTTTTAAACGTCAGCGGAATTCTGAGAACAATGGAGGCGTTCTGAAGCATTTTTAAACGTCAGCAGAATTCTCAGAACACTGGAAGAGTTCCGAAGCATTTTTAAACTTCAGCGGAATTCCGAGAAAAATGGAAGAGTTCCGAAGCATTTTTAAACTTCAGAGGAATTCCGAGAACAATGGAAGAGTTCCGAAGCATTTTTAAACGTCAGCGGAATGCCGAGAAAAATGGAAGAGTTCCGAAGCATTTTTAAACTGCAGCGGAATTCCTAGAACAATGGAAGAGTTCTGATGCATTTTTAAACTGCAGCGGAATTCCTAGAACAATGGAAGAGTTCTGATGCATTTTTAAACTGCAGCGGAATTCCTAGAACAATGGAAGAGTTCCGAAGCATTTTTAAACTTCAGCGGAATGCCGAGAACAATGGAAGAGTTCCGACGCATTTTTAAACGTCAGCGGAATTCCGAGAACAATGGAAGAGTTCCGAAGCATTTTTAAACTTCAGCGGAATTCCGACAACAATGGAAGAGTTCCGAAGCATTTTTAAATGTCAGCGGAATGCCGAGAACAATGGAAGAGTTCCGACGCATTTTTAAAAGTCAGCGGAATTCCGAGAACAATGGAAGAGATCTGAAGCATTTTTAAACTTCAGCGGAATTTTGAGAACAATGGAAGAGTTCCGAAGCATTTTTAAACTTCAGCGGAATTCCGACAACAATGGAAGAGTTCCGAAGCATTTTTAAATGTCAGCGGAATGCCGAGAACAATGGAAGAGTTCCGACGCATTTTTAAAAGTCAGCGGAATTCCGAGAACAATGGAAGAGATCTGAAGCATTTTTAAACTTCAGCGGAATTTTGAGAACAATGGAAGAGTTCCGAAGCATTTTTAAACTTCAGCGGAATGCCGAGAACAATGGAAGAGTTCCGACGCATTTTTAAACGTCAGCGGAATTCCGAGAACAATGGAAGAGTTCCGAAGCATTTTTAAACTTCAGCGGAATTCCGACAACAATGGAAGAGTTCCGAAGCATTTTTAAATGTCAGCGGAATGCCGAGAACAATGGAAGAGTTCCGACGCATTTTTAAAAGTCAGCGGAATTCCGAGAACAATGGAAGAGATCTGAAGCATTTTTAAACTTCAGCGGAATTTCGAGAGCAATGGAAGAGTTCCGAAGCATTTTTATACATCTGCGGAATTCTGAGAACAATGGAAGAGTTCTGAAGCATTTTTAAACTTCAGCAGAATTCCGAGAACAATGGAGGCATTCCGAAGCATTTTTAAACGTCAGCAGTATTCTCAGAACAATGGAAGAGCTCCAAAGCATTTTTAAACTTCAGCAGAATTCCGAGAAAAATGGAAGAGTTCCAAAGCATTTTTAAACTGCAGCGGAATTCCTAGAACAATGGAAGAGTTCTGATGCATTTTTAAACTTCAGCGGAATTTCTAGAACAATGGAAGAGTTCCGAAGCATTTTAAAATTTCAGCAGAATTCCGAGAACAGTGGAAGAGTTCCGAAGCATTTTTAAACTTTAGCAGAATTCCGAGAACAATGGAGGCGTTCCGAAGCATTTTTAAACGTCAGCGGAATTCTCAGAACAATGGAAGAGTTCTGATGCATTTTTAAACTTCAGGGGAATTTCTAGAACAATGGAAGAGTTCCGAAGCATTTTTAAACATCAGCGGAATTCTGAGAACAATGGAAGAGTTCCGAAGCATTTTTAACTTCAGCAGAATTCCGAGAACAATGGAAGAGTTCCGAAGCATTTTTAAACGTCAGCGGAATGCCGAGAACAATGGAAGAGTTCCGACGCATTTTTAAAGGTCAGCGGAATTCCGAGAACAATGTAAGAGATCTGAAGCATTTTTAAACTTCAGCGGAATTTCGAGAGCAATGGAAGAGTTCCGAAGCATTTTTAAACATCTGCGGAATTCTGAGAAGAATGGATGAGTTCCGAAGCATTTTTAACTTCAGCAGAATTCCGAGAACAATGGAAGAGTTCTGAAGCATTTTTAAACTTCAGCGGAATTTCGAGAACAATGGAAGAGTTCCGAAGCATTTTTAAACGTCAGCGGAATTCTGAGAACAATGGAGGCGTTCTGAAGCATTTTTAAACGTCAGCAGAATTCTCAGAACACTGGAAGAGTTCCGAAGCATTTTTAAACTTCAGCGGAATTCCGAGAAAAATGGAAGAGTTCCGAAGCATTTTTAAACTTCAGAGGAATTCCGAGAACAATGGAAGAGTTCCGAAGCATTTTTAAACGTCAGCGG
Source organism: Phyllobates terribilis (assembly GCF_046119375.1). Taxonomy (NCBI): domain Eukaryota; kingdom Metazoa; phylum Chordata; class Amphibia; order Anura; family Dendrobatidae; genus Phyllobates; species Phyllobates terribilis. The sequence goes on along the minus strand of NW_027363041.1, from coordinate 551,068 downwards.
AATGCCGAGAAAAATGGAAGAGTTCCGAAGCATTTTTAAACTGCAGCGGAATTCCTAGAACAATGGAAGAGTTCTGATGCATTTTTAAACTGCAGCGGAATTCCTAGAACAATGGAAGTGTTCTGATGCATTTTTAAACTGCAGCGGAATTCCTAGAACAATGGAAGAGTTCCGAAGCATTTTTAAACTTCAGCGGAATGCCGAGAACAATGGAAGAGTTCCGACGCATTTTTAAACGTCAGCGGAATTCCGAGAACAATGGAAGAGTTCCGAAGCATTTTTAAACTTCAGCGGAATTCCGACAACAATGGAAGAGTTCCGAAGCATTTTTAAATGTCAGCGGAATGCCGAGAACAATGGAAGAGTTCCGACGCATTTTTAAAAGTCAGCGGAATTCCGAGAACAATGGAAGAGATCTGAAGCATTTTTAAACTTCAGCGGAATTTTGAGAACAATGGAAGAGTTCCGAAGCATTTTTAAACGTCAGCGGAATTCTGAGAACAATGGAAGAGTTCCGAAGCATTTTTAAACTTCAGCGGAATGCCGAGAACAATGGAAGAGTTCCGACGCATTTTTAAACGTCAGCGGAATTCCGAGAACAATGGAAGAGTTCCGAAGCATTTTTAAACGTCAGCGGAATTCTGAGAACAATGGAAGAGTTCCGACGCATTTTTAAACGTCAGCGGAATTCCGAGAACAATGGAAGAGTTCCGAAGCATTTTTAAACTTCAGCGGAATTCCGACAACAATGGAAGAGTTACGAAGCATTTTTAAATGTCAGCGGAATGCCGAGAACAATGGAAGAGTTCCGACGCATTTTTAAAAGTCAGCGGAATTCCGAGAACAATGGAAGAGATCTGAAGCATTTTTAAACTTCAGCGGAATTTTGAGAACAATGGAAGAGTTCCGAAGCATTTTTAAACGTCAGCGGAATTCTGAGAACAATGGAAGAGTTCCGAAGCATTTTTAATCTTCAGCGGAATTCCGAGAACAATGGAACAGTTCCGAAGCATTTTTAACTTCAGCAGAATTCCGAGAACAATGGAAGAGTTCCGAAGCATTTTTAAACTTCAGCGGAATTCCGAGAAAAATGGAAGAGTTGCGAAGCATTTTTAACTTCAGCGGAATGCCGAGAACAATGGAAGAGTTCCGACGCATTTTTAAAGGTCAGCGGAATTCCGAGAACAATGTAAGAGATCTGAAGCATTTTTAAACTTCAGCGGAATTTCGAGAGCAATGGAAGAGTTCCGAAGCATTTTTAAACATCTGCGGAATTCTGAGAACAATGGAAGAGTTCCGAAGCATTTTTAAACCTCAACAGAATTCTGAGAACAATGGAAGAGTTCCGAAGCATTTTTAAACTTTAGCGGAATTCCGAGAAAAATGGAAGTGTTCCGAAGCATTTTTAAACTTCAGCAGAATTCCGAGAACAATGGAAGAGTTCCGAAGCATTTTTAAACTTCTGCGTAATTCCGAGAAAAAAGGAAGAGTTCCGAAGCATTTTTAAATGTCAGCGTAATTCTGAGAACAATGGAAGAGTTCCGAAGTATTTTTAAACGTCATCGGAATGCCGAGAACAATGGAAGAGTTCCAAAGCATTTTTAAACATCAGCGGAATTCCGAGAACAATGGAAGAGTTCTGAAGCATTTTTAAACTTCAGCGGAATTCGGAGAACAATGGAAGAGTTCCAAAGCATTTTTAAACTTCAGCGGAATTCCGAGAAAAATGGAAGAGTTCCGAAGAATTTTTAAACTTCAGCGGAATTCCGAGAACAATGGAAGAGTTCTGAAGCATTTTTAAACTTCAGTGGAATTTCGAGAACAATGGAAGAGTTCCAAAACATTTTTACTTCAGCAGAATTTCGAGAGCAATGGAAGAGTTCCGAAGCATTTTTAAACATCTGCGGAATTCTGAGAACAATGGAAGACTTCCGAAGCATTTTTAAAAGTCAGCGGAATTCCGAGAACAATGGAAGAGATCTGAAGCATTTTTAAACTTCAGCGGAATTTTGAGAACAATGGAAGAGTTCCGAAGCATTTTTAAACGTCAGCGGAATTCTGAGAACAATGGAAGAGTTCCGAAGCATTTTTAATCTTCAGCGGAATTCCGAGAACAATGGAACAGTTCCGAAGCATTTTTAACTTCAGCAGAATTCCGAGAACAATGGAAGAGTTCCGAAGCATTTTTAAACTTCAGCGGAATTCCGAGAAAAATGGAAGAGTTGCGAAGCATTTTTAACTTCAGCGGAATGCCGAGAACAATGGAAGAGTTCCGACGCATTTTTAAAGGTCAGCGGAATTCCGAGAACAATGTAAGAGATCTGAAGCATTTTTAAACTTCAGCGGAATTTCGAGAGCAATGGAAGAGTTCCGAAGCATTTTTAAACATCTGCGGAATTCTGAGAACAATGGAAGAGTTCCGAAGCATTTTTAAACCTCAACAGAATTCTGAGAACAATGGAAGAGTTCCGAAGCATTTTTAAACTTTAGCGGAATTCCGAGAAAAATGGAAGTGTTCCGAAGCATTTTTAAACTTCAGCAGAATTCCGAGAACAATGGAAGAGTTCCGAAGCATTTTTAAACTTCTGCGGAATTCCGAGAAAAAAGGAAGAGTTCCGAAGCATTTTTAAACTTCAGCGGAATTCCGACAACAATGGAAGAGTTCCGAAGCATTTTTAAATGTCAGCGGAATGCCGAGAACAATGGAAGAGTTCCGACGCATTTTTAAAAGTCAGCGGAATTCCGAGAACAATGGAAGAGATCTGAAGCATTTTTAAACTTCAGCGGAATTTTGAGAACAATGGAAGAGTTCCGAAGCATTTTTAAACGTCAGCGGAATTCTGAGAACAATGGAAGAGTTCCGAAGCATTTTTAATCTTCAGCGGAATTCCGAGAACAATGGAACAGTTCCGAAGCATTTTTAACTTCAGCAGAATTCCGAGAACAATGGAAGAGTTCCGAAGCATTTTTAAACTTCAGCGGAATTCCGAGAAAAATGGAAGAGTTGCGAAGCATTTTTAACTTCAGCGGAATGCCGAGAACAATGGAAGAGTTCCGACGCATTTTTAAAGGTCAGCGGAATTCCGAGAACAATGTAAGAGATCTGAAGCATTTTTAAACTTCAGCGGAATTTCGAGAGCAATGGAAGAGTTCCGAAGCATTTTTAAACATCTGCGGAATTCTGAGAACAATGGAAGAGTTCCGAAGCATTTTTAAACCTCAACAGAATTCTGAGAACAATGGAAGAGTTCCGAAGCATTTTTAAACTTTAGCGGAATTCCGAGAAAAATGGAAGTGTTCCGAAGCATTTTTAAACTTCAGCAGAATTCCGAGAACAATGGAAGAGTTCCGAAGCATTTTTAAACTTCTGCGGAATTCCGAGAAAAAAGGAAGAGTTCCGAAGCATTTTTAAACTTCAGCGGAATTCCGACAACAATGGAAGAGTTCCGAAGCATTTTTAAATGTCAGCGGAATGCCGAGAACAATGGAAGAGTTCCGACGCATTTTTAAAAGTCAGCGGAATTCCGAGAACAATGGAAGAGATCTGAAGCATTTTTAAACTTCAGCGGAATTTTGAGAACAATGGAAGAGTTCCGAAGCATTTTTAAACTTCAGCGGAATGCCGAGAACAATGGAAGAGTTCCGACGCATTTTTAAACGTCAGCGGAATTCCGAGAACAATGGAAGAGTTCCGAAGCATTTTTAAACTTCAGCGGAATTCCGACAACAATGGAAGAGTTCCGAAGCATTTTTAAATGTCAGCGGAATGCCGAGAACAATGGAAGAGTTCCGACGCATTTTTAAAAGTCAGCGGAATTCCGAGAACAATGGAAGAGTTCTGAAGCATTTTTAAACTTCAGCGGAATTCGGAGAACAATGGAAGAGTTCCAAAGCATTTTTAAACTTCAGCGGAATTCCGAGAAAAATGGAAGAGTTCCGAAGAATTTTTAAACTTCAGCGGAATTCCGAGAACAATGGAAGAGTTCTGAAGCATTTTTAAACTTCAGTGGAATTTCGAGAACAATGGAAGAGTTCCAAAACATTTTTACTTCAGCAGAATTTCGAGAGCAATGGAAGAGTTCCGAAGCATTTTTAAACATCTGCGGAATTCTGAGAACAATGGAAGAGTTCCGAAGCATTTTTAAACTTCAGCAGAATTCCGAGAACAATGGAGGCGTTCTGAAGCATTTTTAAACGTCAGCAGAATTCTCAGAACAATGGAAGAGTTCCGAAGCATTTTTAAACTTCAGCGGAATTTCGATAACAATGGAAGAGTTCCGATGCATTTTTAAACTTCAGCGGAATTTCGAGAGCAATGGAAGAGTTCCGACGCATTTTCAAATGTCAGCAGAATTCTCAGAACAATGGAAGAGCTCCGAAGCATTTTTAAACTTCAGCGGAATTTCTAGAACAATGGAAGAGTTCCGAAGCATTTTAAAATTTCAGCAGAATTCCGAGAACAGTGGAAGAGTTCCGAAGCAATTTTAAACTTTAGCAGAATTCCGAGAACAATGGAGGCATTCCGAAGCATTTTTAAACGTCAGCAGAATTCTCAGAAAAATGGAAGTGTTCCGAAGCATTTTTAAACTTCAGCAGAATTCCGAGAACAATGGAAGAGTTCCGAAGCATTTTTAAACTTCAGCCGAATTCCGAGAAAAATGGAAGAGTTCCGAAGCATTTTTAAACTTCAGCGGAATTCCGAGAACAATGGAAGAGTTCCGAAGCATTTTAAAATTTCAGCAGAATTCCGAGAACAGTGGAAGAGTTCCGAAGCATTTTTAAACTTCAGCCGAATTTCGAGAACAATGGAAGAGTTCCGAAGCATTTTTAAACGTCAGCGGAATTCTGAGAACAATGGAGGCGTTCTGAAGCATTTTTAAACTTCAGCGGAATTCCGAGAAAAATGGAAGAGTTCCGAAGCATTTTTAAACTTCAGAGGAATTCCGAGAACAATGGAAGAGTTCCGAAGCATTTTTAAACGTCAGCGGAATGCCGAGAAAAATGGAAGAGTTCCGAAGCATTTTTAAACTGCAGCGGAATTCCTAGAACAATGGAAGAGTTCTGATGCATTTTTAAACTGCAGCGGAATTCCTAGAACAATGGAAGAGTTCTGATGCATTTTTAAACTGCAGCGGAATTCCTAGAACAATGGAAGAGTTCCGAAGCATTTTTAAACTTCAGCGGAATGCCGAGAACAATGGAAGAGTTCCGACGCATTTTTAAACGTCAGCGGAATTCCGAGAACAATGGAAGAGTTCCGAAGCATTTTTAAACTTCAGCGGAATTCCGACAACAATGGAAGAGTTCCGAAGCATTTTTAAATGTCAGCGGAATGCCGAGAACAATGGAAGAGTTCCGAAGCATTTTTAAACGTCAGCGGAATTCTGAGAACAATGGAAGAGTTCCGAAGCATTTTTAATCTTCAGCGGAATTCCGAGAACAATGGAACAGTTCCGAAGCATTTTTAACTTCAGCAGAATTCCGAGAACAATGGAAGAGTTCCGAAGCATTTTTAAACTTCAGCGGAATTCCGAGAAAAATGGAAGAGTTGCGAAGCATTTTTAACTTCAGCGGAATGCCGAGAACAATGGAAGAGTTCCGACGCATTTTTAAAGGTCAGCGGAATTCCGAGAACAATGTAAGAGATCTGAAGCATTTTTAAACTTCAGCGGAATTTCGAGAGCAATGGAAGAGTTCCGAAGCATTTTTAAACATCTGCGGAATTCTGAGAACAATGGAAGAGTTCCGAAGCATTTTTAAACCTCAACAGAATTCTGAGAACAATGGAAGAGTTCCGAAGCATTTTTAAACTTTAGCGGAATTCCGAGAAAAATGGAAGTGTTCCGAAGCATTTTTAAACTTCAGCAGAATTCCGAGAACAATGGAAGAGTTCCGAAGCATTTTTAAACTTCTGCGGAATTCCGAGAAAAAAGGAAGAGTTCCGAAGCATTTTTAAACTTCAGCGGAATTCCGACAACAATGGAAGAGTTCCGAAGCATTTTTAAATGTCAGCGGAATGCCGAGAACAATGGAAGAGTTCCGACGCATTTTTAAAAGTCAGCGGAATTCCGAGAACAATGGAAGAGTTCCGAAGCATTTTTAAACTTCAGCGGAATTTCGATAACAATGGAAGAGTTCCGATGCATTTTTAAACTTCAGCGGAATTTCGAGAGCAATGGAAGAGTTCCGACGCATTTTCAAATGTCAGCAGAATTCTCAGAACAATGGAAGAGCTCCGAAGCATTTTTAAACTTCAGCGGAATTTCTAGAACAATGGAAGAGTTCCGAAGCATTTTAAAATTTCAGCAGAATTCCGAGAACAGTGGAAGAGTTCCGAAGCAATTTTAAACTTTAGCAGAATTCCGAGAACAATGGAGGCATTCCGAAGCATTTTTAAACGTCAGCAGAATTCTCAGAAAAATGGAAGTGTTCCGAAGCATTTTTAAACTTCAGCAGAATTCCGAGAACAATGGAAGAGTTCCGAAGCATTTTTAAACTTCAGCCGAATTCCGAGAAAAATGGAAGAGTTCCGAAGCATTTTTAAACTTCAGCGGAATTCCGAGAACAATGGAAGAGTTCCGAAGCATTTTAAAATTTCAGCAGAATTCCGAGAACAGTGGAAGAGTTCCGAAGCATTTTTAAACTTCAGCCGAATTTCGAGAACAATGGAAGAGTTCCGAAGCATTTTTAAACGTCAGCGGAATTCTGAGAACAATGGAGGCGTTCTGAAGCATTTTTAAACTTCAGCGGAATTCCGAGAAAAATGGAAGAGTTCCGAAGCATTTTTAAACTTCAGAGGAATTCCGAGAACAATGGAAGAGTTCTGATGCATTTTTAAACTGCAGCGGAATTCCTAGAACAATGGAAGAGTTCTGATGCATTTTTAAACTGCAGCGGAATTCCTAGAACAATGGAAGAGTTCCGAAGCATTTTTAAACTTCAGCGGAATGCCGAGAACAATGGAAGAGTTCCGACGCATTTTTAAACGTCAGCGGAATTCCGAGAACAATGGAAGAGTTCCGAAGCATTTTTAAACTTCAGCGGAATTCCGACAACAATGGAAGAGTTCCGAAGCATTTTTAAATGTCAGCGGAATGCCGAGAACAATGGAAGAGTTCCGACGCATTTTTAAAAGTCAGCGGAATTCCGAGAACAATGGAAGAGATCTGAAGCATTTTTAAACTTCAGCGGAATTTTGAGAACAATGGAAGAGTTCCGAAGCATTTTTAAACGTCAGCGGAATTCTGAGAACAATGGAAGAGTTCCGAAGCATTTTTAAACTTCAGCGGAATGCCGAGAACAATGGAAGAGTTCCGACGCATTTTTAAACGTCAGCGGAATTCCGAGAACAATGGAAGAGTTCCGAAGCATTTTTAAACTTCAGCGGAATTCCGACAACAATGGAAGAGTTCCGAAGCATTTTTAAATGTCAGCGGAATGCCGAGAACAATGGAAGAGTTCCGACGCATTTTTAAAAGTCAGCGGAATTCCGAGAACAATGGAAGAGATCTGAAGCATTTTTAAACTTCAGCGGAATTTTGAGAACAATGGAAGAGTTCCGAAGCATTTTTAAACTTCAGCGGAATGCCGAGAACAATGGAAGAGTTCCGACGCATTTTTAAACGTCAGCGGAATTCCGAGAACAATGGAAGAGTTCCGAAGCATTTTTAAACTTCAGCGGAATTCCGACAACAATGGAAGAGTTCCGAAGCATTTTTAAATGTCAGCGGAATGCCGAGAACAATGGAAGAGTTCCGACGCATTTTTAAAAGTCAGCGGAATTCCGAGAACAATGGAAGAGATCTGAAGCATTTTTAAACTTCAGCGGAATTTTGAGAACAATGGAAGAGTTCCGAAGCATTTTTAAACGTCAGCGGAATTCTGAGAACAATGGAAGAGTTCCGAAGCATTTTTAATCTTCAGCGGAATTCCGAGAACAATGGAACAGTTCCGAAGCATTTTTAACTTCAGCAGAATTCCGAGAACAATGGAAGAGTTCCGAAGCATTTTTAAACTTCAGCGGAATTCCGAGAAAAATGGAAGAGTTGCGAAGCATTTTTAACTTCAGCGGAATGCCGAGAACAATGGAAGAGTTCCGACGCATTTTTAAAGGTCAGCGGAATTCCGAGAACAATGTAAGAGATCTGAAGCATTTTTAAACTTCAGCGGAATTTCGAGAGCAATGGAAGAGTTCCGAAGCATTTTTAAACATCTGCGGAATTCTGAGAACAATGGAAGAGTTCCGAAGCATTTTTAAACCTCAACAGAATTCTGAGAACAATGGAAGAGTTCCGAAGCATTTTTAAACTTCTGCGGAATTCCGAGAAAAAAGGAAGAGTTCCGAAGCATTTTTAAACTTCAGCGGAATTCCGACAACAATGGAAGAGTTCCGAAGCATTTTTAAATGTCAGCGGAATGCCGAGAACAATGGAAGAGTTCCGACGCATTTTTAAAAGTCAGCGGAATTCCGAGAACAATGGAAGAGATCTGAAGCATTTTTAAACTTCAGCGGAATTTTGAGAACAATGGAAGAGTTCCGAAGCATTTTTAAACTTCAGCGGAATGCCGAGAACAATGGAAGAGTTCCGACGCATTTTTAAACGTCAGCGGAATTCCGAGAACAATGGAAGAGTTCCGAAGCATTTTTAAACTTCAGCGGAATTCCGACAACAATGGAAGAGTTCCGAAGCATTTTTAAATGTCAGCGGAATGCCGAGAACAATGGAAGAGTTCCGACGCATTTTTAAAAGTCAGCGGAATTCCGAGAACAATGGAAGAGATCTGAAGCATTTTTAAACTTCAGCGGAATTTTGAGAACAATGGAAGAGTTCCGAAGCATTTTTAAACGTCAGCGGAATTCTGAGAACAATGGAAGAGTTCCGAAGCATTTTTAATCTTCAGCGGAATTCCGAGAACAATGGAACAGTTCCGAAGCATTTTTAACTTCAGCAGAATTCCGAGAACAATGGAAGAGTTCCGAAGCATTTTTAAACTTCAGCGGAATTCCGAGAAAAATGGAAGAGTTGCGAAGCATTTTTAACTTCAGCGGAATGCCGAGAACAATGGAAAAGTTCCGACGCATTTTTAAAGGTCAGCGGAATTCCGAGAACAATGTAAGAGATCTGAAGCATTTTTAAACTTCAGCGGAATTTCGAGAGCAATGGAAGAGTTCCGAAGCATTTTTAAACATCTGCGGAATTCTGAGAACAATGGAAGAGTTCCGAAGCATTTTTAAACCTCAACAGAATTCTGAGAACAATGGAAGAGTTCCGAAGCATTTTTAAACTTTAGCGGAATTCCGAGAAAAATGGAAGTGTTCCGAAGCATTTTTAAACTTCAGCAGAATTCCGAGAACAATGGAAGAGTTCCGAAGCATTTTTAAACTTCTGCGGAATTCCGAGAAAAAAGGAAGAGTTCCGAAGCATTTTTAAATGTCAGCGTAATTCTGAGAACAATGGAAGAGTTCCGAAGTATTTTTAAACGTCATCGGAATGCCGAGAACAATGGAAGAGTTCCAAAGCATTTTTAAACATCAGCGGAATTCCGAGAACAATGGAAGAGTTCTGAAGCATTTTTAAACTTCAGCGGAATTCGGAGAACAATGGAAGAGTTCCAAAGCATTTTTAAACTTCAGCGGAATTCCGAGAAAAATGGAAGAGTTCCGAAGAATTTTTAAACTTCAGCGGAATTCCGAGAACAATGGAAGAGTTCTGAAGCATTTTTAAACTTCAGTGGAATTTCGAGAACAATGGAAGAGTTCCAAAACATTTTTACTTCAGCAGAATTTCGAGAGCAATGGAAGAGTTCCGAAGCATTTTTAAACATCTGCGGAATTCTGAGAACAATGGAAGACTTCCGAAGCATTTTTAAATTTCAGCGGAATTTCGAGAACAATGGAAGAGTTCCGAAGCATTTTTAAACGTCAGCGGAATTCTGAGAACAATGGAAGAGTTCCGAAGCATTTTTAAACTTCAGCAGAATTCCGAGAACAATGGAGGCGTTCTGAAGCATTTTTAAACGTCAGCAGAATTCTCAGAACAATGGAAGAGTTCCGAAGCATTTTTAAACTTCAGCGGAATTTCGATAACAATGGAAGAGTTCCGATGCATTTTTAAACTTCAGCGGAATTTCGAGAGCAATGGAAGAGTTCCGACGCATTTTCAAATGTCAGCAGAATTCTCAGAACAATGGAAGAGCTCCGAAGCATTTTTAAACTTCAGCGGAATTCCGAGAACAATGGAAGAGTTCTGAAGCATTTTTAAACTTCAGTGGAATTTCGAGAACAATGGAAGAGTTCCAAAACATTTTTACTTCAGCAGAATTTCGAGAGCAATGGAAGAGTTCCGAAGCATTTTTAAACATCTGCGGAATTCTGAGAACAATGGAAGACTTCCGAAGCATTTTTAAATTTCAGCGGAATTTCGAGAACAATGGAAGAGTTCCGAAGCATTTTTAAACGTCAGCGGAATTCTGAGAACAATGGAAGAGTTCCGAAGAATTTTTAAACTTCAGCAGAATTCCGAGAACAATGGAGGCGTTCTGAAGCATTTTTAAACGTCAGCAGAATTCTCAGAACAATGGAAGAGTTCCGAAGCACTTTTAAACTTCAGCGGAATTTCGATAACAATGGAAGAGTTCCGATGCATTTTTAAACTTCAGCGGAATTTCGAGAGCAATGGAAGAGTTCCGACGCATTTTCAAATGTCAGCAGAATTCTCAGAACAATGGAAGAGCTCCGAAGCATTTTTAAACTTCAGCGGAATTTCTAGAACAATGGAAGAGTTCCGAAGCATTTTAAAATTTCAGCAGAATTCCGAGAACAGTGGAAGAGTTCCGAAGCAATTTTAAACTTTAGCAGAATTCCGAGAACAATGGAGGCATTCCGAAGCATTTTTAAACGTCAGCGGAATTCTCAGAAAAATGGAAGTGTTCCGAAGCATTTTTAAACTTCAGCAGAATTCCGAGAACAATGGAAGAGTTCCGAAGCATTTTTAAACTTCAGCCGAATTCCGAGAAAAATGGAAGAGTTCCGAAGCATTTTTAAACTTCAGCGGAATTCCGAGAACAATGGAAGAGTTCCGAAGCATTTTAAAATTTCAGCAGAATTCCGAGAACAGTGGAAGAGTTCCGAAGCATTTTTAAACTTCAGCCGAATTTCGAGAACAATGGAAGAGTTCCGAAGCATTTTTAAACGTCAGCGGAATTCTGAGAACAATGGAGGCGTTCTGAAGCATTTTTAAACGTCAGCAGAATTCTCAGAACACTGGAAGAGTTCCGAAGCATTTTTAAACTTCAGCGGAATTCCGAGAAAAATGGAAGAGTTCCGAAGCATTTTTAAACTTCAGAGGAATTCCGAGAACAATGGAAGAGTTCCGAAGCATTTTTAAACGTCAGCGGAATGCCGAGAAAAATGGAAGAGTTCCGAAGCATTTTTAAACTGCAGCGGAATTCCTAGAACAATGGAAGAGTTCTGATGCATTTTTAAACTGCAGCGGAATTCCTAGAACAATGGAAGAGTTCTGATGCATTTTTAAACTGCAGCGGAATTCCTAGAACAATGGAAGAGTTCCGAAGCATTTTTAAACTTCAGCGGAATGCCGAGAACAATGGAAGAGTTCCGACGCATTTTTAAACGTCAGCGGAATTCCGAGAAAAATGGAAGAGTTCCGAAGAATTTTTAAACTTCAGCGGAATTCCGAGAACAATGGAAGAGTTCTGAAGCATTTTTAAACTTCAGTGGAATTTCGAGAACAATGGAAGAGTTCCAAAACATTTTTACTTCAGCAGAATTTCGAGAGCAATGGAAGAGTTCCGAAGCATTTTTAAACATCTGCGGAATTCTGAGAACAATGGAAGACTTCCGAAGCATTTTTAAATTTCAGCGGAATTTCGAGAACAATGGAAGAGTTCCGAAGCATTTTTAAACGTCAGCGGAATTCTGAGAACAATGGAAGAGTTCCGAAGCATTTTTAAACTTCAGCAGAATTCCGAGAACAATGGAGGCGTTCTGAAGCATTTTTAAACGTCAGCAGAATTCTCAGAACAATGGAAGAGTTCCGAAGCATTTTTAAACTTCAGCGGAATTTCGATAACAATGGAAGAGTTCCGATGCATTTTTAAACTTCAGCGGAATTTCGAGAGCAATGGAAGAGTTCCGACGCATTTTCAAATGTCAGCAGAATTCTCAGAACAATGGAAGAGCTCCGAAGCATTTTTAAACTTCAGCGGAATTTCTAGAACAATGGAAGAGTTCCGAAGCATTTTAAAATTTCAGCAGAATTCCGAGAACAGTGGAAGAGTTCCGAAGCAATTTTAAACTTTAGCAGAATTCCGAGAACAATGGAGGCATTCCGAAGCATTTTTAAACGTCAGCGGAATTCTCAGAAAAATGGAAGTGTTCCGAAGCATTTTTAAACTTCAGCAGAATTCCGAGAACAATGGAAGAGTTCCGAAGCATTTTTAAACTTCAGCCGAATTCCGAGAAAAATGGAAGAGTTCGAAGCATTTTTAAACTTCAGCGGAATTCCGAGAACAATGGAAGAGTTCCGAAGCATTTTAAAATTTCAGCAGAATTCCGAGAACAGTGGAAGAGTTCCGAAGCATTTTTAAACTTCAGCCGAATTTCGAGAACAATGGAAGAGTTCCGAAGCATTTTTAAACGTCAGCGGAATTCTGAGAACAATGGAGGCGTTCTGAAGCATTTTTAAACGTCAGCAGAATTCTCAGAACACTGGAAGAGTTCCGAAGCATTTTTAAACTTCAGCGGAATTCCGAGAAAAATGGAAGAGTTCCGAAGCATTTTTAAACTTCAGAGGAATTCCGAGAACAATGGAAGAGTTCCGAAGCATTTTTAAACGTCAGCGGAATGCCGAGAAAAATGGAAGAGTTCCGAAGCATTTTTAAACTGCAGCGGAATTCCTAGAACAATGGAAGAGTTCTGATGCATTTTTAAACTGCAGCGGAATTCCTAGAACAATGGAAGAGTTCTGATGCATTTTTAAACTGCAGCGGAATTCCTAGAACAATGGAAGAGTTCCGAAGCATTTTTAAACTTCAGCGGAATGCCGAGAACAATGGAAGAGTTCCGACGCATTTTTAAACGTCAGCGGAATTCCGAGAACAATGGAAGAGTTCCGAAGCATTTTTAAACTTCAGCGGAATTCCGACAACAATGGAAGAGTTCCGAAGCATTTTTAAATGTCAGCGGAATGCCGAGAACAATGGAAGAGTTCCGACGCATTTTTAAAAGTCAGCGGAATTCCGAGAACAATGGAAGAGATCTGAAGCATTTTTAAACTTCAGCGGAATTTTGAGAACAATGGAAGAGTTCCGAAGCATTTTTAAACGTCAGCGGAATTCTGAGAACAATGGAAGAGTTCCGAAGCATTTTTAAACTTCAGCGGAATGCCGAGAACAATGGAAGAGTTCCGACGCATTTTTAAACGTCAGCGGAATTCCGAGAACAATGGAAGAGTTCCGAAGCATTTTTAAACTTCAGCGGAATTCCGACAACAATGGAAGAGTTCCGAAGCATTTTTAAATGTCAGCGGAATGCCGAGAACAATGGAAGAGTTCCGACGCATTTTTAAAAGTCAGCGGAATTCCGAGAACAATGGAAGAGATCTGAAGCATTTTTAAACTTCAGCGGAATTTTGAGAACAATGGAAGAGTTCCGAAGCATTTTTAAACTTCAGCGGAATGCCGAGAACAATGGAAGAGTTCCGACGCATTTTTAAACGTCAGCGGAATTCCGAGAACAATGGAAGAGTTCCGAAGCATTTTTAAACTTCAGCGGAATTCCGACAACAATGGAAGAGTTCCGAAGCATTTTTAAATGTCAGCGGAATGCCGAGAACAATGGAAGAGTTCCGACGCATTTTTAAAAGTCAGCGGAATTCCGAGAACAATGGAAGAGATCTGAAGCATTTTTAAACTTCAGCGGAATTTTGAGAACAATGGAAGAGTTCCGAAGCATTTTTAAACGTCAGCGGAATTCTGAGAACAATGGAAGAGTTCCGAAGCATTTTTAATCTTCAGCGGAATTCCGAGAACAATGGAACAGTTCCGAAGCATTTTTAACTTCAGCAGAATTCCGAGAACAATGGAAGAGTTCCGAAGCATTTTTAAACTTCAGCGGAATTCCGAGAAAAATGGAAGAGTTGCGAAGCATTTTTAACTTCAGCGGAATGCCGAGAACAATGGAAGAGTTCCGACGCATTTTTAAAGGTCAGCGGAATTCCGAGAACAATGTAAGAGATCTGAAGCATTTTTAAACTTCAGCGGAATTTCGAGAGCAATGGAAGAGTTCCGAAGCATTTTTAAACATCTGCGGAATTCTGAGAACAATGGAAGAGTTCCGAAGCATTTTTAAACCTCAACAGAATTCTGAGAACAATGGAAGAGTTCCGAAGCATTTTTAAACTTTAGCGGAATTCCGAGAAAAATGGAAGTGTTCCGAAGCATTTTTAAACTTCAGCAGAATTCCGAGAACAATGGAAGAGTTCCGAAGCATTTTTAAACTTCTGCGGAATTCCGAGAAAAAAGGAAGAGTTCCGAAGCATTTTTAAACTTCAGCGGAATTCCGACAACAATGGAAGAGTTCCGAAGCATTTTTAAATGTCAGCGGAATGCCGAGAACAATGGAAGAGTTCCGACGCATTTTTAAAAGTCAGCGGAATTCCGAGAACAATGGAAGAGATCTGAAGCATTTTTAAACTTCAGCGGAATTTTGAGAACAATGGAAGAGTTCCGAAGCATTTTTAAACTTCAGCGGAATGCCGAGAACAATGGAAGAGTTCCGACGCATTTTTAAACGTCAGCGGAATTCCGAGAACAATGGAAGAGTTCCGAAGCATTTTTAAACTTCAGCGGAATTCCGACAACAATGGAAGAGTTCCGAAGCATTTTTAAATGTCAGCGGAATGCCGAGAACAATGGAAGAGTTCCGACGCATTTTTAAAAGTCAGCGGAATTCCGAGAACAATGGAAGAGATCTGAAGCATTTTTAAACTTCAGCGGAATTTTGAGAACAATGGAAGAGTTCCGAAGCATTTTTAAACGTCAGCGGAATTCTGAGAACAATGGAAGAGTTCCGAAGCATTTTTAAACTTCAGCGGAATGCCGAGAACAATGGAAGAGTTCCGACGCATTTTTAAACGTCAGCGGAATTCCGAGAACAATGGAAGAGTTCCGAAGCATTTTTAAACTTCAGCGGAATTCCGACAACAATGGAAGAGTTCCGAAGCATTTTTAAATGTCAGCGGAATGCCGAGAACAATGGAAGAGTTCCGACGCATTTGTAAAAGTCAGCGGAATTCCGAGAACAATGGAAGAGATCTGAAGCATTTTTAAACTTCAGCGGAATTTTGAGAACAATGGAAGAGTTCCGAAGCATTTTTAAACTTCAGCGGAATGCCGAGAACAATGGAAGAGTTCCGACGCATTTTTAAACGTCAGCGGAATTCCGAGAACAATGGAAGAGTTCCGAAGCATTTTTAAACTTCAGCGGAATTCCGACAACAATGGAAGAGTTCCGAAGCATTTTTAAATGTCAGCGGAATGCCGAGAACAATGGAAGAGTTCCGACGCATTTTTAAAAGTCAGCGGAATTCCGAGAACAATGGAAGAGATCTGAAGCATTTTTAAACTTCAGCGGAATTTTGAGAACAATGGAAGAGTTCCGAAGCATTTTTAAACGTCAGCGGAATTCTGAGAACAATGGAAGAGTTCCGAAGCATTTTTAATCTTCAGCGGAATTCCGAGAACAATGGAACAGTTCCGAAGCATTTTTAACTTCAGCAGAATTCCGAGAACAATGGAAGAGTTCCGAAGCATTTTTAAACTTCAGCGGAATTCCGAGAAAAATGGAAGAGTTGCGAAGCATTTTTAACTTCAGCGGAATGCCGAGAACAATGGAAGAGTTCCGACGCATTTTTAAAGGTCAGCGGAATTCCGAGAACAATGTAAGAGATCTGAAGCATTTTTAAACTTCAGCGGAATTTCGAAAGCAATGGAAGAGTTCCGAAGCATTTTTAAACATCTGCGGAATTCTGAGAACAATGGAAGAGTTCCGAAGCATTTTTAAACCTCAACAGAATTCTGAGAACAATGGAAGAGTTCCGAAGCATTTTTAAACTTTAGCGGAATTCCGAGAAAAATGGAAGTGTTCCGAAGCATTTTTAAACTTCAGCAGAATTCCGAGAACAATGGAAGAGTTCCGAAGCATTTTTAAACTTCTGCGGAATTCCGAGAAAAAAGGAAGAGTTCCGAAGCATTTTTAAACTTCAGCGGAATTCCGACAACAATGGAAGAGTTCCGAAGCATTTTTAAATGTCAGCGGAATGCCGAGAACAATGGAAGAGTTCCGACGCATTTTTAAAAGTCAGCGGAATTCCGAGAACAATGGAAGAGATCTGAAGCATTTTTAAACTTCAGCGGAATTTTGAGAACAATGGAAGAGTTCCGAAGCATTTTTAAACTTCAGCGGAATGCCGAGAACAATGGAAGAGTTCCGACGCATTTTTAAACGTCAGCGGAATTCCGAGAACAATGGAAGAGTTCCGAAGCATTTTTAAACTTCAGCGGAATTCCGACAACAATGGAAGAGTTCCGAAGCATTTTTAAATGTCAGCGGAATGCCGAGAACAATGGAAGAGTTCCGACGCATTTTTAAAAGTCAGCGGAATTCCGAGAACAATGGAAGAGATCTGAAGCATTTTTAAACTTCAGCGGAATTTTGAGAACAATGGAAGAGTTCCGAAGCATTTTTAAACGTCAGCGGAATTCTGAGAACAATGGAAGAGTTCCGAAGCATTTTTAATCTTCAGCGGAATTCCGAGAACAATGGAACAGTTCCGAAGCATTTTTAACTTCAGCAGAATTCCGAGAACAATGGAAGAGTTCCGAAGCATTTTTAAACTTCAGCGGAATTCCGAGAAAAATGGAAGAGTTGCGAAGCATTTTTAACTTCAGCGGAATGCCGAGAACAATGGAAGAGTTCCGACGCATTTTTAAAGGTCAGCGGAATTCCGAGAACAATGTAAGAGATCTGAAGCATTTTTAAACTTCAGCGGAATTTCGAGAGCAATGGAAGAGTTCCGAAGCATTTTTAAACATCTGCGGAATTCTGAGAACAATGGAAGAGTTCCGAAGCATTTTTAAACCTCAACAGAATTCTGAGAACAATGGAAGAGTTCCGAAGCATTTTTAAACTTTAGCGGAATTCCGAGAAAAATGGAAGTGTTCCGAAGCATTTTTAAACTTCAGCAGAATTCCTAGAACAATGGAAGAGTTCCGAAGCATTTTTAAACTTCTGCGGAATTCCGAGAAAAAAGGAAGAGTTCCGAAGCATTTTTAAATGTCAGCGTAATTCTGAGAACAATGGAAGAGTTCCGAAGTATTTTTAAACGTCATCGGAATGCCGAGAACAATGGAAGAGTTCCAAAGCATTTTTAAACATCAGCGGAATTCCGAGAACAATGGAAGAGTTCTGAAGCATTTTTAAACTTCAGCGGAATTCGGAGAACAATGGAAGAGTTCCAAAGCATTTTTAAACTTCAGCGGAATTCCGAGAAAAATGGAAGAGTTCCGAAGAATTTTTAAACTTCAGCGGAATTCCGAGAACAATGGAAGAGTTCTGAAGCATTTTTAAACTTCAGTGGAATTTCGAGAACAATGGAAGAGTTCCAAAACATTTTTACTTCAGCAGAATTTCGAGAGCAATGGAAGAGTTCCGAAGCATTTTTAAACTTCAGCGGAATTCTGAGAACAATGGAAGAGTTCCGAAGCATTTTTAAACTTCAGCGGAATTTTGAGAACAATGGAAGAGTTCCGAAGCATTTTTAAACGTCAGCGGAATTCTGAGAACAATGGAAGAGTTCCGAAGCATTTTTAAACTTCAGCGGAATGCCGAGAACAATGGAAGAGTTCCGACGCATTTTTAAACGTCAGCGGAATTCCGAGAACAATGGAAGAGTTCCGAAGCATTTTTAAACTTCAGCGGAATTCCGACAACAATGGAAGAGTTCCGAAGCATTTTTAAATGTCAGCGGAATGCCGAGAACAATGGAAGAGTTCCGACGCATTTGTAAAAGTCAGCGGAATTCCGAGAACAATGGAAGAGATCTGAAGCATTTTTAAACTTCAGCGGAATTTTGAGAACAATGGAAGAGTTCCGAAGCATTTTTAAACTTCAGCGGAATGCCGAGAACAATGGAAGAGTTCCGACGCATTTTTAAACGTCAGCGGAATTCCGAGAACAATGGAAGAGTTCCGAAGCATTTTTAAACTTCAGCGGAATTCCGACAACAATGGAAGAGTTCCGAAGCATTTTTAAATGTCAGCGGAATGCCGAGAACAATGGAAGAGTTCCGACGCATTTTTAAAAGTCAGCGGAATTCCGAGAACAATGGAAGAGATCTGAAGCATTTTTAAACTTCAGCGGAATTTTGAGAACAATGGAAGAGTTCCGAAGCATTTTTAAACGTCAGCGGAATTCTGAGAACAATGGAAGAGTTCCGAAGCATTTTTAATCTTCAGCGGAATTCCGAGAACAATGGAACAGTTCCGAAGCATTTTTAACTTCAGCAGAATTCCGAGAACAATGGAAGAGTTCCGAAGCATTTTTAAACTTCAGCGGAATTCCGAGAAAAATGGAAGAGTTGCGAAGCATTTTTAACTTCAGCGGAATGCCGAGAACAATGGAAGAGTTCCGACGCATTTTTAAAGGTCAGCGGAATTCCGAGAACAATGTAAGAGATCTGAAGCATTTTTAAACTTCAGCGGAATTTCGAAAGCAATGGAAGAGTTCCGAAGCATTTTTAAACATCTGCGGAATTCTGAGAACAATGGAAGAGTTCCGAAGCATTTTTAAACCTCAACAGAATTCTGAGAACAATGGAAGAGTTCCGAAGCATTTTTAAACTTTAGCGGAATTCCGAGAAAAATGGAAGTGTTCCGAAGCATTTTTAAACTTCAGCAGAATTCCGAGAACAATGGAAGAGTTCCGAAGCATTTTTAAACTTCTGCGGAATTCCGAGAAAAAAGGAAGAGTTCCGAAGCATTTTTAAACTTCAGCGGAATTCCGACAACAATGGAAGAGTTCCGAAGCATTTTTAAATGTCAGCGGAATGCCGAGAACAATGGAAGAGTTCCGACGCATTTTTAAAAGTCAGCGGAATTCCGAGAACAATGGAAGAGATCTGAAGCATTTTTAAACTTCAGCGGAATTTTGAGAACAATGGAAGAGTTCCGAAGCATTTTTAAACTTCAGCGGAATGCCGAGAACAATGGAAGAGTTCCGACGCATTTTTAAACGTCAGCGGAATTCCGAGAACAATGGAAGAGTTCCGAAGCATTTTTAAACTTCAGCGGAATTCCGACAACAATGGAAGAGTTCCGAAGCATTTTTAAATGTCAGCGGAATGCCGAGAACAATGGAAGAGTTCCGACGCATTTTTAAAAGTCAGCGGAATTCCGAGAACAATGGAAGAGATCTGAAGCATTTTTAAACTTCAGCGGAATTTTGAGAACAATGGAAGAGTTCCGAAGCATTTTTAAACGTCAGCGGAATTCTGAGAACAATGGAAGAGTTCCGAAGCATTTTTAATCTTCAGCGGAATTCCGAGAACAATGGAACAGTTCCGAAGCATTTTTAACTTCAGCAGAATTCCGAGAACAATGGAAGAGTTCCGAAGCATTTTTAAACTTCAGCGGAATTCCGAGAAAAATGGAAGAGTTGCGAAGCATTTTTAACTTCAGCGGAATGCCGAGAACAATGGAAGAGTTCCGACGCATTTTTAAAGGTCAGCGGAATTCCGAGAACAATGTAAGAGATCTGAAGCATTTTTAAACTTCAGCGGAATTTCGAGAGCAATGGAAGAGTTCCGAAGCATTTTTAAACATCTGCGGAATTCTGAGAACAATGGAAGAGTTCCGAAGCATTTTTAAACCTCAACAGAATTCTGAGAACAATGGAAGAGTTCCGAAGCATTTTTAAACTTTAGCGGAATTCCGAGAAAAATGGAAGTGTTCCGAAGCATTTTTAAACTTCAGCAGAATTCCTAGAACAATGGAAGAGTTCCGAAGCATTTTTAAACTTCTGCGGAATTCCGAGAAAAAAGGAAGAGTTCCGAAGCATTTTTAAATGTCAGCGTAATTCTGAGAACAATGGAAGAGTTCCGAAGTATTTTTAAACGTCATCGGAATGCCGAGAACAATGGAAGAGTTCCAAAGCATTTTTAAACATCAGCGGAATTCCGAGAACAATGGAAGAGTTCTGAAGCATTTTTAAACTTCAGCGGAATTCGGAGAACAATGGAAGAGTTCCAAAGCATTTTTAAACTTCAGCGGAATTCCGAGAAAAATGGAAGAGTTCCGAAGAATTTTTAAACTTCAGCGGAATTCCGAGAACAATGGAAGAGTTCTGAAGCATTTTTAAACTTCAGTGGAATTTCGAGAACAATGGAAGAGTTCCAAAACATTTTTACTTCAGCAGAATTTCGAGAGCAATGGAAGAGTTCCGAAGCATTTTTAAACATCTGCGGAATTCTGAGAACAATGGAAGACTTCCGAAGCATTTTTAAATTTCAGCGGAATTTCGAGAACAATGGAAGAGTTCCGAAGCATTTTTAAACGTCAGCGGAATTCTGAGAACAATGGAAGAGTTCCGAAGCATTTTTAAACTTCAGCAGAATTCCGAGAACAATGGAGGCGTTCTGAAGCATTTTTAAACGTCAGCAGAATTCTCAGAACAATGGAAGAGTTCCGAAGCATTTTTAAACTTCAGCGGAATTTCGATAACAATGGAAG
The DNA here is from genome assembly GCF_046119375.1 of Phyllobates terribilis. NCBI lineage: Eukaryota > Metazoa > Chordata > Amphibia > Anura > Dendrobatidae > Phyllobates > Phyllobates terribilis. The sequence goes on along the minus strand of NW_027363041.1, from coordinate 530,260 downwards.
AGTTCCGATGCATTTTTAAACTTCAGCGGAATTTCGAGAGCAATGGAAGAGTTCCGACGCATTTTCAAATGTCAGCAGAATTCTCAGAACAATGGAAGAGCTCCGAAGCATTTTTAAACTTCAGCGGAATTTCTAGAACAATGGAAGAGTTCCGAAGCATTTTAAAATTTCAGCAGAATTCCGAGAACAGTGGAAGAGTTCCGAAGCAATTTTAAACTTTAGCAGAATTCCGAGAACAATGGAGGCATTCCGAAGCATTTTTAAACGTCAGCGGAATTCTCAGAAAAATGGAAGTGTTCCGAAGCATTTTTAAACTTCAGCAGAATTCCGAGAACAATGGAAGAGATCTGAAGCATTTTTAAACTTCAGCGGAATTTTGAGAACAATGGAAGAGTTCCGAAGCATTTTTAAACGTCAGCGGAATTCTGAGAACAATGGAAGAGTTCCGAAGCATTTTTAAACTTCAGCGGAATGCCGAGAACAATGGAAGAGTTCCGACGCATTTTTAAACGTCAGCGGAATTCCGAGAACAATGGAAGAGTTCCGAAGCATTTTTAAACTTCAGCGGAATTCCGACAACAATGGAAGAGTTCCGAAGCATTTTTAAATGTCAGCGGAATGCCGAGAACAATGGAAGAGTTCCGACGCATTTTTAAAAGTCAGCGGAATTCCGAGAACAATGGAAGAGATCTGAAGCATTTTTAAACTTCAGCGGAATTTTGAGAACAATGGAAGAGTTCCGAAGCATTTTTAAACTTCAGCGGAATGCCGAGAACAATGGAAGAGTTCCGACGCATTTTTAAACGTCAGCGGAATTCCGAGAACAATGGAAGAGTTCCGAAGCATTTTTAAACTTCAGCGGAATTCCGACAACAATGGAAGAGTTCCGAAGCATTTTTAAATGTCAGCGGAATGCCGAGAACAATGGAAGAGTTCCGACGCATTTTTAAAAGTCAGCGGAATTCCGAGAACAATGGAAGAGATCTGAAGCATTTTTAAACTTCAGCGGAATTTTGAGAACAATGGAAGAGTTCCGAAGCATTTTTAAACGTCAGCGGAATTCTGAGAACAATGGAAGAGTTCCGAAGCATTTTTAATCTTCAGCGGAATTCCGAGAACAATGGAACAGTTCCGAAGCATTTTTAACTTCAGCAGAATTCCGAGAACAATGGAAGAGTTCCGAAGCATTTTTAAACTTCAGCGGAATTCCGAGAAAAATGGAAGAGTTGCGAAGCATTTTTAACTTCAGCGGAATGCCGAGAACAATGGAAGAGTTCCGACGCATTTTTAAAGGTCAGCGGAATTCCGAGAACAATGTAAGAGATCTGAAGCATTTTTAAACTTCAGCGGAATTTCGAGAGCAATGGAAGAGTTCCGAAGCATTTTTAAACATCTGCGGAATTCTGAGAACAATGGAAGAGTTCCGAAGCATTTTTAAACCTCAACAGAATTCTGAGAACAATGGAAGAGTTCCGAAGCATTTTTAAACTTTAGCGGAATTCCGAGAAAAATGGAAGTGTTCCGAAGCATTTTTAAACTTCAGCAGAATTCCGAGAACAATGGAAGAGTTCCGAAGCATTTTTAAACTTCTGCGGAATTCCGAGAAAAAAGGAAGAGTTCAGAAGCATTTTTAAACTTCAGCGGAATTCCGACAACAATGGAAGAGTTCTGAAGCATTTTTAAATGTCAGCGGAATGCCGAGAACAATGGAAGAGTTCCGACGCATTTTTAAAAGTCAGCGGAATTCCGAGAACAATGGAAGAGATCTGAAGCATTTTTAAACTTCAGCGGAATTTTGAGAACAATGGAAGAGTTCCGAAGCATTTTTAAACTTCAGCGGAATGCCGAGAACAATGGAAGAGTTCCGACGCATTTTTAAACGTCAGCGGAATTCCGAGAACAATGGAAGAGTTCCGAAGCATTTCTAAACTTCAGCGGAATTCCGACAACAATGGAAGAGTTCCGAAGCATTTTTAAATGTCAGCGGAATGCCGAGAACAATGGAAGAGTTCCGACGCATTTTTAAAAGTCAGCGGAATTCCGAGAACAATGGAAGAGATCTGAAGCATTTTTAAACTTCAGCGGAATTTTGAGAACAATGGAAGAGTTCCGAAGCATTTTTAAACTTCAGCGGAATGCCGAGAACAATGGAAGAGTTCCGACGCATTTTTAAACGTCAGCGGAATTCCGAGAACAATGGAAGAGTTCCGAAGCATTTTTAAACTTCAGCGGAATTCCGACAACAATGGAAGAGTTCCGAAGCATTTTTAAACTTCAGCGGAATTCCGAGAAAAATGGAAGAGTTCCGAAGCATTTTTAAACGTCAGCGGAATGCCGAGAAAAATGGAAGAGTTCCGAAGCATTTTTAAACTGCAGCGGAATTCCTAGAACAATGGAAGAGTTCTGATGCATTTTTAAACTGCAGCGGAATTCCTAGAACAATGGAAGAGTTCTGATGCATTTTTAAACTGCAGCGGAATTCCTAGAACAATGGAAGAGTTCCGAAGCATTTTTAAACTTCAGCGGAATGCCGAGAACAATGGAAGAGTTCCGACGCATTTTTAAACGTCAGCGGAATTCCGAGAAAAATGGAAGAGTTCCGAAGAATTTTTAAACTTCAGCGGAATTCCGAGAACAATGGAAGAGTTCTGAAGCATTTTTAAACTTCAGTGGAATTTCGAGAACAATGGAAGAGTTCCAAAACATTTTTACTTCAGCAGAATTTCGAGAGCAATGGAAGAGTTCCGAAGCATTTTTAAACATCTGCGGAATTCTGAGAACAATGGAAGAGTTCCGAAGCATTTTTAAACTTCAGCGGAATGCCGAGAACAATGGAAGAGTTCCGACGCATTTTTAAACGTCAGCGGAATTCCGAGAACAATGGAAGAGTTCCGAAGCATTTTTAAACTTCAGCGGAATTCCGACAACAATGGAAGAGTTCCGAAGCATTTTTAAATGTCAGCGGAATGCCGAGAACAATGGAAGAGTTCCGACGCATTTTTAAAAGTCAGCGGAATTCCGAGAACAATGGAAGAGATCTGAAGCATTTTTAAACTTCAGCGGAATTTTGAGAACAATGGAAGAGTTCCGAAGCATTTTTAAACGTCAGCGGAATTCTGAGAACAATGGAAGAGTTCCGAAGCATTTTTAATCTTCAGCGGAATTCCGAGAACAATGGAACAGTTCCGAAGCATTTTTAACTTCAGCAGAATTCCGAGAACAATGGAAGAGTTCCGAAGCATTTTTAAACTTCAGCGGAATTCCGAGAAAAATGGAAGAGTTGCGAAGCATTTTTAACTTCAGCGGAATGCCGAGAACAATGGAAGAGTTCCGACGCATTTTTAAAGGTCAGCGGAATTCCGAGAACAATGTAAGAGATCTGAAGCATTTTTAAACTTCAGCGGAATTTCGAAAGCAATGGAAGAGTTCCGAAGCATTTTTAAACATCTGCGGAATTCTGAGAACAATGGAAGAGTTCCGAAGCATTTTTAAACCTCAACAGAATTCTGAGAACAATGGAAGAGTTCCGAAGCATTTTTAAACTTTAGCGGAATTCCGAGAAAAATGGAAGTGTTCCGAAGCATTTTTAAACTTCAGCAGAATTCCGAGAACAATGGAAGAGTTCCGAAGCATTTTTAAACTTCTGCGGAATTCCGAGAAAAAAGGAAGAGTTCCGAAGCATTTTTAAACTTCAGCGGAATTCCGACAACAATGGAAGAGTTCCGAAGCATTTTTAAATGTCAGCGGAATGCCGAGAACAATGGAAGAGTTCCGACGCATTTTTAAAAGTCAGCGGAATTCCGAGAACAATGGAAGAGATCTGAAGCATTTTTAAACTTCAGCGGAATTTTGAGAACAATGGAAGAGTTCCGAAGCATTTTTAAACTTCAGCGGAATGCCGAGAACAATGGAAGAGTTCCGACGCATTTTTAAACGTCAGCGGAATTCCGAGAACAATGGAAGAGTTCCGAAGAATTTTTAAACTTCAGCGGAATTCCGACAACAATGGAAGAGTTCCGAAGCATTTTTAAATGTCAGCGGAATGCCGAGAACAATGGAAGAGTTCCGACGCATTTTTAAAAGTCAGCGGAATTCCGAGAACAATGGAAGAGATCTGAAGCATTTTTAAACTTCAGCGGAATTTTGAGAACAATGGAAGAGTTCCGAAGCATTTTTAAACGTCAGCGGAATTCTGAGAACAATGGAAGAGTTCCGAAGCATTTTTAATCTTCAGCGGAATTCCGAGAACAATGGAACAGTTCCGAAGCATTTTTAACTTCAGCAGAATTCCGAGAACAATGGAAGAGTTCCGAAGCATTTTTAAACTTCAGCGGAATTCCGAGAAAAATGGAAGAGTTGCGAAGCATTTTTAACTTCAGCGGAATGCCGAGAACAATGGAAGAGTTCCGACGCATTTTTAAAGGTCAGCGGAATTCCGAGAACAATGTAAGAGATCTGAAGCATTTTTAAACTTCAGCGGAATTTCGAGAGCAATGGAAGAGTTCCGAAGCATTTTTAAACATCTGCGGAATTCTGAGAACAATGGAAGAGTTCCGAAGCATTTTTAAACCTCAACAGAATTCTGAGAACAATGGAAGAGTTCCGAAGCATTTTTAAACTTTAGCGGAATTCCGAGAAAAATGGAAGTGTTCCGAAGCATTTTTAAACTTCAGCAGAATTCCGAGAACAATGGAAGAGTTCCGAAGCATTTTTAAACTTCTGCGGAATTCCGAGAAAAAAGGAAGAGTTCAGAAGCATTTTTAAACTTCAGCGGAATTCCGACAACAATGGAAGAGTTCTGAAGCATTTTTAAATGTCAGCGGAATGCCGAGAACAATGGAAGAGTTCCGACGCATTTTTAAAAGTCAGCGGAATTCCGAGAACAATGGAAGAGATCTGAAGCATTTTTAAACTTCAGCGGAATTTTGAGAACAATGGAAGAGTTCCGAAGCATTTTTAAACTTCAGCGGAATGCCGAGAACAATGGAAGAGTTCCGACGCATTTTTAAACGTCAGCGGAATTCCGAGAACAATGGAAGAGTTCCGAAGCATTTCTAAACTTCAGCGGAATTCCGACAACAATGGAAGAGTTCCGAAGCATTTTTAAATGTCAGCGGAATGCCGAGAACAATGGAAGAGTTCCGACGCATTTTTAAAAGTCAGCGGAATTCCGAGAACAATGGAAGAGATCTGAAGCATTTTTAAACTTCAGCGGAATTTTGAGAACAATGGAAGAGTTCCGAAGCATTTTTAAACTTCAGCGGAATGCCGAGAACAATGGAAGAGTTCCGACGCATTTTTAAACGTCAGCGGAATTCCGAGAACAATGGAAGAGTTCCGAAGCATTTTTAAACTTCAGCGGAATTCCGACAACAATGGAAGAGTTCCGAAGCATTTTTAAACTTCAGCGGAATTCCGAGAAAAATGGAAGAGTTCCGAAGCATTTTTAAACGTCAGCGGAATGCCGAGAAAAATGGAAGAGTTCCGAAGCATTTTTAAACTGCAGCGGAATTCCTAGAACAATGGAAGAGTTCTGATGCATTTTTAAACTGCAGCGGAATTCCTAGAACAATGGAAGAGTTCTGATGCATTTTTAAACTGCAGCGGAATTCCTAGAACAATGGAAGAGTTCCGAAGCATTTTTAAACTTCAGCGGAATGCCGAGAACAATGGAAGAGTTCCGACGCATTTTTAAACGTCAGCGGAATTCCGAGAAAAATGGAAGAGTTCCGAAGAATTTTTAAACTTCAGCGGAATTCCGAGAACAATGGAAGAGTTCTGAAGCATTTTTAAACTTCAGTGGAATTTCGAGAACAATGGAAGAGTTCCAAAACATTTTTACTTCAGCAGAATTTCGAGAGCAATGGAAGAGTTCCGAAGCATTTTTAAACATCTGCGGAATTCTGAGAACAATGGAAGAGTTCCGAAGCATTTTTAAACTTCAGCGGAATGCCGAGAACAATGGAAGAGTTCCGACGCATTTTTAAACGTCAGCGGAATTCCGAGAACAATGGAAGAGTTCCGAAGCATTTTTAAACTTCAGCGGAATTCCGACAACAATGGAAGAGTTCCGAAGCATTTTTAAATGTCAGCGGAATGCCGAGAACAATGGAAGAGTTCCGACGCATTTTTAAAAGTCAGCGGAATTCCGAGAACAATGGAAGAGATCTGAAGCATTTTTAAACTTCAGCGGAATTTTGAGAACAATGGAAGAGTTCCGAAGCATTTTTAAACGTCAGCGGAATTCTGAGAACAATGGAAGAGTTCCGAAGCATTTTTAATCTTCAGCGGAATTCCGAGAACAATGGAACAGTTCCGAAGCATTTTTAACTTCAGCAGAATTCCGAGAACAATGGAAGAGTTCCGAAGCATTTTTAAACTTCAGCGGAATTCCGAGAAAAATGGAAGAGTTGCGAAGCATTTTTAACTTCAGCGGAATGCCGAGAACAATGGAAGAGTTCCGACGCATTTTTAAAGGTCAGCGGAATTCCGAGAACAATGTAAGAGATCTGAAGCATTTTTAAACTTCAGCGGAATTTCGAAAGCAATGGAAGAGTTCCGAAGCATTTTTAAACATCTGCGGAATTCTGAGAACAATGGAAGAGTTCCGAAGCATTTTTAAACCTCAACAGAATTCTGAGAACAATGGAAGAGTTCCGAAGCATTTTTAAACTTTAGCGGAATTCCGAGAAAAATGGAAGTGTTCCGAAGCATTTTTAAACTTCAGCAGAATTCCGAGAACAATGGAAGAGTTCCGAAGCATTTTTAAACTTCTGCGGAATTCCGAGAAAAAAGGAAGAGTTCCGAAGCATTTTTAAACTTCAGCGGAATTCCGACAACAATGGAAGAGTTCCGAAGCATTTTTAAATGTCAGCGGAATGCCGAGAACAATGGAAGAGTTCCGACGCATTTTTAAAAGTCAGCGGAATTCCGAGAACAATGGAAGAGATCTGAAGCATTTTTAAACTTCAGCGGAATTTTGAGAACAATGGAAGAGTTCCGAAGCATTTTTAAACTTCAGCGGAATGCCGAGAACAATGGAAGAGTTCCGACGCATTTTTAAACGTCAGCGGAATTCCGAGAACAATGGAAGAGTTCCGAAGCATTTTTAAACTTCAGCGGAATTCCGACAACAATGGAAGAGTTCCGAAGCATTTTTAAATGTCAGCGGAATGCCGAGAACAATGGAAGAGTTCCGACGCATTTTTAAAAGTCAGCGGAATTCCGAGAACAATGGAAGAGATCTGAAGCATTTTTAAACTTCAGCGGAATTTTGAGAACAATGGAAGAGTTCCGAAGCATTTTTAAACGTCAGCGGAATTCTGAGAACAATGGAAGAGTTCCGAAGCATTTTTAATCTTCAGCGGAATTCCGAGAACAATGGAACAGTTCCGAAGCATTTTTAACTTCAGCAGAATTCCGAGAACAATGGAAGAGTTCCGAAGCATTTTTAAACTTCAGCGGAATTCCGAGAAAAATGGAAGAGTTGCGAAGCATTTTTAACTTCAGCGGAATGCCGAGAACAATGGAAGAGTTCCGACGCATTTTTAAAGGTCAGCGGAATTCCGAGAACAATGTAAGAGATCTGAAGCATTTTTAAACTTCAGCGGAATTTCGAGAGCAATGGAAGAGTTCCGAAGCATTTTTAAACATCTGCGGAATTCTGAGAACAATGGAAGAGTTCCGAAGCATTTTTAAACCTCAACAGAATTCTGAGAACAATGGAAGAGTTCCGAAGCATTTTTAAACTTTAGCGGAATTCCGAGAAAAATGGAAGTGTTCCGAAGCATTTTTAAACTTCAGCAGAATTCCTAGAACAATGGAAGAGTTCCGAAGCATTTTTAAACTTCTGCGGAATTCCGAGAAAAAAGGAAGAGTTCCGAAGCATTTTTAAATGTCAGCGTAATTCTGAGAACAATGGAAGAGTTCCGAAGTATTTTTAAACGTCATCGGAATGCCGAGAACAATGGAAGAGTTCCAAAGCATTTTTAAACATCAGCGGAATTCCGAGAACAATGGAAGAGTTCTGAAGCATTTTTAAACTTCAGCGGAATTCGGAGAACAATGGAAGAGTTCCAAAGCATTTTTAAACTTCAGCGGAATTCCGAGAAAAATGGAAGAGTTCCGAAGAATTTTTAAACTTCAGCGGAATTCCGAGAACAATGGAAGAGTTCTGAAGCATTTTTAAACTTCAGTGGAATTTCGAGAACAATGGAAGAGTTCCAAAACATTTTTACTTCAGCAGAATTTCGAGAGCAATGGAAGAGTTCCGAAGCATTTTTAAACATCTGCGGAATTCTGAGAACAATGGAAGACTTCCGAAGCATTTTTAAATTTCAGCGGAATTTCGAGAACAATGGAAGAGTTCCGAAGCATTTTTAAACGTCAGCGGAATTCTGAGAACAATGGAAGAGTTCCGAAGCATTTTTAAACTTCAGCGGAATTCCGACAACAATGGAAGAGTTCCGAAGCATTTTTAAACTTCAGCGGAATTCCGAGAAAAATGGAAGAGTTCCGAAGCATTTTTAAACGTCAGCGGAATGCCGAGAAAAATGGAAGAGTTCCGAAGCATTTTTAAACTGCAGCGGAATTCCTAGAACAATGGAAGAGTTCTGATGCATTTTTAAACTGCAGCGGAATTCCTAGAACAATGGAAGAGTTCTGATGCATTTTTAAACTGCAGCGGAATTCCTAGAACAATGGAAGAGTTCCGAAGCATTTTTAAACTTCAGCGGAATGCCGAGAACAATGGAAGAGTTCCGACGCATTTTTAAACGTCAGCGGAATTCCGAGAAAAATGGAAGAGTTCCGAAGAATTTTTAAACTTCAGCGGAATTCCGAGAACAATGGAAGAGTTCTGAAGCATTTTTAAACTTCAGTGGAATTTCGAGAACAATGGAAGAGTTCCAAAACATTTTTACTTCAGCAGAATTTCGAGAGCAATGGAAGAGTTCCGAAGCATTTTTAAACATCTGCGGAATTCTGAGAACAATGGAAGAGTTCCGAAGCATTTTTAAACTTCAGCGGAATGCCGAGAACAATGGAAGAGTTCCGACGCATTTTTAAACGTCAGCGGAATTCCGAGAACAATGGAAGAGTTCCGAAGCATTTTTAAACTTCAGCGGAATTCCGACAACAATGGAAGAGTTCCGAAGCATTTTTAAATGTCAGCGGAATGCCGAGAACAATGGAAGAGTTCCGACGCATTTTTAAAAGTCAGCGGAATTCCGAGAACAATGGAAGAGATCTGAAGCATTTTTAAACTTCAGCGGAATTTTGAGAACAATGGAAGAGTTCCGAAGCATTTTTAAACGTCAGCGGAATTCTGAGAACAATGGAAGAGTTCCGAAGCATTTTTAATCTTCAGCGGAATTCCGAGAACAATGGAACAGTTCCGAAGCATTTTTAACTTCAGCAGAATTCCGAGAACAATGGAAGAGTTCCGAAGCATTTTTAAACTTCAGCGGAATTCCGAGAAAAATGGAAGAGTTGCGAAGCATTTTTAACTTCAGCGGAATGCCGAGAACAATGGAAGAGTTCCGACGCATTTTTAAAGGTCAGCGGAATTCCGAGAACAATGTAAGAGATCTGAAGCATTTTTAAACTTCAGCGGAATTTCGAAAGCAATGGAAGAGTTCCGAAGCATTTTTAAACATCTGCGGAATTCTGAGAACAATGGAAGAGTTCCGAAGCATTTTTAAACCTCAACAGAATTCTGAGAACAATGGAAGAGTTCCGAAGCATTTTTAAACTTTAGCGGAATTCCGAGAAAAATGGAAGTGTTCCGAAGCATTTTTAAACTTCAGCAGAATTCCGAGAACAATGGAAGAGTTCCGAAGCATTTTTAAACTTCTGCGGAATTCCGAGAAAAAAGGAAGAGTTCCGAAGCATTTTTAAACTTCAGCGGAATTCCGACAACAATGGAAGAGTTCCGAAGCATTTTTAAATGTCAGCGGAATGCCGAGAACAATGGAAGAGTTCCGACGCATTTTTAAAAGTCAGCGGAATTCCGAGAACAATGGAAGAGATCTGAAGCATTTTTAAACTTCAGCGGAATTTTGAGAACAATGGAAGAGTTCCGAAGCATTTTTAAACTTCAGCGGAATGCCGAGAACAATGGAAGAGTTCCGACGCATTTTTAAACGTCAGCGGAATTCCGAGAACAATGGAAGAGTTCCGAAGAATTTTTAAACTTCAGCGGAATTCCGACAACAATGGAAGAGTTCCGAAGCATTTTTAAATGTCAGCGGAATGCCGAGAACAATGGAAGAGTTCCGACGCATTTTTAAAAGTCAGCGGAATTCCGAGAACAATGGAAGAGATCTGAAGCATTTTTAAACTTCAGCGGAATTTTGAGAACAATGGAAGAGTTCCGAAGCATTTTTAAACGTCAGCGGAATTCTGAGAACAATGGAAGAGTTCCGAAGCATTTTTAATCTTCAGCGGAATTCCGAGAACAATGGAACAGTTCCGAAGCATTTTTAACTTCAGCAGAATTCCGAGAACAATGGAAGAGTTCCGAAGCATTTTTAAACTTCAGCGGAATTCCGAGAAAAATGGAAGAGTTGCGAAGCATTTTTAACTTCAGCGGAATGCCGAGAACAATGGAAGAGTTCCGACGCATTTTTAAAGGTCAGCGGAATTCCGAGAACAATGTAAGAGATCTGAAGCATTTTTAAACTTCAGCGGAATTTCGAGAGCAATGGAAGAGTTCCGAAGCATTTTTAAACATCTGCGGAATTCTGAGAACAATGGAAGAGTTCCGAAGCATTTTTAAACCTCAACAGAATTCTGAGAACAATGGAAGAGTTCCGAAGCATTTTTAAACTTTAGCGGAATTCCGAGAAAAATGGAAGTGTTCCGAAGCATTTTTAAACTTCAGCAGAATTCCGAGAACAATGGAAGAGTTCCGAAGCATTTTTAAACTTCTGCGGAATTCCGAGAAAAAAGGAAGAGTTCAGAAGCATTTTTAAACTTCAGCGGAATTCCGACAACAATGGAAGAGTTCTGAAGCATTTTTAAATGTCAGCGGAATGCCGAGAACAATGGAAGAGTTCCGACGCATTTTTAAAAGTCAGCGGAATTCCGAGAACAATGGAAGAGATCTGAAGCATTTTTAAACTTCAGCGGAATTTTGAGAACAATGGAAGAGTTCCGAAGCATTTTTAAACTTCAGCGGAATGCCGAGAACAATGGAAGAGTTCCGACGCATTTTTAAACGTCAGCGGAATTCCGAGAACAATGGAAGAGTTCCGAAGCATTTCTAAACTTCAGCGGAATTCCGACAACAATGGAAGAGTTCCGAAGCATTTTTAAATGTCAGCGGAATGCCGAGAACAATGGAAGAGTTCCGACGCATTTTTAAAAGTCAGCGGAATTCCGAGAACAATGGAAGAGATCTGAAGCATTTTTAAACTTCAGCGGAATTTTGAGAACAATGGAAGAGTTCCGAAGCATTTTTAAACTTCAGCGGAATGCCGAGAACAATGGAAGAGTTCCGACGCATTTTTAAACGTCAGCGGAATTCCGAGAACAATGGAAGAGTTCCGAAGCATTTTTAAACTTCAGCGGAATTCCGACAACAATGGAAGAGTTCCGAAGCATTTTTAAACTTCAGCGGAATTCCGAGAAAAATGGAAGAGTTCCGAAGCATTTTTAAACGTCAGCGGAATGCCGAGAAAAATGGAAGAGTTCCGAAGCATTTTTAAACTGCAGCGGAATTCCTAGAACAATGGAAGAGTTCTGATGCATTTTTAAACTGCAGCGGAATTCCTAGAACAATGGAAGAGTTCTGATGCATTTTTAAACTGCAGCGGAATTCCTAGAACAATGGAAGAGTTCCGAAGCATTTTTAAACTTCAGCGGAATGCCGAGAACAATGGAAGAGTTCCGACGCATTTTTAAACGTCAGCGGAATTCCGAGAAAAATGGAAGAGTTCCGAAGAATTTTTAAACTTCAGCGGAATTCCGAGAACAATGGAAGAGTTCTGAAGCATTTTTAAACTTCAGTGGAATTTCGAGAACAATGGAAGAGTTCCAAAACATTTTTACTTCAGCAGAATTTCGAGAGCAATGGAAGAGTTCCGAAGCATTTTTAAACATCTGCGGAATTCTGAGAACAATGGAAGAGTTCCGAAGCATTTTTAAACTTCAGCGGAATGCCGAGAACAATGGAAGAGTTCCGACGCATTTTTAAACGTCAGCGGAATTCCGAGAACAATGGAAGAGTTCCGAAGCATTTTTAAACTTCAGCGGAATTCCGACAACAATGGAAGAGTTCCGAAGCATTTTTAAATGTCAGCGGAATGCCGAGAACAATGGAAGAGTTCCGACGCATTTTTAAAAGTCAGCGGAATTCCGAGAACAATGGAAGAGATCTGAAGCATTTTTAAACTTCAGCGGAATTTTGAGAACAATGGAAGAGTTCCGAAGCATTTTTAAACGTCAGCGGAATTCTGAGAACAATGGAAGAGTTCCGAAGCATTTTTAATCTTCAGCGGAATTCCGAGAACAATGGAACAGTTCCGAAGCATTTTTAACTTCAGCAGAATTCCGAGAACAATGGAAGAGTTCCGAAGCATTTTTAAACTTCAGCGGAATTCCGAGAAAAATGGAAGAGTTGCGAAGCATTTTTAACTTCAGCGGAATGCCGAGAACAATGGAAGAGTTCCGACGCATTTTTAAAGGTCAGCGGAATTCCGAGAACAATGTAAGAGATCTGAAGCATTTTTAAACTTCAGCGGAATTTCGAAAGCAATGGAAGAGTTCCGAAGCATTTTTAAACATCTGCGGAATTCTGAGAACAATGGAAGAGTTCCGAAGCATTTTTAAACCTCAACAGAATTCTGAGAACAATGGAAGAGTTCCGAAGCATTTTTAAACTTTAGCGGAATTCCGAGAAAAATGGAAGTGTTCCGAAGCATTTTTAAACTTCAGCAGAATTCCGAGAACAATGGAAGAGTTCCGAAGCATTTTTAAACTTCTGCGGAATTCCGAGAAAAAAGGAAGAGTTCCGAAGCATTTTTAAACTTCAGCGGAATTCCGACAACAATGGAAGAGTTCCGAAGCATTTTTAAATGTCAGCGGAATGCCGAGAACAATGGAAGAGTTCCGACGCATTTTTAAAAGTCAGCGGAATTCCGAGAACAATGGAAGAGATCTGAAGCATTTTTAAACTTCAGCGGAATTTTGAGAACAATGGAAGAGTTCCGAAGCATTTTTAAACTTCAGCGGAATGCCGAGAACAATGGAAGAGTTCCGACGCATTTTTAAACGTCAGCGGAATTCCGAGAACAATGGAAGAGTTCCGAAGCATTTTTAAACTTCAGCGGAATTCCGACAACAATGGAAGAGTTCCGAAGCATTTTTAAATGTCAGCGGAATGCCGAGAACAATGGAAGAGTTCCGACGCATTTTTAAAAGTCAGCGGAATTCCGAGAACAATGGAAGAGATCTGAAGCATTTTTAAACTTCAGCGGAATTTTGAGAACAATGGAAGAGTTCCGAAGCATTTTTAAACGTCAGCGGAATTCTGAGAACAATGGAAGAGTTCCGAAGCATTTTTAATCTTCAGCGGAATTCCGAGAACAATGGAACAGTTCCGAAGCATTTTTAACTTCAGCAGAATTCCGAGAACAATGGAAGAGTTCCGAAGCATTTTTAAACTTCAGCGGAATTCCGAGAAAAATGGAAGAGTTGCGAAGCATTTTTAACTTCAGCGGAATGCCGAGAACAATGGAAGAGTTCCGACGCATTTTTAAAGGTCAGCGGAATTCCGAGAACAATGTAAGAGATCTGAAGCATTTTTAAACTTCAGCGGAATTTCGAGAGCAATGGAAGAGTTCCGAAGCATTTTTAAACATCTGCGGAATTCTGAGAACAATGGAAGAGTTCCGAAGCATTTTTAAACCTCAACAGAATTCTGAGAACAATGGAAGAGTTCCGAAGCATTTTTAAACTTTAGCGGAATTCCGAGAAAAATGGAAGTGTTCCGAAGCATTTTTAAACTTCAGCAGAATTCCTAGAACAATGGAAGAGTTCCGAAGCATTTTTAAACTTCTGCGGAATTCCGAGAAAAAAGGAAGAGTTCCGAAGCATTTTTAAATGTCAGCGTAATTCTGAGAACAATGGAAGAGTTCCGAAGTATTTTTAAACGTCATCGGAATGCCGAGAACAATGGAAGAGTTCCAAAGCATTTTTAAACATCAGCGGAATTCCGAGAACAATGGAAGAGTTCTGAAGCATTTTTAAACTTCAGCGGAATTCGGAGAACAATGGAAGAGTTCCAAAGCATTTTTAAACTTCAGCGGAATTCCGAGAAAAATGGAAGAGTTCCGAAGAATTTTTAAACTTCAGCGGAATTCCGAGAACAATGGAAGAGTTCTGAAGCATTTTTAAACTTCAGTGGAATTTCGAGAACAATGGAAGAGTTCCAAAACATTTTTACTTCAGCAGAATTTCGAGAGCAATGGAAGAGTTCCGAAGCATTTTTAAACATCTGCGGAATTCTGAGAACAATGGAAGACTTCCGAAGCATTTTTAAATTTCAGCGGAATTTCGAGAACAATGGAAGAGTTCCGAAGCATTTTTAAACGTCAGCGGAATTCTGAGAACAATGGAAGAGTTCCGAAGCATTTTTAAACTTCAGCAGAATTCCGAGAACAATGGAGGCGTTCTGAAGCATTTTTAAACGTCAGCAGAATTCTCAGAACAATGGAAGAGTTCCGAAGCATTTTTAAACTTCAGCGGAATTTCGATAACAATGGAAGAGTTCCGATGCATTTTTAAACTTCAGCGGAATTTCGAGAGCAATGGAAGAGTTCCGACGCATTTTCAAATGTCAGCAGAATTCTCAGAACAATGGAAGAGCTCCGAAGCATTTTTAAACTTCAGCGGAATTTCTAGAACAATGGAAGAGTTCCGAAGCATTTTAAAATTTCAGCAGAATTCCGAGAACAGTGGAAGAGTTCCGAAGCAATTTTAAACTTTAGCAGAATTCCGAGAACAATGGAGGCATTCCGAAGCATTTTTAAACGTCAGCGGAATTCTCAGAAAAATGGAAGTGTTCCGAAGCATTTTTAAACTTCAGCAGAATTCCGAGAACAATGGAAGAGATCTGAAGCATTTTTAAACTTCAGCGGAATTTTGAGAACAATGGAAGAGTTCCGAAGCATTTTTAAACGTCAGCGGAATTCTGAGAACAATGGAAGAGTTCCGAAGCATTTTTAAACTTCAGCGGAATGCCGAGAACAATGGAAGAGTTCCGACGCATTTTTAAACGTCAGCGGAATTCCGAGAACAATGGAAGAGTTCCGAAGCATTTTTAAACTTCAGCGGAATTCCGACAACAATGGAAGAGTTCCGAAGCATTTTTAAATGTCAGCGGAATGCCGAGAACAATGGAAGAGTTCCGACGCATTTTTAAAAGTCAGCGGAATTCCGAGAACAATGGAAGAGATCTGAAGCATTTTTAAACTTCAGCGGAATTTTGAGAACAATGGAAGAGTTCCGAAGCATTTTTAAACTTCAGCGGAATGCCGAGAACAATGGAAGAGTTCCGACGCATTTTTAAACGTCAGCGGAATTCCGAGAACAATGGAAGAGTTCCGAAGCATTTTTAAACTTCAGCGGAATTCCGACAACAATGGAAGAGTTCCGAAGCATTTTTAAATGTCAGCGGAATGCCGAGAACAATGGAAGAGTTCCGACGCATTTTTAAAAGTCAGCGGAATTCCGAGAACAATGGAAGAGATCTGAAGCATTTTTAAACTTCAGCGGAATTTTGAGAACAATGGAAGAGTTCCGAAGCATTTTTAAACGTCAGCGGAATTCTGAGAACAATGGAAGAGTTCCGAAGCATTTTTAATCTTCAGCGGAATTCCGAGAACAATGGAACAGTTCCGAAGCATTTTTAACTTCAGCAGAATTCCGAGAACAATGGAAGAGTTCCGAAGCATTTTTAAACTTCAGCGGAATTCCGAGAAAAATGGAAGAGTTGCGAAGCATTTTTAACTTCAGCGGAATGCCGAGAACAATGGAAGAGTTCCGACGCATTTTTAAAGGTCAGCGGAATTCCGAGAACAATGTAAGAGATCTGAAGCATTTTTAAACTTCAGCGGAATTTCGAGAGCAATGGAAGAGTTCCGAAGCATTTTTAAACATCTGCGGAATTCTGAGAACAATGGAAGAGTTCCGAAGCATTTTTAAACCTCAACAGAATTCTGAGAACAATGGAAGAGTTCCGAAGCATTTTTAAACTTTAGCGGAATTCCGAGAAAAATGGAAGTGTTCCGAAGCATTTTTAAACTTCAGCAGAATTCCGAGAACAATGGAAGAGTTCCGAAGCATTTTTAAACTTCTGCGGAATTCCGAGAAAAAAGGAAGAGTTCAGAAGCATTTTTAAACTTCAGCGGAATTCCGACAACAATGGAAGAGTTCTGAAGCATTTTTAAATGTCAGCGGAATGCCGAGAACAATGGAAGAGTTCCGACGCATTTTTAAAAGTCAGCGGAATTCCGAGAACAATGGAAGAGATCTGAAGCATTTTTAAACTTCAGCGGAATTTTGAGAACAATGGAAGAGTTCCGAAGCATTTTTAAACTTCAGCGGAATGCCGAGAACAATGGAAGAGTTCCGACGCATTTTTAAACGTCAGCGGAATTCCGAGAACAATGGAAGAGTTCCGAAGCATTTCTAAACTTCAGCGGAATTCCGACAACAATGGAAGAGTTCCGAAGCATTTTTAAATGTCAGCGGAATGCCGAGAACAATGGAAGAGTTCCGACGCATTTTTAAAAGTCAGCGGAATTCCGAGAACAATGGAAGAGATCTGAAGCATTTTTAAACTTCAGCGGAATTTTGAGAACAATGGAAGAGTTCCGAAGCATTTTTAAACTTCAGCGGAATGCCGAGAACAATGGAAGAGTTCCGACGCATTTTTAAACGTCAGCGGAATTCCGAGAACAATGGAAGAGTTCCGAAGCATTTTTAAACTTCAGCGGAATTCCGACAACAATGGAAGAGTTCCGAAGCATTTTTAAACTTCAGCGGAATTCCGAGAAAAATGGAAGAGTTCCGAAGCATTTTTAAACGTCAGCGGAATGCCGAGAAAAATGGAAGAGTTCCGAAGCATTTTTAAACTGCAGCGGAATTCCTAGAACAATGGAAGAGTTCTGATGCATTTTTAAACTGCAGCGGAATTCCTAGAACAATGGAAGAGTTCTGATGCATTTTTAAACTGCAGCGGAATTCCTAGAACAATGGAAGAGTTCCGAAGCATTTTTAAACTTCAGCGGAATGCCGAGAACAATGGAAGAGTTCCGACGCATTTTTAAACGTCAGCGGAATTCCGAGAAAAATGGAAGAGTTCCGAAGAATTTTTAAACTTCAGCGGAATTCCGAGAACAATGGAAGAGTTCTGAAGCATTTTTAAACTTCAGTGGAATTTCGAGAACAATGGAAGAGTTCCAAAACATTTTTACTTCAGCAGAATTTCGAGAGCAATGGAAGAGTTCCGAAGCATTTTTAAACATCTGCGGAATTCTGAGAACAATGGAAGACTTCCGAAGCATTTTTAAATTTCAGCGGAATTTCGAGAACAATGGAAGAGTTCCGAAGCATTTTTAAACGTCAGCGGAATTCTGAGAACAATGGAAGAGTTCCGAAGCATTTTTAAACTTCAGCGGAATTCCGACAACAATGGAAGAGTTCCGAAGCATTTTTAAATGTCAGCGGAATGCCGAGAACAATGGAAGAGTTCCGACGCATTTGTAAAAGTCAGCGGAATTCCGAGAACAATGGAAGAGATCTGAAGCATTTTTAAACTTCAGCGGAATTTTGAGAACAATGGAAGAGTTCCGAAGCATTTTTAAACTTCAGCGGAATGCCGAGAACAATGGAAGAGTTCCGACGCATTTTTAAACGTCAGCGGAATTCCGAGAACAATGGAAGAGTTCCGAAGCATTTTTAAACTTCAGCGGAATTCCGACAACAATGGAAGAGTTCCGAAGCATTTTTAAATGTCAGCGGAATGCCGAGAACAATGGAAGAGTTCCGACGCATTTTTAAAAGTCAGCGGAATTCCGAGAACAATGGAAGAGATCTGAAGCATTTTTAAACTTCAGCGGAATTTTGAGAACAATGGAAGAGTTCCGAAGCATTTTTAAACTTCAGCGGAATGCCGAGAACAATGGAAGAGTTCCGACGCATTTTTAAACGTCAGCGGAATTCCGAGAACAATGGAAGAGTTCCGAAGCATTTTTAAACTTCAGCGGAATTCCGACAACAATGGAAGAGTTCCGAAGCATTTTTAAATGTCAGCGGAATGCCGAGAACAATGGAAGAGTTCCGACGCATTTTTAAAAGTCAGCGGAATTCCGAGAACAATGGAAGAGATCTGAAGCATTTTTAAACTTCAGCGGAATTTTGAGAACAATGGAAGAGTTCCGAAGCATTTTTAAACGTCAGCGGAATTCTGAGAACAATGGAAGAGTTCCGAAGCATTTTTAATCTTCAGCGGAATTCCGAGAACAATGGAACAGTTCCGAAGCATTTTTAACTTCAGCAGAATTCCGAGAACAATGGAAGAGTTCCGAAGCATTTTTAAACTTCAGCGGAATTCCGAGAAAAATGGAAGAGTTGCGAAGCATTTTTAACTTCAGCGGAATGCCGAGAACAATGGAAGAGTTCCGACGCATTTTTAAAGGTCAGCGGAATTCCGAGAACAATGTAAGAGATCTGAAGCATTTTTAAACTTCAGCGGAATTTCGAGAGCAATGGAAGAGTTCCGAAGCATTTTTAAACATCTGCGGAATTCTGAGAACAATGGAAGAGTTCCGAAGCATTTTTAAACCTCAACAGAATTCTGAGAACAATGGAAGAGTTCCGAAGCATTTTTAAACTTTAGCGGAATTCCGAGAAAAATGGAAGTGTTCCGAAGCATTTTTAAACTTCAGCAGAATTCCTAGAACAATGGAAGAGTTCCGAAGCATTTTTAAACTTCTGCGGAATTCCGAGAAAAAAGGAAGAGTTCCGAAGCATTTTTAAATGTCAGCGTAATTCTGAGAACAATGGAAGAGTTCCGAAGTATTTTTAAACGTCATCGGAATGCCGAGAACAATGGAAGAGTTCCAAAGCATTTTTAAACATCAGCGGAATTCCGAGAACAATGGAAGAGTTCTGAAGCATTTTTAAACTTCAGCGGAATTCGGAGAACAATGGAAGAGTTCCAAAGCATTTTTAAACTTCAGCGGAATTCCGAGAAAAATGGAAGAGTTCCGAAGAATTTTTAAACTTCAGCGGAATTCCGAGAACAATGGAAGAGTTCTGAAGCATTTTTAAACTTCAGTGGAATTTCGAGAACAATGGAAGAGTTCCAAAACATTTTTACTTCAGCAGAATTTCGAGAGCAATGGAAGAGTTCCGAAGCATTTTTAAACATCTGCGGAATTCTGAGAACAATGGAAGACTTCCGAAGCATTTTTAAATTTCAGCGGAATTTCGAGAACAATGGAAGAGTTCCGAAGCATTTTTAAACGTCAGCGGAATTCTGAGAACAATGGAAGAGTTCCGAAGCATTTTTAAACTTCAGCAGAATTCCGAGAACAATGGAGGCGTTCTGAAGCATTTTTAAACGTCAGCAGAATTCTCAGAACAATGGAAGAGTTCCGAAGCATTTTTAAACTTCAGCGGAATTTCGATAACAATGGAAGAGTTCCGATGCATTTTTAAACTTCAGCGGAATTTCGAGAGCAATGGAAGAGTTCCGACGCATTTTCAAATGTCAGCAGAATTCTCAGAACAATGGAAGAGCTCCGAAGCATTTTTAAACTTCAGCGGAATTTCTAGAACAATGGAAGAGTTCCGAAGCATTTTAAAATTTCAGCAGAATTCCGAGAACAGTGGAAGAGTTCCGAAGCAATTTTAAACTTTAGCAGAATTCCGAGAACAATGGAGGCATTCCGAAGCATTTTTAAACGTCAGCGGAATTCTCAGAAAAATGGAAGTGTTCCGAAGCATTTTTAAACTTCAGCAGAATTCCGAGAACAATGGAAGAGATCTGAAGCATTTTTAAACTTCAGCGGAATTTTGAGAACAATGGAAGAGTTCCGAAGCATTTTTAAACGTCAGCGGAATTCTGAGAACAATGGAAGAGTTCCGAAGCATTTTTAAACTTCAGCGGAATGCCGAGAACAATGGAAGAGTTCCGACGCATTTTTAAACGTCAGCGGAATTCCGAGAACAATGGAAGAGTTCCGAAGCATTTTTAAACTTCAGCGGAATTCCGACAACAATGGAAGAGTTCCGAAGCATTTTTAAATGTCAGCGGAATGCCGAGAACAATGGAAGAGTTCCGACGCATTTTTAAAAGTCAGCGGAATTCCGAGAACAATGGAAGAGATCTGAAGCATTTTTAAACTTCAGCGGAATTTTGAGAACAATGGAAGAGTTCCGAAGCATTTTTAAACTTCAGCGGAATGCCGAGAACAATGGAAGAGTTCCGACGCATTTTTAAACGTCAGCGGAATTCCGAGAACAATGGAAGAGTTCCGAAGCATTTTTAAACTTCAGCGGAATTCCGACAACAATGGAAGAGTTCCGAAGCATTTTTAAATGTCAGCGGAATGCCGAGAACAATGGAAGAGTTCCGACGCATTTTTAAAAGTCAGCGGAATTCCGAGAACAATGGAAGAGATCTGAAGCATTTTTAAACTTCAGCGGAATTTTGAGAACAATGGAAGAGTTCCGAAGCATTTTTAAACGTCAGCGGAATTCTGAGAACAATGGAAGAGTTCCGAAGCATTTTTAATCTTCAGCGGAATTCCGAGAACAATGGAACAGTTCCGAAGCATTTTTAACTTCAGCAGAATTCCGAGAACAATGGAAGAGTTCCGAAGCATTTTTAAACTTCAGCGGAATTCCGAGAAAAATGGAAGAGTTGCGAAGCATTTTTAACTTCAGCGGAATGCCGAGAACAATGGAAGAGTTCCGACGCATTTTTAAAGGTCAGCGGAATTCCGAGAACAATGTAAGAGATCTGAAGCATTTTTAAACTTCAGCGGAATTTCGAGAGCAATGGAAGAGTTCCGAAGCATTTTTAAACATCTGCGGAATTCTGAGAACAATGGAAGAGTTCCGAAGCATTTTTAAACCTCAACAGAATTCTGAGAACAATGGAAGAGTTCCGAAGCATTTTTAAACTTTAGCGGAATTCCGAGAAAAATGGAAGTGTTCCGAAGCATTTTTAAACTTCAGCAGAATTCCGAGAACAATGGAAGAGTTCCGAAGCATTTTTAAACTTCTGCGGAATTCCGAGAAAAAAGGAAGAGTTCAGAAGCATTTTTAAACTTCAGCGGAATTCCGACAACAATGGAAGAGTTCTGAAGCATTTTTAAATGTCAGCGGAATGCCGAGAACAATGGAAGAGTTCCGACGCATTTTTAAAAGTCAGCGGAATTCCGAGAACAATGGAAGAGATCTGAAGCATTTTTAAACTTCAGCGGAATTTTGAGAACAATGGAAGAGTTCCGAAGCATTTTTAAACTTCAGCGGAATGCCGAGAACAATGGAAGAGTTCCGACGCATTTTTAAACGTCAGCGGAATTCCGAGAACAATGGAAGAGTTCCGAAGCATTTCTAAACTTCAGCGGAATTCCGACAACAATGGAAGAGTTCCGAAGCATTTTTAAATGTCAGCGGAATGCCGAGAACAATGGAAGAGTTCCGACGCATTTTTAAAAGTCAGCGGAATTCCGAGAACAATGGAAGAGATCTGAAGCATTTTTAAACTTCAGCGGAATTTTGAGAACAATGGAAGAGTTCCGAAGCATTTTTAAACTTCAGCGGAATGCCGAGAACAATGGAAGAGTTCCGACGCATTTTTAAACGTCAGCGGAATTCCGAGAACAATGGAAGAGTTCCGAAGCATTTTTAAACTTCAGCGGAATTCCGACAACAATGGAAGAGTTCCGAAGCATTTTTAAACTTCAGCGGAATTCCGAGAAAAATGGAAGAGTTCCGAAGCATTTTTAAACGTCAGCGGAATGCCGAGAAAAATGGAAGAGTTCCGAAGCATTTTTAAACTGCAGCGGAATTCCTAGAACAATGGAAGAGTTCTGATGCATTTTTAAACTGCAGCGGAATTCCTAGAACAATGGAAGAGTTCTGATGCATTTTTAAACTGCAGCGGAATTCCTAGAACAATGGAAGAGTTCCGAAGCATTTTTAAACTTCAGCGGAATGCCGAGAACAATGGAAGAGTTCCGACGCATTTTTAAACGTCAGCGGAATTCCGAGAAAAATGGAAGAGTTCCGAAGAATTTTTAAACTTCAGCGGAATTCCGAGAACAATGGAAGAGTTCTGAAGCATTTTTAAACTTCAGTGGAATTTCGAGAACAATGGAAGAGTTCCAAAACATTTTTACTTCAGCAGAATTTCGAGAGCAATGGAAGAGTTCCGAAGCATTTTTAAACATCTGCGGAATTCTGAGAACAATGGAAGACTTCCGAAGCATTTTTAAATTTCAGCGGAATTTCGAGAACAATGGAAGAGTTCCGAAGCATTTTTAAACGTCAGCGGAATTCTGAGAACAATGGAAGAGTTCCGAAGCATTTTTAAACTTCAGCGGAATTCCGACAACAATGGAAGAGTTCCGAAGCATTTTTAAATGTCAGCGGAATGCCGAGAACAATGGAAGAGTTCCGACGCATTTGTAAAAGTCAGCGGAATTCCGAGAACAATGGAAGAGATCTGAAGCATTTTTAAACTTCAGCGGAATTTTGAGAACAATGGAAGAGTTCCGAAGCATTTTTAAACTTCAGCGGAATGCCGAGAACAATGGAAGAGTTCCGACGCATTTTTAAACGTCAGCGGAATTCCGAGAACAATGGAAGAGTTCCGAAGCATTTTTAAACTTCAGCGGAATTCCGACAACAATGGAAGAGTTCCGAAGCATTTTTAAATGTCAGCGGAATGCCGAGAACAATGGAAGAGTTCCGACGCATTTTTAAAAGTCAGCGGAATTCCGAGAACAATGGAAGAGATCTGAAGCATTTTTAAACTTCAGCGGAATTTTGAGAACAATGGAAGAGTTCCGAAGCATTTTTAAACGTCAGCGGAATTCTGAGAACAATGGAAGAGTTCCGAAGCATTTTTAATCTTCAGCGGAATTCCGAGAACAATGGAACAGTTCCGAAGCATTTTTAACTTCAGCAGAATTCCGAGAACAATGGAAGAGTTCCGAAGCATTTTTAAACTTCAGCGGAATTCCGAGAAAAATGGAAGAGTTGCGAAGCATTTTTAACTTCAGCGGAATGCCGAGAACAATGGAAGAGTTCCGACGCATTTTTAAAGGTCAGCGGAATTCCGAGAACAATGTAAGAGATCTGAAGCATTTTTAAACTTCAGCGGAATTTCGAGAGCAATGGAAGAGTTCCGAAGCATTTTTAAACATCTGCGGAATTCTGAGAACAATGGAAGAGTTCCGAAGCATTTTTAAACCTCAACAGAATTCTGAGAACAATGGAAGAGTTCCGAAGCATTTTTAAACTTTAGCGGAATTCCGAGAAAAATGGAAGTGTTCCGAAGCATTTTTAAACTTCAGCAGAATTCCGAGAACAATGGAAGAGTTCCGAAGCATTTTTAAACTTCTGCGGAATTCCGAGAAAAAAGGAAGAGTTCCGAAGCATTTTTAAACTTCAGCGGAATTCCGACAACAATGGAAGAGTTCCGAAGCATTTTTAAATGTCAGCGGAATGCCGAGAACAATGGAAGAGTTCCGACGCATTTTTAAAAGTCAGCGGAATTCCGAGAACAATGGAAGAGATCTGAAGCATTTTTAAACTTCAGCGGAATTTTGAGAACAATGGAAGAGTTCCGAAGCATTTTTAAACTTCAGCGGAATGCCGAGAACAATGGAAGAGTTCCGACGCATTTTTAAACGTCAGCGGAATTCCGAGAACAATGGAAGAGTTCCGAAGCATTTTTAAACTTCAGCGGAATTCCGACAACAATGGAAGAGTTCCGAAGCATTTTTAAATGTCAGCGGAATGCCGAGAACAATGGAAGAGTTCCGACGCATTTTTAAAAGTCAGCGGAATTCCGAGAACAATGGAAGAGATCTGAAGCATTTTTAAACTTCAGCGGAATTTTGAGAACAATGGAAGAGTTCCGAAGCATTTTTAAACGTCAGCGGAATTCTGAGAACAATGGAAGAGTTCCGAAGCATTTTTAATCTTCAGCGGAATTCCGAGAACAATGGAACAGTTCCGAAGCATTTTTAACTTCAGCAGAATTCCGAGAACAATGGAAGAGTTCCGAAGCATTTTTAAACTTCAGCGGAATTCCGAGAAAAATGGAAGAGTTGCGAAGCATTTTTAACTTCAGCGGAATGCCGAGAACAATGGAAGAGTTCCGACGCATTTTTAAAGGTCAGCGGAATTCCGAGAACAATGTAAGAGATCTGAAGCATTTTTAAACTTCAGCGGAATTTCGAGAGCAATGGAAGAGTTCCGAAGCATTTTTAAACATCTGCGGAATTCTGAGAACAATGGAAGAGTTCCGAAGCATTTTTAAACCTCAACAGAATTCTGAGAACAATGGAAGAGTTCCGAAGCATTTTTAAACTTTAGCGGAATTCCGAGAAAAATGGAAGTGTTCCGAAGCATTTTTAAACTTCAGCAGAATTCCTAGAACAATGGAAGAGTTCCGAAGCATTTTTAAACTTCTGCGGAATTCCGAGAAAAAAGGAAGAGTTCCGAAGCATTTTTAAATGTCAGCGTAATTCTGAGAACAATGGAAGAGTTCCGAAGTATTTTTAAACGTCATCGGAATGCCGAGAACAATGGAAGAGTTCCAAAGCATTTTTAAACATCAGCGGAATTCCGAGAACAATGGAAGAGTTCTGAAGCATTTTTAAACTTCAGCGGAATTCGGAGAACAATGGAAGAGTTCCAAAGCATTTTTAAACTTCAGCGGAATTCCGAGAAAAATGGAAGAGTTCCGAAGAATTTTTAAACTTCAGCGGGATTCCGAGAACAATGGAAGAGTTCTGAAGCATTTTTAAACTTCAGTGGAATTTCGAGAACAATGGAAGAGTTCCAAAACATTTTTACTTCAGCAGAATTTCGAGAGCAATGGAAGAGTTCCGAAGCATTTTTAAACATCTGCGGAATTCTGAGAACAATGGAAGACTTCCGAAGCATTTTTAAATTTCAGCGGAATTTCGAGAACAATGGAAGAGTTCCGAAGCATTTTTAAACGTCAGCGGAATTCTGAGAACAATGGAAGAGTTCCGAAGCATTTTTAAACTTCAGCAGAATTCCGAGAACAATGGAGGCGTTCTGAAGCATTTTTAAACGTCAGCAGAATTCTCAGAACAATGGAAGAGTTCCGAAGCATTTTTAAACTTCAGCGGAATTTCGATAACAATGGAAGAGTTCCGATGCATTTTTAAACTTCAGCGGAATTTCGAGAGCAATGGAAGAGTTCCGACGCATTTTCAAATGTCAGCAGAATTCTCAGAACAATGGAAGAGCTCCGAAGCATTTTTAAACTTCAGCGGAATTTCTAGAACAATGGAAGAGTTCCGAAGCATTTTAAAATTTCAGCAGAATTCCGAGAACAGTGGAAGAGTTCCGAAGCAATTTTAAACTTTAGCAGAATTCCGAGAACAATGGAGGCATTCCGAAGCATTTTTAAACGTCAGCGGAATTCTCAGAAAAATGGAAGTGTTCCGAAGCATTTTTAAACTTCAGCAGAATTCCGAGAACAATGGAAGAGATCTGAAGCATTTTTAAACTTCAGCGGAATTTTGAGAACAATGGAAGAGTTCCGAAGCATTTTTAAACGTCAGCGGAATTCTGAGAACAATGGAAGAGTTCCGAAGCATTTTTAAACTTCAGCGGAATGCCGAGAACAATGGAAGAGTTCCGACGCATTTTTAAACGTCAGCGGAATTCCGAGAACAATGGAAGAGTTCCGAAGCATTTTTAAACTTCAGCGGAATTCCGACAACAATGGAAGAGTTCCGAAGCATTTTTAAATGTCAGCGGAATGCCGAGAACAATGGAAGAGTTCCGACGCATTTTTAAAAGTCAGCGGAATTCCGAGAACAATGGAAGAGATCTGAAGCATTTTTAAACTTCAGCGGAATTTTGAGAACAATGGAAGAGTTCCGAAGCATTTTTAAACTTCAGCGGAATGCCGAGAACAATGGAAGAGTTCCGACGCATTTTTAAACGTCAGCGGAATTCCGAGAACAATGGAAGAGTTCCGAAGCATTTTTAAACTTCAGCGGAATTCCGACAACAATGGAAGAGTTCCGAAGCATTTTTAAATGTCAGCGGAATGCCGAGAACAATGGAAGAGTTCCGACGCATTTTTAAAAGTCAGCGGAATTCCGAGAACAATGGAAGAGATCTGAAGCATTTTTAAACTTCAGCGGAATTTTGAGAACAATGGAAGAGTTCCGAAGCATTTTTAAACGTCAGCGGAATTCTGAGAACAATGGAAGAGTTCCGAAGCATTTTTAATCTTCAGCGGAATTCCGAGAACAATGGAACAGTTCCGAAGCATTTTTAACTTCAGCAGAATTCCGAGAACAATGGAAGAGTTCCGAAGCATTTTTAAACTTCAGCGGAATTCCGAGAAAAATGGAAGAGTTGCGAAGCATTTTTAACTTCAGCGGAATGCCGAGAACAATGGAAGAGTTCCGACGCATTTTTAAAGGTCAGCGGAATTCCGAGAACAATGTAAGAGATCTGAAGCATTTTTAAACTTCAGCGGAATTTCGAGAGCAATGGAAGAGTTCCGAAGCATTTTTAAACATCTGCGGAATTCTGAGAACAATGGAAGAGTTCCGAAGCATTTTTAAACCTCAACAGAATTCTGAGAACAATGGAAGAGTTCCGAAGCATTTTTAAACTTTAGCGGAATTCCGAGAAAAATGGAAGTGTTCCGAAGCATTTTTAAACTTCAGCAGAATTCCTAGAACAATGGAAGAGTTCCGAAGCATTTTTAAACTTCTGCGGAATTCCGAGAAAAAAGGAAGAGTTCCGAAGCATTTTTAAATGTCAGCGTAATTCTGAGAACAATGGAAGAGTTCCGAAGTATTTTTAAACGTCATCGGAATGCCGAGAACAATGGAAGAGTTCCAAAGCATTTTTAAACATCAGCGGAATTCCGAGAACAATGGAAGAGTTCTGAAGCATTTTTAAACTTCAGCGGAATTCGGAGAACAATGGAAGAGTTCCAAAGCATTTTTAAACTTCAGCGGAATTCCGAGAAAAATGGAAGAGTTCCGAAGAATTTTTAAACTTCAGCGGAATTCCGAGAACAATGGAAGAGTTCTGAAGCATTTTTAAACTTCAGTGGAATTTCGAGAACAATGGAAGAGTTCCAAAACATTTTTACTTCAGCAGAATTTCGAGAGCAATGGAAGAGTTCCGAAGCATTTTTAAACATCTGCGGAATTCTGAGAACAATGGAAGACTTCCGAAGCATTTTTAAATTTCAGCGGAATTTCGAGAACAATGGAAGAGTTCCGAAGCATTTTTAAACGTCAGCGGAATTCTGAGAACAATGGAAGAGTTCCGAAGCATTTTTAAACTTCAGCAGAATTCCGAGAACAATGGAGGCGTTCTGAAGCATTTTTAAACGTCAGCAGAATTCTCAGAACAATGGAAGAGTTCCGAAGCATTTTTAAACTTCAGCGGAATTTCGATAACAATGGAAGAGTTCCGATGCATTTTTAAACTTCAGCGGAATTTCGAGAGCAATGGAAGAGTTCCGACGCATTTTCAAATGTCAGCAGAATTCTCAGAACAATGGAAGAGCTCCGAAGCATTTTTAAACTTCAGCGGAATTTCTAGAACAATGGAAGAGTTCCGAAGCATTTTAAAATTTCAGCAGAATTCCGAGAACAGTGGAAGAGTTCCGAAGCAATTTTAAACTTTAGCAGAATTCCGAGAACAATGGAGGCATTCCGAAGCATTTTTAAACGTCAGCGGAATTCTCAGAAAAATGGAAGTGTTCCGAAGCATTTTTAAACTTCAGCAGAATTCCGAGAACAATGGAAGAGATCTGAAGCATTTTTAAACTTCAGCGGAATTTTGAGAACAATGGAAGAGTTCCGAAGCATTTTTAAACGTCAGCGGAATTCTGAGAACAATGGAAGAGTTCCGAAGCATTTTTAAACTTCAGCGGAATGCCGAGAACAATGGAAGAGTTCCGACGCATTTTTAAACGTCAGCGGAATTCCGAGAACAATGGAAGAGTTCCGAAGCATTTTTAAACTTCAGCGGAATTCCGACAACAATGGAAGAGTTCCGAAGCATTTTTAAATGTCAGCGGAATGCCGAGAACAATGGAAGAGTTCCGACGCATTTTTAAAAGTCAGCGGAATTCCGAGAACAATGGAAGAGATCTGAAGCATTTTTAAACTTCAGCGGAATTTTGAGAACAATGGAAGAGTTCCGAAGCATTTTTAAACTTCAGCGGAATGCCGAGAACAATGGAAGAGTTCCGACGCATTTTTAAACGTCAGCGGAATTCCGAGAACAATGGAAGAGTTCCGAAGCATTTTTAAACTTCAGCGGAATTCCGACAACAATGGAAGAGTTCCGAAGCATTTTTAAATGTCAGCGGAATGCCGAGAACAATGGAAGAGTTCCGACGCATTTTTAAAAGTCAGCGGAATTCCGAGAACAATGGAAGAGATCTGAAGCATTTTTAAACTTCAGCGGAATTTTGAGAACAATGGAAGAGTTCCGAAGCATTTTTAAACGTCAGCGGAATTCTGAGAACAATGGAAGAGTTCCGAAGCATTTTTAATCTTCAGCGGAATTCCGAGAACAATGGAACAGTTCCGAAGCATTTTTAACTTCAGCAGAATTCCGAGAACAATGGAAGAGTTCCGAAGCATTTTTAAACTTCAGCGGAATTCCGAGAAAAATGGAAGAGTTGCGAAGCATTTTTAACTTCAGCGGAATGCCGAGAACAATGGAAGAGTTCCGACGCATTTTTAAAGGTCAGCGGAATTCCGAGAACAATGTAAGAGATCTGAAGCATTTTTAAACTTCAGCGGAATTTCGAGAGCAATGGAAGAGTTCCGAAGCATTTTTAAACATCTGCGGAATTCTGAGAACAATGGAAGAGTTCCGAAGCATTTTTAAACCTCAACAGAATTCTGAGAACAATGGAAGAGTTCCGAAGCATTTTTAAACTTTAGCGGAATTCCGAGAAAAATGGAAGTGTTCCGAAGCATTTTTAAACTTCAGCAGAATTCCGAGAACAATGGAAGAGTTCCGAAGCATTTTTAAACTTCTGCGGAATTCCGAGAAAAAAGGAAGAGTTCAGAAGCATTTTTAAACTTCAGCGGAATTCCGACAACAATGGAAGAGTTCCGAAGCATTTTTAAATGTCAGCGGAATGCCGAGAACAATGGAAGAGTTCCGACGCATTTTTAAAAGTCAGCGGAATTCCGAGAACAATGGAAGAGATCTGAAGCATTTTTAAACTTCAGCGGAATTTTGAGAACAATGGAAGAGTTCCGAAGCATTTTTAAACTTCAGCGGAATGCCGAGAACAATGGAAGAGTTCCGACGCATTTTTAAACGTCAGCGGAATTCCGAGAACAATGGAAGAGTTCCGAAGCATTTTTAAACTTCAGCGGAATTCCGACAACAATGGAAGAGTTCCGAAGCATTTTTAAACTTCAGCGGAATTCCGAGAAAAATGGAAGAGTTCCGAAGCATTTTTAAACTTCAGAGGAATTCCGAGAACAATGGAAGAGTTCCGAAGCATTTTTAAACGTCAGCGGAATGCCGAGAAAAATGGAAGAGTTCCGAAGCATTTTTAAACTGCAGCGGAATTCCTAGAACAATGGAAGAGTTCTGATGCATTTTTAAACTGCAGCGGAATTCCTAGAACAATGGAAGAGTTCTGATGCATTTTTAAACTGCAGCGGAATTCCTAGAACAATGGAAGAGTTCCGAAGCATTTTTAAACTTCAGCGGAATGCCGAGAACAATGGAAGAGTTCCGACGCATTTTTAAACGTCAGCGGAATTCCGAGAAAAATGGAAGAGTTCCGAAGAATTTTTAAACTTCAGCGGAATTCCGAGAACAATGGAAGAGTTCTGAAGCATTTTTAAACTTCAGTGGAATTTCGAGAACAATGGAAGAGTTCCAAAACATTTTTACTTCAGCAGAATTTCGAGAGCAATGGAAGAGTTCCGAAGCATTTTTAAACATCTGCGGAATTCTGAGAACAATGGAAGACTTCCGAAGCATTTTTAAATTTCAGCGGAATTTCGAGAACAATGGAAGAGTTCCGAAGCATTTTTAAACGTCAGCGGAATTCTGAGAACAATGGAAGAGTTCCGAAGCATTTTTAAACTTCAGCAGAATTCCGAGAACAATGGAGGCGTTCTGAAGCATTTTTAAACGTCAGCAGAATTCTCAGAACAATGGAAGAGTTCCGAAGCATTTTTAAACTTCAGCGGAATTTCGATAACAATGGAAGAGTTCCGATGCATTTTTAAACTTCAGCGGAATTTCGAGAGCAATGGAAGAGTTCCGACGCATTTTCAAATGTCAGCAGAATTCTCAGAACAATGGAAGAGCTCCGAAGCATTTTTAAACTTCAGCGGAATTTCTAGAACAATGGAAGAGTTCCGAAGCATTTTAAAATTTCAGCAGAATTCCGAGAACAGTGGAAGAGTTCCGAAGCAATTTTAAACTTTAGCAGAATTCCGAGAACAATGGAGGCATTCCGAAGCATTTTTAAACGTCAGC
This sequence comes from Phyllobates terribilis, assembly GCF_046119375.1. Classification (NCBI taxonomy): domain Eukaryota; kingdom Metazoa; phylum Chordata; class Amphibia; order Anura; family Dendrobatidae; genus Phyllobates; species Phyllobates terribilis. The sequence continues at coordinate 499,468 of NW_027363041.1, read as the reverse complement.
GGAATTCTCAGAAAAATGGAAGTGTTCCGAAGCATTTTTAAACTTCAGCAGAATTCCGAGAACAATGGAAGAGTTCCGAAGCATTTTTAAACTTCAGCCGAATTCCGAGAAAAATGGAAGAGTTCCGAAGCATTTTTAAACTTCAGCGGAATTCCGAGAACAATGGAAGAGTTCCGAAGCATTTTAAAATTTCAGCAGAATTCCGAGAACAGTGGAAGAGTTCCGAAGCATTTTTAAACTTCAGCCGAATTTCGAGAACAATGGAAGAGTTCCGAAGCATTTTTAAACGTCAGCGGAATTCTGAGAACAATGGAGGCGTTCTGAAGCATTTTTAAACGTCAGCAGAATTCTCAGAACACTGGAAGAGTTCCGAAGCATTTTTAAACTTCAGCGGAATTCCGAGAAAAATGGAAGAGTTCCGAAGCATTTTTAAACTTCAGAGGAATTCCGAGAACAATGGAAGAGTTCCGAAGCATTTTTAAACGTCAGCGGAATGCCGAGAAAAATGGAAGAGTTCCGAAGCATTTTTAAACTGCAGCGGAATTCCTAGAACAATGGAAGAGTTCTGATGCATTTTTAAACTGCAGCGGAATTCCTAGAACAATGGAAGAGTTCTGATGCATTTTTAAACTGCAGCGGAATTCCTAGAACAATGGAAGAGTTCCGAAGCATTTTTAAACTTCAGCGGAATGCCGAGAACAATGGAAGAGTTCCGACGCATTTTTAAACGTCAGCGGAATTCCGAGAAAAATGGAAGAGTTCCGAAGAATTTTTAAACTTCAGCGGAATTCCGAGAACAATGGAAGAGTTCTGAAGCATTTTTAAACTTCAGTGGAATTTCGAGAACAATGGAAGAGTTCCAAAACATTTTTACTTCAGCAGAATTTCGAGAGCAATGGAAGAGTTCCGAAGCATTTTTAAACATCTGCGGAATTCTGAGAACAATGGAAGACTTCCGAAGCATTTTTAAATTTCAGCGGAATTTCGAGAACAATGGAAGAGTTCCGAAGCATTTTTAAACGTCAGCGGAATTCTGAGAACAATGGAAGAGTTCCGAAGCATTTTTAAACTTCAGCAGAATTCCGAGAACAATGGAGGCGTTCTGAAGCATTTTTAAACGTCAGCAGAATTCTCAGAACAATGGAAGAGTTCCGAAGCATTTTTAAACTTCAGCGGAATTTCGATAACAATGGAAGAGTTCCGATGCATTTTTAAACTTCAGCGGAATTTCGAGAGCAATGGAAGAGTTCCGACGCATTTTCAAATGTCAGCAGAATTCTCAGAACAATGGAAGAGCTCCGAAGCATTTTTAAACTTCAGCGGAATTTCTAGAACAATGGAAGAGTTCCGAAGCATTTTAAAATTTCAGCAGAATTCCGAGAACAGTGGAAGAGTTCCGAAGCAATTTTAAACTTTAGCAGAATTCCGAGAACAATGGAGGCATTCCGAAGCATTTTTAAACGTCAGCGGAATTCTCAGAAAAATGGAAGTGTTCCGAAGCATTTTTAAACTTCAGCAGAATTCCGAGAACAATGGAAGAGTTCCGAAGCATTTTTAAACTTCAGCCGAATTCCGAGAAAAATGGAAGAGTTCCGAAGCATTTTTAAACTTCAGCGGAATTCCGAGAACAATGGAAGAGTTCCGAAGCATTTTAAAATTTCAGCAGAATTCCGAGAACAGTGGAAGAGTTCCGAAGCATTTTTAAACTTCAGCCGAATTTCGAGAACAATGGAAGAGTTCCGAAGCATTTTTAAACGTCAGCGGAATTCTGAGAACAATGGAGGCGTTCTGAAGCATTTTTAAACGTCAGCAGAATTCTCAGAACACTGGAAGAGTTCCGAAGCATTTTTAAACTTCAGCGGAATTCCGAGAAAAATGGAAGAGTTCCGAAGCATTTTTAAACTTCAGAGGAATTCCGAGAACAATGGAAGAGTTCCGAAGCATTTTTAAACGTCAGCGGAATGCCGAGAAAAATGGAAGAGTTCCGAAGCATTTTTAAACTGCAGCGGAATTCCTAGAACAATGGAAGAGTTCTGATGCATTTTTAAACTGCAGCGGAATTCCTAGAACAATGGAAGAGTTCTGATGCATTTTTAAACTGCAGCGGAATTCCTAGAACAATGGAAGAGTTCCGAAGCATTTTTAAACTTCAGCGGAATGCCGAGAACAATGGAAGAGTTCCGACGCATTTTTAAACGTCAGCGGAATTCCGAGAACAATGGAAGAGTTCCGAAGCATTTTTAAACTTCAGCGGAATTCCGACAACAATGGAAGAGTTCCGAAGCATTTTTAAATGTCAGCGGAATGCCGAGAACAATGGAAGAGTTCCGACGCATTTTTAAAAGTCAGCGGAATTCCGAGAACAATGGAAGAGATCTGAAGCATTTTTAAACTTCAGCGGAATTTTGAGAACAATGGAAGAGTTCCGAAGCATTTTTAAACGTCAGCGGAATTCTGAGAACAATGGAAGAGTTCCGAAGCATTTTTAAACTTCAGCGGAATGCCGAGAACAATGGAAGAGTTCCGACGCATTTTTAAACGTCAGCGGAATTCCGAGAACAATGGAAGAGTTCCGAAGCATTTTTAAACTTCAGCGGAATTCCGACAACAATGGAAGAGTTCCGAAGCATTTTTAAATGTCAGCGGAATGCCGAGAACAATGGAAGAGTTCCGACGCATTTTTAAAAGTCAGCGGAATTCCGAGAACAATGGAAGAGATCTGAAGCATTTTTAAACTTCAGCGGAATTTTGAGAACAATGGAAGAGTTCCGAAGCATTTTTAAACTTCAGCGGAATGCCGAGAACAATGGAAGAGTTCCGACGCATTTTTAAACGTCAGCGGAATTCCGAGAACAATGGAAGAGTTCCGAAGCATTTTTAAACTTCAGCGGAATTCCGACAACAATGGAAGAGTTCCGAAGCATTTTTAAATGTCAGCGGAATGCCGAGAACAATGGAAGAGTTCCGACGCATTTTTAAAAGTCAGCGGAATTCCGAGAACAATGGAAGAGATCTGAAGCATTTTTAAACTTCAGCGGAATTTTGAGAACAATGGAAGAGTTCCGAAGCATTTTTAAACGTCAGCGGAATTCTGAGAACAATGGAAGAGTTCCGAAGCATTTTTAATCTTCAGCGGAATTCCGAGAACAATGGAACAGTTCCGAAGCATTTTTAACTTCAGCAGAATTCCGAGAACAATGGAAGAGTTCCGAAGCATTTTTAAACTTCAGCGGAATTCCGAGAAAAATGGAAGAGTTGCGAAGCATTTTTAACTTCAGCGGAATGCCGAGAACAATGGAAGAGTTCCGACGCATTTTTAAAGGTCAGCGGAATTCCGAGAACAATGTAAGAGATCTGAAGCATTTTTAAACTTCAGCGGAATTTCGAGAGCAATGGAAGAGTTCCGAAGCATTTTTAAACATCTGCGGAATTCTGAGAACAATGGAAGAGTTCCGAAGCATTTTTAAACCTCAACAGAATTCTGAGAACAATGGAAGAGTTCCGAAGCATTTTTAAACTTTAGCGGAATTCCGAGAAAAATGGAAGTGTTCCGAAGCATTTTTAAACTTCAGCAGAATTCCGAGAACAATGGAAGAGTTCCGAAGCATTTTTAAACTTCTGCGGAATTCCGAGAAAAAAGGAAGAGTTCAGAAGCATTTTTAAACTTCAGCGGAATTCCGACAACAATGGAAGAGTTCTGAAGCATTTTTAAATGTCAGCGGAATGCCGAGAACAATGGAAGAGTTCCGACGCATTTTTAAAAGTCAGCGGAATTCCGAGAACAATGGAAGAGATCTGAAGCATTTTTAAACTTCAGCGGAATTTTGAGAACAATGGAAGAGTTCCGAAGCATTTTTAAACTTCAGCGGAATGCCGAGAACAATGGAAGAGTTCCGACGCATTTTTAAACGTCAGCGGAATTCCGAGAACAATGGAAGAGTTCCGAAGCATTTTTAAACTTCAGCGGAATTCCGACAACAATGGAAGAGTTCCGAAGCATTTTTAAATGTCAGCGGAATGCCGAGAACAATGGAAGAGTTCCGACGCATTTTTAAAAGTCAGCGGAATTCCGAGAACAATGGAAGAGATCTGAAGCATTTTTAAACGTCAGCGGAATTTTGAGAACAATGGAAGAGTTCCGAAGCATTTTTAAACTTCAGCGGAATGCCGAGAACAATGGAAGAGTTCCGACGCATTTTTAAACGTCAGCGGAATTCCGAGAACAATGGAAGAGTTCCGAAGCATTTTTAAACTTCAGCGGAATTCCGACAACAATGGAAGAGTTCCGAAGCATTTTTAAACTTCAGCGGAATTCCGAGAAAAATGGAAGAGTTCCGAAGCATTTTTAAACTTCAGAGGAATTCCGAGAACAATGGAAGAGTTCCGAAGCATTTTTAAACGTCAGCGGAATGCCGAGAAAAATGGAAGAGTTCCGAAGCATTTTTAAACTGCAGCGGAATTCCTAGAACAATGGAAGAGTTCTGATGCATTTTTAAACTGCAGCGGAATTCCTAGAACAATGGAAGAGTTCTGATGCATTTTTAAACTGCAGCGGAATTCCTAGAACAATGGAAGAGTTCCGAAGCATTTTTAAACTTCAGCGGAATGCCGAGAACAATGGAAGAGTTCCGACGCATTTTTAAACGTCAGCGGAATTCCGAGAAAAATGGAAGAGTTCCGAAGAATTTTTAAACTTCAGCGGAATTCCGAGAACAATGGAAGAGTTCTGAAGCATTTTTAAACTTCAGTGGAATTTCGAGAACAATGGAAGAGTTCCAAAACATTTTTACTTCAGCAGAATTTCGAGAGCAATGGAAGAGTTCCGAAGCATTTTTAAACATCTGCGGAATTCTGAGAACAATGGAAGACTTCCGAAGCATTTTTAAATTTCAGCGGAATTTCGAGAACAATGGAAGAGTTCCGAAGCATTTTTAAACGTCAGCGGAATTCTGAGAACAATGGAAGAGTTCCGAAGCATTTTTAAACTTCAGCAGAATTCCGAGAACAATGGAGGCGTTCTGAAGCATTTTTAAACGTCAGCAGAATTCTCAGAACAATGGAAGAGTTCCGAAGCATTTTTAAACTTCAGCGGAATTTCGATAACAATGGAAGAGTTCCGATGCATTTTTAAACTTCAGCGGAATTTCGAGAGCAATGGAAGAGTTCCGACGCATTTTCAAATGTCAGCAGAATTCTCAGAACAATGGAAGAGCTCCGAAGCATTTTTAAACTTCAGCGGAATTTCTAGAACAATGGAAGAGTTCCGAAGCATTTTAAAATTTCAGCAGAATTCCGAGAACAGTGGAAGAGTTCCGAAGCAATTTTAAACTTTAGCAGAATTCCGAGAACAATGGAGGCATTCCGAAGCATTTTTAAACGTCAGCGGAATTCTCAGAAAAATGGAAGTGTTCCGAAGCATTTTTAAACTTCAGCAGAATTCCGAGAACAATGGAAGAGTTCCGAAGCATTTTTAAACTTCAGCCGAATTCCGAGAAAAATGGAAGAGTTCCGAAGCATTTTTAAACTTCAGCGGAATTCCGAGAACAATGGAAGAGTTCCGAAGCATTTTAAAATTTCAGCAGAATTCCGAGAACAGTGGAAGAGTTCCGAAGCATTTTTAAACTTCAGCCGAATTTCGAGAACAATGGAAGAGTTCCGAAGCATTTTTAAACGTCAGCGGAATTCTGAGAACAATGGAGGCGTTCTGAAGCATTTTTAAACGTCAGCAGAATTCTCAGAACACTGGAAGAGTTCCGAAGCATTTTTAAACTTCAGCGGAATTCCGAGAAAAATGGAAGAGTTCCGAAGCATTTTTAAACTTCAGAGGAATTCCGAGAACAATGGAAGAGTTCCGAAGCATTTTTAAACGTCAGCGGAATGCCGAGAAAAATGGAAGAGTTCCGAAGCATTTTTAAACTGCAGCGGAATTCCTAGAACAATGGAAGAGTTCTGATGCATTTTTAAACTGCAGCGGAATTCCTAGAACAATGGAAGAGTTCTGATGCATTTTTAAACTGCAGCGGAATTCCTAGAACAATGGAAGAGTTCCGAAGCATTTTTAAACTTCAGCGGAATGCCGAGAACAATGGAAGAGTTCCGACGCATTTTTAAACGTCAGCGGAATTCCGAGAACAATGGAAGAGTTCCGAAGCATTTTTAAACTTCAGCGGAATTCCGACAACAATGGAAGAGTTCCGAAGCATTTTTAAATGTCAGCGGAATGCCGAGAACAATGGAAGAGTTCCGACGCATTTTTAAAAGTCAGCGGAATTCCGAGAACAATGGAAGAGATCTGAAGCATTTTTAAACTTCAGCGGAATTTTGAGAACAATGGAAGAGTTCCGAAGCATTTTTAAACGTCAGCGGAATTCTGAGAACAATGGAAGAGTTCCGAAGCATTTTTAAACTTCAGCGGAATGCCGAGAACAATGGAAGAGTTCCGACGCATTTTTAAACGTCAGCGGAATTCCGAGAACAATGGAAGAGTTCCGAAGCATTTTTAAACTTCAGCGGAATTCCGACAACAATGGAAGAGTTCCGAAGCATTTTTAAATGTCAGCGGAATGCCGAGAACAATGGAAGAGTTCCGACGCATTTTTAAAAGTCAGCGGAATTCCGAGAACAATGGAAGAGATCTGAAGCATTTTTAAACTTCAGCGGAATTTTGAGAACAATGGAAGAGTTCCGAAGCATTTTTAAACTTCAGCGGAATGCCGAGAACAATGGAAGAGTTCCGACGCATTTTTAAACGTCAGCGGAATTCCGAGAACAATGGAAGAGTTCCGAAGCATTTTTAAACTTCAGCGGAATTCCGACAACAATGGAAGAGTTCCGAAGCATTTTTAAATGTCAGCGGAATGCCGAGAACAATGGAAGAGTTCCGACGCATTTTTAAAAGTCAGCGGAATTCCGAGAACAATGGAAGAGATCTGAAGCATTTTTAAACTTCAGCGGAATTTTGAGAACAATGGAAGAGTTCCGAAGCATTTTTAAACGTCAGCGGAATTCTGAGAACAATGGAAGAGTTCCGAAGCATTTTTAATCTTCAGCGGAATTCCGAGAACAATGGAACAGTTCCGAAGCATTTTTAACTTCAGCAGAATTCCGAGAACAATGGAAGAGTTCCGAAGCATTTTTAAACTTCAGCGGAATTCCGAGAAAAATGGAAGAGTTGCGAAGCATTTTTAACTTCAGCGGAATGCCGAGAACAATGGAAGAGTTCCGACGCATTTTTAAAGGTCAGCGGAATTCCGAGAACAATGTAAGAGATCTGAAGCATTTTTAAACTTCAGCGGAATTTCGAGAGCAATGGAAGAGTTCCGAAGCATTTTTAAACATCTGCGGAATTCTGAGAACAATGGAAGAGTTCCGAAGCATTTTTAAACCTCAACAGAATTCTGAGAACAATGGTAGAGTTCCGAAGCATTTTTAAACTTTAGCGGAATTCCGAGAAAAATGGAAGTGTTCCGAAGCATTTTTAAACTTCAGCAGAATTCCGAGAACAATGGAAGAGTTCCGAAGCATTTTTAAACTTCTGCGGAATTCCGAGAAAAAAGGAAGAGTTCCGAAGCATTTTTAAACTTCAGCGGAATTCCGACAACAATGGAAGAGTTCCGAAGCATTTTTAAATGTCAGCGGAATGCCGAGAACAATGGAAGAGTTCCGACGCCTTTTTAAAAGTCAGCGGAATTCCGAGAACAATGGAAGAGATCTGAAGCATTTTTAAACTTCAGCGGAATTTTGAGAACAATGGAAGAGTTCCGAAGCATTTTTAAACTTCAGCGGAATGCCGAGAACAATGGAAGAGTTCCGACGCATTTTTAAACGTCAGCGGAATTCCGAGAACAATGGAAGAGTTCCGAAGCATTTTTAAACTTCAGCGGAATTCCGACAACAATGGAAGAGTTCCGAAGCATTTTTAAATGTCAGCGGAATGCCGAGAACAATGGAAGAGTTCCGACGCATTTTTAAAAGTCAGCGGAATTCCGAGAACAATGGAAGAGATCTGAAGCATTTTTAAACTTCAGCGGAATTTTGAGAACAATGGAAGAGTTCCGAAGCATTTTTAAACGTCAGCGGAATTCTGAGAACAATGGAAGAGTTCCGAAGCATTTTTAAACTTCAGCGGAATGCCGAGAACAATGGAAGAGTTCCAACGCATTTTTAAACGTCAGCGGAATTCCGAGAACAATGGAAGAGTTCCGAAGCATTTTTAAACTTCAGCGGAATTCCGACAACAATGGAAGAGTTCCGAAGCATTTTTAAATGTCAGCGGAATGCCGAGAACAATGAAAGAGTTCCGACGCATTTGTAAAAGTCAGCGGAATTCCGAGAACAATGGAAGAGATCTGAAGCATTTTTAAACTTCAGCGGAATTTTGAGAACAATGGAAGAGTTCCGAAGCATTTTTAAACTTCAGCGGAATGCCGAGAACAATGGAAGAGTTCCGACGCATTTTTAAACGTCAGCGGAATTCCGAGAACAATGGAAGAGTTCCGAAGCATTTTTAAACTTCAGCGGAATTCCGACAACAATGGAAGAGTTCCGAAGCATTTTTAAATGTCAGCGGAATGCCGAGAACAATGGAAGAGTTCCGACGCATTTTTAAAAGTCAGCGGAATTCCGAGAACAATGGAAGAGATCTGAAGCATTTTTAAACTTCAGCGGAATTTTGAGAACAATGGAAGAGTTCCGAAGCATTTTTAAACGTCAGCGGAATTCTGAGAACAATGGAAGAGTTCCGAAGCATTTTTAATCTTCAGCGGAATTCCGAGAACAATGGAACAGTTCCGAAGCATTTTTAACTTCAGCAGAATTCCGAGAACAATGGAAGAGTTCCGAAGCATTTTTAAACTTCAGCGGAATTCCGAGAAAAATGGAAGAGTTGCGAAGCATTTTTAACTTCAGCGGAATGCCGAGAACAATGGAAGAGTTCCGACGCATTTTTAAAGGTCAGCGGAATTCCGAGAACAATGTAAGAGATCTGAAGCATTTTTAAACTTCAGCGGAATTTCGAGAGCAATGGAAGAGTTCCGAAGCATTTTTAAACATCTGCGGAATTCTGAGAACAATGGAAGAGTTCCGAAGCATTTTTAAACCTCAACAGAATTCTGAGAACAATGGAAGAGTTCCGAAGCATTTTTAAACTTTAGCGGAATTCCGAGAAAAATGGAAGTGTTCCGAAGCATTTTTAAACTTCAGCAGAATTCCGAGAACAATGGAAGAGTTCCGAAGCATTTTTAAACTTCTGCGGAATTCCGAGAAAAAAGGAAGAGTTCCGAAGCATTTTTAAACTTCAGCGGAATTCCGACAACAATGGAAGAGTTCCGAAGCATTTTTAAATGTCAGCGGAATGCCGAGAACAATGGAAGAGTTCCGACGCATTTTTAAAAGTCAGCGGAATTCCGAGAACAATGGAAGAGATCTGAAGCATTTTTAAACTTCAGCGGAATTTTGAGAACAATGGAAGAGTTCCGAAGCATTTTTAAACTTCAGCGGAATGCCGAGAACAATGGAAGAGTTCCGACGCATTTTTAAACGTCAGCGGAATTCCGAGAACAATGGAAGAGTTCCGAAGCATTTTTAAACTTCAGCGGAATTCCGACAACAATGGAAGAGTTCCGAAGCATTTTTAAATGTCAGCGGAATGCCGAGAACAATGGAAGAGTTCCGACGCATTTTTAAAAGTCAGCGGAATTCCGAGAACAATGGAAGAGATCTGAAGCATTTTTAAACTTCAGCGGAATTTTGAGAACAATGGAAGAGTTCCGAAGCATTTTTAAACGTCAGCGGAATTCTGAGAACAATGGAAGAGTTCCGAAGCATTTTTAATCTTCAGCGGAATTCCGAGAACAATGGAACAGTTCCGAAGCATTTTTAACTTCAGCAGAATTCCGAGAACAATGGAAGAGTTCCGAAGCATTTTTCAACTTCAGCGGAATTCCGAGAAAAATGGAAGAGTTGCGAAGCATTTTTAACTTCAGCGGAATGCCGAGAACAATGGAAGAGTTCCGACGCATTTTTAAAGGTCAGCGGAATTCCGAGAACAATGTAAGAGATCTGAAGCATTTTTAAACTTCAGCGGAATTTCGAGAGCAATGGAAGAGTTCCGAAGCATTTTTAAACATCTGCGGAATTCTGAGAACAATGGAAGAGTTCCGAAGCATTTTTAAACTTCAGCGGAATTCCGAGAAAAATGGAAGAGTTGCGAAGCATTTTTAACTTCAGCGGAATGCCGAGAACAATGGAAGAGTTCCGACGCATTTTTAAAGGTCAGCGGAATTCCGAGAACAATGTAAGAGATCTGAAGCATTTTTAAACTTCAGCGGAATTTCGAGAGCAATGGAAGAGTTCCGAAGCATTTTTAAACATCTGCGGAATTCTGAGAACAATGGAAGAGTTCCGAAGCATTTTTAAACCTCAACAGAATTCTGAGAACAATGGAAGAGTTCCGAAGCATTTTTAAACTTTAGCGGAATTCCGAGAAAAATGGAAGTGTTCCGAAGCATTTTTAAACTTCAGCAGAATTCCGAGAACAATGGAAGAGTTCCGAAGCATTTTTAAACTTCTGCGGAATTCCGAGAAAAAAGGAAGAGTTCCGAAGCATTTTTAAACTTCAGCGGAATTCCGACAACAATGGAAGAGTTCCGAAGCATTTTTAAATGTCAGCGGAATGCCGAGAACAATGGAAGAGTTCCGACGCATTTTTAAAAGTCAGCGGAATTCCGAGAACAATGGAAGAGATCTGAAGCATTTTTAAACTTCAGCGGAATTTTGAGAACAATGGAAGAGTTCCGAAGCATTTTTAAACTTCAGCGGAATGCCGAGAACAATGGAAGAGTTCCGACGCATTTTTAAACGTCAGCGGAATTCCGAGAACAATGGAAGAGTTCCGAAGCATTTTTAAACTTCAGCGGAATTCCGACAACAATGGAAGAGTTCCGAAGCATTTTTAAATGTCAGCGGAATGCCGAGAACAATGGAAGAGTTCCGACGCATTTTTAAAAGTCAGCGGAATTCCGAGAACAATGGAAGAGATCTGAAGCATTTTTAAACTTCAGCGGAATTTTGAGAACAATGGAAGAGTTCCGAAGCATTTTTAAACGTCAGCGGAATTCTGAGAACAATGGAAGAGTTCCGAAGCATTTTTAAACTTCAGCGGAATGCCGAGAACAATGGAAGAGTTCCGACGCATTTTTAAACGTCAGCGGAATTCCGAGAACAATGGAAGAGTTCCGAAGCATTTTTAAACTTCAGCGGAATTCCGACAACAATGGAAGAGTTCCGAAGCATTTTTAAATGTCAGCGGAATGCCGAGAACAATGGAAGAGTTCCGACGCATTTGTAAAAGTCAGCGGAATTCCGAGAACAATGGAAGAGATCTGAAGCATTTTTAAACTTCAGCGGAATTTTGAGAACAATGGAAGAGTTCCGAAGCATTTTTAAACTTCAGCGGAATGCCGAGAACAATGGAAGAGTTCCGACGCATTTTTAAACGTCAGCGGAATTCCGAGAACAATGGAAGAGTTCCGAAGCATTTTTAAACTTCAGCGGAATTCCGACAACAATGGAAGAGTTCCGAAGCATTTTTAAATGTCAGCGGAATGCCGAGAACAATGGAAGAGTTCCGACGCATTTTTAAAAGTCAGCGGAATTCCGAGAACAATGGAAGAGATCTGAAGCATTTTTAAACTTCAGCGGAATTTTGAGAACAATGGAAGAGTTCCGAAGCATTTTTAAACGTCAGCGGAATTCTGAGAACAATGGAAGAGTTCCGAAGCATTTTTAATCTTCAGCGGAATTCCGAGAACAATGGAACAGTTCCGAAGCATTTTTAACTTCAGCAGAATTCCGAGAACAATGGAAGAGTTCCGAAGCATTTTTAAACTTCAGCGGAATTCCGAGAAAAATGGAAGAGTTGCGAAGCATTTTTAACTTCAGCGGAATGCCGAGAACAATGGAAGAGTTCCGACGCATTTTTAAAGGTCAGCGGAATTCCGAGAACAATGTAAGAGATCTGAAGCATTTTTAAACTTCAGCGGAATTTCGAGAGCAATGGAAGAGTTCCGAAGCATTTTTAAACATCTGCGGAATTCTGAGAACAATGGAAGAGTTCCGAAGCATTTTTAAACCTCAACAGAATTCTGAGAACAATGGAAGAGTTCCGAAGCATTTTTAAACTTTAGCGGAATTCCGAGAAAAATGGAAGTGTTCCGAAGCATTTTTAAACTTCAGCAGAATTCCGAGAACAATGGAAGAGTTCCGAAGCATTTTTAAACTTCTGCGGAATTCCGAGAAAAAAGGAAGAGTTCCGAAGCATTTTTAAACTTCAGCGGAATTCCGACAACAATGGAAGAGTTCCGAAGCATTTTTAAATGTCAGCGGAATGCCGAGAACAATGGAAGAGTTCCGACGCATTTTTAAAAGTCAGCGGAATTCCGAGAACAATGGAAGAGATCTGAAGCATTTTTAAACTTCAGCGGAATTTTGAGAACAATGGAAGAGTTCCGAAGCATTTTTAAACTTCAGCGGAATGCCGAGAACAATGGAAGAGTTCCGACGCATTTTTAAACGTCAGCGGAATTCCGAGAACAATGGAAGAGTTCCGAAGCATTTTTAAACTTCAGCGGAATTCCGACAACAATGGAAGAGTTCCGAAGCATTTTTAAATGTCAGCGGAATGCCGAGAACAATGGAAGAGTTCCGACGCATTTTTAAAAGTCAGCGGAATTCCGAGAACAATGGAAGAGATCTGAAGCATTTTTAAACTTCAGCGGAATTTTGAGAACAATGGAAGAGTTCCGAAGCATTTTTAAACGTCAGCGGAATTCTGAGAACAATGGAAGAGTTCCGAAGCATTTTTAATCTTCAGCGGAATTCCGAGAACAATGGAACAGTTCCGAAGCATTTTTAACTTCAGCAGAATTCCGAGAACAATGGAAGAGTTCCGAAGCATTTTTAAACTTCAGCGGAATTCCGAGAAAAATGGAAGAGTTGCGAAGCATTTTTAACTTCAGCGGAATGCCGAGAACAATGGAAGAGTTCCGACGCATTTTTAAAGGTCAGCGGAATTCCGAGAACAATGTAAGAGATCTGAAGCATTTTTAAACTTCAGCGGAATTTCGAGAGCAATGGAAGAGTTCCGAAGCATTTTTAAACATCTGCGGAATTCTGAGAACAATGGAAGAGTTCCGAAGCATTTTTAAACCTCAACAGAATTCTGAGAACAATGGAAGAGTTCCGAAGCATTTTTAAACTTTAGCGGAATTCCGAGAAAAATGGAAGTGTTCCGAAGCATTTTTAAACTTCAGCAGAATTCCTAGAACAATGGAAGAGTTCCGAAGCATTTTTAAACTTCTGCGGAATTCCGAGAAAAAAGGAAGAGTTCCGAAGCATTTTTAAATGTCAGCGTAATTCTGAGAACAATGGAAGAGTTCCGAAGTATTTTTAAACGTCATCGGAATGCCGAGAACAATGGAAGAGTTCCAAAGCATTTTTAAACATCAGCGGAATTCCGAGAACAATGGAAGAGTTCTGAAGCATTTTTAAACTTCAGCGGAATTCGGAGAACAATGGAAGAGTTCCAAAGCATTTTTAAACTTCAGCGGAATTCCGAGAAAAATGGAAGAGTTCCGAAGAATTTTTAAACTTCAGCGGAATTCCGAGAACAATGGAAGAGTTCTGAAGCATTTTTAAACTTCAGTGGAATTTCGAGAACAATGGAAGAGTTCCAAAACATTTTTACTTCAGCAGAATTTCGAGAGCAATGGAAGAGTTCCGAAGCATTTTTAAACATCTGCGGAATTCTGAGAACAATGGAAGACTTCCGAAGCATTTTTAAATTTCAGCGGAATTTCGAGAACAATGGAAGAGTTCCGAAGCATTTTTAAACGTCAGCGGAATTCTGAGAACAATGGAAGAGTTCCGAAGCATTTTTAAACTTCAGCAGAATTCCGAGAACAATGGAGGCGTTCTGAAGCATTTTTAAACGTCAGCAGAATTCTCAGAACAATGGAAGAGTTCCGAAGCATTTTTAAACTTCAGCGGAATTTCGATAACAATGGAAGAGTTCCGATGCATTTTTAAACTTCAGCGGAATTTCGAGAGCAATGGAAGAGTTCCGACGCATTTTCAAATGTCAGCAGAATTCTCAGAACAATGGAAGAGCTCCGAAGCATTTTTAAACTTCAGCGGAATTTCTAGAACAATGGAAGAGTTCCGAAGCATTTTAAAATTTCAGCAGAATTCCGAGAACAGTGGAAGAGTTCCGAAGCAATTTTAAACTTTAGCAGAATTCCGAGAACAATGGAGGCATTCCGAAGCATTTTTAAACGTCAGCGGAATTCTCAGAAAAATGGAAGTGTTCCGAAGCATTTTTAAACTTCAGCAGAATTCCGAGAACAATGGAAGAGATCTGAAGCATTTTTAAACTTCAGCGGAATTTTGAGAACAATGGAAGAGTTCCGAAGCATTTTTAAACGTCAGCGGAATTCTGAGAACAATGGAAGAGTTCCGAAGCATTTTTAAACTTCAGCGGAATGCCGAGAACAATGGAAGAGTTCCGACGCATTTTTAAACGTCAGCGGAATTCCGAGAACAATGGAAGAGTTCCGAAGCATTTTTAAACTTCAGCGGAATTCCGACAACAATGGAAGAGTTCCGAAGCATTTTTAAATGTCAGCGGAATGCCGAGAACAATGGAAGAGTTCCGACGCATTTTTAAAAGTCAGCGGAATTCCGAGAACAATGGAAGAGATCTGAAGCATTTTTAAACTTCAGCGGAATTTTGAGAACAATGGAAGAGTTCCGAAGCATTTTTAAACTTCAGCGGAATGCCGAGAACAATGGAAGAGTTCCGACGCATTTTTAAACGTCAGCGGAATTCCGAGAACAATGGAAGAGTTCCGAAGCATTTTTAAACTTCAGCGGAATTCCGACAACAATGGAAGAGTTCCGAAGCATTTTTAAATGTCAGCGGAATGCCGACAACAATGGAAGAGTTCCGACGCATTTTTAAAAGTCAGCGGAATTCCGAGAACAATGGAAGAGATCTGAAGCATTTTTAAACTTCAGCGGAATTTTGAGAACAATGGAAGAGTTCCGAAGCATTTTTAAACGTCAGCGGAATTCTGAGAACAATGGAAGAGTTCCGAAGCATTTTTAATCTTCAGCGGAATTCCGAGAACAATGGAACAGTTCCGAAGCATTTTTAACTTCAGCAGAATTCCGAGAACAATGGAAGAGTTCCGAAGCATTTTTCAACTTCAGCGGAATTCCGAGAAAAATGGAAGAGTTGCGAAGCATTTTTAACTTCAGCGGAATGCCGAGAACAATGGAAGAGTTCCGACGCATTTTTAAAGGTCAGCGGAATTCCGAGAACAATGTAAGAGATCTGAAGCATTTTTAAACTTCAGCGGAATTTCGAGAGCAATGGAAGAGTTCCGAAGCATTTTTAAACATCTGCGGAATTCTGAGAACAATGGAAGAGTTCCGAAGCATTTTTAAACTTCAGCGGAATTCCGAGAAAAATGGAAGAGTTGCGAAGCATTTTTAACTTCAGCGGAATGCCGAGAACAATGGAAGAGTTCCGACGCATTTTTAAAGGTCAGCGGAATTCCGAGAACAATGTAAGAGATCTGAAGCATTTTTAAACTTCAGCGGAATTTCGAGAGCAATGGAAGAGTTCCGAAGCATTTTTAAACATCTGCGGAATTCTGAGAACAATGGAAGAGTTCCGAAGCATTTTTAAACCTCAACAGAATTCTGAGAACAATGGAAGAGTTCCGAAGCATTTTTAAACTTTAGCGGAATTCCGAGAAAAATGGAAGTGTTCCGAAGCATTTTTAAACTTCAGCAGAATTCCGAGAACAATGGAAGAGTTCCGAAGCATTTTTAAACTTCTGCGGAATTCCGAGAAAAAAGGAAGAGTTCCGAAGCATTTTTAAACTTCAGCGGAATTCCGACAACAATGGAAGAGTTCCGAAGCATTTTTAAATGTCAGCGGAATGCCGAGAACAATGGAAGAGTTCCGACGCATTTTTAAAAGTCAGCGGAATTCCGAGAACAATGGAAGAGATCTGAAGCATTTTTAAACTTCAGCGGAATTTTGAGAACAATGGAAGAGTTCCGAAGCATTTTTAAACTTCAGCGGAATGCCGAGAACAATGGAAGAGTTCCGACGCATTTTTAAACGTCAGCGGAATTCCGAGAACAATGGAAGAGTTCCGAAGCATTTTTAAACTTCAGCGGAATTCCGACAACAATGGAAGAGTTCCGAAGCATTTTTAAATGTCAGCGGAATGCCGAGAACAATGGAAGAGTTCCGACGCATTTTTAAAAGTCAGCGGAATTCCGAGAACAATGGAAGAGATCTGAAGCATTTTTAAACTTCAGCGGAATTTTGAGAACAATGGAAGAGTTCCGAAGCATTTTTAAACGTCAGCGGAATTCTGAGAACAATGGAAGAGTTCCGAAGCATTTTTAAACTTCAGCGGAATGCCGAGAACAATGGAAGAGTTCCGACGCATTTTTAAACGTCAGCGGAATTCCGAGAACAATGGAAGAGTTCCGAAGCATTTTTAAACTTCAGCGGAATTCCGACAACAATGGAAGAGTTCCGAAGCATTTTTAAATGTCAGCGGAATGCCGAGAACAATGGAAGAGTTCCGACGCATTTGTAAAAGTCAGCGGAATTCCGAGAACAATGGAAGAGATCTGAAGCATTTTTAAACTTCAGCGGAATTTTGAGAACAATGGAAGAGTTCCGAAGCATTTTTAAACTTCAGCGGAATGCCGAGAACAATGGAAGAGTTCCGACGCATTTTTAAACGTCAGCGGAATTCCGAGAACAATGGAAGAGTTCCGAAGCATTTTTAAACTTCAGCGGAATTCCGACAACAATGGAAGAGTTCCGAAGCATTTTTAAATGTCAGCGGAATGCCGAGAACAATGGAAGAGTTCCGACGCATTTTTAAAAGTCAGCGGAATTCCGAGAACAATGGAAGAGATCTGAAGCATTTTTAAACTTCAGCGGAATTTTGAGAACAATGGAAGAGTTCCGAAGCATTTTTAAACGTCAGCGGAATTCTGAGAACAATGGAAGAGTTCCGAAGCATTTTTAATCTTCAGCGGAATTCCGAGAACAATGGAACAGTTCCGAAGCATTTTTAACTTCAGCAGAATTCCGAGAACAATGGAAGAGTTCCGAAGCATTTTTAAACTTCAGCGGAATTCCGAGAAAAATGGAAGAGTTGCGAAGCATTTTTAACTTCAGCGGAATGCCGAGAACAATGGAAGAGTTCCGACGCATTTTTAAAGGTCAGCGGAATTCCGAGAACAATGTAAGAGATCTGAAGCATTTTTAAACTTCAGCGGAATTTCGAGAGCAATGGAAGAGTTCCGAAGCATTTTTAAACATCTGCGGAATTCTGAGAACAATGGAAGAGTTCCGAAGCATTTTTAAACCTCAACAGAATTCTGAGAACAATGGAAGAGTTCCGAAGCATTTTTAAACTTTAGCGGAATTCCGAGAAAAATGGAAGTGTTCCGAAGCATTTTTAAACTTCAGCAGAATTCCGAGAACAATGGAAGAGTTCCGAAGCATTTTTAAACTTCTGCGGAATTCCGAGAAAAAAGGAAGAGTTCCGAAGCATTTTTAAACTTCAGCGGAATTCCGACAACAATGGAAGAGTTCCGAAGCATTTTTAAATGTCAGCGGAATGCCGAGAACAATGGAAGAGTTCCGACGCATTTTTAAAAGTCAGCGGAATTCCGAGAACAATGGAAGAGATCTGAAGCATTTTTAAACTTCAGCGGAATTTTGAGAACAATGGAAGAGTTCCGAAGCATTTTTAAACTTCAGCGGAATGCCGAGAACAATGGAAGAGTTCCGACGCATTTTTAAACGTCAGCGGAATTCCGAGAACAATGGAAGAGTTCCGAAGCATTTTTAAACTTCAGCGGAATTCCGACAACAATGGAAGAGTTCCGAAGCATTTTTAAATGTCAGCGGAATGCCGAGAACAATGGAAGAGTTCCGACGCATTTTTAAAAGTCAGCGGAATTCCGAGAACAATGGAAGAGATCTGAAGCATTTTTAAACTTCAGCGGAATTTTGAGAACAATGGAAGAGTTCCGAAGCATTTTTAAACGTCAGCGGAATTCTGAGAACAATGGAAGAGTTCCGAAGCATTTTTAATCTTCAGCGGAATTCCGAGAACAATGGAACAGTTCCGAAGCATTTTTAACTTCAGCAGAATTCCGAGAACAATGGAAGAGTTCCGAAGCATTTTTAAACTTCAGCGGAATTCCGAGAAAAATGGAAGAGTTGCGAAGCATTTTTAACTTCAGCGGAATGCCGAGAACAATGGAAGAGTTCCGACGCATTTTTAAAGGTCAGCGGAATTCCGAGAACAATGTAAGAGATCTGAAGCATTTTTAAACTTCAGCGGAATTTCGAGAGCAATGGAAGAGTTCCGAAGCATTTTTAAACATCTGCGGAATTCTGAGAACAATGGAAGAGTTCCGAAGCATTTTTAAACCTCAACAGAATTCTGAGAACAATGGAAGAGTTCCGAAGCATTTTTAAACTTTAGCGGAATTCCGAGAAAAATGGAAGTGTTCCGAAGCATTTTTAAACTTCAGCAGAATTCCTAGAACAATGGAAGAGTTCCGAAGCATTTTTAAACTTCTGCGGAATTCCGAGAAAAAAGGAAGAGTTCCGAAGCATTTTTAAATGTCAGCGTAATTCTGAGAACAATGGAAGAGTTCCGAAGTATTTTTAAACGTCATCGGAATGCCGAGAACAATGGAAGAGTTCCAAAGCATTTTTAAACATCAGCGGAATTCCGAGAACAATGGAAGAGTTCTGAAGCATTTTTAAACTTCAGCGGAATTCGGAGAACAATGGAAGAGTTCCAAAGCATTTTTAAACTTCAGCGGAATTCCGAGAAAAATGGAAGAGTTCCGAAGAATTTTTAAACTTCAGCGGAATTCCGAGAACAATGGAAGAGTTCTGAAGCATTTTTAAACTTCAGTGGAATTTCGAGAACAATGGAAGAGTTCCAAAACATTTTTACTTCAGCAGAATTTCGAGAGCAATGGAAGAGTTCCGAAGCATTTTTAAACATCTGCGGAATTCTGAGAACAATGGAAGACTTCCGAAGCATTTTTAAATTTCAGCGGAATTTCGAGAACAATGGAAGAGTTCCGAAGCATTTTTAAACGTCAGCGGAATTCTGAGAACAATGGAAGAGTTCCGAAGCATTTTTAAACTTCAGCAGAATTCCGAGAACAATGGAGGCGTTCTGAAGCATTTTTAAACGTCAGCAGAATTCTCAGAACAATGGAAGAGTTCCGAAGCATTTTTAAACTTCAGCGGAATTTCGATAACAATGGAAGAGTTCCGATGCATTTTTAAACTTCAGCGGAATTTCGAGAGCAATGGAAGAGTTCCGACGCATTTTCAAATGTCAGCAGAATTCTCAGAACAATGGAAGAGCTCCGAAGCATTTTTAAACTTCAGCGGAATTTCTAGAACAATGGAAGAGTTCCGAAGCATTTTAAAATTTCAGCAGAATTCCGAGAACAGTGGAAGAGTTCCGAAGCAATTTTAAACTTTAGCAGAATTCCGAGAACAATGGAGGCATTCCGAAGCATTTTTAAACGTCAGCGGAATTCTCAGAAAAATGGAAGTGTTCCGAAGCATTTTTAAACTTCAGCAGAATTCCGAGAACAATGGAAGAGATCTGAAGCATTTTTAAACTTCAGCGGAATTTTGAGAACAATGGAAGAGTTCCGAAGCATTTTTAAACGTCAGCGGAATTCTGAGAACAATGGAAGAGTTCCGAAGCATTTTTAAACTTCAGCGGAATGCCGAGAACAATGGAAGAGTTCCGACGCATTTTTAAACGTCAGCGGAATTCCGAGAACAATGGAAGAGTTCCGAAGCATTTTTAAACTTCAGCGGAATTCCGACAACAATGGAAGAGTTCCGAAGCATTTTTAAATGTCAGCGGAATGCCGAGAACAATGGAAGAGTTCCGACGCATTTTTAAAAGTCAGCGGAATTCCGAGAACAATGGAAGAGATCTGAAGCATTTTTAAACTTCAGCGGAATTTTGAGAACAATGGAAGAGTTCCGAAGCATTTTTAAACTTCAGCGGAATGCCGAGAACAATGGAAGAGTTCCGACGCATTTTTAAACGTCAGCGGAATTCCGAGAACAATGGAAGAGTTCCGAAGCATTTTTAAACTTCAGCGGAATTCCGACAACAATGGAAGAGTTCCGAAGCATTTTTAAATGTCAGCGGAATGCCGAGAACAATGGAAGAGTTCCGACGCATTTTTAAAAGTCAGCGGAATTCCGAGAACAATGGAAGAGATCTGAAGCATTTTTAAACTTCAGCGGAATTTTGAGAACAATGGAAGAGTTCCGAAGCATTTTTAAACGTCAGCGGAATTCTGAGAACAATGGAAGAGTTCCGAAGCATTTTTAATCTTCAGCGGAATTCCGAGAACAATGGAACAGTTCCGAAGCATTTTTAACTTCAGCAGAATTCCGAGAACAATGGAAGAGTTCCGAAGCATTTTTAAACTTCAGCGGAATTCCGAGAAAAATGGAAGAGTTGCGAAGCATTTTTAACTTCAGCGGAATGCCGAGAACAATGGAAGAGTTCCGACGCATTTTTAAAGGTCAGCGGAATTCCGAGAACAATGTAAGAGATCTGAAGCATTTTTAAACTTCAGCGGAATTTCGAGAGCAATGGAAGAGTTCCGAAGCATTTTTAAACATCTGCGGAATTCTGAGAACAATGGAAGAGTTCCGAAGCATTTTTAAACCTCAACAGAATTCTGAGAACAATGGAAGAGTTCCGAAGCATTTTTAAACTTTAGCGGAATTCCGAGAAAAATGGAAGTGTTCCGAAGCATTTTTAAACTTCAGCAGAATTCCGAGAACAATGGAAGAGTTCCGAAGCATTTTTAAACTTCTGCGGAATTCCGAGAAAAAAGGAAGAGTTCAGAAGCATTTTTAAACTTCAGCGGAATTCCGACAACAATGGAAGAGTTCTGAAGCATTTTTAAATGTCAGCGGAATGCCGAGAACAATGGAAGAGTTCCGACGCATTTTTAAAAGTCAGCGGAATTCCGAGAACAATGGAAGAGATCTGAAGCATTTTTAAACTTCAGCGGAATTTTGAGAACAATGGAAGAGTTCCGAAGCATTTTTAAACTTCAGCGGAATGCCGAGAACAATGGAAGAGTTCCGACGCATTTTTAAACGTCAGCGGAATTCCGAGAACAATGGAAGAGTTCCGAAGCATTTTTAAACTTCAGCGGAATTCCGACAACAATGGAAGAGTTCCGAAGCATTTTTAAATGTCAGCGGAATGCCGAGAACAATGGAAGAGTTCCGACGCATTTTTAAAAGTCAGCGGAATTCCGAGAACAATGGAAGAGATCTGAAGCATTTTTAAACTTCAGCGGAATTTTGAGAACAATGGAAGAGTTCCGAAGCATTTTTAAACTTCAGCGGAATGCCGAGAACAATGGAAGAGTTCCGACGCATTTTTAAACGTCAGCGGAATTCCGAGAACAATGGAAGAGTTCCGAAGCATTTTTAAACTTCAGCGGAATTCCGACAACAATGGAAGAGTTCCGAAGCATTTTTAAATGTCAGCGGAATGCCGAGAACAATGGAAGAGTTCCGACGCATTTTTAAAAGTCAGCGGAATTCCGAGAACAATGGAAGAGATCTGAAGCATTTTTAAACTTCAGCGGAATTTTGAGAACAATGGAAGAGTTCCGAAGCATTTTTAAACGTCAGCGGAATTCTGAGAACAATGGAAGAGTTCCGAAGCATTTTTAATCTTCAGCGGAATTCCGAGAACAATGGAACAGTTCCGAAGCATTTTTAACTTCAGCAGAATTCCGAGAACAATGGAAGAGTTCCGAAGCATTTTTAAACTTCAGCGGAATTCCGAGAAAAATGGAAGAGTTGCGAAGCATTTTTAACTTCAGCGGAATGCCGAGAACAATGGAAGAGTTCCGACGCATTTTTAAAGGTCAGCGGAATTCCGAGAACAATGTAAGAGATCTGAAGCATTTTTAAACTTCAGCGGAATTTCGAGAGCAATGGAAGAGTTCCGAAGCATTTTTAAACATCTGCGGAATTCTGAGAACAATGGAAGAGTTCCGAAGCATTTTTAAACCTCAACAGAATTCTGAGAACAATGGAAGAGTTCCGAAGCATTTTTAAACTTTAGCGGAATTCCGAGAAAAATGGAAGTGTTCCGAAGCATTTTTAAACTTCAGCAGAATTCCTAGAACAATGGAAGAGTTCCGAAGCATTTTTAAACTTCTGCGGAATTCCGAGAAAAAAGGAAGAGTTCCGAAGCATTTTTAAATGTCAGCGTAATTCTGAGAACAATGGAAGAGTTCCGAAGTATTTTTAAACGTCATCGGAATGCCGAGAACAATGGAAGAGTTCCAAAGCATTTTTAAACATCAGCGGAATTCCGAGAACAATGGAAGAGTTCTGAAGCATTTTTAAACTTCAGCGGAATTCGGAGAACAATGGAAGAGTTCCAAAGCATTTTTAAACTTCAGCGGAATTCCGAGAAAAATGGAAGAGTTCCGAAGAATTTTTAAACTTCAGCGGAATTCCGAGAACAATGGAAGAGTTCTGAAGCATTTTTAAACTTCAGTGGAATTTCGAGAACAATGGAAGAGTTCCAAAACATTTTTACTTCAGCAGAATTTCGAGAGCAATGGAAGAGTTCCGAAGCATTTTTAAACATCTGCGGAATTCTGAGAACAATGGAAGACTTCCGAAGCATTTTTAAATTTCAGCGGAATTTCGAGAACAATGGAAGAGTTCCGAAGCATTTTTAAACGTCAGCGGAATTCTGAGAACAATGGAAGAGTTCCGAAGCATTTTTAAACTTCAGCAGAATTCCGAGAACAATGGAGGCGTTCTGAAGCATTTTTAAACGTCAGCAGAATTCTCAGAACAATGGAAGAGTTCCGAAGCATTTTTAAACTTCAGCGGAATTTCGATAACAATGGAAGAGTTCCGATGCATTTTTAAACTTCAGCGGAATTTCGAGAGCAATGGAAGAGTTCCGACGCATTTTCAAATGTCAGCAGAATTCTCAGAACAATGGAAGAGCTCCGAAGCATTTTTAAACTTCAGCGGAATTTCTAGAACAATGGAAGAGTTCCGAAGCATTTTAAAATTTCAGCAGAATTCCGAGAACAGTGGAAGAGTTCCGAAGCAATTTTAAACTTTAGCAGAATTCCGAGAACAATGGAGGCATTCCGAAGCATTTTTAAACGTCAGCGGAATTCTCAGAAAAATGGAAGTGTTCCGAAGCATTTTTAAACTTCAGCAGAATTCCGAGAACAATGGAAGAGTTCCGAAGCATTTTTAAATGTCAGCGGAATGCCGAGAACAATGGAAGAGTTCCGACGCATTTTTAAAAGTCAGCGGAATTCCGAGAACAATGGAAGAGATCTGAAGCATTTTTAAACTTCAGCGGAATTTTGAGAACAATGGAAGAGTTCCGAAGCATTTTTAAACTTCAGCGGAATGCCGAGAACAATGGAAGAGTTCCGACGCATTTTTAAACGTCAGCGGAATTCCGAGAACAATGGAAGAGTTCCGAAGCATTTTTAAACTTCAGCGGAATTCCGACAACAATGGAAGAGTTCCGAAGCATTTTTAAATGTCAGCGGAATGCCGAGAACAATGGAAGAGTTCCGACGCATTTTTAAAAGTCAGCGGAATTCCGAGAACAATGGAAGAGATCTGAAGCATTTTTAAACTTCAGCGGAATTTTGAGAACAATGGAAGAGTTCCGAAGCATTTTTAAACGTCAGCGGAATTCTGAGAACAATGGAAGAGTTCCGAAGCATTTTTAATCTTCAGCGGAATTCCGAGAACAATGGAACAGTTCCGAAGCATTTTTAACTTCAGCAGAATTCCGAGAACAATGGAAGAGTTCCGAAGCATTTTTAAACTTCAGCGGAATTCCGAGAAAAATGGAAGAGTTGCGAAGCATTTTTAACTTCAGCGGAATGCCGAGAACAATGGAAGAGTTCCGACGCATTTTTAAAGGTCAGCGGAATTCCGAGAACAATGTAAGAGATCTGAAGCATTTTTAAACTTCAGCGGAATTTCGAGAACAATGGAAGAGTTCCGAAGCATTTTTAAACCTCAACAGAATTCTGAGAACAATGGAAGCGTTCCGAAGCATTTTTAAACTTTAGCGGAATTCCGAGAAAAATGGAAGTGTTCCGAAGCATTTTTAAACTTCAGCAGAATTCCTAGAACAATGGAAGAGTTCCGAAGCATTTTTAAACTTCTGCGGAATTCCGAGAAAAAAGGAAGAGTTCCGAAGCATTTTTAAATGTCAGCGTAATTCTGAGAACAATGGAAGAGTTCCGAAGTATTTTTAAACGTCATCGGAATGCCGAGAACAATGGAAGAGTTCCAAAGCATTTTTAAACATCAGCGGAATTCCGAGAACAATGGAAGAGTTCTGAAGCATTTTTAAACTTCAGCGGAATTCGGAGAACAATGGAAGAGTTCCAAAGCATTTTTAAACTTCAGCGGAATTCCGAGAAAAATGGAAGAGTTCCGAAGAATTTTTAAACTTCAGCGGAATTCCGAGAACAATGGAAGAGTTCTGAAGCATTTTTAAACTTCAGTGGAATTTCGAGAACAATGGAAGAGTTCCAAAACATTTTTACTTCAGCAGAATTTCGAGAGCAATGGAAGAGTTCCGAAGCATTTTTAAACATCTGCGGAATTCTGAGAACAATGGAAGACTTCCGAAGCATTTTTAAATTTCAGCGGAATTTCGAGAACAATGGAAGAGTTCCGAAGCATTTTTAAACGTCAGCGGAATTCTGAGAACAATGGAAGAGTTCCGAAGCATTTTTAAACTTCAGCAGAATTCCGAGAACAATGGAGGCGTTCTGAAGCATTTTTAAACGTCAGCAGAATTCTCAGAACAATGGAAGAGTTCCGAAGCATTTTTAAACTTCAGCGGAATTTCGATAACAATGGAAGAGTTCCGATGCATTTTTAAACTTCAGCGGAATTTCGAGAGCAATGGAAGAGTTCCGACGCATTTTCAAATGTCAGCAGAATTCTCAGAACAATGGAAGAGCTCCGAAGCATTTTTAAACTTCAGCGGAATTTCTAGAACAATGGAAGAGTTCCGAAGCATTTTAAAATTTCAGCAGAATTCCGAGAACAGTGGAAGAGTTCCGAAGCAATTTTAAACTTTAGCAGAATTCCGAGAACAATGGAGGCATTCCGAAGCATTTTTAAACGTCAGCGGAATTCTCAGAAAAATGGAAGTGTTCCGAAGCATTTTTAAACTTCAGCAGAATTCCGAGAACAATGGAAGAGTTCCGAAGCATTTTTAAATGTCAGCGGAATGCCGAGAACAATGGAAGAGTTCCGACGCATTTTTAAAAGTCAGCGGAATTCCGAGAACAATGGAAGAGATCTGAAGCATTTTTAAACTTCAGCGGAATTTTGAGAACAATGGAAGAGTTCCGAAGCATTTTTAAACTTCAGCGGAATGCCGAGAACAATGGAAGAGTTCCGACGCATTTTTAAACGTCAGCGGAATTCCGAGAACAATGGAAGAGTTCCGAAGCATTTTTAAACTTCAGCGGAATTCCGACAACAATGGAAGAGTTCCGAAGCATTTTTAAATGTCAGCGGAATGCCGAGAACAATGGAAGAGTTCCGACGCATTTTTAAAAGTCAGCGGAATTCCGAGAACAATGGAAGAGATCTGAAGCATTTTTAAACTTCAGCGGAATTTTGAGAACAATGGAAGAGTTCCGAAGCATTTTTAAACGTCAGCGGAATTCTGAGAACAATGGAAGAGTTCCGAAGCATTTTTAATCTTCAGCGGAATTCCGAGAACAATGGAACAGTTCCGAAGCATTTTTAACTTCAGCAGAATTCCGAGAACAATGGAAGAGTTCCGAAGCATTTTTAAACTTCAGCGGAATTCCGAGAAAAATGGAAGAGTTGCGAAGCATTTTTAACTTCAGCGGAATGCCGAGAACAATGGAAGAGTTCCGACGCATTTTTAAAGGTCAGCGGAATTCCGAGAACAATGTAAGAGATCTGAAGCATTTTTAAACTTCAGCGGAATTTCGAGAGCAATGGAAGAGTTCCGAAGCATTTTTAAACATCTGCGGAATTCTGAGAACAATGGAAGAGTTCCGAAGCATTTTTAAACCTCAACAGAATTCTGAGAACAATGGAAGAGTTCCGAAGCATTTTTAAACTTTAGCGGAATTCCGAGAAAAATGGAAGTGTTCCGAAGCATTTTTAAACTTCAGCAGAATTCCTAGAACAATGGAAGAGTTCCGAAGCATTTTTAAACTTCTGCGGAATTCCGAGAAAAAAGGAAGAGTTCCGAAGCATTTTTAAATGTCAGCGTAATTCTGAGAACAATGGAAGAGTTCCGAAGTATTTTTAAACGTCATCGGAATGCCGAGAACAATGGAAGAGTTCCAAAGCATTTTTAAACATCAGCGGAATTCCGAGAACAATGGAAGAGTTCTGAAGCATTTTTAAACTTCAGCGGAATTCGGAGAACAATGGAAGAGTTCCAAAGCATTTTTAAACTTCAGCGGAATTCCGAGAAAAATGGAAGAGTTCCGAAGAATTTTTAAACTTCAGCGGAATTCCGAGAACAATGGAAGAGTTCTGAAGCATTTTTAAACTTCAGTGGAATTTCGAGAACAATGGAAGAGTTCCAAAACATTTTTACTTCAGCAGAATTTCGAGAGCAATGGAAGAGTTCCGAAGCATTTTTAAACATCTGCGGAATTCTGAGAACAATGGAAGACTTCCGAAGCATTTTTAAATTTCAGCGGAATTTCGAGAACAATGGAAGAGTTCCGAAGCATTTTTAAACGTCAGCGGAATTCTGAGAACAATGGAAGAGTTCCGAAGCATTTTTAAACTTCAGCAGAATTCCGAGAACAATGGAGGCGTTCTGAAGCATTTTTAAACGTCAGCAGAATTCTCAGAACAATGGAAGAGTTCCGAAGCATTTTTAAACTTCAGCGGAATTTCGATAACAATGGAAGAGTTCCGATGCATTTTTAAACTTCAGCGGAATTTCGAGAGCAATGGAAGAGTTCCGACGCATTTTCAAATGTCAGCAGAATTCTCAGAACAATGGAAGAGCTCCGAAGCATTTTTAAACTTCAGCGGAATTTCTAGAACAATGGAAGAGTTCCGAAGCATTTTAAAATTTCAGCAGAATTCCGAGAACAGTGGAAGAGTTCCGAAGCAATTTTAAACTTTAGCAGAATTCCGAGAACAATGGAGGCATTCCGAAGCATTTTTAAACGTCAGCGGAATTCTCAGAAAAATGGAAGTGTTCCGAAGCATTTTTAAACTTCAGCAGAATTCCGAGAACAATGGAAGAGTTCCGAAGCATTTTTAAATGTCAGCGGAATGCCGAGAACAATGGAAGAGTTCCGACGCATTTTTAAAAGTCAGCGGAATTCCGAGAACAATGGAAGAGATCTGAAGCATTTTTAAACTTCAGCGGAATTTTGAGAACAATGGAAGAGTTCCGAAGCATTTTTAAACTTCAGCGGAATGCCGAGAACAATGGAAGAGTTCCGACGCATTTTTAAACGTCAGCGGAATTCCGAGAACAATGGAAGAGTTCCGAAGCATTTTTAAACTTCAGCGGAATTCCGACAACAATGGAAGAGTTCCGAAGCATTTTTAAATGTCAGCGGAATGCCGAGAACAATGGAAGAGTTCCGACGCATTTTTAAAAGTCAGCGGAATTCCGAGAACAATGGAAGAGATCTGAAGCATTTTTAAACTTCAGCGGAATTTTGAGAACAATGGAAGAGTTCCGAAGCATTTTTAAACGTCAGCGGAATTCTGAGAACAATGGAAGAGTTCCGAAGCATTTTTAATCTTCAGCGGAATTCCGAGAACAATGGAACAGTTCCGAAGCATTTTTAACTTCAGCAGAATTCCGAGAACAATGGAAGAGTTCCGAAGCATTTTTAAACTTCAGCGGAATTCCGAGAAAAATGGAAGAGTTGCGAAGCATTTTTAACTTCAGCGGAATGCCGAGAACAATGGAAGAGTTCCGACGCATTTTTAAAGGTCAGCGGAATTCCGAGAACAATGTAAGAGATCTGAAGCATTTTTAAACTTCAGCGGAATTTCGAGAGCAATGGAAGAGTTCCGAAGCATTTTTAAACATCTGCGGAATTCTGAGAACAATGGAAGAGTTCCGAAGCATTTTTAAACCTCAACAGAATTCTGAGAACAATGGAAGAGTTCCGAAGCATTTTTAAACTTTAGCGGAATTCCGAGAAAAATGGAAGTGTTCCGAAGCATTTTTAAACTTCAGCAGAATTCCGAGAACAATGGAAGAGTTCCGAAGCATTTTTAAACTTCTGCGGAATTCCGAGAAAAAAGGAAGAGTTCAGAAGCATTTTTAAACTTCAGCGGAATTCCGACAACAATGGAAGAGTTCTGAAGCATTTTTAAATGTCAGCGGAATGCCGAGAACAATGGAAGAGTTCCGACGCATTTTTAAAAGTCAGCGGAATTCCGAGAACAATGGAAGAGATCTGAAGCATTTTTAAACTTCAGCGGAATTTTGAGAACAATGGAAGAGTTCCGAAGCATTTTTAAACTTCAGCGGAATGCCGAGAACAATGGAAGAGTTCCGACGCATTTTTAAACGTCAGCGGAATTCCGAGAACAATGGAAGAGTTCCGAAGCATTTTTAAACTTCAGCGGAATTCCGACAACAATGGAAGAGTTCCGAAGCATTTTTAAATGTCAGCGGAATGCCGAGAACAATGGAAGAGTTCCGACGCATTTTTAAAAGTCAGCGGAATTCCGAGAACAATGGAAGAGATCTGAAGCATTTTTAAACTTCAGCGGAATTTTGAGAACAATGGAAGAGTTCCGAAGCATTTTTAAACGTCAGCGGAATTCTGAGAACAATGGAAGAGTTCCGAAGCATTTTTAAACTTCAGCGGAATGCCGAGAACAATGGAAGAGTTCCGACGCATTTTTAAACGTCAGCGGAATTCCGAGAACAATGG
This sequence comes from Phyllobates terribilis, assembly GCF_046119375.1. NCBI lineage: Eukaryota > Metazoa > Chordata > Amphibia > Anura > Dendrobatidae > Phyllobates > Phyllobates terribilis. The sequence goes on along the minus strand of NW_027363041.1, from coordinate 470,338 downwards.
AAGAGTTCCGAAGCATTTTTAAACTTCAGCGGAATTCCGACAACAATGGAAGAGTTCCGAAGCATTTTTAAATGTCAGCGGAATGCCGAGAACAATGGAAGAGTTCCGACGCATTTTTAAAAGTCAGCGGAATTCCGAGAACAATGGAAGAGATCTGAAGCATTTTTAAACTTCAGCGGAATTTTGAGAACAATGGAAGAGTTCCGAAGCATTTTTAAACTTCAGCGGAATGCCGAGAACAATGGAAGAGTTCCGACGCATTTTTAAACGTCAGCGGAATTCCGAGAACAATGGAAGAGTTCCGAAGCATTTTTAAACTTCAGCGGAATTCCGACAACAATGGAAGAGTTCCGAAGCATTTTTAAATGTCAGCGGAATGCCGAGAACAATGGAAGAGTTCCGACGCATTTTTAAAAGTCAGCGGAATTCCGAGAACAATGGAAGAGATCTGAAGCATTTTTAAACTTCAGCGGAATTTTGAGAACAATGGAAGAGTTCCGAAGCATTTTTAAACGTCAGCGGAATTCTGAGAACAATGGAAGAGTTCCGAAGCATTTTTAATCTTCAGCGGAATTCCGAGAACAATGGAACAGTTCCGAAGCATTTTTAACTTCAGCAGAATTCCGAGAACAATGGAAGAGTTCCGACGCATTTTTAAACGTCAGCGGAATTCCGAGAACAATGGAAGAGTTCCGAAGCATTTTTAAACTTCAGCGGAATTCCGACAACAATGGAAGAGTTCCGAAGCATTTTTAAATGTCAGCGGAATGCCGAGAACAATGGAAGAGTTCCGACGCATTTTTAAAAGTCAGCGGAATTCCGAGAACAATGGAAGAGATCTGAAGCATTTTTAAACTTCAGCGGAATTTTGAGAACAATGGAAGAGTTCCGAAGCATTTTTAAACGTCAGCGGAATTCTGAGAACAATGGAAGAGTTCCGAAGCATTTTTAATCTTCAGCGGAATTCCGAGAACAATGGAACAGTTCCGAAGCATTTTTAACTTCAGCAGAATTCCGAGAACAATGGAAGAGTTCCGAAGCATTTTTAAACTTCAGCGGAATTCCGAGAAAAATGGAAGAGTTGCGAAGCATTTTTAACTTCAGCGGAATGCCGAGAACAATGGAAGAGTTCCGACGCATTTTTAAAGGTCAGCGGAATTCCGAGAACAATGTAAGAGATCTGAAGCATTTTTAAACTTCAGCGGAATTTCGAGAGCAATGGAAGAGTTCCGAAGCATTTTTAAACATCTGCGGAATTCTGAGAACAATGGAAGAGTTCCGAAGCATTTTTAAACCTCAACAGAATTCTGAGAACAATGGAAGAGTTCCGAAGCATTTTTAAACTTTAGCGGAATTCCGAGAAAAATGGAAGTGTTCCGAAGCATTTTTAAACTTCAGCAGAATTCCTAGAACAATGGAAGAGTTCCGAAGCATTTTTAAACTTCTGCGGAATTCCGAGAAAAAAGGAAGAGTTCCGAAGCATTTTTAAATGTCAGCGTAATTCTGAGAACAATGGAAGAGTTCCGAAGTATTTTTAAACGTCATCGGAATGCCGAGAACAATGGAAGAGTTCCAAAGCATTTTTAAACATCAGCGGAATTCCGAGAACAATGGAAGAGTTCTGAAGCATTTTTAAACTTCAGCGGAATTCGGAGAACAATGGAAGAGTTCCAAAGCATTTTTAAACTTCAGCGGAATTCCGAGAAAAATGGAAGAGTTCCGAAGAATTTTTAAACTTCAGCGGAATTCCGAGAACAATGGAAGAGTTCTGAAGCATTTTTAAACTTCAGTGGAATTTCGAGAACAATGGAAGAGTTCCAAAACATTTTTACTTCAGCAGAATTTCGAGAGCAATGGAAGAGTTCCGAAGCATTTTTAAACATCTGCGGAATTCTGAGAACAATGGAAGACTTCCGAAGCATTTTTAAATTTCAGCGGAATTTCGAGAACAATGGAAGAGTTCCGAAGCATTTTTAAACGTCAGCGGAATTCTGAGAACAATGGAAGAGTTCCGAAGCATTTTTAAACTTCAGCAGAATTCCGAGAACAATGGAGGCGTTCTGAAGCATTTTTAAACGTCAGCAGAATTCTCAGAACAATGGAAGAGTTCCGAAGCATTTTTAAACTTCAGCGGAATTTCGATAACAATGGAAGAGTTCCGATGCATTTTTAAACTTCAGCGGAATTTCGAGAGCAATGGAAGAGTTCCGACGCATTTTCAAATGTCAGCAGAATTCTCAGAACAATGGAAGAGCTCCGAAGCATTTTTAAACTTCAGCGGAATTTCTAGAACAATGGAAGAGTTCCGAAGCATTTTAAAATTTCAGCAGAATTCCGAGAACAGTGGAAGAGTTCCGAAGCAATTTTAAACTTTAGCAGAATTCCGAGAACAATGGAGGCATTCCGAAGCATTTTTAAACGTCAGCGGAATTCTCAGAAAAATGGAAGTGTTCCGAAGCATTTTTAAACTTCAGCAGAATTCCGAGAACAATGGAAGAGTTCCGAAGCATTTTTAAATGTCAGCGGAATGCCGAGAACAATGGAAGAGTTCCGACGCATTTTTAAAAGTCAGCGGAATTCCGAGAACAATGGAAGAGATCTGAAGCATTTTTAAACTTCAGCGGAATTTTGAGAACAATGGAAGAGTTCCGAAGCATTTTTAAACTTCAGCGGAATGCCGAGAACAATGGAAGAGTTCCGACGCATTTTTAAACGTCAGCGGAATTCCGAGAACAATGGAAGAGTTCCGAAGCATTTTTAAACTTCAGCGGAATTCCGACAACAATGGAAGAGTTCCGAAGCATTTTTAAATGTCAGCGGAATGCCGAGAACAATGGAAGAGTTCCGACGCATTTTTAAAAGTCAGCGGAATTCCGAGAACAATGGAAGAGATCTGAAGCATTTTTAAACTTCAGCGGAATTTTGAGAACAATGGAAGAGTTCCGAAGCATTTTTAAACGTCAGCGGAATTCTGAGAACAATGGAAGAGTTCCGAAGCATTTTTAATCTTCAGCGGAATTCCGAGAACAATGGAACAGTTCCGAAGCATTTTTAACTTCAGCAGAATTCCGAGAACAATGGAAGAGTTCCGAAGCATTTTTAAACTTCAGCGGAATTCCGAGAAAAATGGAAGAGTTGCGAAGCATTTTTAACTTCAGCGGAATGCCGAGAACAATGGAAGAGTTCCGACGCATTTTTAAAGGTCAGCGGAATTCCGAGAACAATGTAAGAGATCTGAAGCATTTTTAAACTTCAGCGGAATTTCGAGAGCAATGGAAGAGTTCCGAAGCATTTTTAAACATCTGCGGAATTCTGAGAACAATGGAAGAGTTCCGAAGCATTTTTAAACCTCAACAGAATTCTGAGAACAATGGAAGAGTTCCGAAGCATTTTTAAACTTTAGCGGAATTCCGAGAAAAATGGAAGTGTTCCGAAGCATTTTTAAACTTCAGCAGAATTCCTAGAACAATGGAAGAGTTCCGAAGCATTTTTAAACTTCTGCGGAATTCCGAGAAAAAAGGAAGAGTTCCGAAGCATTTTTAAATGTCAGCGTAATTCTGAGAACAATGGAAGAGTTCCGAAGTATTTTTAAACGTCATCGGAATGCCGAGAACAATGGAAGAGTTCCAAAGCATTTTTAAACATCAGCGGAATTCCGAGAACAATGGAAGAGTTCTGAAGCATTTTTAAACTTCAGCGGAATTCGGAGAACAATGGAAGAGTTCCAAAGCATTTTTAAACTTCAGCGGAATTCCGAGAAAAATGGAAGAGTTCCGAAGAATTTTTAAACTTCAGCGGAATTCCGAGAACAATGGAAGAGTTCTGAAGCATTTTTAAACTTCAGTGGAATTTCGAGAACAATGGAAGAGTTCCAAAACATTTTTACTTCAGCAGAATTTCGAGAGCAATGGAAGAGTTCCGAAGCATTTTTAAACATCTGCGGAATTCTGAGAACAATGGAAGACTTCCGAAGCATTTTTAAATTTCAGTGGAATTTCGAGAACAATGGAAGAGTTCCGAAGCATTTTTAAACGTCAGCGGAATTCTGAGAACAATGGAAGAGTTCCGAAGCATTTTTAAACTTCAGCAGAATTCCGAGAACAATGGAGGCGTTCTGAAGCATTTTTAAACGTCAGCAGAATTCTCAGAACAATGGAAGAGTTCCGAAGCATTTTTAAACTTCAGCGGAATTTCGATAACAATGGAAGAGTTCCGATGCATTTTTAAACTTCAGCGGAATTTCGAGAGCAATGGAAGAGTTCCGACGCATTTTCAAATGTCAGCAGAATTCTCAGAACAATGGAAGAGCTCCGAAGCATTTTTAAACTTCAGCGGAATTTCTAGAACAATGGAAGAGTTCCGAAGCATTTTAAAATTTCAGCAGAATTCCGAGAACAGTGGAAGAGTTCCGAAGCAATTTTAAACTTTAGCAGAATTCCGAGAACAATGGAGGCATTCCGAAGCATTTTTAAACGTCAGCGGAATTCTCAGAAAAATGGAAGTGTTCCGAAGCATTTTTAAACTTCAGCAGAATTCCGAGAACAATGGAAGAGTTCCGAAGCATTTTTAAATGTCAGCGGAATGCCGAGAACAATGGAAGAGTTCCGACGCATTTTTAAAAGTCAGCGGAATTCCGAGAACAATGGAAGAGATCTGAAGCATTTTTAAACTTCAGCGGAATTTTGAGAACAATGGAAGAGTTCCGAAGCATTTTTAAACTTCAGCGGAATGCCGAGAACAATGGAAGAGTTCCGACGCATTTTTAAACGTCAGCGGAATTCCGAGAACAATGGAAGAGTTCCGAAGCATTTTTAAACTTCAGCGGAATTCCGACAACAATGGAAGAGTTCCGAAGCATTTTTAAATGTCAGCGGAATGCCGAGAACAATGGAAGAGTTCCGACGCATTTTTAAAAGTCAGCGGAATTCCGAGAACAATGGAAGAGATCTGAAGCATTTTTAAACTTCAGCGGAATTTTGAGAACAATGGAAGAGTTCCGAAGCATTTTTAAACGTCAGCGGAATTCTGAGAACAATGGAAGAGTTCCGAAGCATTTTTAATCTTCAGCGGAATTCCGAGAACAATGGAACAGTTCCGAAGCATTTTTAACTTCAGCAGAATTCCGAGAACAATGGAAGAGTTCCGAAGCATTTTTAAACTTCAGCGGAATTCCGAGAAAAATGGAAGAGTTGCGAAGCATTTTTAACTTCAGCGGAATGCCGAGAACAATGGAAGAGTTCCGACGCATTTTTAAAGGTCAGCGGAATTCCGAGAACAATGTAAGAGATCTGAAGCATTTTTAAACTTCAGCGGAATTTCGAGAGCAATGGAAGAGTTCCGAAGCATTTTTAAACATCTGCGGAATTCTGAGAACAATGGAAGAGTTCCGAAGCATTTTTAAACCTCAACAGAATTCTGAGAACAATGGAAGAGTTCCGAAGCATTTTTAAACTTTAGCGGAATTCCGAGAAAAATGGAAGTGTTCCGAAGCATTTTTAAACTTCAGCAGAATTCCGAGAACAATGGAAGAGTTCCGAAGCATTTTTAAACTTCTGCGGAATTCCGAGAAAAAAGGAAGAGTTCAGAAGCATTTTTAAACTTCAGCGGAATTCCGACAACAATGGAAGAGTTCTGAAGCATTTTTAAATGTCAGCGGAATGCCGAGAACAATGGAAGAGTTCCGACGCATTTTTAAAAGTCAGCGGAATTCCGAGAACAATGGAAGAGATCTGAAGCATTTTTAAACTTCAGCGGAATTTTGAGAACAATGGAAGAGTTCCGAAGCATTTTTAAACTTCAGCGGAATGCCGAGAACAATGGAAGAGTTCCGACGCATTTTTAAACGTCAGCGGAATTCCGAGAACAATGGAAGAGTTCCGAAGCATTTTTAAACTTCAGCGGAATTCCGACAACAATGGAAGAGTTCCGAAGCATTTTTAAATGTCAGCGGAATGCCGAGAGCAATGGAAGAGTTCCGACGCATTTTTAAAAGTCAGCGGAATTCCGAGAACAATGGAAGAGATCTGAAGCATTTTTAAACTTCAGCGGAATTTTGAGAACAATGGAAGAGTTCCGAAGCATTTTTAAACGTCAGCGGAATTCTGAGAACAATGGAAGAGTTCCGAAGCATTTTTAAACTTCAGCGGAATGCCGAGAACAATGGAAGAGTTCCGACGCATTTTTAAACGTCAGCGGAATTCCGAGAACAATGGAAGAGTTCCGAAGCATTTTTAAACTTCAGCGGAATTCCGACAACAATGGAAGAGTTCCGAAGCATTTTTAAATGTCAGCGGAATGCCAAGAACAATGGAAGAGTTCCGACGCATTTTTAAAAGTCAGCGGAATTCCGAGAACAATGGAAGAGATCTGAAGCATTTTTAAACTTCAGCGGAATTTTGAGAACAATGGAAGAGTTCCGAAGCATTTTTAAACTTCAGCGGAATGCCGAGAACAATGGAAGAGTTCCGACGCATTTTTAAACGTCAGCGGAATTCCGAGAACAATGGAAGAGTTCCGAAGCATTTTTAAACTTCAGCGGAATTCCGACAACAATGGAAGAGTTCCGAAGCATTTTTAAATGTCAGCGGAATGCCGAGAACAATGGAAGAGTTCCAAAGCATTTTTAAACATCAGCGGAATTCCGAGAACAATGGAAGAGTTCCAAAGCATTTTTAAACATCAGCGGAATTCCGAGAACAATGGAAGAGTTCTGAAGCATTTTTAAACTTCAGCGGAATTCGGAGAACAATGGAAGAGTTCCAAAGCATTTTTAAACTTCAGCGGAATTCCGAGAAAAATGGAAGAGTTCCGAAGAATTTTTAAACTTCAGCGGAATTCCGAGAACAATGGAAGAGTTCTGAAGCATTTTTAAACTTCAGTGGAATTTCGAGAACAATGGAAGAGTTCCAAAACATTTTTACTTCAGCAGAATTTCGAGAGCAATGGAAGAGTTCCGAAGCATTTTTAAACATCTGCGGAATTCTGAGAACAATGGAAGACTTCCGAAGCATTTTTAAATTTCAGCGGAATTTCGAGAACAATGGAAGAGTTCCGAAGCATTTTTAAACGTCAGCGGAATTCTGAGAACAATGGAAGAGTTCCGAAGCATTTTTAAACTTCAGCAGAATTCCGAGAACAATGGAGGCGTTCTGAAGCATTTTTAAACGTCAGCAGAATTCTCAGAACAATGGAAGAGTTCCGAAGCATTTTTAAACTTCAGCGGAATTTCGATAACAATGGAAGAGTTCCGATGCATTTTTAAACTTCAGCGGAATTTCGAGAGCAATGGAAGAGTTCCGACGCATTTTCAAATGTCAGCAGAATTCTCAGAACAATGGAAGAGCTCCGAAGCATTTTTAAACTTCAGCGGAATTTCTAGAACAATGGAAGAGTTCCGAAGCATTTTAAAATTTCAGCAGAATTCCGAGAACAGTGGAAGAGTTCCGAAGCAATTTTAAACTTTAGCAGAATTCCGAGAACAATGGAGGCATTCCGAAGCATTTTTAAACGTCAGCGGAATTCTCAGAAAAATGGAAGTGTTCCGAAGCATTTTTAAACTTCAGCAGAATTCCGAGAACAATGGAAGAGTTCCGAAGCATTTTTAAATGTCAGCGGAATGCCGAGAACAATGGAAGAGTTCCGACGCATTTTTAAAAGTCAGCGGAATTCCGAGAACAATGGAAGAGATCTGAAGCATTTTTAAACTTCAGCGGAATTTTGAGAACAATGGAAGAGTTCCGAAGCATTTTTAAACTTCAGCGGAATGCCGAGAACAATGGAAGAGTTCCGACGCATTTTTAAACGTCAGCGGAATTCCGAGAACAATGGAAGAGTTCCGAAGCATTTTTAAACTTCAGCGGAATTCCGACAACAATGGAAGAGTTCCGAAGCATTTTTAAATGTCAGCGGAATGCCGAGAACAATGGAAGAGTTCCGACGCATTTTTAAAAGTCAGCGGAATTCCGAGAACAATGGAAGAGATCTGAAGCATTTTTAAACTTCAGCGGAATTTTGAGAACAATGGAAGAGTTCCGAAGCATTTTTAAACGTCAGCGGAATTCTGAGAACAATGGAAGAGTTCCGAAGCATTTTTAATCTTCAGCGGAATTCCGAGAACAATGGAACAGTTCCGAAGCATTTTTAACTTCAGCAGAATTCCGAGAACAATGGAAGAGTTCCGAAGCATTTTTAAACTTCAGCGGAATTCCGAGAAAAATGGAAGAGTTGCGAAGCATTTTTAACTTCAGCGGAATGCCGAGAACAATGGAAGAGTTCCGACGCATTTTTAAAGGTCAGCGGAATTCCGAGAACAATGTAAGAGATCTGAAGCATTTTTAAACTTCAGCGGAATTTCGAGAGCAATGGAAGAGTTCCGAAGCATTTTTAAACATCTGCGGAATTCTGAGAACAATGGAAGAGTTCCGAAGCATTTTTAAACCTCAACAGAATTCTGAGAACAATGGAAGAGTTCCGAAGCATTTTTAAACTTTAGCGGAATTCCGAGAAAAATGGAAGTGTTCCGAAGCATTTTTAAACTTCAGCAGAATTCCGAGAACAATGGAAGAGTTCCGAAGCATTTTTAAACTTCTGCGGAATTCCGAGAAAAAAGGAAGAGTTCAGAAGCATTTTTAAACTTCAGCGGAATTCCGACAACAATGGAAGAGTTCTGAAGCATTTTTAAATGTCAGCGGAATGCCGAGAACAATGGAAGAGTTCCGACGCATTTTTAAAAGTCAGCGGAATTCCGAGAACAATGGAAGAGATCTGAAGCATTTTTAAACTTCAGCGGAATTTTGAGAACAATGGAAGAGTTCCGAAGCATTTTTAAACTTCAGCGGAATGCCGAGAACAATGGAAGAGTTCCGACGCATTTTTAAACGTCAGCGGAATTCCGAGAACAATGGAAGAGTTCCGAAGCATTTTTAAACTTCAGCGGAATTCCGACAACAATGGAAGAGTTCCGAAGCATTTTTAAATGTCAGCGGAATGCCGAGAGCAATGGAAGAGTTCCGACGCATTTTTAAAAGTCAGCGGAATTCCGAGAACAATGGAAGAGATCTGAAGCATTTTTAAACTTCAGCGGAATTTTGAGAACAATGGAAGAGTTCCGAAGCATTTTTAAACGTCAGCGGAATTCTGAGAACAATGGAAGAGTTCCGAAGCATTTTTAAACTTCAGCGGAATGCCGAGAACAATGGAAGAGTTCCGACGCATTTTTAAACGTCAGCGGAATTCCGAGAACAATGGAAGAGTTCCGAAGCATTTTTAAACTTCAGCGGAATTCCGACAACAATGGAAGAGTTCCGAAGCATTTTTAAATGTCAGCGGAATGCCGAGAACAATGGAAGAGTTCCGACGCATTTTTAAAAGTCAGCGGAATTCCGAGAACAATGGAAGAGATCTGAAGCATTTTTAAACTTCAGCGGAATTTTGAGAACAATGGAAGAGTTCCGAAGCATTTTTAAACTTCAGCGGAATGCCGAGAACAATGGAAGAGTTCCGACGCATTTTTAAACGTCAGCGGAATTCCGAGAACAATGGAAGAGTTCCGAAGCATTTTTAAACTTCAGCGGAATTCCGACAACAATGGAAGAGTTCCGAAGCATTTTTAAATGTCAGCGGAATGCCGAGAACAATGGAAGAGTTCCGACGCATTTTTAAAAGTCAGCGGAATTCCGAGAACAATGGAAGAGATCTGAAGCATTTTTAAACTTCAGCGGAATTTTGAGAACAATGGAAGAGTTCCGAAGCATTTTTAAACGTCAGCGGAATTCTGAGAACAATGGAAGAGTTCCGAAGCATTTTTAATCTTCAGCGGAATTCCGAGAACAATGGAACAGTTCCGAAGCATTTTTAACTTCAGCAGAATTCCGAGAACAATGGAAGAGTTCCGAAGCATTTTTAAACTTCAGCGGAATTCCGAGAAAAATGGAAGAGTTGCGAAGCATTTTTAACTTCAGCGGAATGCCGAGAACAATGGAAGAGTTCCGACGCATTTTTAAAGGTCAGCGGAATTCCGAGAACAATGTAAGAGATCTGAAGCATTTTTAAACTTCAGCGGAATTTCGAGAGCAATGGAAGAGTTCCGAAGCATTTTTAAACATCTGCGGAATTCTGAGAACAATGGAAGAGTTCCGAAGCATTTTTAAACCTCAACAGAATTCTGAGAACAATGGAAGAGTTCCGAAGCATTTTTAAACTTTAGCGGAATTCCGAGAAAAATGGAAGTGTTCCGAAGCATTTTTAAACTTCAGCAGAATTCCGAGAACAATGGAAGAGTTCCGAAGCATTTTTAAACTTCTGCGGAATTCCGAGAAAAAAGGAAGAGTTCCGAAGCATTTTTAAACTTCAGCGGAATTCCGACAACAATGGAAGAGTTCCGAAGCATTTTTAAATGTCAGCGGAATGCCGAGAACAATGGAAGAGTTCCGATGCATTTTTAAAAGTCAGCGGAATTCCGAGAACAATGGAAGAGATCTGAAGCATTTTTAAACTTCAGCGGAATTTTGAGAACAATGGAAGAGTTCCGAAGCATTTTTAAACTTCAGCGGAATGCCGAGAACAATGGAAGAGTTCCGACGCATTTTTAAACTTCAGCGGAATGCCGAGAACAATGGAAGAGTTCCGACGCATTTTTAAACGTCAGCGGAATTCCGAGAACAATGGAAGAGTTCCGAAGCATTTTTAAACTTCAGCGGAATTCCGACAACAATGGAAGAGTTCCGAAGCATTTTTAAATGTCAGCGGAATGCCGAGAACAATGGAAGAGTTCCGACGCATTTTTAAAAGTCAGCGGAATTCCGAGAACAATGGAAGAGATCTGAAGCATTTTTAAACTTCAGCGGAATTTTGAGAACAATGGAAGAGTTCCGAAGCATTTTTAAACTTCAGCGGAATGCCGAGAACAATGGAAGAGTTCCGACGCATTTTTAAACGTCAGCGGAATTCCGAGAACAATGGAAGAGTTCCGAAGCATTTTTAAACTTCAGCGGAATTCCGACAACAATGGAAGAGTTCCGAAGCATTTTTAAATGTCAGCGGAATGCCGAGAACAATGGAAGAGTTCCGACGCATTTTTAAAAGTCAGCGGAATTCCGAGAACAATGGAAGAGATCTGAAGCATTTTTAAACTTCAGCGGAATTTTGAGAACAATGGAAGAGTTCCGAAGCATTTTTAAACGTCAGCGGAATTCTGAGAACAATGGAAGAGTTCCGAAGCATTTTTAATCTTCAGCGGAATTCCGAGAACAATGGAACAGTTCCGAAGCATTTTTAACTTCAGCAGAATTCCGAGAACAATGGAAGAGTTCCGAAGCATTTTTAAACTTCAGCGGAATTCCGAGAAAAATGGAAGAGTTGCGAAGCATTTTTAACTTCAGCGGAATGCCGAGAACAATGGAAGAGTTCCGACGCATTTTTAAAGGTCAGCGGAATTCCGAGAACAATGTAAGAGATCTGAAGCATTTTTAAACTTCAGCGGAATTTCGAGAGCAATGGAAGAGTTCCGAAGCATTTTTAAACATCTGCGGAATTCTGAGAACAATGGAAGAGTTCCGAAGCATTTTTAAACCTCAACAGAATTCTGAGAACAATGGAAGAGTTCCGAAGCATTTTTAAACTTTAGCGGAATTCCGAGAAAAATGGAAGTGTTCCGAAGCATTTTTAAACTTCAGCAGAATTCCGAGAACAATGGAAGAGTTCCGAAGCATTTTTAAACTTCTGCGGAATTCCGAGAAAAAAGGAAGAGTTCCGAAGCATTTTTAAACTTCAGCGGAATTCCGACAACAATGGAAGAGTTCCGAAGCATTTTTAAATGTCAGCGGAATGCCGAGAACAATGGAAGAGTTCCGATGCATTTTTAAAAGTCAGCGGAATTCCGAGAACAATGGAAGAGATCTGAAGCATTTTTAAACTTCAGCGGAATTTTGAGAACAATGGAAGAGTTCCGAAGCATTTTTAAACTTCAGCGGAATGCCGAGAACAATGGAAGAGTTCCGACGCATTTTTAAACGTCAGCGGAATTCCGAGAACAATGGAAGAGTTCCGAAGCATTTTTAAACTTCAGCGGAATTCCGACAACAATGGAAGAGTTCCGAAGCATTTTTAAATGTCAGCGGAATGCCGAGAACAATGGAAGAGTTCCGACGCATTTTTAAAAGTCAGCGGAATTCCGAGAACAATGGAAGAGATCTGAAGCATTTTTAAACTTCAGCGGAATTTTGAGAACAATGGAAGAGTTCCGAAGCATTTTTAAACGTCAGCGGAATTCTGAGAACAATGGAAGAGTTCCGAAGCATTTTTAATCTTCAGCGGAATTCCGAGAACAATGGAACAGTTCCGAAGCATTTTTAACTTCAGCAGAATTCCGAGAACAATGGAAGAGCTCCGAAGCATTTTTAAACTTCAGCGAAATTCCGAGAAAAATGGAAGAGTTGCGAAGCATTTTTAACTTCAGCGGAATGCCGAGAACAATGGAAGAGTTCCGACGCATTTTTAAAGGTCAGCGGAATTCCGAGAACAATGTAAGAGATCTGAAGCATTTTTAAACTTCAGCGGAATTTCGAGAGCAATGGAAGAGTTCCGAAGCATTTTTAAACATCTGCGGAATTCTGAGAACAATGGAAGAGTTCCGAAGCATTTTTAAACCTCAACAGAATTCTGAGAACAATGGAAGAGTTCCGAAGCATTTTTAAACTTTAGCGGAATTCCGAGAAAAATGGAAGTGTTCCGAAGCATTTTTAAACTTCAGCAGAATTCCGAGAACAATGGAAGAGTTCCGAAGCATTTTTAAACTTCTGCGGAATTCCGAGAAAAAAGGAAGAGTTCCGAAGCATTTTTAAATGTCAGCGTAATTCTGAGAACAATGGAAGAGTTCCGAAGTATTTTTAAACGTCATCGGAATGCCGAGAACAATGGAAGAGTTCCAAAGCATTTTTAAACATCAGCGGAATTCCGAGAACAATGGAAGAGTTCTGAAGCATTTTTAAACTTCAGCGGAATTCGGAGAACAATGGAAGAGTTCCAAAGCATTTTTAAACTTCAGCGGAATTCCGAGAAAAATGGAAGAGTTCCGAAGAATTTTTAAACTTCAGCGGAATTCCGAGAACAATGGAAGAGTTCTGAAGCATTTTTAAACTTCAGTGGAATTTCGAGAACAATGGAAGAGTTCCAAAACATTTTTACTTCAGCAGAATTTCGAGAGCAATGGAAGAGTTCCGAAGCATTTTTAAACATCTGCGGAATTCTGAGAACAATGGAAGACTTCCGAAGCATTTTTAAATTTCAGCGGAATTTCGAGAACAATGGAAGAGTTCCGAAGCATTTTTAAACGTCAGCGGAATTCTGAGAACAATGGAAGAGTTCCGAAGCATTTTTAAACTTCAGCAGAATTCCGAGAACAATGGAGGCGTTCTGAAGCATTTTTAAACGTCAGCAGAATTCTCAGAACAATGGAAGAGTTCCGAAGCATTTTTAAACTTCAGCGGAATTTCGATAACAATGGAAGAGTTCCGATGCATTTTTAAACTTCAGCGGAATTTCGAGAGCAATGGAAGAGTTCCGATGCATTTTCAAATGTCAGCAGAATTCTCAGAACAATGGAAGAGCTCCGAAGCATTTTTAAACTTCAGCGGAATTTCTAGAACAATGGAAGAGTTCCGAAGCATTTTAAAATTTCAGCAGAATTCCGAGAACAGTGGAAGAGTTCCGAAGCAATTTTAAACTTTAGCAGAATTCCGAGAACAATGGAGGCATTCCGAAGCATTTTTAAACGTCAGCGGAATTCTCAGAAAAATGGAAGTGTTCCGAAGCATTTTTAAACTTCAGCAGAATTCCGAGAACAATGGAAGAGTTCCGAAGCATTTTTAAACTTCAGCCGAATTCCGAGAAAAATGGAAGAGTTCCGAAGCATTTTTAAACTTCAGCGGAATTCCGAGAACAATGGAAGAGTTCCGAAGCATTTTAAAATTTCAGCAGAATTCCGAGAACAGTGGAAGAGTTCCGAAGCATTTTTAAACTTCAGCCGAATTTCGAGAACAATGGAAGAGTTCCGAAGCATTTTTAAACGTCAGCGGAATTCTGAGAACAATGGAGGCGTTCTGAAGCATTTTTAAACGTCAGCAGAATTCTCAGAACACTGGAAGAGTTCCGAAGCATTTTTAAACTTCAGCGGAATTCCGAGAAAAATGGAAGAGTTCCGAAGCATTTTTAAACTTCAGAGGAATTCCGAGAACAATGGAAGAGTTCCGAAGCATTTTTAAACGTCAGCGGAATGCCGAGAAAAATGGAAGAGTTCCGAAGCATTTTTAAACTGCAGCGGAATTCCTAGAACAATGGAAGAGTTCTGATGCATTTTTAAACTGCAGCGGAATTCCTAGAACAATGGAAGAGTTCTGATGCATTTTTAAACTGCAGCGGAATTCCTAGAACAATGGAAGAGTTCCGAAGCATTTTTAAACTTCAGCGGAATGCCGAGAACAATGGAAGAGTTCCGACGCATTTTTAAACGTCAGCGGAATTCCGAGAACAATGGAAGAGTTCCGAAGCATTTTTAAACTTCAGCGGAATTCCGACAACAATGGAAGAGTTCCGAAGCATTTTTAAATGTCAGCGGAATGCCGAGAACAATGGAAGAGTTCCGACGCATTTTTAAAAGTCAGCGGAATTCCGAGAACAATGGAAGAGATCTGAAGCATTTTTAAACTTCAGCGGAATTTTGAGAACAATGGAAGAGTTCCGAAGCATTTTTAAACGTCAGCGGAATTCTGAGAACAATGGAAGAGTTCCGAAGCATTTTAAAATTTCAGCAGAATTCCGAGAACAGTGGAAGAGTTCCGAAGCATTTTTAAACTTCAGCCGAATTTCGAGAACAATGGAAGAGTTCCGAAGCATTTTTAAACGTCAGCGGAATTCTGAGAACAATGGAGGCGTTCTGAAGCATTTTTAAACGTCAGCAGAATTCTCAGAACACTGGAAGAGTTCCGAAGCATTTTTAAACTTCAGCGGAATTCCGAGAAAAATGGAAGAGTTCCGAAGCATTTTTAAACTTCAGAGGAATTCCGAGAACAATGGAAGAGTTCCGAAGCATTTTTAAACGTCAGCGGAATGCCGAGAAAAATGGAAGAGTTCCGAAGCATTTTTAAACTGCAGCGGAATTCCTAGAACAATGGAAGAGTTCTGATGCATTTTTAAACTGCAGCGGAATTCCTAGAACAATGGAAGAGTTCTGATGCATTTTTAAACTGCAGCGGAATTCCTAGAACAATGGAAGAGTTCCGAAGCATTTTTAAACTTCAGCGGAATGCCGAGAACAATGGAAGAGTTCCGACGCATTTTTAAACGTCAGCGGAATTCCGAGAACAATGGAAGAGTTGCGAAGCATTTTTAACTTCAGCGGAATGCCGAGAACAATGGAAGAGTTCCGACGCATTTTTAAAGGTCAGCGGAATTCCGAGAACAATGTAAGAGATCTGAAGCATTTTTAAACTTCAGCGGAATTTCGAGAGCAATGGAAGAGTTCCGAAGCATTTTTAAACATCTGCGGAATTCTGAGAACAATGGAAGAGTTCCGAAGCATTTTTAAACCTCAACAGAATTCTGAGAACAATGGAAGAGTTCCGAAGCATTTTTAAACTTTAGCGGAATTCCGAGAAAAATGGAAGTGTTCCGAAGCATTTTTAAACTTCAGCAGAATTCCGAGAACAATGGAAGAGTTCCGAAGCATTTTTAAACTTCTGCGGAATTCCGAGAAAAAAGGAAGAGTTCCGAAGCATTTTTAAATGTCAGCGTAATTCTGAGAACAATGGAAGAGTTCCGAAGTATTTTTAAACGTCATCGGAATGCCGAGAACAATGGAAGAGTTCCAAAGCATTTTTAAACATCAGCGGAATTCCGAGAACAATGGAAGAGTTCTGAAGCATTTTTAAACTTCAGCGGAATTCGGAGAACAATGGAAGAGTTCCAAAGCATTTTTAAACTTCAGCGGAATTCCGAGAAAAATGGAAGAGTTCCGAAGAATTTTTAAACTTCAGCGGAATTCCGAGAACAATGGAAGAGTTCTGAAGCATTTTTAAACTTCAGTGGAATTTCGAGAACAATGGAAGAGTTCCAAAACATTTTTACTTCAGCAGAATTTCGAGAGCAATGGAAGAGTTCCGAAGCATTTTTAAACATCTGCGGAATTCTGAGAACAATGGAAGACTTCCGAAGCATTTTTAAATTTCAGCGGAATTTCGAGAACAATGGAAGAGTTCCGAAGCATTTTTAAACGTCAGCGGAATTCTGAGAACAATGGAAGAGTTCCGAAGCATTTTTAAACTTCAGCAGAATTCCGAGAACAATGGAGGCGTTCTGAAGCATTTTTAAACGTCAGCAGAATTCTCAGAACAATGGAAGAGTTCCGAAGCATTTTTAAACTTCAGCGGAATTTCGATAACAATGGAAGAGTTCCGATGCATTTTTAAACTTCAGCGGAATTTCGAGAGCAATGGAAGAGTTCCGACGCATTTTCAAAGGTCAGCAGAATTCTCAGAACAATGGAAGAGCTCCGAAGCATTTTTAAACTTCAGCGGAATTTCTAGAACAATGGAAGAGTTCCGAAGCATTTTAAAATTTCAGCAGAATTCCGAGAACAGTGGAAGAGTTCCGAAGCAATTTTAAACTTTAGCAGAATTCCGAGAACAATGGAGGCATTCCGAAGCATTTTTAAACGTCAGCGGAATTCTCAGAAAAATGGAAGTGTTCCGAAGCATTTTTAAACTTCAGCAGAATTCCGAGAACAATGGAAGAGTTCCGAAGCATTTTTAAACTTCAGCCGAATTCCGAGAAAAATGGAAGAGTTCCGAAGCATTTTTAAACTTCAGCGGAATTCCGAGAACAATGGAAGAGTTCCGAAGCATTTTAAAATTTCAGCAGAATTCCGAGAACAATGGAAGAGTTCCAAAACATTTTTACTTCAGCAGAATTTCGAGAGCAATGGAAGAGTTCCGAAGCATTTTTAAACATCTGCGGAATTCTGAGAACAATGGAAGACTTCCGAAGCATTTTTAAATTTCAGCGGAATTTCGAGAACAATGGAAGAGTTCCGAAGCATTTTTAAACGTCAGCGGAATTCTGAGAACAATGGAAGAGTTCCGAAGCATTTTTAAACTTCAGCAGAATTCCGAGAACAATGGAGGCGTTCTGAAGCATTTTTAAACGTCAGCAGAATTCTCAGAACAATGGAAGAGTTCCGAAGCATTTTTAAACTTCAGCGGAATTTCGATAACAATGGAAGAGTTCCGATGCATTTTTAAACTTCAGCGGAATTTCGAGAGCAATGGAAGAGTTCCGACGCATTTTCAAATGTCAGCAGAATTCTCAGAACAATGGAAGAGCTCCGAAGCATTTTTAAACTTCAGCGGAATTTCTAGAACAATGGAAGAGTTCCGAAGCATTTTAAAATTTCAGCAGAATTCCGAGAACAGTGGAAGAGTTCCGAAGCAATTTTAAACTTTAGCAGAATTCCGAGAACAATGGAGGCATTCCGAAGCATTTTTAAACGTCAGCGGAATTCTCAGAAAAATGGAAGTGTTCCGAAGCATTTTTAAACTTCAGCAGAATTCCGAGAACAATGGAAGAGTTCCGAAGCATTTTTAAACTTCAGCCGAATTCCGAGAAAAATGGAAGAGTTCCGAAGCATTTTTAAACTTCAGCGGAATTCCGAGAACAATGGAAGAGTTCCGAAGCATTTTAAAATTTCAGCAGAATTCCGAGAACAGTGGAAGAGTTCCGAAGCATTTTTAAACTTCAGCCGAATTTCGAGAACAATGGAAGAGTTCCGAAGCATTTTTAAACGTCAGCGGAATTCTGAGAACAATGGAGGTGTTCTGAAGCATTTTTAAACGTCAGCAGAATTCTCAGAACACTGGAAGAGTTCCGAAGCATTTTTAAACTTCAGCGGAATTCCGAGAAAAATGGAAGAGTTCCGAAGCATTTTTAAACTTCAGAGGAATTCCGAGAACAATGGAAGAGTTCCGAAGCATTTTTAAACGTCAGCGGAATGCCGAGAAAAATGGAAGAGTTCCGAAGCATTTTTAAACTGCAGCGGAATTCCTAGAACAATGGAAGAGTTCTGATGCATTTTTAAACTGCAGCGGAATTCCTAGAACAATGGAAGAGTTCTGATGCATTTTTAAACTGCAGCGGAATTCCCAGAACAATGGAAGAGTTCCGAAGCATTTTTAAACTTCAGCGGAATGCCGAGAACAATGGAAGAGTTCCGACGCATTTTTAAACGTCAGCGGAATTCCGAGAACAATGGAAGAGTTCCGAAGCATTTTTAAACTTCAGCGGAATTCCGACAACAATGGAAGAGTTCCGAAGCATTTTTAAATGTCAGCGGAATGCCGAGAACAATGGAAGAGTTCCGACGCATTTTTAAAAGTCAGCGGAATTCCGAGAACAATGGAAGAGATCTGAAGCATTTTTAAACTTCAGCGGAATTTTGAGAACAATGGAAGAGTTCCGAAGCATTTTTAAACGTCAGCGGAATTCTGAGAACAATGGAAGAGTTCCGAAGCATTTTTAAACTTCAGCGGAATGCCGAGAACAATGGAAGAGTTCCGACGCATTTTTAAACGTCAGCGGAATTCCGAGAACAATGGAAGAGTTCCGAAGCATTTTTAAACTTCAGCGGAATTCCGACAACAATGGAAGAGTTCCTAAGCATTTTTAAATGTCAGCGGAATGCCGAGAACAATGGAAGAGTTCCGACGCATTTTTAAAAGTCAGCGGAATTCCGAGAACAATGGAAGAGATCTGAAGCATTTTTAAACTTCAGCGGAATTTTGAGAACAATGGAAGAGTTCCGAAGCATTTTTAAACTTCAGCGGAATGCCGAGAACAATGGAAGAGTTCCGACGCATTTTTAAACGTCAGCGGAATTCCGAGAACAATGGAAGAGATCTGAAGCATTTTTAAACTTCAGCGGAATTTTGAGAACAATGGAAGAGTTCCGAAGCATTTTTAAACGTCAGCGGAATTCTGAGAACAATGGAAGAGTTCCGAAGCATTTTTAATCTTCAGCGGAATTCCGAGAACAATGGAACAGTTCCGAAGCATTTTTAACTTCAGCAGAATTCAGAGAACAATGGAAGAGTTCCGAAGCATTTTTAAACTTCAGCGGAATTCCGAGAAAAATGGAAGAGTTGCGAAGCATTTTTAACTTCAGCGGAATGCCGAGAACAATGGAAGAGTTCCGACGCATTTTTAAAGGTCAGCGGAATTCCGAGAACAATGTAAGAGATCTGAAGCATTTTTAAACTTCAGCGGAATTTCGAGAGCAATGGAAGAGTTCCGAAGCATTTTTAAACATCTGCGGAATTCTGAGAACAATGGAAGAGTTCCGAAGCATTTTTAAACCTCAACAGAATTCTGAGAACAATGGAAGAGTTCCGAAGCATTTTTAAACTTTAGCGGAATTCCGAGAAAAATGGAAGTGTTCCGAAGCATTTTTAAACTTCAGCAGAATTCCGAGAACAATGGAAGAGTTCCGAAGCATTTTTAAACTTCTGCGGAATTCCGAGAAAAAAGGAAGAGTTCCGAAGCATTTTTAAATGTCAGCGTAATTCTGAGAACAATGGAAGAGTTCCAAAGCATTTTTAAACATCAGCGGAATTCCGAGAACAATGGAAGAGTTCTGAAGCATTTTTAAACTTCAGCGGAATTCGGAGAACAATGGAAGAGTTCCAAAGCATTTTTAAACTTCAGCGGAATTCCGAGAAAAATGGAAGAGTTCCGAAGAATTTTTAAACTTCAGCGGAATTCCGAGAACAATGGAAGAGTTCTGAAGCATTTTTAAACTTCAGTGGAATTTCGAGAACAATGGAAGAGTTCCAAAACATTTTTACTTCAGCAGAATTTCGAGAGCAATGGAAGAGTTCCGAAGCATTTTTAAACATCTGCGGAATTCTGAGAACAATGGAAGACTTCCGAAGCATTTTTAAATTTCAGCGGAATTTCGAGAACAATGGAAGAGTTCCGAAGCATTTTTAAACGTCAGCGGAATTCTGAGAACAATGGAAGAGTTCCGAAGCATTTTTAAACTTCAGCAGAATTCCGAGAACAATGGAGGCGTTCTGAAGCATTTTTAAACGTCAGCAGAATTCTCAGAATAATGGAAGAGTTCCGAAGCATTTTTAAACTTCAGCGGAATTTCGATAACAATGGAAGAGTTCCGATGCATTTTTAAACTTCAGCGGAATTTCGAGAGCAATGGAAGAGTTCCGACGCATTTTCAAAGGTCAGCAGAATTCTCAGAACAATGGAAGAGCTCCGAAGCATTTTTAAACTTCAGCGGAATGTCTAGAACAATGGAAGAGTTCCGAAGCATTTTAAAATTTCAGCAGAATTCCGAGAACAGTGGAAGAGTTCCGAAGCAATTTTAAACTTTAGCAGAATTCCGAGAACAATGGAGGCATTCCGAAGCATTTTTAAACGTCAGCGGAATTCTCAGAAAAATGGAAGTGTTCCGAAGCATTTTTAAACTTCAGCAGAATTCCGAGAACAATGGAAGAGTTCCGAAGCATTTTTAAACTTCAGCCGAATTCCGAGAAAAATGGAAGAGTTCCGAAGCATTTTTAAACTTCAGCGGAATTCCGAGAACAATGGAAGAGTTCCGAAGCATTTTAAAATTTCAGCAGAATTCCGAGAACAATGGAAGAGTTCCAAAACATTTTTACTTCAGCAGAATTTCGAGAGCAATGGAAGAGTTCCGAAGCATTTTTAAACATCTGCGGAATTCTGAGAACAATGGAAGACTTCCGAAGCATTTTTAAATTTCAGCGGAATTTCGAGAACAATGGAAGAGTTCCGAAGCATTTTTAAACGTCAGCGGAATTCTGAGAACAATGGAAGAGTTCCGAAGCATTTTTAAACTTCAGCAGAATTCCGAGAACAATGGAGGCGTTCTGAAGCATTTTTAAACGTCAGCAGAATTCTCAGAACAATGGAAGAGTTCCGAAGCATTTTTAAACTTCAGCGGAATTTCGATAACAATGGAAGAGTTCCGATGCATTTTTAAACTTCAGCGGAATTTCGAGAGCAATGGAAGAGTTCCGACGCATTTTCAAATGTCAGCAGAATTCTCAGAACAATGGAAGAGCTCCGAAGCATTTTTAAACTTCAGCGGAATTTCTAGAACAATGGAAGAGTTCCGAAGCATTTTAAAATTTCAGCAGAATTCCGAGAACAGTGGAAGAGTTCCGAAGCAATTTTAAACTTTAGCAGAATTCCGAGAACAATGGAGGCATTCCGAAGCATTTTTAAACGTCAGCGGAATTCTCAGAAAAATGGAAGTGTTCCGAAGCATTTTTAAACTTCAGCAGAATTCCGAGAACAATGGAAGAGTTCCGAAGCATTTTTAAACTTCAGCCGAATTCCGAGAAAAATGGAAGAGTTCCGAAGCATTTTTAAACTTCAGCGGAATTCCGAGAACAATGGAAGAGTTCCGAAGCATTTTAAAATTTCAGCAGAATTCCGAGAACAGTGGAAGAGTTCCGAAGCATTTTTAAACTTCAGCCGAATTTCGAGAACAATGGAAGAGTTCCGAAGCATTTTTAAACGTCAGCGGAATTCTGAGAACAATGGAGGTGTTCTGAAGCATTTTTAAACGTCAGCAGAATTCTCAGAACACTGGAAGAGTTCCGAAGCATTTTTAAACTTCAGCGGAATTCCGAGAAAAATGGAAGAGTTCCGAAGCATTTTTAAACTTCAGAGGAATTCCGAGAACAATGGAAGAGTTCCGAAGCATTTTTAAACGTCAGCGGAATGCCGAGAAAAATGGAAGAGTTCCGAAGCATTTTTAAACTGCAGCGGAATTCCTAGAACAATGGAAGAGTTCTGATGCATTTTTAAACTGCAGCGGAATTCCTAGAACAATGGAAGAGTTCTGATGCATTTTTAAACTGCAGCGGAATTCCTAGAACAATGGAAGAGTTCTGATGCATTTTTAAACTTCAGCGGAATGCCGAGAACAATGGAAGAGTTCCGACGCATTTTTAAACGTCAGCGGAATTCCGAGAACAATGGAAGAGTTCCGAAGCATTTTTAAACTTCAGCGGAATTCCGACAACAATGGAAGAGTTCCGAAGCATTTTTAAATGTCAGCGGAATGCCGAGAACAATGGAAGAGTTCCGACGCATTTTTAAAAGTCAGCGGAATTCCGAGAACAATGGAAGAGATCTGAAGCATTTTTAAACTTCAGCGGAATTTTGAGAACAATGGAAGAGTTCCGAAGCATTTTTAAACGTCAGCGGAATTCTGAGAACAATGGAAGAGTTCCGAAGCATTTTTAAACTTCAGCGGAATGCCGAGAACAATGGAAGAGTTCCGACGCATTTTTAAACGTCAGCGGAATTCCGAGAACAATGGAAGAGTTCCGAAGCATTTTTAAACTTCAGCGGAATTCCAACAACAATGGAAGAGTTCTGAAGCATTTTTAAATGTCAGCGGAATGCCGAGAACAATGGAAGAGTTCCGACGCATTTTTAAAAGTCAGCGGAATTCCGAGAACAATGGAAGAGATCTGAAGCATTTTTAAACTTCAGCGGAATTTTGAGAACAATGGAAGAGTTCCGAAGCATTTTTAAACTTCAGCGGAATGCCGAGAACAATGGAAGAGTTCCGACGCATTTTTAAACGTCAGCGGAATTCCGAGAACAATGGAAGAGTTCCGAAGCATTTTTAAACTTCAGCGGAATTCCGACAACAATGGAAGAGTTCCGAAGCATTTTTAAATGTCAGCGGAATGCCGAGAACAATGGAAGAGTTCCGACGCATTTTTAAAAGTCAGCGGAATTCCGAGAACAATGGAAGAGATCTGAAGCATTTTTAAACTTCAGCGGAATTTTGAGAACAATGGAAGAGTTCCGAAGCATTTTTAAACGTCAGCGGAATTCTGAGAACAATGGAAGAGTTCCGAAGCATTTTTAATCTTCAGCGGAATTCCGAGAACAATGGAACAGTTCCGAAGCATTTTTAACTTCAGCAGAATTCCGAGAACAATGGAAGAGTTCCGAAGCATTTTTAAACTTCAGCGGAATTCCGAGAAAAATGGAAGAGTTGCGAAGCATTTTTAACTTCAGCGGAATGCCGAGAACAATGGAAGAGTTCCGACGCATTTTTAAAGGTCAGCGGAATTCCGAGAACAATGTAAGAGATCTGAAGCATTTTTAAACTTCAGCGGAATTTCGAGAGCAATGGAATAGTTCCGAAGCATTTTTAAACATCTGCGGAATTCTGAGAACAATGGAAGAGTTCCGAAGCATTTTTAAACCTCAACAGAATTCTGAGAACAATGGAAGAGTTCCGAAGCATTTTTAAACTTTAGCGGAATTCCGAGAAAAATGGAAGTGTTCCGAAGCATTTTTAAACTTCAGCAGAATTCCGAGAACAATGGAAGAGTTCCGAAGCATTTTTAAACTTCTGCGGAATTCCGAGAAAAAAGGAAGAGTTCCGAAGCATTTTTAAATGTCAGCGTAATTCTGAGAACAATGGAAGAGTTCCGAAGTATTTTTAAACGTCATCGGAATGCCGAGAACAATGGAAGAGTTCCAAAGCATTTTTAAACATCAGCGGAATTCCGAGAACAATGGAAGAGTTCTGAAGCATTTTTAAACTTCAGCGGAATTCGGAGAACAATGGAAGAGTTCCAAAGCATTTTTAAACTTCAGCGGAATTCCGAGAAAAATGGAAGAGTTCCGAAGAATTTTTAAACTTCAGCGGAATTCCGAGAACAATGGAAGAGTTCCGACGCATTTTTAAAAGTCAGCGGAATTCCGAGAACAATGGAAGAGATCTGAAGCATTTTTAAACTTCAGCGGAATTTTGAGAACAATGGAAGAGTTCCGAAGCATTTTTAAACTTCAGCGGAATGCCGAGAACAATGGAAGAGTTCCGACGCATTTTTAAACGTCAGCGGAATTCCGAGAACAATGGAAGAGTTCCGAAGCATTTTTAAACTTCAGCGGAATTCCGACAACAATGGAAGAGTTCCGAAGCATTTTTAAATGTCAGCGGAATGCCGAGAACAATGGAAGAGTTCCGACGCATTTTTAAAAGTCAGCGGAATTCCGAGAACAATGGAAGAGATCTGAAGCATTTTTAAACTTCAGCGGAATTTTGAGAACAATGGAAGAGTTCCGAAGCATTTTTAAACGTCAGCGGAATTCTGAGAACAATGGAAGAGTTCCGAAGCATTTTTAATCTTCAGCGGAATTCCGAGAACAATGGAACAGTTCCGAAGCATTTTTAACTTCAGCAGAATTCCGAGAACAATGGAAGAGTTCCGAAGCATTTTTAAACTTCAGCGGAATTCCGAGAAAAATGGAAGAGTTGCGAAGCATTTTTAACTTCAGCGGAATGCCGAGAACAATGGAAGAGTTCCGACGCATTTTTAAAGGTCAGCGGAATTCCGAGAACAATGTAAGAGATCTGAAGCATTTTTAAACTTCAGCGGAATTTCGAGAGCAATGGAAGAGTTCCGAAGCATTTTTAAACATCTGCGGAATTCTGAGAACAATGGAAGAGTTCCGAAGCATTTTTAAACCTCAACAGAATTCTGAGAACAATGGAAGAGTTCCGAAGCATTTTTAAACTTTAGCGGAATTCCGAGAAAAATGGAAGTGTTCCGAAGCATTTTTAAACTTCAGCAGAATTCCGAGAACAATGGAAGAGTTCCGAAGCATTTTTAAACTTCTGCGGAATTCCGAGAAAAAAGGAAGAGTTCCGAAGCATTTTTAAATGTCAGCGTAATTCTGAGAACAATGGAAGAGTTCCGAAGTATTTTTAAACGTCATCGGAATGCCGAGAACAATGGAAGAGTTCCAAAGCATTTTTAAACATCAGCGGAATTCCGAGAACAATGGAAGAGTTCTGAAGCATTTTTAAACTTCAGCGGAATTCGGAGAACAATGGAAGAGTTCCAAAGCATTTTTAAACTTCAGCGGAATTCCGAGAAAAATGGAAGAGTTCCGAAGCATTTTTAAATGTCAGCGGAATGCCGAGAACAATGGAAGAGTTCCGACGCATTTTTAAAAGTCAGCGGAATTCCGAGAACAATGGAAGAGATCTGAAGCATTTTTAAACTTCAGCGGAATTTTGAGAACAATGGAAGAGTTCCGAAGCATTTTTAAACGTCAGCGGAATTCTGAGAACAATGGAAGAGTTCCGAAGCATTTTTAAACTTCAGCGGAATGCCGAGAACAATGGAAGAGTTCCGACGCATTTTTAAACGTCAGCGGAATTCCGAGAACAATGGAAGAGTTCCGAAGCATTTTTAAACTTCAGCGGAATTCCAACAACAATGGAAGAGTTCTGAAGCATTTTTAAATGTCAGCGGAATGCCGAGAACAATGGAAGAGTTCCGACGCATTTTTAAAAGTCAGCGGAATTCCGAGAACAATGGAAGAGATCTGAAGCATTTTTAAACTTCAGCGGAATTTTGAGAACAATGGAAGAGTTCCGAAGCATTTTTAAACTTCAGCGGAATGCCGAGAACAATGGAAGAGTTCCGACGCATTTTTAAACGTCAGCGGAATTCCGAGAACAATGGAAGAGTTCCGAAGCATTTTTAAACTTCAGCGGAATTCCGACAACAATGGAAGAGTTCCGAAGCATTTTTAAATGTCAGCGGAATGCCGAGAACAATGGAAGAGTTCCGACGCATTTTTAAAAGTCAGCGGAATTCCGAGAACAATGGAAGAGATCTGAAGCATTTTTAAACTTCAGCGGAATTTTGAGAACAATGGAAGAGTTCCGAAGCATTTTTAAACGTCAGCGGAATTCTGAGAACAATGGAAGAGTTCCGAAGCATTTTTAATCTTCAGCGGAATTCCGAGAACAATGGAACAGTTCCGAAGCATTTTTAACTTCAGCAGAATTCCGAGAACAATGGAAGAGTTCCGAAGCATTTTTAAACTTCAGCGGAATTCCGAGAAAAATGGAAGAGTTGCGAAGCATTTTTAACTTCAGCGGAATGCCGAGAACAATGGAAGAGTTCCGACGCATTTTTAAAGGTCAGCGGAATTCCGAGAACAATGTAAGAGATCTGAAGCATTTTTAAACTTCAGCGGAATTTCGAGAGCAATGGAATAGTTACGAAGCATTTTTAAACATCTGCGGAATTCTGAGAACAATGGAAGAGTTCCGAAGCATTTTTAAACCTCAACAGAATTCTGAGAACAATGGAAGAGTTCCGAAGCATTTTTAAACTTTAGCGGAATTCCGAGAAAAATGGAAGTGTTCCGAAGCATTTTTAAACTTCAGCAGAATTCCGAGAACAATGGAAGAGTTCCGAAGCATTTTTAAACTTCTGCGGAATTCCGAGAAAAAAGGAAGAGTTCCGAAGCATTTTTAAATGTCAGCGTAATTCTGAGAACAATGGAAGAGTTCCGAAGTATTTTTAAACGTCATCGGAATGCCGAGAACAATGGAAGAGTTCCAAAGCATTTTTAAACATCAGCGGAATTCCGAGAACAATGGAAGAGTTCTGAAGCATTTTTAAACTTCAGCGGAATTCGGAGAACAATGGAAGAGTTCCAAAGCATTTTTAAACTTCAGCGGAATTCCGAGAAAAATGGAAGAGTTCCGAAGAATTTTTAAACTTCAGCGGAATTCCGAGAACAATGGAAGAGTTCCGACGCATTTTTAAAAGTCAGCGGAATTCCGAGAACAATGGAAGAGATCTGAAGCATTTTTAAACTTCAGCGGAATTTTGAGAACAATGGAAGAGTTCCGAAGCATTTTTAAACTTCAGCGGAATGCCGAGAACAATGGAAGAGTTCCGACGCATTTTTAAACGTCAGCGGAATTCCGAGAACAATGGAAGAGTTCCGAAGCATTTTTAAACTTCAGCGGAATTCCGACAACAATGGAAGAGTTCCGAAGCATTTTTAAATGTCAGCGGAATGCCGAGAACAATGGAAGAGTTCCGACGCATTTTTAAAAGTCAGCGGAATTCCGAGAACAATGGAAGAGATCTGAAGCATTTTTAAACTTCAGCGGAATTTTGAGAACAATGGAAGAGTTCCGAAGCATTTTTAAACGTCAGCGGAATTCTGAGAACAATGGAAGAGTTCCGAAGCATTTTTAATCTTCAGCGGAATTCCGAGAACAATGGAACAGTTCCGAAGCATTTTTAACTTCAGCAGAATTCCGAGAACAATGGAAGAGTTCCGAAGCATTTTTAAACTTCAGCGGAATTCCGAGAAAAATGGAAGAGTTGCGAAGCATTTTTAACTTCAGCGGAATGCCGAGAACAATGGAAGAGTTCCGACGCATTTTTAAAGGTCAGCGGAATTCCGAGAACAATGTAAGAGATCTGAAGCATTTTTAAACTTCAGCGGAATTTCGAGAGCAATGGAAGAGTTCCGAAGCATTTTTAAACATCTGCGGAATTCTGAGAACAATGGAAGAGTTCCGAAGCATTTTTAAACCTCAACAGAATTCTGAGAACAATGGAAGAGTTCCGAAGCATTTTTAAACTTTAGCGGAATTCCGAGAAAAATGGAAGTGTTCCGAAGCATTTTTAAACTTCAGCAGAATTCCGAGAACAATGGAAGAGTTCCGAAGCATTTTTAAACTTCTGCGGAATTCCGAGAAAAAAGGAAGAGTTCCGAAGCATTTTTAAATGTCAGCGTAATTCTGAGAACAATGGAAGAGTTCCGAAGTATTTTTAAACGTCATCGGAATGCCGAGAACAATGGAAGAGTTCCAAAGCATTTTTAAACATCAGCGGAATTCCGAGAACAATGGAAGAGTTCTGAAGCATTTTTAAACTTCAGCGGAATTCGGAGAACAATGGAAGAGTTCCAAAGCATTTTTAAACTTCAGCGGAATTCCGAGAAAAATGGAAGAGTTCCGAAGAATTTTTAAACTTCAGCGGAATTCCGAGAACAATGGAAGAGTTCTGAAGCATTTTTAAACTTCAGTGGAATTTCGAGAACAATGGAAGAGTTCCAAAACATTTTTACTTCAGCAGAATTTCGAGAGCAATGGAAGAGTTCCGAAGCATTTTTAAACATCTGCGGAATTCTGAGAACAATGGAAGACTTCCGAAGCATTTTTAAATTTCAGCGGAATTTCGAGAACAATGGAAGAGTTCCGAAGCATTTTTAAACGTCAGCGGAATTCTGAGAACAATGGAAGAGTTCCGAAGCATTTTTAAACTTCAGCAGAATTCCGAGAACAATGGAGGCGTTCTGAAGCATTTTTAAACGTCAGCAGAATTCTCAGAACAATGGAAGAGTTCCGAAGCATTTTTAAACTTCAGCGGAATTTCGATAACAATGGAAGAGTTCCGATGCATTTTTAAACTTCAGCGGAATTTCGAGAGCAATGGAAGAGTTCCGACGCATTTTCAAAGGTCAGCAGAATTCTCAGAACAATGGAAGAGCTCCGAAGCATTTTTAAACTTCAGCGGAATTTCTAGAACAATGGAAGAGTTCCGAAGCATTTTAAAATTTCAGCAGAATTCCGAGAACAGTGGAAGAGTTCCGAAGCAATTTTAAACTTTAGCAGAATTCCGAGAACAATGGAGGCATTCCGAAGCATTTTTAAACGTCAGCGGAATTCTCAGAAAAATGGAAGTGTTCCGAAGCATTTTTAAACTTCAGCAGAATTCCGAGAACAATGGAAGAGTTCCGAAGCATTTTTAAACTTCAGCCGAATTCCGAGAAAAATGGAAGAGTTCCGAAGCATTTTTAAACTTCAGCGGAATTCCGAGAACAATGGAAGAGTTCCGAAGCATTTTAAAATTTCAGCAGAATTCCGAGAACAATGGAAGAGTTCCAAAACATTTTTACTTCAGCAGAATTTCGAGAGCAATGGAAGAGTTCCGAAGCATTTTTACACATCTGCGGAATTCTGAGAACAATGGAAGACTTCCGAAGCATTTTTAAATTTCAGCGGAATTTCGAGAACAATGGAAGAGTTCCGAAGCATTTTTAAACGTCAGCGGAATTCTGAGAACAATGGAAGAGTTCCGAAGCATTTTTAAACTTCAACAGGATTCTGAGAACAATGGAAGAGTTCCGAAGCATTTTTAAACTTTAGCGGAATTCCGAGAAAAATGGAAGTGTTCCGAAGCATTTTTAAACTTCAGCAGAATTCCGAGAACAATGGAAGAGTTCCGAAGCATTTTTAAACTTCTGCGGAATTCCGAGAAAAAAGGAAGAGTTCCGAAGCATTTTTAAATGTCAGCGTAATTCTGAGAACAATGGAAGAGTTCCGAAGTATTTTTAAACGTCATCGGAATGCCGAGAACAATGGAAGAGTTCCAAAGCATTTTTAAACATCAGCGGAATTCCGAGAACAATGGAAGAGTTCTGAAGCATTTTTAAACTTCAGCGGAATTCGGAGAACAATGGAAGAGTTCCAAAGCATTTTTAAACTTCAGCGGAATTCCGAGAAAAATGGAAGAGTTCCGACGCATTTTTAAAAGTCAGCGGAATTCCGAGAACAATGGAAGAGATCTGAAGCATTTTTAAACTTCAGCGGAATTTTGAGAACAATGGAAGAGTTCCGAAGCATTTTTAAACTTCAGCGGAATGCCGAGAACAATGGAAGAGTTCCGACGCATTTTTAAACGTCAGCGGAATTCCGAGAACAATGGAAGAGTTCCGAAGCATTTTTAAACTTCAGCGGAATTCCGACAACAATGGAAGAGTTCCGAAGCATTTTTAAATGTCAGCGGAATGCCGAGAACAATGGAAGAGTTCCGACGCATTTTTAAAAGTCAGCGGAATTCCGAGAACAATGGAAGAGATCTGAAGCATTTTTAAACTTCAGCGGAATTTTGAGAACAATGGAAGAGTTCCGAAGCATTTTTAAACGTCAGCGGAATTCTGAGAACAATGGAAGAGTTCCGAAGCATTTTTAATATTCAGCGGAATTCCGAGAACAATGGAACAGTTCCGAAGCATTTTTAACTTCAGCAGAATTCCGAGAACAATGGAAGAGTTCCGAAGCATTTTTAAACTTCAGCGGAATTCCGAGAAAAATGGAAGAGTTGCGAAGCATTTTTAACTTCAGCGGAATGCCGAGAACAATGGAAGAGTTCCGACGCATTTTTAAAGGTCAGCGGAATTCCGAGAACAATGTAAGAGATCTGAAGCATTTTTAAACTTCAGCGGAATTTCGAGAGCAATGGAATAGTTCCGAAGCATTTTTAAACATCTGCGGAATTCTGAGAACAATGGAAGAGTTCCGAAGCATTTTTAAACCTCAACAGAATTCTGAGAACAATGGAAGAGTTCCGAAGCATTTTTAAACTTTAGCGGAATTCCGAGAAAAATGGAAGTGTTCCGAAGCATTTTTAAACTTCAGCAGAATTCCGAGAACAATGGAAGAGTTCCGAAGCATTTTTAAACTTCTGCGGAATTCCGAGAAAAAAGGAAGAGTTCCGAAGCATTTTTAAATGTCAGCGTAATTCTGAGAACAATGGAAGAGTTCCGAAGTATTTTTAAACGTCATCGGAATGCCGAGAACAATGGAAGAGTTCCAAAGCATTTTTAAACATCAGCGGAATTCCGAGAACAATGGAAGAGTTCTGAAGCATTTTTAAACTTCAGCGGAATTCGGAGAACAATGGAAGAGTTCCAAAGCATTTTTAAACTTCAGCGGAATTCCGAGAAAAATGGAAGAGTTCCGAAGAATTTTTAAACTTCAGCGGAATTCCGAGAACAATGGAAGAGTTCTGAAGCATTTTTAAACTTCAGTGGAATTTCGAGAACAATGGAAGAGTTCCAAAACATTTTTACTTCAGCAGAATTTCGAGAGCAATGGAAGAGTTCCGAAGCATTTTTAAACATCTGCGGAATTCTGAGAACAATGGAAGACTTCCGAAGCATTTTTAAATTTCAGCGGAATTTCGAGAACAATGGAAGAGTTCCGAAGCATTTTTAAACGTCAGCGGAATTCTGAGAACAATGGAAGAGTTCCGAAGCATTTTTAAACTTCAGCAGAATTCCGAGAACAATGGAGGCGTTCTGAAGCATTTTTAAACGTCAGCAGAATTCTCAGAACAATGGAAGAGTTCCGAAGCATTTTTAAACTTCAGCGGAATTTCGATAACAATGGAAGAGTTCCGATGCATTTTTAAACTTCAGCGGAATTTCGAGAGCAATGGAAGAGTTCCGACGCATTTTCAAAGGTCAGCAGAATTCTCAGAACAATGGAAGAGCTCCGAAGCATTTTTAAACTTCAGCGGAATTTCTAGAACAATGGAAGAGTTCCGAAGCATTTTAAAATTTCAGCAGAATTCCGAGAACAGTGGAAGAGTTCCGAAGCAATTTTAAACTTTAGCAGAATTCCGAGAACAATGGAGGCATTCCGAAGCATTTTTAAACGTCAGCGGAATTCTCAGAAAAATGGAAGTGTTCCGAAGCATTTTTAAACTTCAGCAGAATTCCGAGAACAATGGAAGAGTTCCGAAGCATTTTTAAACTTCAGCCGAATTCCGAGAAAAATGGAAGAGTTCCGAAGCATTTTTAAACTTCAGCGGAATTCCGAGAACAATGGAAGAGTTCCGAAGCATTTTAAAATTTCAGCAGAATTCCGAGAACAATGGAAGAGTTCCAAAACATTTTTACTTCAGCAGAATTTCGAGAGCAATGGAAGAGTTCCGAAGCATTTTTACACATCTGCGGAATTCTGAGAACAATGGAAGACTTCCGAAGCATTTTTAAATTTCAGCGGAATTTCGAGAACAATGGAAGAGTTCCGAAGCATTTTTAAACGTCAGCGGAATTCTGAGAACAATGGAAGAGTTCCGAAGCATTTTTAAACTTCAACAGAATTCTGAGAACAATGGAAGAGTTCCGAAGCATTTTTAAACTTTAGCGGAATTCCGAGAAAAATGGAAGTGTTCCGAAGCATTTTTAAACTTCAGCAGAATTCCGAGAACAATGGAAGAGTTCCGAAGCATTTTTAAACTTCTGCGGAATTCCGAGAAAAAAGGAAGAGTTCCGAAGCATTTTTAAATGTCAGCGTAATTCTGAGAACAATGGAAGAGTTCCGAAGTATTTTTAAACGTCATCGGAATGCCGAGAACAATGGAAGAGTTCCAAAGCATTTTTAAACATCAGCGGAATTCCGAGAACAATGGAAGAGTTCTGAAGCATTTTTAAACTTCAGCGGAATTCGGAGAACAATGGAAGAGTTCCAAAGCATTTTTAAACTTCAGCGGAATTCCGAGAAAAATGGAAGAGTTCCGAAGAATTTTTAAACTTCAGCGGAATTCCGAGAACAATGGAAGAGTTCCGACGCATTTTTAAAAGTCAGCGGAATTCCGAGAACAATGGAAGAGATCTGAAGCATTTTTAAACTTCAGCGGAATTTTGAGAACAATGGAAGAGTTCCGAAGCATTTTTAAACTTCAGCGGAATGCCGAGAACAATGGAAGAGTTCCGACGCATTTTTAAACGTCAGCGGAATTCCGAGAACAATGGAAGAGTTCCGAAGCATTTTTAAACTTCAGCGGAATTCCGACAACAATGGAAGAGTTCCGAAGCATTTTTAAATGTCAGCGGAATGCCGAGAACAATGGAAGAGTTCCGACGCATTTTTAAAAGTCAGCGGAATTCCGAGAACAATGGAAGAGATCTGAAGCATTTTTAAACTTCAGCGGAATTTTGAGAACAATGGAAGAGTTCCGAAGCATTTTTAAACGTCAGCGGAATTCTGAGAACAATGGAAGAGTTCCGAAGCATTTTTAATCTTCAGCGGAATTCCGAGAACAATGGAACAGTTCCGAAGCATTTTTAACTTCAGCAGAATTCCGAGAACAATGGAAGAGTTCCGAAGCATTTTTAAACTTCAGCGGAATTCCGAGAAAAATGGAAGAGTTGCGAAGCATTTTTAACTTCAGCGGAATGCCGAGAACAATGGAAGAGTTCCGACGCATTTTTAAAGGTCAGCGGAATTCCGAGAACAATGTAAGAGATCTGAAGCATTTTTAAACTTCAGCGGAATTTCGAGAGCAATGGAAGAGTTCCGAAGCATTTTTAAACATCTGCGGAATTCTGAGAACAATGGAAGAGTTCCGAAGCATTTTTAAACCTCAACAGAATTCTGAGAACAATGGAAGAGTTCCGAAGCATTTTTAAACTTTAGCGGAATTCCGAGAAAAATGGAAGTGTTCCGAAGCATTTTTAAACTTCAGCAGAATTCCGAGAACAATGGAAGAGTTCCGAAGCATTTTTAAACTTCTGCGGAATTCCGAGAAAAAAGGAAGAGTTCCGAAGCATTTTTAAATGTCAGCGTAATTCTGAGAACAATGGAAGAGTTCCGAAGTATTTTTAAACGTCATCGGAATGCCGAGAACAATGGAAGAGTTCCAAAGCATTTTTAAACATCAGCGGAATTCCGAGAACAATGGAAGAGTTCTGAAGCATTTTTAAACTTCAGCGGAATTCGGAGAACAATGGAAGAGTTCCAAAGCATTTTTAAACTTCAGCGGAATTCCGAGAAAAATGGAAGAGTTCCGAAGAATTTTTAAACTTCAGCGGAATTCCGAGAACAATGGAAGAGTTCTGAAGCATTTTTAAACTTCAGTGGAATTTCGAGAACAATGGAAGAGTTCCAAAACATTTTTACTTCAGCAGAATTTCGAGAGCAATGGAAGAGTTCCGAAGCATTTTTAAACATCTGCGGAATTCTGAGAACAATGGAAGACTTCCGAAGCATTTTTAAATTTCAGCGGAATTTCGAGAACAATGGAAGAGTTCCGAAGCATTTTTAAACGTCAGCGGAATTCTGAGAACAATGGAAGAGTTCAGAAGCATTTTTAAACTTCAGCAGAATTCCGAGAACAATGGAGGCGTTCTGAAGCATTTTTAAACGTCAGCAGAATTCTCAGAACAATGGAAGAGTTCCGAAGCATTTTTAAACTTCAGCGGAATTTCGATAACAATGGAAGAGTTCCGATGCATTTTTAAACTTCAGCGGAATTTCGAGAGCAATGGAAGAGTTCCGACGCATTTTCAAAGGTCAGCAGAATTCTCAGAACAATGGAAGAGCTCCGAAGCATTTTTAAACTTCAGCGGAATTTCTAGAACAATGGAAGAGTTCCGAAGCATTTTAAAATTTCAGCAGAATTCCGAGAACAGTGGAAGAGTTCCGAAGCAATTTTAAACTTTAGCAGAATTCCGAGAACAATGGAGGCATTCCGAAGCATTTTTAAACGTCAGCGGAATTCTCAGAAAAATGGAAGTGTTCCGAAGCATTTTTAAACTTCAGCAGAATTCCGAGAACAATGGAAGAGTTCCGAAG
Source organism: Phyllobates terribilis (assembly GCF_046119375.1). Classification (NCBI taxonomy): domain Eukaryota; kingdom Metazoa; phylum Chordata; class Amphibia; order Anura; family Dendrobatidae; genus Phyllobates; species Phyllobates terribilis. The sequence continues at coordinate 436,032 of NW_027363041.1, read as the reverse complement.
CATTTTTAAACTTCAGCCGAATTCCGAGAAAAATGGAAGAGTTCCGAAGCATTTTTAAACTTCAGCGGAATTCCGAGAACAATGGAAGAGTTCCGAAGCATTTTAAAATTTCAGCAGAATTCCGAGAACAATGGAAGAGTTCCAAAACATTTTTACTTCAGCAGAATTTCGAGAGCAATGGAAGAGTTCCGAAGCATTTTTACACATCTGAGGAATTCTGAGAACAATGGAAGACTTCCGAAGCATTTTTAAATTTCAGCGGAATTTCGAGAACAATGGAAGAGTTCCGAAGCATTTTTAAACGTCAGCGGAATTCTGAGAACAATGGAAGAGTTCCGAAGCATTTTTAAACTTCAACAGAATTCTGAGAACAATGGAAGAGTTCCGAAGCATTTTTAAACTTTAGCGGAATTCCGAGAAAAATGGAAGTGTTCCGAAGCATTTTTAAACTTCAGCAGAATTCCGAGAACAATGGAAGAGTTCCGAAGCATTTTTAAACTTCTGCGGAATTCCGAGAAAAAAGGAAGAGTTCCGAAGCATTTTTAAATGTCAGCGTAATTCTGAGAACAATGGAAGAGTTCCGAAGTATTTTTAAACGTCATCGGAATGCCGAGAACAATGGAAGAGTTCCAAAGCATTTTTAAACATCAGCGGAATTCCGAGAACAATGGAAGAGTTCTGAAGCATTTTTAAACTTCAGCGGAATTCGGAGAACAATGGAAGAGTTCCAAAGCATTTTTAAACTTCAGCGGAATTCCGAGAAAAATGGAAGAGTTCCGAAGAATTTTTAAACTTCAGCGGAATTCCGAGAACAATGGAAGAGTTCCGACGCATTTTTAAAAGTCAGCGGAATTCCGAGAACAATGGAAGAGATCTGAAGCATTTTTAAACTTCAGCGGAATTTTGAGAACAATGGAAGAGTTCCGAAGCATTTTTAAACTTCAGCGGAATGCCGAGAACAATGGAAGAGTTCCGACGCATTTTTAAACGTCAGCGGAATTCCGAGAACAATGGAAGAGTTCCGAAGCATTTTTAAACTTCAGCGGAATTCCGACAACAATGGAAGAGTTCCGAAGCATTTTTAAATGTCAGCGGAATGCCGAGAACAATGGAAGAGTTCCGACGCATTTTTAAAAGTCAGCGGAATTCCGAGAACAATGGAAGAGATCTGAAGCATTTTTAAACTTCAGCGGAATTTTGAGAACAATGGAAGAGTTCCGAAGCATTTTTAAACGTCAGCGGAATTCTGAGAACAATGGAAGAGTTCCGAAGCATTTTTAATATTCAGCGGAATTCCGAGAACAATGGAACAGTTCCGAAGCATTTTTAACTTCAGCAGAATTCCGAGAACAATGGAAGAGTTCCGAAGCATTTTTAAACTTCAGCGGAATTCCGAGAAAAATGGAAGAGTTGCGAAGCATTTTTAACTTCAGCGGAATGCCGAGAACAATGGAAGAGTTCCGACGCATTTTTAAAGGTCAGCGGAATTCCGAGAACAATGTAAGAGATCTGAAGCATTTTTAAACTTCAGCGGAATTTCGAGAGCAATGGAATAGTTCCGAAGCATTTTTAAACATCTGCGGAATTCTGAGAACAATGGAAGAGTTCCGAAGCATTTTTAAACCTCAACAGAATTCTGAGAACAATGGAAGAGTTCCGAAGCATTTTTAAACTTTAGCGGAATTCCGAGAAAAATGGAAGTGTTCCGAAGCATTTTTAAACTTCAGCAGAATTCCGAGAACAATGGAAGAGTTCCGAAGCATTTTTAAACTTCTGCGGAATTCCGAGAAAAAAGGAAGAGTTCCGAAGCATTTTTAAATGTCAGCGTAATTCTGAGAACAATGGAAGAGTTCCGAAGTATTTTTAAACGTCATCGGAATGCCGAGAACAATGGAAGAGTTCCAAAGCATTTTTAAACATCAGCGGAATTCCGAGAACAATGGAAGAGTTCTGAAGCATTTTTAAACTTCAGCGGAATTCGGAGAACAATGGAAGAGTTCCAAAGCATTTTTAAACTTCAGCGGAATTCCGAGAAAAATGGAAGAGTTCCGAAGAATTTTTAAACTTCAGCGGAATTCCGAGAACAATGGAAGAGTTCTGAAGCATTTTTAAACTTCAGTGGAATTTCGAGAACAATGGAAGAGTTCCAAAACATTTTTACTTCAGCAGAATTTCGAGAGCAATGGAAGAGTTCCGAAGCATTTTTAAACATCTGCGGAATTCTGAGAACAATGGAAGACTTCCGAAGCATTTTTAAATTTCAGCGGAATTTCGAGAACAATGGAAGAGTTCCGAAGCATTTTTAAACGTCAGCGGAATTCTGAGAACAATGGAAGAGTTCCGAAGCATTTTTAAACTTCAGCAGAATTCCGAGAACAATGGAGGCGTTCTGAAGCATTTTTAAACGTCAGCAGAATTCTCAGAACAATGGAAGAGTTCCGAAGCATTTTTAAACTTCAGCGGAATTTCGATAACAATGGAAGAGTTCCGATGCATTTTTAAACTTCAGCGGAATTTCGAGAGCAATGGAAGAGTTCCGACGCATTTTCAAAGGTCAGCAGAATTCTCAGAACAATGGAAGAGCTCCGAAGCATTTTTAAACTTCAGCGGAATTTCTAGAACAATGGAAGAGTTCCGAAGCATTTTAAAATTTCAGCAGAATTCCGAGAACAGTGGAAGAGTTCCGAAGCAATTTTAAACTTTAGCAGAATTCCGAGAACAATGGAGGCATTCCGAAGCATTTTTAAACGTCAGCGGAATTCTCAGAAAAATGGAAGTGTTCCGAAGCATTTTTAAACTTCAGCAGAATTCCGAGAACAATGGAAGAGTTCCGAAGCATTTTTAAACTTCAGCCGAATTCCGAGAAAAATGGAAGAGTTCCGAAGCATTTTTAAACTTCAGCGGAATTCCGAGAACAATGGAAGAGTTCCGAAGCATTTTAAAATTTCAGCAGAATTCCGAGAACAATGGAAGAGTTCCAAAACATTTTTACTTCAGCAGAATTTCGAGAGCAATGGAAGAGTTCCGAAGCATTTTTACACATCTGCGGAATTCTGAGAACAATGGAAGACTTCCGAAGCATTTTTAAATTTCAGCGGAATTTCGAGAACAATGGAAGAGTTCCGAAGCATTTTTAAACGTCAGCGGAATTCTGAGAACAATGGAAGAGTTCCGAAGCATTTTTAAACTTCAACAGAATTCTGAGAACAATGGAAGAGTTCCGAAGCATTTTTAAACTTTAGCGGAATTCCGAGAAAAATGGAAGTGTTCCGAAGCATTTTTAAACTTCAGCAGAATTCCGAGAACAATGGAAGAGTTCCGAAGCATTTTTAAACTTCTGCGGAATTCCGAGAAAAAAGGAAGAGTTCCGAAGCATTTTTAAATGTCAGCGTAATTCTGAGAACAATGGAAGAGTTCCGAAGTATTTTTAAACGTCATCGGAATGCCGAGAACAATGGAAGAGTTCCAAAGCATTTTTAAACATCAGCGGAATTCCGAGAACAATGGAAGAGTTCTGAAGCATTTTTAAACTTCAGCGGAATTCGGAGAACAATGGAAGAGTTCCAAAGCATTTTTAAACTTCAGCGGAATTCCGAGAAAAATGGAAGAGTTCCGAAGAATTTTTAAACTTCAGCGGAATTCCGAGAACAATGGAAGAGTTCCGACGCATTTTTAAAAGTCAGCGGAATTCCGAGAACAATGGAAGAGATCTGAAGCATTTTTAAACTTCAGCGGAATTTTGAGAACAATGGAAGAGTTCCGAAGCATTTTTAAACTTCAGCGGAATGCCGAGAACAATGGAAGAGTTCCGACGCATTTTTAAACGTCAGCGGAATTCCGAGAACAATGGAAGAGTTCCGAAGCATTTTTAAACTTCAGCGGAATTCCGACAACAATGGAAGAGTTCCGAAGCATTTTTAAATGTCAGCGGAATGCCGAGAACAATGGAAGAGTTCCGACGCATTTTTAAAAGTCAGCGGAATTCCGAGAACAATGGAAGAGATCTGAAGCATTTTTAAACTTCAGCGGAATTTTGAGAACAATGGAAGAGTTCCGAAGCATTTTTAAACGTCAGCGGAATTCTGAGAACAATGGAAGAGTTCCGAAGCATTTTTAATCTTCAGCGGAATTCCGAGAACAATGGAACAGTTCCGAAGCATTTTTAACTTCAGCAGAATTCCGAGAACAATGGAAGAGTTCCGAAGCATTTTTAAACTTCAGCGGAATTCCGAGAAAAATGGAAGAGTTGCGAAGCATTTTTAACTTCAGCGGAATGCCGAGAACAATGGAAGAGTTCCGACGCATTTTTAAAGGTCAGCGGAATTCCGAGAACAATGTAAGAGATCTGAAGCATTTTTAAACTTCAGCGGAATTTCGAGAGCAATGGAAGAGTTCCGAAGCATTTTTAAACATCTGCGGAATTCTGAGAACAATGGAAGAGTTCCGAAGCATTTTTAAACCTCAACAGAATTCTGAGAACAATGGAAGAGTTCCGAAGCATTTTTAAACTTTAGCGGAATTCCGAGAAAAATGGAAGTGTTCCGAAGCATTTTTAAACTTCAGCAGAATTCCGAGAACAATGGAAGAGTTCCGAAGCATTTTTAAACTTCTGCGGAATTCCGAGAAAAAAGGAAGAGTTCCGAAGCATTTTTAAATGTCAGCGTAATTCTGAGAACAATGGAAGAGTTCCGAAGTATTTTTAAACGTCATCGGAATGCCGAGAACAATGGAAGAGTTCCAAAGCATTTTTAAACATCAGCGGAATTCCGAGAACAATGGAAGAGTTCTGAAGCATTTTTAAACTTCAGCGGAATTCGGAGAACAATGGAAGAGTTCCAAAGCATTTTTAAACTTCAGCGGAATTCCGAGAAAAATGGAAGAGTTCCGAAGAATTTTTAAACTTCAGCGGAATTCCGAGAACAATGGAAGAGTTCTGAAGCATTTTTAAACTTCAGTGGAATTTCGAGAACAATGGAAGAGTTCCAAAACATTTTTACTTCAGCAGAATTTCGAGAGCAATGGAAGAGTTCCGAAGCATTTTTAAACATCTGCGGAATTCTGAGAACAATGGAAGACTTCCGAAGCATTTTTAAATTTCAGCGGAATTTCGAGAACAATGGAAGAGTTCCGAAGCATTTTTAAACGTCAGCGGAATTCTGAGAACAATGGAAGAGTTCCGAAGCATTTTTAAACTTCAGCAGAATTCCGAGAACAATGGAGGCGTTCTGAAGCATTTTTAAACGTCAGCAGAATTCTCAGAACAATGGAAGAGTTCCGAAGCATTTTTAAACTTCAGCGGAATTTCGATAACAATGGAAGAGTTCCGATGCATTTTTAAACTTCAGCGGAATTTCGAGAGCAATGGAAGAGTTCCGACGCATTTTCAAAGGTCAGCAGAATTCTCAGAACAATGGAAGAGCTCCGAAGCATTTTTAAACTTCAGCGGAATTTCTAGAACAATGGAAGAGTTCCGAAGCATTTTAAAATTTCAGCAGAATTCCGAGAACAGTGGAAGAGTTCCGAAGCAATTTTAAACTTTAGCAGAATTCCGAGAACAATGGAGGCATTCCGAAGCATTTTTAAACGTCAGCGGAATTCTCAGAAAAATGGAAGTGTTCCGAAGCATTTTTAAACTTCAGCAGAATTCCGAGAACAATGGAAGAGTTCCGAAGCATTTTTAAACTTCAGCCGAATTCCGAGAAAAATGGAAGAGTTCCGAAGCATTTTTAAACTTCAGCGGAATTCCGAGAACAATGGAAGAGTTCCGAAGCATTTTAAAATTTCAGCAGAATTCCGAGAACAATGGAAGAGTTCCAAAACATTTTTACTTCAGCAGAATTTCGAGAGCAATGGAAGAGTTCCGAAGCATTTTTACACATCTGCGGAATTCTGAGAACAATGGAAGACTTCCGAAGCATTTTTAAATTTCAGCGGAATTTCGAGAACAATGGAAGAGTTCCGAAGCATTTTTAAACGTCAGCGGAATTCTGAGAACAATGGAAGAGTTCCGAAGCATTTTTAAACTTCAGCAGAATTCCGAGAACAATGGAGGCGTTCTGAAGCATTTTTAAACGTCAGCAGAATTCTCAGAACAATGGAAGAGTTCCGAAGCATTTTTAAACTTCAGCGGAATTTCGATAACAATGGAAGAGTTCCGATGCATTTTTAAACTTCAGCGGAATTTCGAGAGCAATGGAAGAGTTCCGACGCATTTTCAAATGTCAGCAGAATTCTCAGAACAATGGAAGAGCTCCGAAGCATTTTTAAACTTCAGCGGAATTTCTAGAACAATGGAAGAGTTCCGAAGCATTTTAAAATTTCAGCAGAATTCCGAGAACAGTGGAAGAGTTCCGAAGCAATTTTAAACTTTAGCAGAATTCCGAGAACAATGGAGGCATTCCGAAGCATTTTTAACTTCAGCGGAATGCCGAGAACAATGGAAGAGTTCCGACGCATTTTTAAAGGTCAGCGGAATTCCGAGAACAATGTAAGAGATCTGAAGCATTTTTAAACTTCAGCGGAATTTCGAGAGCAATGGAAGAGTTCCGAAGCATTTTTAAACATCTGCGGAATTCTGAGAACAATGGAAGAGTTCCGAAGCATTTTTAAACCTCAACAGAATTCTGAGAACAATGGAAGAGTTCCGAAGCATTTTTAAACTTTAGCGGAATTCCGAGAAAAATGGAAGTGTTCCGAAGCATTTTTAAACTTCAGCAGAATTCCGAGAACAATGGAAGAGTTCCGAAGCATTTTTAAACTTCTGCGGAATTCCGAGAAAAAAGGAAGAGTTCCGAAGCATTTTTAAATGTCAGCGTAATTCTGAGAACAATGGAAGAGTTCCGAAGTATTTTTAAACGTCATCGGAATGCCGAGAACAATGGAAGAGTTCCAAAGCATTTTTAAACATCAGCGGAATTCCGAGAACAATGGAAGAGTTCTGAAGCATTTTTAAACTTCAGCGGAATTCGGAGAACAATGGAAGAGTTCCAAAGCATTTTTAAACTTCAGCGGAATTCCGAGAAAAATGGAAGAGTTCCGAAGAATTTTTAAACTTCAGCGGAATTCCGAGAACAATGGAAGAGTTCTGAAGCATTTTTAAACTTCAGTGGAATTTCGAGAACAATGGAAGAGTTCCAAAACATTTTTACTTCAGCAGAATTTCGAGAGCAATGGAAGAGTTCCGAAGCATTTTTAAACATCTGCGGAATTCTGAGAACAATGGAAGACTTCCGAAGCATTTTTAAATTTCAGCGGAATTTCGAGAACAATGGAAGAGTTCCGAAGCATTTTTAAACGTCAGCGGAATTCTGAGAACAATGGAAGAGTTCCGAAGCATTTTTAAACTTCAGCAGAATTCCGAGAACAATGGAGGCGTTCTGAAGCATTTTTAAACGTCAGCAGAATTCTCAGAACAATGGAAGAGTTCCGAAGCATTTTTAAACTTCAGCGGAATTTCGATAACAATGGAAGAGTTCCGATGCATTTTTAAACTTCAGCGGAATTTCGAGAGCAATGGAAGAGTTCCGACGCATTTTCAAAGGTCAGCAGAATTCTCAGAACAATGGAAGAGCTCCGAAGCATTTTTAAACTTCAGCGGAATTTCTAGAACAATGGAAGAGTTCCGAAGCATTTTAAAATTTCAGCAGAATTCCGAGAACAGTGGAAGAGTTCCGAAGCAATTTTAAACTTTAGCAGAATTCCGAGAACAATGGAGGCATTCCGAAGCATTTTTAAACGTCAGCGGAATTCTCAGAAAAATGGAAGTGTTCCGAAGCATTTTTAAACTTCAGCAGAATTCCGAGAACAATGGAAGAGTTCCGAAGCATTTTTAAACTTCAGCCGAATTCCGAGAAAAATGGAAGAGTTCCGAAGCATTTTTAAACTTCAGCGGAATTCCGAGAACAATGGAAGAGTTCCGAAGCATTTTAAAATTTCAGCAGAATTCCGAGAACAATGGAAGAGTTCCAAAACATTTTTACTTCAGCAGAATTTCGAGAGCAATGGAAGAGTTCCGAAGCATTTTTACACATCTGCGGAATTCTGAGAACAATGGAAGACTTCCGAAGCATTTTTAAATTTCAGCGGAATTTCGAGAACAATGGAAGAGTTCCGAAGCATTTTTAAACGTCAGCGGAATTCTGAGAACAATGGAAGAGTTCCGAAGCATTTTTAAACTTCAACAGAATTCTGAGAACAATGGAAGAGTTCCGAAGCATTTTTAAACTTTAGCGGAATTCCGAGAAAAATGGAAGTGTTCCGAAGCATTTTTAAACTTCAGCAGAATTCCGAGAACAATGGAAGAGTTCCGAAGCATTTTTAAACTTCTGCGGAATTCCGAGAAAAAAGGAAGAGTTCCGAAGCATTTTTAAATGTCAGCGTAATTCTGAGAACAATGGAAGAGTTCCGAAGTATTTTTAAACGTCATCGGAATGCCGAGAACAATGGAAGAGTTCCAAAGCATTTTTAAACATCAGCGGAATTCCGAGAACAATGGAAGAGTTCTGAAGCATTTTTAAACTTCAGCGGAATTCGGAGAACAATGGAAGAGTTCCAAAGCATTTTTAAACTTCAGCGGAATTCCGAGAAAAATGGAAGAGTTCCGAAGAATTTTTAAACTTCAGCGGAATTCCGAGAACAATGGAAGAGTTCCGACGCATTTTTAAAAGTCAGCGGAATTCCGAGAACAATGGAAGAGATCTGAAGCATTTTTAAACTTCAGCGGAATTTTGAGAACAATGGAAGAGTTCCGAAGCATTTTTAAACTTCAGCGGAATGCCGAGAACAATGGAAGAGTTCCGACGCATTTTTAAACGTCAGCGGAATTCCGAGAACAATGGAAGAGTTCCGAAGCATTTTTAAACTTCAGCGGAATTCCGACAACAATGGAAGAGTTCCGAAGCATTTTTAAATGTCAGCGGAATGCCGAGAACAATGGAAGAGTTCCGACGCATTTTTAAAAGTCAGCGGAATTCCGAGAACAATGGAAGAGATCTGAAGCATTTTTAAACTTCAGCGGAATTTTGAGAACAATGGAAGAGTTCCGAAGCATTTTTAAACGTCAGCGGAATTCTGAGAACAATGGAAGAGTTCCGAAGCATTTTTAATATTCAGCGGAATTCCGAGAACAATGGAACAGTTCCGAAGCATTTTTAACTTCAGCAGAATTCCGAGAACAATGGAAGAGTTCCGAAGCATTTTTAAACTTCAGCGGAATTCCGAGAAAAATGGAAGAGTTGCGAAGCATTTTTAACTTCAGCGGAATGCCGAGAACAATGGAAGAGTTCCGACGCATTTTTAAAGGTCAGCGGAATTCCGAGAACAATGTAAGAGATCTGAAGCATTTTTAAACTTCAGCGGAATTTCGAGAGCAATGGAATAGTTCCGAAGCATTTTTAAACATCTGCGGAATTCTGAGAACAATGGAAGAGTTCCGAAGCATTTTTAAACCTCAACAGAATTCTGAGAACAATGGAAGAGTTCCGAAGCATTTTTAAACTTTAGCGGAATTCCGAGAAAAATGGAAGTGTTCCGAAGCATTTTTAAACTTCAGCAGAATTCCGAGAACAATGGAAGAGTTCCGAAGCATTTTTAAACTTCTGCGGAATTCCGAGAAAAAAGGAAGAGTTCCGAAGCATTTTTAAATGTCAGCGTAATTCTGAGAACAATGGAAGAGTTCCGAAGTATTTTTAAACGTCATCGGAATGCCGAGAACAATGGAAGAGTTCCAAAGCATTTTTAAACATCAGCGGAATTCCGAGAACAATGGAAGAGTTCTGAAGCATTTTTAAACTTCAGCGGAATTCGGAGAACAATGGAAGAGTTCCAAAGCATTTTTAAACTTCAGCGGAATTCCGAGAAAAATGGAAGAGTTCCGAAGAATTTTTAAACTTCAGCGGAATTCCGAGAACAATGGAAGAGTTCTGAAGCATTTTTAAACTTCAGTGGAATTTCGAGAACAATGGAAGAGTTCCAAAACATTTTTACTTCAGCAGAATTTCGAGAGCAATGGAAGAGTTCCGAAGCATTTTTAAACATCTGCGGAATTCTGAGAACAATGGAAGACTTCCGAAGCATTTTTAAATTTCAGCGGAATTTCGAGAACAATGGAAGAGTTCCGAAGCATTTTTAAACGTCAGCGGAATTCTGAGAACAATGGAAGAGTTCCGAAGCATTTTTAAACTTCAGCAGAATTCCGAGAACAATGGAGGCGTTCTGAAGCATTTTTAAACGTCAGCAGAATTCTCAGAACAATGGAAGAGTTCCGAAGCATTTTTAAACTTCAGCGGAATTTCGATAACAATGGAAGAGTTCCGATGCATTTTTAAACTTCAGCGGAATTTCGAGAGCAATGGAAGAGTTCCGACGCATTTTCAAAGGTCAGCAGAATTCTCAGAACAATGGAAGAGCTCCGAAGCATTTTTAAACTTCAGCGGAATTTCTAGAACAATGGAAGAGTTCCGAAGCATTTTAAAATTTCAGCAGAATTCCGAGAACAGTGGAAGAGTTCCGAAGCAATTTTAAACTTTAGCAGAATTCCGAGAACAATGGAGGCATTCCGAAGCATTTTTAAACGTCAGCGGAATTCTCAGAAAAATGGAAGTGTTCCGAAGCATTTTTAAACTTCAGCAGAATTCCGAGAACAATGGAAGAGTTCCGAAGCATTTTTAAACTTCAGCCGAATTCCGAGAAAAATGGAAGAGTTCCGAAGCATTTTTAAACTTCAGCGGAATTCCGAGAACAATGGAAGAGTTCCGAAGCATTTTAAAATTTCAGCAGAATTCCGAGAACAATGGAAGAGTTCCAAAACATTTTTACTTCAGCAGAATTTCGAGAGCAATGGAAGAGTTCCGAAGCATTTTTACACATCTGCGGAATTCTGAGAACAATGGAAGACTTCCGAAGCATTTTTAAATTTCAGCGGAATTTCGAGAACAATGGAAGAGTTCCGAAGCATTTTTAAACGTCAGCGGAATTCTGAGAACAATGGAAGAGTTCCGAAGCATTTTTAAACTTCAACAGAATTCTGAGAACAATGGAAGAGTTCCGAAGCATTTTTAAACTTTAGCGGAATTCCGAGAAAAATGGAAGTGTTCCGAAGCATTTTTAAACTTCAGCAGAATTCCGAGAACAATGGAAGAGTTCCGAAGCATTTTTAAACTTCTGCGGAATTCCGAGAAAAAAGGAAGAGTTCCGAAGCATTTTTAAATGTCAGCGTAATTCTGAGAACAATGGAAGAGTTCCGAAGTATTTTTAAACGTCATCGGAATGCCGAGAACAATGGAAGAGTTCCAAAGCATTTTTAAACATCAGCGGAATTCCGAGAACAATGGAAGAGTTCTGAAGCATTTTTAAACTTCAGCGGAATTCGGAGAACAATGGAAGAGTTCCAAAGCATTTTTAAACTTCAGCGGAATTCCGAGAAAAATGGAAGAGTTCCGAAGAATTTTTAAACTTCAGCGGAATTCCGAGAACAATGGAAGAGTTCCGACGCATTTTTAAAAGTCAGCGGAATTCCGAGAACAATGGAAGAGATCTGAAGCATTTTTAAACTTCAGCGGAATTTTGAGAACAATGGAAGAGTTCCGAAGCATTTTTAAACTTCAGCGGAATGCCGAGAACAATGGAAGAGTTCCGACGCATTTTTAAACGTCAGCGGAATTCCGAGAACAATGGAAGAGTTCCGAAGCATTTTTAAACTTCAGCGGAATTCCGACAACAATGGAAGAGTTCCGAAGCATTTTTAAATGTCAGCGGAATGCCGAGAACAATGGAAGAGTTCCGACGCATTTTTAAAAGTCAGCGGAATTCCGAGAACAATGGAAGAGATCTGAAGCATTTTTAAACTTCAGCGGAATTTTGAGAACAATGGAAGAGTTCCGAAGCATTTTTAAACGTCAGCGGAATTCTGAGAACAATGGAAGAGTTCCGAAGCATTTTTAATCTTCAGCGGAATTCCGAGAACAATGGAACAGTTCCGAAGCATTTTTAACTTCAGCAGAATTCCGAGAACAATGGAAGAGTTCCGAAGCATTTTTAAACTTCAGCGGAATTCCGAGAAAAATGGAAGAGTTGCGAAGCATTTTTAACTTCAGCGGAATGCCGAGAACAATGGAAGAGTTCCGACGCATTTTTAAAGGTCAGCGGAATTCCGAGAACAATGTAAGAGATCTGAAGCATTTTTAAACTTCAGCGGAATTTCGAGAGCAATGGAAGAGTTCCGAAGCATTTTTAAACATCTGCGGAATTCTGAGAACAATGGAAGAGTTCCGAAGCATTTTTAAACCTCAACAGAATTCTGAGAACAATGGAAGAGTTCCGAAGCATTTTTAAACTTTAGCGGAATTCCGAGAAAAATGGAAGTGTTCCGAAGCATTTTTAAACTTCAGCAGAATTCCGAGAACAATGGAAGAGTTCCGAAGCATTTTTAAACTTCTGCGGAATTCCGAGAAAAAAGGAAGAGTTCCGAAGCATTTTTAAATGTCAGCGTAATTCTGAGAACAATGGAAGAGTTCCGAAGTATTTTTAAACGTCATCGGAATGCCGAGAACAATGGAAGAGTTCCAAAGCATTTTTAAACATCAGCGGAATTCCGAGAACAATGGAAGAGTTCTGAAGCATTTTTAAACTTCAGCGGAATTCGGAGAACAATGGAAGAGTTCCAAAGCATTTTTAAACTTCAGCGGAATTCCGAGAAAAATGGAAGAGTTCCGAAGAATTTTTAAACTTCAGCGGAATTCCGAGAACAATGGAAGAGTTCTGAAGCATTTTTAAACTTCAGTGGAATTTCGAGAACAATGGAAGAGTTCCAAAACATTTTTACTTCAGCAGAATTTCGAGAGCAATGGAAGAGTTCCGAAGCATTTTTAAACATCTGCGGAATTCTGAGAACAATGGAAGACTTCCGAAGCATTTTTAAATTTCAGCGGAATTTCGAGAACAATGGAAGAGTTCCGAAGCATTTTTAAACGTCAGCGGAATTCTGAGAACAATGGAAGAGTTCCGAAGCATTTTTAAACTTCAGCAGAATTCCGAGAACAATGGAGGCGTTCTGAAGCATTTTTAAACGTCAGCAGAATTCTCAGAACAATGGAAGAGTTCCGAAGCATTTTTAAACTTCAGCGGAATTTCGATAACAATGGAAGAGTTCCGATGCATTTTTAAACTTCAGCGGAATTTCGAGAGCAATGGAAGAGTTCCGACGCATTTTCAAAGGTCAGCAGAATTCTCAGAACAATGGAAGAGCTCCGAAGCATTTTTAAACTTCAGCGGAATTTCTAGAACAATGGAAGAGTTCCGAAGCATTTTAAAATTTCAGCAGAATTCCGAGAACAGTGGAAGAGTTCCGAAGCAATTTTAAACTTTAGCAGAATTCCGAGAACAATGGAGGCATTCCGAAGCATTTTTAAACGTCAGCGGAATTCTCAGAAAAATGGAAGTGTTCCGAAGCATTTTTAAACTTCAGCAGAATTCCGAGAACAATGGAAGAGTTCCGAAGCATTTTTAAACTTCAGCCGAATTCCGAGAAAAATGGAAGAGTTCCGAAGCATTTTTAAACTTCAGCGGAATTCCGAGAACAATGGAAGAGTTCCGAAGCATTTTAAAATTTCAGCAGAATTCCGAGAACAATGGAAGAGTTCCAAAACATTTTTACTTCAGCAGAATTTCGAGAGCAATGGAAGAGTTCCGAAGCATTTTTACACATCTGCGGAATTCTGAGAACAATGGAAGACTTCCGAAGCATTTTTAAATTTCAGCGGAATTTCGAGAACAATGGAAGAGTTCCGAAGCATTTTTAAACGTCAGCGGAATTCTGAGAACAATGGAAGAGTTCCGAAGCATTTTTAAACTTCAGCAGAATTCCGAGAACAATGGAGGCGTTCTGAAGCATTTTTAAACGTCAGCAGAATTCTCAGAACAATGGAAGAGTTCCGAAGCATTTTTAAACTTCAGCGGAATTTCGATAACAATGGAAGAGTTCCGATGCATTTTTAAACTTCAGCGGAATTTCGAGAGCAATGGAAGAGTTCCGACGCATTTTCAAATGTCAGCAGAATTCTCAGAACAATGGAAGAGCTCCGAAGCATTTTTAAACTTCAGCGGAATTTCTAGAACAATGGAAGAGTTCCGAAGCATTTTAAAATTTCAGCAGAATTCCGAGAACAGTGGAAGAGTTCCGAAGCAATTTTAAACTTTAGCAGAATTCCGAGAACAATGGAGGCATTCCGAAGCATTTTTAAACGTCAGCGGAATTCTCAGAAAAATGGAAGTGTTCCGAAGCATTTTTAAACTTCAGCAGAATTCCGAGAACAATGGAAGAGTTCCGAAGCATTTTTAAACTTCAGCCGAATTCCGAGAAAAATGGAAGAGTTCCGAAGCATTTTTAAACTTCAGCGGAATTCCGAGAACAATGGAAGAGTTCCGAAGCATTTTAAAATTTCAGCAGAATTCCGAGAACAGTGGAAGAGTTCCGAAGCATTTTTAAACTTCAGCCGAATTTCGAGAACAATGGAAGAGTTCCGAAGCATTTTTAAACGTCAGCGGAATTCTGAGAACAATGGAGGTGTTCTGAAGCATTTTTAAACGTCAGCAGAATTCTCAGAACACTGGAAGAGTTCCGAAGCATTTTTAAACTTCAGCGGAATTCCGAGAAAAATGGAAGAGTTCCGAAGCATTTTTAAACTTCAGAGGAATTCCGAGAACAATGGAAGAGTTCCGAAGCATTTTTAAACGTCAGCGGAATGCCGAGAAAAATGGAAGAGTTCCGAAGCATTTTTAAACTGCAGCGGAATTCCTAGAACAATGGAAGAGTTCTGATGCATTTTTAAACTGCAGCGGAATTCCTAGAACAATGGAAGAGTTCTGATGCATTTTTAAACTGCAGCGGAATTCCTAGAACAATGGAAGAGTTCCGAAGCATTTTTAAACTTCAGCGGAATGCCGAGAACAATGGAAGAGTTCCGACGCATTTTTAAACGTCAGCGGAATTCCGAGAACAATGGAAGAGTTCCGAAGCATTTTTAAACTTCAGCGGAATTCCGACAACAATGGAAGAGTTCCGAAGCATTTTTAAATGTCAGCGGAATGCCGAGAACAATGGAAGAGTTCCGACGCATTTTTAAAAGTCAGCGGAATTCCGAGAACAATGGAAGAGATCTGAAGCATTTTTAAACTTCAGCGGAATTTTGAGAACAATGGAAGAGTTCCGAAGCATTTTTAAACGTCAGCGGAATTCTGAGAACAATGGAAGAGTTCCGAAGCATTTTTAAACTTCAGCGGAATGCCGAGAACAATGGAAGAGTTCCGACGCATTTTTAAACGTCAGCGGAATTCCGAGAACAATGGAAGAGTTCCGAAGCATTTTTAACCTTCAGCGGAATTCCAACAACAATGGAAGAGTTCCGAAGCATTTTTAAATGTCAGCGGAATGCCGAGAACAATGGAAGAGTTCCGACGCATTTTTAAAAGTCAGCGGAATTCCGAGAACAATGGAAGAGATCTGAAGCATTTTTAAACTTCAGCGGAATTTTGAGAACAATGGAAGAGTTCCGAAGCATTTTTAAACTTCAGCGGAATGCCGAGAACAATGGAAGAGTTCCGACGCATTTTTAAACGTCAGCGGAATTCCGAGAACAATGGAAGAGTTCCGAAGCATTTTTAAACTTCAGCGGAATTCCGACAACAATGGAAGAGTTCCGAAGCATTTTTAAATGTCAGCGGAATGCCGAGAACAATGGAAGAGTTCCGACGCATTTTTAAAAGTCAGCGGAATTCCGAGAACAATGGAAGAGATCTGAAGCATTTTTAAACTTCAGCGGAATTTTGAGAACAATGGAAGAGTTCCGAAGCATTTTTAAACGTCAGCGGAATTCTGAGAACAATGGAAGAGTTCCAAAGCATTTTTAATCTTCAGCGGAATTCCGAGAACAATGGAACAGTTCCGAAGCATTTTTAACTTCAGCAGAATTCCGAGAACAATGGAAGAGTTCCGAAGCATTTTTAAACTTCAGCGGAATTCCGAGAAAAATGGAAGAGTTGCGAAGCATTTTTAACTTCAGCGGAATGCCGAGAACAATGGAAGAGTTCCGACGCATTTTTAAAGGTCAGCGGAATTCCGAGAACAATGTAAGAGATCTGAAGCATTTTTAAACTTCAGCGGAATTTCGAGAGCAATGGAAGAGTTCCGAAGCATTTTTAAACATCTGCGGAATTCTGAGAACAATGGAAGAGTTCCGAAGCATTTTTAAACCTCAACAGAATTCTGAGAACAATGGAAGAGTTCCGAAGCATTTTTAAACTTTAGCGGAATTCCGAGAAAAATGGAAGTGTTCCGAAGCATTTTTAAACTTCAGCAGAATTCCGAGAACAATGGAAGAGTTCCGAAGCATTTTTAAACTTCTGCGGAATTCCGAGAAAAAAGGAAGAGTTCCGAAGCATTTTTAAATGTCAGCGTAATTCTGAGAACAATGGAAGAGTTCCGAAGTATTTTTAAACGTCATCGGAATGCCGAGAACAATGGAAGAGTTCCAAAGCATTTTTAAACATCAGCGGAATTCCGAGAACAATGGAAGAGTTCTGAAGCATTTTTAAACTTCAGCGGAATTCGGAGAACAATGGAAGAGTTCCAAAGCATTTTTAAACTTCAGCGGAATTCCGAGAAAAATGGAAGAGTTCCGAAGAATTTTTAAACTTCAGCGGAATTCCGAGAACAATGGAAGAGTTCTGAAGCATTTTTAAACTTCAGTGGAATTTCGAGAACAATGGAAGAGTTCCAAAACATTTTTACTTCAGCAGTATTTCGAGAGCAATGGAAGAGTTCCGAAGCATTTTTAAACATCTGCGGAATTCTGAGAACAATGGAAGACTTCCGAAGCATTTTTAAATTTCAGCGGAATTTCGAGAACAATGGAAGAGTTCCGAAGCATTTTTAAACGTCAGCGGAATTCTGAGAACAATGGAAGAGTTCCGAAGCATTTTTAAACTTCAGCAGAATTCCGAGAACAATGGAGGCGTTCTGAAGCATTTTTAAACGTCAGCAGAATTCTCAGAACAATGGAAGAGTTCCGAAGCATTTTTAAACTTCAGCGGAATTTCGATAACAATGGAAGAGTTCCGATGCATTTTTAAACTTCAGCGGAATTTCGAGAGCAATGGAAGAGTTCCGACGCATTTTCAAAGGTCAGCAGAATTCTCAGAACAATGGAAGAGCTCCGAAGCATTTTTAAACTTCAGCGGAATTTCTAGAACAATGGAAGAGTTCCGAAGCATTTTAAAATTTCAGCAGAATTCCGAGAACAGTGGAAGAGTTCCGAAGCAATTTTAAACTTTAGCAGAATTCCGAGAACAATGGAGGCATTCCGAAGCATTTTTAAACGTCAGCGGAATTCTCAGAAAAATGGAAGTGTTCCGAAGCATTTTTAAACTTCAGCAGAATTCCGAGAACAATGGAAGAGTTCCGAAGCATTTTTAAACTTCAGCCGAATTCCGAGAAAAATGGAAGAGTTCCGAAGCATTTTTAAACTTCAGCGGAATTCCGAGAACAATGGAAGAGTTCCGAAGCATTTTAAAATTTCAGCAGAATTCCGAGAACAGTGGAAGAGTTCCGAAGCATTTTTAAACTTTAGCAGATTTCCGAGAACAATGGAGGCGTTCCGAAGCATTTTTAAACATCAGCGGAATTCTCAGAACAATGGAAGTGTTCCGAAGCATTTTTAAACTTCAGCAGAATTCCGAGAACAATGGAAGAGTTCCGAAGCATTTTTAAACTTCAGCGGAATTCCGAGAACAAAGAAAGAGTTCCGAAGCAATTTTGATCTTCAGCGGAATTCCGAGAACAATGGAAGAGTTCTGAAGCATTTTTAAACGTCAGCGGAATGCCGAGAACAATGGAAGAGTTCCGACGCATTTTTAAACGTCAGCGGAATTCCGAGAACAATGGAAGAGATCTGAAGCATTTTTAAACTTCAGCGGAATGCCGAGAACAATGGAAAAGTTCCGACGCATTTTTAAAGGTCAGCGGAATTCCGAGAACAATGTAAGAGATCTGAAGCATTTTTAAACTTCAGCGGAATTTCGAGAGCAATGGAAGAGTTCCGAAGCATTTTTATACATCTGCGGAATTCTGAGAACAATGGAAGAGTTCCGAAGCATTTTTAAACTTCAGCAGAATTCCGAGAACAATGGAGGCATTCCGAAGCATTTTTAAACGTCAGCAGTATTCTCAGAACAATGGAAGAGCTCCAAAGCATTTTTAAACTTCAGCAGAATTCCGAGAAAAATGGAAGAGTTCCGAAGCATTTTTAAACTGCAGCGGAATTCCTAGAACAATGGAAGAGTTCTGATGCATTTTTAAACTTCAGCGGAATTTCTAGAACAATGGAAGAGTTCCGAAGCATTTTAAAATTTCAGCAGAATTCCGAGAACAGTGGAAGAGTTCCGAAGCATTTTTAAACTTTAGCAGAATTCCGAGAACAATGGAGGCGTTCCGAAGCATTTTTAAACGTCAGCGGAATTCTCAGAACAATGGAAGAGTTCTGATGCATTTTTAAACTTCAGGGGAATTTCTAGAACAATGGAAGAGTTCCGAAGCATTTTTAAACATCAGCGGAATTCTGAGAACAATGGAAGAGTTCCGAAGCATTTTTAACTTCAGCAGAATTCCGAGAACAATGGAAGAGTTCCGAAGCATTTTTAAAAGTCAGCGGAATTCCGAGAACAATGGAAGAGATCTGAAGCATTTTTAAACTTCAGCGGAATTTTGAGAACAATGGAAGAGTTCCGAAGCATTTTTAAACGTCAGCGGAATTCTGAGAACAATGGAAGAGTTCCGAAGCATTTTTAAACTTCAGCGGAATGCCGAGAACAATGGAAGATTTCCGACGCATTTTTAAACGTCAGCGGAATTCCGAGAACAATGGAAGAGTTCCGAAGCATTTTTAAACTTCAGCGGAATTCCGACAACAATGGAAGAGTTCCGAAGCATTTTTAAATGTCAGCGGAATGCCGAGAACAATGGAAGAGTTCCGACGCATTTTTAAAAGTCAGCGGAATTCCGAGAACAATGGAAGAGATCTGAAGCATTTTTAAACTTCAGCGGAATTTTGAGAACAATGGAAGAGTTCCGAAGCATTTTTAAACGTCAGCGGAATTCTGAGAACAATGGAAGAGTTCCGAAGCATTTTTAAACTTCAGCGGAATGCCGAGAACAATGGAAGAGTTCCGACGCATTTTTAAACGTCAGCGGAATTCCGAGAACAATGGAAGAGTTCCGAAGCATTTTTAAACTTCAGCGGAATTCCGACAACAATGGAAGAGTTCCGAAGCATTTTTAAATGTCAGCGGAATGCCGAGAACAATGGAAGAGTTCCGACGCATTTTTAAAAGTCAGCGGAATTCCGAGAACAATGGAAGAGATCTGAAGCATTTTTAAACTTCAGCGGAATTTTGAGAACAATGGAAGAGTTCCGAAGCATTTTTAAACGTCAGCGGAATTCTGAGAACAATGGAAGAGTTCCGAAGCATTTTTAATCTTCAGCGGAATTCCGAGAACAATGGAACAGTTCCGAAGCATTTTTAACTTCAGCAGAATTCCGAGAACAATGGAAGAGTTCCGAAGCATTTTTAAACTTCAGCGGAATTCCGAGAAAAATGGAAGAGTTGCGAAGCATTTTTAACTTCAGCGGAATGCCGAGAACAATGGAAGAGTTCCGACGCATTTTTAAAGGTCAGCGGAATTCCGAGAACAATGTAAGAGATCTGAAGCATTTTTAAACTTCAGCGGAATTTCGAGAGCAATGGAAGAGTTCCGAAGCATTTTTAAACATCTGCGGAATTCTGAGAACAATGGAAGAGTTCCGAAGCATTTTTAAACCTCAACAGAATTCTGAGAACAATGGAAGAGTTCCGAAGCATTTTTAAACTTTAGCGGAATTCCGAGAAAAATGGAAGTGTTCCGAAGCATTTTTAAACTTCAGCAGAATTCCGAGAACAATGGAAGAGTTCCGAAGCATTTTTAAACTTCTGCGGAATTCCGAGAAGAAAGGAAGAGTTCCAAAGCATTTTTAAATGTCAGCGTAATTCTGAGAAAAATGGAAGAGTTCCGAAGTATTTTTAAACGTCATCGGAATGCCGAGAACAATGGAAGAGTTCCAAAGCATTTTTAAACATCAGCGGAATTCCGAGAACAATGGAAGAGTTCTGAAGCATTTTTAAACTTCAGCGGAATTCGGAGAACAATGGAAGAGTTCCAAAGCATTTTTAAACTTCAGCGGAATTCCGAGAAAAATGGAAGAGTTCCGAAGAATTTTTAAACTTCAGCGGAATTCCGAGAACAATGGAAGAGTTCTGAAGCATTTTTAAACTTCAGTGGAATTTCGAGAACAATGGAAGAGTTCCAAAACATTTTTACTTCAGCAGAATTTCGAGAGCAATGGAAGAGTTCCGAAGCATTTTTAAACATCTGCGGAATTCTGAGAACAATGGAAGACTTCCGAAGCATTTTTAAATTTCAGCGGAATTTCGAGAACAATGGAAGAGTTCCGAAGCATTTTTAAACGTCAGCGGAATTCTGAGAACAATGGAAGAGTTCCGAAGCATTTTTAAACTTCAGCAGAATTCCGAGAACAATGGAGGCGTTCTGAAGCATTTTTAAACGTCAGCAGAATTCTCAGAACAATGGAAGAGTTCCGAAGCATTTTTAAACTTCAGCGGAATTTCGATAACAATGGAAGAGTTCCGATGCATTTTTAAACTTCAGCGGAATTTCGAGAGCAATGGAAGAGTTCCGACGCATTTTCAAAGGTCAGCAGAATTCTCAGAACAATGGAAGAGCTCCGAAGCATTTTTAAACTTCAGCGGAATTTCTAGAACAATGGAAGAGTTCCGAAGCATTTTAAAATTTCAGCAGAATTCCGAGAACAGTGGAAGAGTTCCGAAGCAATTTTAAACTTTAGCAGAATTCCGAGAACAATGGAGGCATTCCGAAGCATTTTTAAACGTCAGCGGAATTCTCAGAAAAATGGAAGTGTTCTGAAGCATTTTTAAACTTCAGCAGAATTCCGAGAACAATGGAAGAGTTCCGAAGCATTTTTAAACTTCAGCCGAATTCCGAGAAAAATGGAAGAGTTCCGAAGCATTTTTAAACTTCAGCGGAATTCCGAGAACAATGGAAGAGTTCCGAAGCATTTTAAAATTTCAGCAGAATTCCGAGAACAGTGGAAGAGTTCCGAAGCATTTTTAAACTTTAGCAGATTTCCGAGAACAATGGAGGCGTTCCGAAGCATTTTTAAACATCAGCGGAATTCTTAGAACAATGGAAGTGTTCCGAAGCATTTTTAAACTTCAGCAGAATTCCGAGAACAATGGAAGAGTTCCGAAGCATTTTTAAACTTCAGCGGAATTCCGAGAACAAAGAAAGAGTTCCGAAGCAATTTTGATCTTCAGCGGAATTCCGAGAACAATGGAAGAGTTCTGAAGCATTTTTAAACGTCAGCGGAATGCCGAGAACAATGGAAGAGTTCCGACGCATTTTTAAACGTCAGCGGAATTCCGAGAACAATGGAAGAGATCTGAAGCATTTTTAAACTTCAGCGGAATGCCGAGAACAATGGAAAAGTTCCGACGCATTTTTAAAGGTCAGCGGAATTCCGAGAACAATGTAAGAGATCTGAAGCATTTTTAAACTTCAGCGGAATTTCGAGAGCAATGGAAGAGTTCCGAAGCATTTTTATACATCTGCGGAATTCTGAGAACAATGGAAGAGTTCCGAAGCATTTTTTAACTTCAGCAGAATTCCGAGAACAATAGAGGCATTCCGAAGCATTTTTAAACGTCAGCAGTATTCTCAGAACAATGGAAGAGCTCCAAAGCATTTTTAAACTTCAGCAGAATTCCGAGAAAAATGGAAGAGTTCCGAAGCATTTTTAAACTGCAGCGGAATTCCTAGAACAATGGAAGAGTTCTGATGCATTTTTAAACTTCAGCGGAATTTCTAGAACAATGGAAGAGTTCCGAAGCATTTTAAAATTTCAGCAGAATTCCGAGAACAGTGGAAGAGTTCCGAAGCATTTTTAAACTTTAGCAGAATTCCGAGAACAATGGAGGCGTTCCGAAGCATTTTTAAACGTCAGCGGAATTCTCAGAACAATGGAAGAGTTCTGATGCATTTTTAAACTTCAGGGGAATTTCTAGAACAATGGAAGAGTTCCGAAGCATTTTTAAACATCAGCGGAATTCTGAGAACAATGGAAGAGTTCCGAAGCATTTTTAACTTCAGCAGAATTCCGAGAACAATGGAAGAGTTCCGAAGCATTTTTAAACGTCAGCGGAATGCCGAGAACAATGTAAGAGATCTGAAGCATTTTTAAACTTCAGCGGAATTTCGAGAGCAAGGGAAGAGTTCCGAAGCATTTTTAAACATCTGCGGAATTCTGAGAAGAATGGAAGAGTTCCGAAGCATTTTTAACTTCAGCAGAATTCCGAGAACAATGGAAGAGTTCCAAGTATTTTTAAACGTCAGTGGAATTCTGAGAACAATGGAGGCGTTCCGAAGCATTTTTAAACGTGAGCAGAATTCTCAGAACATTGGAAGAGTTCCGAAGCATTTTTAAACTGCAGCGGAATTCCTAGAACAATGGAAGAGTTCCAAAGAATTTTTAAACGTCAGCAGAATGCCGAGAACAATGGAAGAGTTCCGACGCATTTTTAAATGTTAGCGGAATTCTGAGAACAATGGAAGCGATCTGAAGCATTTTTAAACTTCAGCGGAATTTCGAGAACAATGGAAGAATTCCGAAGCATTTTTAAACGTCAGCGTAATTCTGAGAACAATGGAAGAGTTCCGAAGCATTTTTAATCTTCAGCGGAATTCCGAGAACAATGGAACAGTTCCGAAGCATTTTTAACTTCAGCAGAATTCCGAGAACAATGGAAGAGTTCCGAAGCATTTTTAAACTTCAGCAGAATTCCGAGAACAATGGAAGAGTTCCGAAGTATTTTTAAACGTCATCGGAATGCCGAGAACAATGGAAGAGTTCCGACGCATTTTTAAAGGTCAGCGGAATTCCGAGAACAATGTAAGAGATCTGAAGCATTTTTAAACTTCAGCGGAATTTCGAGAGCAATATAAGAGTTCCGAAGCATTTTTATACATCTGCGGAATTCTGAGAACAATGGAAGAGTTCCGAAGCATTTTTAAACTTCAGCAGAATTCCGAGAACAATGGAGGCATCCCGAAGCATTTTTAAACGTCAGCAGTATTCTCAGAACAATGGAAGAGCTCCAAAGCATTTTTAAACTTCAGCAGAATTCCGAGAAAAATGGAAGAGTTCCGAAGCATTTTTAAACTGCAGCGGAATTCCTAGAACAATGGAAGAGTTCTGATGCATTTTTAAACTTCAGCGGAATTTCTAGAACAATGGAAGAGTTCCGAAGCATTTTAAAATTTCAGCAGAATTCCGAGAACAGTGGAAGAGTTCCGAAGCATTTTTAACTTTAGCAGAATTCCGAGAACAATGGAGGCGTTCCGAAGCATTTTTAAACGTCAGCGGAATTCTCAGAACAATGGAAGAGTTCTGATGCATTTTTAAACTTCAGGGGAATTTCTAGAACAATGGAAGAGTTCCGAAGCATTTTTAAACATCAGCGGAATTCTGAGAACAATGGAAGAGTTCCGAAGCATTTTTAACTTCAGCAGAATTCCGAGAACAATGGAAGAGTTCCGAAGCATTTTTAAACGTCAGCGGAATGCCGAGAACAATGTAAGAGATCTGAAGCATTTTTAAACTTCAGCGGAATTTCGAGAGCAAGGGAAGAGTTCCGAAGCATTTTTAAACATCTGCGGAATTCTGAGAAGAATGGAAGAGTTCCGAAGCATTTTTAACTTCAGCAGAATTCCGAGAACAATGGAAGAGTTCCAAGTATTTTTAAACGTCAGTGGAATTCTGAGAACAATGGAGGCGTTCCGAAGCATTTTTAAACTGCAGCGGAATTCCTAGAACAATGGAAGAGTTCCAAAGCATTTTTAAACATCAGCGGAATTCCGAGAACATAGGAAGAGTTCCGATGCATTTTTGATCTTCAGCGGAATTCCGAGAACAATGGAAGAGTTCCGAAGCATTTTTAAACGTCAGCAGAATGCCGAGAACAATGGAAGAGTTCCGACGCATTTTTAAATGTTAGAGGAATTCTGAGAACA
Organism: Phyllobates terribilis; assembly: GCF_046119375.1. Taxonomy (NCBI): domain Eukaryota; kingdom Metazoa; phylum Chordata; class Amphibia; order Anura; family Dendrobatidae; genus Phyllobates; species Phyllobates terribilis. The sequence continues at coordinate 411,842 of NW_027363041.1, read as the reverse complement.
ATGGAAGCGATCTGAAGCATTTTTAAACTTCAGCGGAATTTCGAGAACAATGGAAGAATTCCGAAGCATTTTTAAACGTCAGCGTAATTCTGAGAACAATGGAAGAGTTCCGAAGCATTTTTAATCTTCAGCGGAATTCCGAGAACAATGGAACAGTTCCGAAGCATTTTTAACTTCAGCAGAATTCCGAGAACAATGGAAGAGTTCCGAAGCATTTTTAAACTTCAGCAGAATTCCGAGAACAATGGAAGAGTTCCGAAGTATTTTTAAACGTCATCGGAATGCCGAGAACAATGGAAGAGTTCCGACGCATTTTTAAAGGTCAGCGGAATTCCGAGAACAATGTAAGAGATCTGAAGTATTTTTAAACTTCTGCGGAATTCTGAGAAGAATGGAAGAGTTCCGAAGCATTTTTAACTTCAGCAGAATTCCGAGAACAATGGAAGAGTTCCGAAGTATTTTTAAACGTCAGCGGAATTCTGAGAACAATGGAGGCGTTCCGAAGCATTTTTAAACGTCAGCAGAATTCCGAGAACATTGGAAGAGTTCCGAAGCATTTTTAAACTTCAGCGGAATTCCGAGAAAAATGGAAGAGTTCCGAAGCATTTTTAAACTTCAGCGGAATTCCGAGAACAATGGAAGAGTTCCGAAGCATTTTTAAACGTCAGCGGAATGCCGAGAAAAATGGAAGAGTTCCGAAGCATTTTTAAACTGCAGCGGAATTCCTAGAACAATGGAAGAGTTCTGATGCATTTTTAAACTGCAGCGGAATTCCTAGAACAATGGAAGAGTTCCGAAGCATTTTTAAACTTCAGCGGAATGCCGAGAACAATGGAAGAGTTCCGACCCATTTTTAAACGTCAGCGGAATTCCGAGAACAATGGAAGAGTTCCGAAGCATTTTTAAACTTCAGCGGAATTCCGAGAACAATGGAAGAGTTCCGAAGCATTTTCAAATGTCAGCGGAATGCCGAGAACAATGGAAGAGTTCCGACGCATTTTTAAACGTCAGCGGAATTCCGAGAACAATGGAAGAGATCTGAAGCATTTTTAAACTTCAGCGGAATTTTGAGAACAATGGAAGAGTTCCGAAGCATTTTTAAACGTCAGCGGAATTCTGAGAACAATGGAAGAGTTCCGAAGCATTTTTAATCTTCAGCGGAATTCCGAGAACATAGGAAGAGTTCCGATGCATTTTTGATCTTCAACGGAATTCCGAGAACAATGGAAGAGTTCCGAAGCATTTTTAAACGTCAGCAGAATGCCGAGAACAATGGAAGAGTTCCGACGCATTTTTAAATGTCAGCGGAATTCCGAGAACAATGGAAGCGATCTGAAGCATTTTTAAACTTCAGCGGAATTTCGAGAACAATGGAAGAGTTCCGAAGCATTTTTAAACGTCAGCGTAATTCTGAGAACAATGGAAGCGATCTGAAGCATTTTTAAACTTCAGCGGAATTTCGAGAACAATGGAAGAATTCCGAAGCATTTTTAAACTTCAGCAGAATTCCGAGAACAATGGAAGAGTTCCGAAGTATTTTTAAACGTCATCGGAATGCCGAGAACAATGGAAGAATTCCGACGCATTTTTAAAGGTCAGCGGAATTCCGAGAACAATGTAAGAGATCTGAAGCATTTTTAAACTTCAGCGGAATTTCGAGAGCAATGGAAGAGTTCCGAAGCATTTTTAAACATCTGCGGAATTCTGAGAAGAATGGAAGAGTTCCGAAGCATTTTTAACTTCAGCAGAATTCCGAGAACAATGGAAGAGTTCTGAAGCATTTTTAAACTTCAGCGGAATTTTGAGAACAATGGAAGAGTTCCGAAGCATTTTTAAACGGCAGTGGAATTCTGAGAACAATGGAAGAGTTCCGAAGCATTTTAAAATTTCAGCAGAATTCCGAGAACAGTGGAAGAGTTCCGAAGCATTTTTAAACTTTAGCAGATTTCCGAGAACAATGGAGGCGTTCCGAAGCATTTTTAAACATCAGCGGAATTCTCAGAACAATGGAAGTGTTCCGAAGCATTTTTAAACTTCAGCAGAATTCCGAGAACAATGGAAGAGTTCCGAAGCATTTTTAAACTTCAGCGGAATTCCGAGAACAAAGAAAGAGTTCCGAACCAATTTTGATCTTCAGCGGAATTCCGAGAACAATGGAAGAGTTCTGAAGCATTTTTAAACGTCAGCGGAATGCCGAGAACAATGGAAGAGTTCCGACGCATTTTTAAACGTCAGCGGAATTCCGAGAACAATGGAAGAGATCTGAAGCATTTTTAAACTTCAGCGGAATGCCGAGAACAATGGAAAAGTTCCGACGCATTTTTAAAGGTCAGCGGAATTCCGAGAACAATGTAAGAGATCTGAAGCATTTTTAAACTTCAGCGGAATTTCGAGAGCAATGGAAGAGTTCCGAAGCATTTTTATACATCTGCGGAATTCTGAGAACAATGGAAGAGTTCCGAAGCATTTTTTAACTTCAGCAGAATTCCGAGAACAATGGAGGCATTCCGAAGCATTTTTAAACGTCAGCAGTATTCTCAGAACAATGGAAGAGCTCCAAAGCATTTTTAAACTTCAGCAGAATTCCGAGAAAAATGGAAGAGTTCCGAAGCATTTTTAAACTGCAGCGGAATTCCTAGAACAATGGAAGAGTTCTGATGCATTTTTAAACTTCAGCGGAATTTCTAGAACAATGGAAGAGTTCCGAAGCATTTTAAAATTTCAGCAGAATTCCGAGAACAGTGGAAGAGTTCCGAAGCATTTTTAAACTTTAGCAGAATTCCGAGAACAATGGAGGCGTTCCGAAGCATTTTTAAACGTCAGCGGAATTCTCAGAACAATGGAAGAGTTCTGATGCATTTTTAAACTTCAGGGAAATTTCTAGAACAATGGAAGAGTTCCGAAGCATTTTTAAACATCAGCGGAATTCTGAGAACAATGGAAGAGTTCCGAAGCATTTTTAACTTCAGCAGAATTCCGAGAACAATGGAAGAGTTCCGAAGCATTTTTAAACGTCAGCGGAATGCCGAGAACAATGTAAGAGATCTGAAGCATTTTTAAACTTCAGCGGAATTTCGAGAGCAAGGGAAGAGTTCCGAAGCATTTTTAAACATCTGCGGAATTCTGAGAAGAATGGAAGAGTTCCGAAGCATTTTTAACTTCAGCAGAATTCCGAGAACAATGGAAGAGTTCCAAGTATTTTTAAACGTCAGTGGAATTCTGAGAACAATGGAGGCGTTCCGAAGCATTTTTAAACGTGAGCAGAATTCTCAGAACATTGGAAGAGTTCCGAAGCATTTTTAAACTGCAGCGGAATTCCTAGAACAATGGAAGAGTTCCAAAGCATTTTTAAACGTCAGCAGAATGCCGAGAACAATGGAAGAGTTCCGACGCAGTTTTAAATGTTAGCGGAATTCTGAGAACAATGGAAGCGATCTGAAGCATTTTTAAACTTCAGCGGAATTTCGAGAACAATGGAAGAATTCCGAAACATTTTTAAACGTCAGCGTAATTCTGAGAACAATGGAAGAGTTCCGAAGCATTTTTAATCTTCAGCGGAATTCCGAGAACAATGGAACAGTTCCGAAGCATTTTTAACTTCAGCAGAATTCCGAGAACAATGGAAGAGTTCCGAAGCATTTTTAAACTTCAGCAGAATTCCGAGAACAATGGAAGAGTTCCGAAGTATTTTTAAACGTCATCGGAATGCCGAGAACAATGGAAGAGTTCCGACGCATTTTTAAAGGTCAGCGGAATTCCGAGAACAATGTAAGAGATCTGAAGCATTTTTAAACTTCAGCGGAATTTCGAGAGCAATGGAAGAGTTCCGAAGCATTTTTATACATCTGCGGAATTCTGAGAACAATGGAAGAGTTCCGAAGCATTTTTAAACTTCAGCAGAATTCCGAGAACAATGGAGGCATCCCGAAGCATTTTTAAACGTCAGCAGTATTCTCAGAACAATGGAAGAGCTCCAAAGCATTTTTAAACTTCAGCAGAATTCCGAGAAAAATGGAAGAGTTCCGAAGCATTTTTAAACTGCAGCGGAATTCCTAGAACAATGGAAGAGTTCTGATGCATTTTTAAACTTCAGCGGAATTTCTAGAACAATGGAAGAGTTCCGAAGCATTTTAAAATTTCAGCAGAATTCCGAGAACAGTGGAAGAGTTCCGAAGCATTTTTAACTTTAGCAGAATTCCGAGAACAATGGAGGCGTTCCGAAGCATTTTTAAACGTCAGCGGAATTCTCAGAACAATGGAAGAGTTCTGATGCATTTTTAAACTTCAGGGGAATTTCTAGAACAATGGAAGAGTTCCGAAGCATTTTTAAACATCAGCGGAATTCTGAGAACAATGGAAGAGTTCCGAAGCATTTTTAACTTCAGCAGAATTCCGAGAACAATGGAAGAGTTCCGAAGCATTTTTAAACGTCAGCGGAATGCCGAGAACAATGTAAGAGATCTGAAGCATTTTTAAACTTCAGCGGAATTTCGAGAGCAAAGGAAGAGTTCCGAAGCATTTTTAAACATCTGCGGAATTCTGAGAAGAATGGAAGAGTTCCGAAGCATTTTTAACTTCAGCAGAATTCCGAGAACAATGGAAGAGTTCCAAGTATTTTTAAACGTCAGTGGAATTCTGAGAACAATGGAGGCGTTCCGAAGCATTTTTAAACTGCAGCGGAATTCCTAGAACAATGGAAGAGTTCCAAAGCATTTTTAAACATCAGCGGAATTCCGAGAACATAGGAAGAGTTCCGATGCATTTTTGATCTTCAGCGGAATTCCGAGAACAATGGAAGAGTTCCGAAGCATTTTTAAACGTCAGCAGAATGCCGAGAACAATGGAAGAGTTCCGACGCATTTTTAAATGTTAGAGGAATTCTGAGAACAATGGAAGCGATCTGAAGCATTTTTAAACTTCAGCGGAATTTCGAGAACAATGGAAGAATTCCGAAGCATTTTTAAACGTCAGCGTAATTCTGAGAACAATGGAAGAGTTCCGAAGCATTTTTAATCTTCAGCGGAATTCCGAGAACAATGGAACAGTTCCGAAGCATTTTTAACTTCAGCAGAATTCCGAGAACAATGGAAGAGTTCCGAAGCATTTTTAAACTTCAGCAGAATTCCGAGAACAATGGAAGAGTTCCGAAGTATTTTTAAACGTCATCGGAATGCCGAGAACAATGGAAGAGTTCCGACGCATTTTTAAAGGTCAGCGGAATTCCGAGAACAATGTAAGAGATCTGAAGTATTTTTAAACTTCTGCGGAATTCTGAGAAGAATGGAAGAGTTCCGAAGCATTTTTAACTTCAGCAGAATTCCGAGAACAATGGAAGAGTTCCGAAGTATTTTTAAACGTCAGCGGAATTCTGAGAACAATGGAGGCGTTCCGAAGCATTTTTAAACGTCAGCAGAATTCCGAGAACATTGGAAGAGTTCCGAAGCATTTTTAAACTTCAGCGGAATTCCGAGAAAAATGGAAGAGTTCCGAAGCATTTTTAAACTTCAGCGGAATTCCGAGAACAATGGAAGAGTTCCGAAGCATTTTTAAACGTCAGCGGAATGCCGAGAAAAATGGAAGAGTTCCGAAGCATTTTTAAACTGCAGCGGAATTCCTAGAACAATGGAAGGGTTCTGATGCATTTTTAAACTGCAGCGGAATTCCTAGAACAATGGAAGAGTTCCGAAGCATTTTTAAACTTCAGCGGAATGCCGAGAACAATGGAAGAGTTCCGACCCATTTTTAAACGTCAGCGGAATTCCGAGAACAATGGAAGAGTTCCGAAGCATTTTTAAACTTCAGCGGAATTCCGAGAACAATGGAAGAGTTCCGAAGCATTTTCAAATGTCAGCGGAATGCCGAGAACAATGGAAGAGTTCCGACGCATTTTTAAACGTCAGCGGAATTCCGAGAACAATGGAAGAGATCTGAAGCATTTTTAAACTTCAGCGGAATTTTGAGAACAATGGAAGAGTTCCGAAGCATTTTTAAACATCTGCGGAATTCTGAGAACAATGGAAGAGTTCCGAAGCATTTTTAAACTTCAGCGGAATTCCGAGAAAGATGGAAGTGTTCCGAAGCATTTTTAAACTTCAGCAGAAGTCGGAGAACAATGGAAGAGTTCCGAAGCATTTTTAAACTTCTGCGGAATTCCGAGAAAAATGGAAGAGTTCCGAAGCATTTTTAAACTTCAGCGGAATTCCGAGAACAATGGAAGAGTTCCGAAGCATTTTTAAATGTCAGCAGTATGCCGAGAACAATGGAAGAGTTCCGACGCATTTTTAAACGTCAGCGGAATTCCGAGAACAATGGAAGAGATCTGAAGCATTTTTAAACTTCAGCGGAATTTTGAGAACAATGGAAGAGTTCCGAAGCATTTTTAAACGTCAGCGGAATTCTGAGAACAATGGAAGAGTTCCGAAGCATTTTTAATCTTCAGCGGAATTCCGAGAACAATGGAAGAGTTCCGAAGCATTTTTAAACATCAGCGGAATTCCGAGAACATAGGAAGAGTTCCGATGCATTTTTGATCTTCAGCGGAATTCCGAGAACAATGGAAGAGTTCCGAAGCATTTTTAAACGTCAGCAGAATGCCGAGAACAATGGAAGAGTTCCGACGCATTTTTAAATGTCAGCGGAATTCCGAGAACAATGGAAGCGATCTGAAGCATTTTTAAACTTCAGCGGAATTTCGAGAACAATGGAAGAGTTCCGAAGCATTTTTAAACGTCAGCGTAATTCTGAGAACAATGGAAGAGTTCCGAAGTATTTTTAAACGTCAGCGGAATGCCGAGAACAATGGAAGAGTTCCGAAGCATTTTTAAACATCAGCGGAATTCCGAGAACAATGGAAGAGTTCCGACGCATTTTTAAACGTCAGCGGAATTCCGAGAACAATAGAAGAGATTTGAAGCATTTTTAAACTTCAGCGGAATTTTGAGAACAATGGAAGAGTTCCGAAGCATTTTTAAACGTCAGCGGAATTCTGAGAACAATGGAAGAGTTCAAAAGCATTTTTAATCTTCAGCGGAATTCCGAGAACAATGGAACAGTTCCGAAGCATTTTTAACTTCAGCAGAATTCCGAGAACAATGGAAGAGTTCCGAAGCATTTTTAAACTTCAGCGGAATTCCGAGAAAAATGGAAGAGTTGCGAAGCATTTTTAACTTCAGCGGAATGCCGAGAACAATGGAAGAGTTCCGACGAATTTTTAAAGGTCAGCGGAATTCCGAGAACAATGTAAGAGATCTGAAGCATTTTTAAACTTCAGCGGAATTTCGAGAGCAATGGAAGAGTTCCGAAGCATTTTTAAACATCTGCGGAATTCTGAGAACAATGGAAGAGTTCCGAAGCATTTTTAAACATCTGCGGAATTCTGAGAACAATGGAAGAGTTCCGAAGCATTTTTAAACTTCAGCAGAATTCCGAGAACAATGGAAGAGTTCCGAAGCATTTTTAATCTTCAGTGGAATTCCGAGAACAATGGAAGAGTTCCGAAGCATTTTTAAACATCAGCGGAATTCCGAGATCATAGGAAGAGTTCCGATGCATTTTTGATCTTCAGCGGAATTCCGAGAACAATGGAAGAGTTCCGAAGCATTTTTAAACGTCAGCAGAATGCCGAGAACAATGGAAGAGTTCCGACGCATTTTTAAATGTCAGCGGAATTCCGAGAACAATGGAAGCGATCTGAAGCATTTTTAAACTTCAGCGGAATTTCGAGAACAATGGAAGAGTTCCGAAGCATTTTTAAACGTCAGCGTAATTCTGAGAACAATGGAAGCGATCTGAAGCATTTTTAAACTTCAGCGGAATTTCGAGAACAATGGAAGAGTTCCGAAGCATTTTTAATCTTCAGCGGAATTCCGAGAACAATGGAACAGTTCCGAAGCATTTTTAACTTCAGCAGAATTCCGAGAACAATGGAAGAGTTCCGAAGCATTTTTAAACTTCAGCAGAATTCCGAGAACAATGGAAGAGTTCCGAAGTATTTTTAAACGTCATCGGAATGCCGAGAACAATGGAAGAGTTCCGACGCATTTTTAAAGGTCAGCGGAATTCCGAGAACAATGTAAGAGATCTGAAGCATTTTTAAACTTCAGCGGAATTTCGAGAGCAATGGAAGAGTTCCGAAGCATTTTTAAACATCTGCGGAATTCTGAGAAGAATGGAAGAGTTCCGAAGCATTTTTAACTTCAGCAGAATTCCGAGAACAATGGAAGAGTTCCGAAGTATTTTTAAATGTCAGCAGAATTCTGAGAACAATGGAGGCGTTCCGAAGCATTTTTAAACGTCAGCAGAATTCTCAGAACATTGGAAGAGTTCCGAAGCATTTTTAAACTTCAGCGGAATTCCGAGAAAAATGGAAGAGTTCCGAAGCATTTTTAAACTTCTGCGGAATTCCGAGAACAATGGAAGGGTTCCGAAGCATTTTTAAACGTCAGCGGAATGCCGAGAAAAATGGAAGAGTTCCGAAGCATTTTTAAACTGCAGCGGAATTCCTAGAACAATGGAAGAGTTCTGATGCATTTTTAAACTGCAGCGGAATTCCTAGAACAATGGAAGAGTTCCGAAGCATTTTTAAACTTCAGCGGAATGCCGAGAACAATGGAAGAGTTCCGACGCATTTTTAAACGTCAGCGGAATTCCGAGAACAATGGAAGAGTTCCGAAGCATTTTTAAACTTCAGCGGAATTCCGAGAACAATGGAAGAGTTCCGAAGCATTTTTAAATGTCAGCGGAATGCCGAGAACAATGGAAGAGTTCCGACGCATTTTTAAACGTCAGCGGAATTCCGAGAACAATGGAAGAGATCTGAAGCATTTTTAAACTTCAGCGGAATTTTGAGAACAATGGAAGAGTTCCGAAGCATTTTTAAACGTCAGAGGAATTCTGAGAACAATGGAAGAGTTCCGAAGCATTTTTAATCTTCAGCGGAATTCCGAGAACATAGGAAGAGTTCCGATGCATTTTTGATCTTCAGCGGAATTCCGAGAACAATGGAAGAGTTCCGAAGCATTTTTAAACGTCAGCAGAATGCCGAGAACAATGGAAGAGTTCCGACGCATTTTTAAATGTCAGCGGAATTCCGAGAACAATTGAAGCGATCTGAAGCATTTTTAAACTTCAGCGGAATTTCGAGAACAATGGAAGAGTTCCGAAGCATTTTTAAACGTCAGCGTAATTCTGAGAACAATGGAAGAGTTCCGAACCATTTTTAATCTTCAGCGGAATTCCGAGAACAATGGAACAGTTCCGAAGCATTTTTAACTTCAGCAGAATTCCGAGAACAATGGAAGAGTTCCGAAGCATTTTTAAACTTCAGCAGAATTCCGAGAACAATGGAAGAGTTCCGAAGTATTTTTAAATGTCATCGGAATGCCGAGATCAATGGAAGAGTTCCGACGCATTTTTAATGGTCAGCGGAATTCCGAAAACAATGTAAGAGATCTGAAGCATTTTTAAACTTCAGCGGAATTTCGAGAGCAATGGAAGAGTTGCGAAGCATTTTTAACTTCAGCGGAATGCCGAGAACAATGGAAGAGTTCCGACGCATTTTTAAAGGTCAGCGGAATTCCGAGAACAATGTAAGAGATCTGAAGCATTTTTAAACTTCAGCGGAATTTCGAGAGCAATGGAAGAGTTCCGAAGCATTTTTAAACATCTGCGGAATTCTGAGAACAATGGAAGAGTTCCGAAGCATTTTTAAACTTCAGCAGAATTCCGAGAACAATGGAAGAGTTCCGAAGCATTTTTAAACTTCAGCGGAATTCCGAGAAAGATGGAAGTGTTCCGAAGCATTTTTAAACTTCAGCAGAAGTCGGAGAACAATGGAAGAGTTCCGACGCATTTTTAAACGTCAGCGGAATTCCGAGAACAATGGAAGAGATCTGAAGCATTTTTAAACTTCAGCGGAATTTTGAGAACAATGGAAGAGTTCCGAAGCATTTTTAAACGTCAGCAGAATTCCGAGAACAATGGAAGAGTTCCGAAGCATTTTTAAACTTCAGCGGAATTCCGAGAAAGATGGAAGTGTTCCAAAGCATTTTTAAACTTCAGCAGAAGTCGGAGAACAATGGAAGAGTTCCGAAGCATTTTTAAACTTCAGCGGAATTCCGAGAAAGATGGAAGTGTTCCGAAGCATTTTTAAACTTCAGCAGAAGTCGGAGAACAATGGAAGAGTTCCGAAGCATTTTTAAACTTCAGTGGAATTCCGAGAACAATGGAAGAGTTCCGAAGCATTTTTAAATGTCAGCAGTATGCCGAGAACAATGGAAGAGTTCCGACGCATTTTTAAACGTCAGCGGAATTCCGAGAACAATGGAAGAGATCTGAAGCATTTTTAAACTTCAGCGGAATTTTGAGAACAATGGAAGAGTTCCGAAGCATTTTTAAACGTCAGCGGAATTCTGAGAACAATGGAAGAGTTCCGAAGCATTTTTAATCTTCAGCGGAATTCCGAGAACAATGGAAGAGTTCCGAAGCATTTTTAAACATCAGCGGAATTCCGAGAACATAGGAAGAGTTCCCATGCATTTTTGATCTTCAGCGGAATTCCGAGAACAATGGAAGAGTTCAGAAGCATTTTTAAACGTCAGCAGAATGCCGAGAACAATGGAAGAGTTCCGACGCATTTTTAAATGTCAGCGGAATTCTGAGAACAATGGAAGAGTTCCAAAGCATTTTTAATCTTCAGCGGAATTCCGAGAACAATGGAACAGTTACGAAGCATTTTTAACTTCAGCAGAATTCCGAGAACAATGGAAGAGTTCCGAAGCATTTTTAAACTTCAGCGGAATTCCGAGAACAATGGAAGAGTTCCAAAGCATTTTTAAACATCAGCGGAATTCCGAGAACATAGGAAGAGTTCCGATGCATTTTTGATCTTCAGCGGAATTCCAAGAACAATGGAAGAGTTCCGAAGCATTTTTAAACGTCAGCATAATGCCGAGAACAATGGAAGAGTTCCGACGCATTTTTAAATGTCAGCGGAATTCCGAGAACAATGGAAGCGATCTGAAGCATTTTTAAACTTCAGCGGAATTTCGAGAACAATGGAAGAGTTCCGAAGCATTTTTAAACGTCAGCGTAATTCTGAGAACAATGGAAGAGTTCCGAAGCATTTTTAATCTTCAGCGGAATTCCGAGAACAATGGAACAGTTTCGAAGCATTTTTAACTTCAGCAGATTTCCGAGAACAATGGAAGAGTTCCGAAGCATTTTTAAACTTCAGCAGAATTCCGAGAACAATGGAAGAGTTCCGAAGTATTTTTAAACGTCATCGGAATCCCGAGAACAATGGAAGAGTTCCGACGCATTTTTAATGGTCAGCGGAATTCCGAGAACAATGTAAGAGATCCAAAGCATTTTTAAACTTCAGCGGAATTTCGAGAGCAATGGAAGAGTTCCGAAGCATTTTTAAACATCTGCGGAATTCTGAGAAGAATGGAAGAGTTCCGAAGCATTTTTAACTTCAGCAGAATTCCGAGAACAATGGAAGAGTTCCGAAGTATTTTTAAACGTCAGCGGAATGCCGAGAACAATGGAAGAGTTCCGAAGCATTTTTAAACATCAGCGGAATTCCGAGAACAATGGAAGAGTTCTGAAGCATTTTTAAACTTCAGCGGAATTTCGAGAACAATGGAAGAGTTCCGACGCATTTTTAAACGTCTGCGGAATTCTGAGAACAATGGAGGCGTTCCGAAGCATTTTTAAACGTCAGCAGAATTCTCAGAACATTGGAAGAGTTCCGAAGCATTTTTAAACTTCAGCTGAATTCCGAGAAAAATGGAAGAGTTCCGAAGCATTTTTAAACTTCAGCGGAATTCCGAGAACAATGGAAGAGTTCCGAAGCATTTTTAAACGTCAGCGGAATTCCGAGAACAATGGAAGAGTTCCGAAGCATTTTTAAACTTCAGCGGAATTCCGAGAACAATGGAAGAGTTCCAAAGCATTTTTAAATGTCAGCGGAATGCCGAGAACAATGGAAGAGTTCCAACGCATTTTTAAACGTCAGCGGAATTCCGAGAACAATGGAAGAGATCTGAAGCATTTTTAAACTTCAGCGGAATTTTGAGAACAATGGAAGAGTTCCGAAGCATTTTTAAACGTCAGCGGAATTCTGAGAACAATGGAAGAGTTCCAAAACATTTTTAATCTTCAGCGGAATTCCGAGAACAATGGAACAGTTCCGAAGCATTTTTAACTTCAGCAGAATTCCGAGAACAATGGAAGAGTTCCGATGCATTTTTGATCTTCAGCGGAATTCCAAGAACAATGGAAGAGTTCCGAAGCATTTTTAAACGTCAGCAGAATGCCGAGAACAATGGAAGAGTTCCGACGCATTTTTAAATGTCAGCGGAATTCCGAGAACAATGGAAGCGATCTGAAGCATTTTTAAACTTCAGCGGAATTTCGAGAACAATGGAAGAGTTCCGAAGCATTTTTAAACGTCAGCGTAATTCTGAGAACAATGGAAGAGTTCCGAAGCATTTTTAATCTTCAGCGGAATTCCGAGAACAATGGAACAGTTCCAAAGCATTTTTAACTTCAGCAGAATTCCGAGAACAATGGAAGAGTTCCGAAGCATTTTTAAACTTCAGCAGAATTCCGAGAACAATGGAAGAGTTCCGAAGTATTTTTAAACGTCATCGGAATGCCGAGAACAATGGAAGAGTTCACACGCATTTTTAATGGTCAGCGGAATTCCGAGAACAATGTAAGAGATCTGAAGCATTTTTAAACTTCAGCGGAATTTCGAGAGCAATGGAAGAGTTCCGAAGCATTTTTAAACATCTGCGGAATTCTGAGAAGAATGGAAGAGTTCCGAAGCATTTTTAAACGTCAGCGGAATTCCGAGAACAATGGAAGAGATCTGAAGCATTTTTAAACTTCAGCGGAATTTTGAGAACAATGGAAGAGTTCCGAAGCATTTTTAAACGTCAGCGGAATTCTGAGAACAATGGAAGAGTTCCAAAGCATTTTTAATCTTCAGCGGAATTCCGAGAACAATGGAACAGTTCCGAAGCATTTTTAACTTCAGCAGAATTCCGAGAACAATGGAAGAGTTCCGAAGCATTTTTAAACTTCAGCGGAATTCCGAGAAAAATGGAAGAGTTGCGAAGCATTTTTAACTTCAGCGGAATGCCGAGAACAATGGAAGAGTTCCGACGCATTTTTAAAGGTCAGCGGAATTCCGAGAACAATGTAAGAGATCTGAAGCATTTTTAAACGTCAGCGGAATTCCGAGAACAATGGAAGAGATCTGAAGCATTTTTAAACTTCAGCGGAATTTTGAGAACAATGGAAGAGTTCCGAAGCATTTTTAAACGTCAGCGGAATTCTGAGAACAATGGAAGAGTTCCGAAGCATTTTTAATCTTCAGCGGAATTCCGAGAACAATGGAAGAGTTCCGAAGCATTTTTAAACATCAGCGGAATTCCGAGAACATAGGAAGAGTTCCGATGCATTTTTGATCTTCAGCGGAATTCCAAGAACAATGGAAGAGTTCCGAAGCATTTTTAAACGTCAGCAGAATGCCGAGAACAATGGAAGAGTTCCGACGCATTTTTAAATGTCAGCGGAATTCCGAGAACAATGGAAGCGATCTGAAGCATTTTTAAACTTCAGCGGAATTTCGAGAACAATGGAAGAGTTCCGAAGCATTTTTAAACGTCAGCGTAATTCTGAGAACAATGGAAGAGTTCCGAAGCATTTTTAATCTTCAGCGGAATTCCGAGAACAATGGAACAGTTCCGAAGCATTTTAAACTTCAGCAGAATTCCGAGAACAATGGAAGAGTTCCGAAGCATTTTTAAACTTCAGCAGAATTCCGAGAACAATGGAAGAGTTCCGAAGTATTTTTAAACGTCATCGGAATGCCGAGAACAATGGAAGAGTTCCGATGCATTTTTAATGGTCAGCGGAATTCCGAGAACAATGTAAGAGATCTGAAGCATTTTTAAACTTCAGCGGAATTTCGAGAGCAATGGAAGAGTTCCGAAGCATTTTTAAACATCTGCGGAATTCTGAGAAGAATGGAAGAGTTCCGAAGCATTTTTAACTTCAGCAGAATTCCGAGAACAATGGAAGAGTTCCGAAGTATTTTTAAACGTCAGCGGAATGCCGAGAACAATGGAAGAGTTCCGAAGCATTTTTAAACATCAGCGGAATTCCGAGAACAATGGAAGAGTTCTGAAGCATTTTTAAACTTCAGCGGAATTTCGAGAACAATGGAAGAGTTCTGAAGCATTTTTAAACGTCAGCGGAATTCTGAGAACAATGGAGGCGTTCCGAAGCATTTTTAAACGTCAGCAGAATTCTCAGAACATTGAAAGAGTTCCGAAGCATTTTTAAACTTCAGCGGAATTCCGAGAAAAATGGAAGAGTTCCGAAGCATTTTTAAACTTCAGCGGAATTCCGAGAACAATGGAAGAGTTCCGAAGCATTTTTAAACGTCAGCGGAATTCCGAGAACAATGGAAGAGTTCCGAAGCATTTTTAAACTTCAGCGGAATTCCGAGAACAATGGAAGAGTTCCGAAGCATTTTTAAATGTCAGCGGAATGCCGAGAACAATGGAAGAGATCTGAAGCATTTTTAAACTTCAGCGGAATTTTGAGAACAATGGAAGAGTTCCGAAGCATTTTTAAACGTCAGCGGAATTCTGAGAACAATGGAAGAGTTCCAAAGCATTTTTAATCTTCAGCGGAATTCCGAGAACAATGGAACAGTTCCGAAGCATTTTTAACTTCAGCAGAATTCCGAGAACAATGGAAGAGTTCCAAAGCATTTTTAAACTTCAGCGGAATTCCGAGAAAAATGGAAGAGTTGCGAAGCATTTTTAACTTCAGCGGAATGCCGAGAACAATGGAAGAGTTCCGACGCATTTTTAATGGTCAGCGGAATTCCGAGAACAATGTAAGAGATCTGAAGCATTTTTAAACTTCAGCGGAATTTCGAGAGCAATGGAAGAGTTCCGAAGCATTTTTAAACATCTGCGGAATTCTGAGAACAATGGAAGAGTTCCGAAGCATTTTTAAACTTCAGCAGAATTCCGAGAACAATGGAAGGGTTCCGAAGCATTTTTAAACTTCAGCGGAATTCCGAGAAAGATGGAAGTGTTCCGAAGCATTTTTAAGCTTCAGCAGAATTCCGAGAACAATGGAAGAGTTCCGAAGCATTTTTAAACTTCTGCGGAATTCCGAGAAAAATGGAAGAGTTCCGAAGCATTTTTAAACTTCAGCGGAATTCCGAGAACAATGGAAGAGTTCCGAAGCATTTTTAAACGTCAGCAGTATGCCGAGAACAATGGAAGAGTTCCGAAGCATTTTTAAACGTCAGCAGTATGCCGAGAACAATGGAAGAGTTCCGATGCATTTTTAAATGTCAGCGGAATTCCGAGAACAATGGAAGAGATCTGAAGCATTTTTAAACTTCAGCGGAATTTTGAGAACAATGGAAGAGTTCCGAAGCATTTTTAAACGTCAGCGGATTTCTGAGAACGATGGAAGAGTTCCGAAGCATTTTTAAACATCAGCGGAATTCCGAGAACATAGGAAGAGTTCCGATGCATTTTTGATCTTCAGCGGAATTCCGAGAACAATGGAAGAGTTCCGAAGCATTTTTAAACGTCAGCAGAATGCCGAGAACAATGGAAGAGTTCCGAAGCATTTTTAAACATCTGCGGAATTCTGAGAATGGAAGTTCCGAAGCATTTTTAACTTCAGCAGAATTCCGAGAAAAATGGAAGAGTTCCGAAGTATTTTTAAACGTCAGCGGAATGCCGAGAACAATGGAAGAGTTCCGAAGCATGTTTAAACATCAGCGGAATTCCGAGAACAATGGAAGAGTTCTGAAGCATTTTTAAACTTCAGCGGAATTTCGAGAACAATGGAAGAGTTCCGACGCATTTTTAAACGTCAGCGGAATTCTGAGAACAATGGAGGCGTTCCAAAGCATTTTTAAACGTCAGCAGAATTCTCAGAACATTGGAAGAGTTCCGAAGCATTTTTAAACTTCAGCGGAATTCCGAGAAAAATGGAAGAGTTCCGAAGCATTTTTAAACGTCAGCGGAATTCCGAGAACAATGGAAGAGTTCCGAAGCATTTTTAAACTTCAGCGGAATTCCGAGAACAATGGAAGAGTTCCGAAGCATTTTTAAATGTCAGCGGAATGCCGAGAACAATGGAAGAGTTCCGACGCATTTTTAAACGTCAGCGGAATTCCGAGAACAATGGAAGAGATCTGAAGCATTTTTAAACTTCAGCGGAATTTTGAGAACAATGGAAGAGTTCCGAAGCATTTTTAAACGTCAGCGGAATTCTGAGAACAATGGAAGAGTTCCAAAGCATTTTTAATCTTCAGCGGAATTCCGAGAACAATGGAACAGTTCCGAAGCATTTTTAACTTCAGCAGAATTCCGAGAACAATGGAAGAGTTCCGAAGCATTTTTAAACTTCAGCGGAATTCCGAGAAAAATGGAAGAGTTGCGAAGCATTTTTAACTTCAGCGGAATGCCGAGAACAATGGAAGAGTTCCGACGCATTTTTAAAGGTCAGCGGAATTCCGAGAACAATGTAAGAGATCTGAAGCATTTTTAAACTTCAGCGGAATTTCGAGAGCAATGGAAGAGTTCCGAAGCATTTTTAAACATCTGCGGAATTCTGAGAACAATGGAAGAGTTCCGAAGCATTTTTAAACTTCAGCAGAATTCCGAGAACAATGGAAGAGTTCCGAAGCATTTTTAAACTTCAGCGGAATTCCGAGAAAGATGGAAGTGTTCCGAAGCATTTTTAAACTTCAGCAGAATTCCGAGAACAATGGAAGAGTTCCGAAGCATTTTTAAACTTCTGCGGAATTCCGAGAAAAATGGAAGAGTTCCGAAGCATTTTTAAACTTCAGCGGAATTCCGAGAACAATGGAAGAGTTCCGAAGCAGTTTTAAACGTCAGCGGAATTCCGAGAACAATGGAAGAGATCTGAAGCATTTTTAAACTTCAGCGGAATTTTGAGAACAATGGAAGAGTTCCGAAGCATTTTTAAACGTCAGCGGAATTCTGAGAACAATGGAAGAGTTCCGAAGCATTTTTAATCTTCAGCGGAATTCCGAGAACAATGGAAGAGTTCCGAAGCATTTTTAAACATCAGCGGAATTCCGAGAACATAGGAAGAGTTCCGATGCATTTTTGATCTTCAGCGGAATTCCAAGAACAATGGAAGAGTTCCGAAGCATTTTTAAACGTCAGCAGAATGCCGAGAACAATGGAAGAGTTCCGACGCATTTTTAAATGTCAGCGGAATTCCGAGAACAATGGAAGCGATCTGAAGCATTTTTAAACTTCAGCGGAATTTCGAGAACAATGGAAGAGTTCCGAAGCATTTTTAAACGTCAGCGTAATTCTGAGAACAATGGAAGAGTTCCGAAGCATTTTTAATCTTCAGCGGAATTCCGAGAACAATGGAACAGTTCCGAAGCATTTTAAACTTCAGCAGAATTCCGAGAACAATGGAAGAGTTCCGAAGCATTTTTAAACTTCAGCAGAATTCCGAGAACAATGGAAGAGTTCCGAAGTATTTTTAAACGTCATCGGAATGCCGAGAACAATGGAAGAGTTCCGATGCATTTTTAATGGTCAGCGGAATTCCGAGAACAATGTAAGAGATCTGAAGCATTTTTAAACTTCAGCGGAATTTCGAGAGCAATGGAAGAGTTCCGAAGCATTTTTAAACATCTGCGGAATTCTGAGAAGAATGGAAGAGTTCCGAAGCATTTTTAACTTCAGCAGAATTCCGAGAACAATGGAAGAGTTCCGAAGTATTTTTAAACGTCAGCGGAATGCCGAGAACAATGGAAGAGTTCCGAAGCATTTTTAAACATCAGCGGAATTCCGAGAACAATGGAAGAGTTCTGAAGCATTTTTAAACTTCAGCGGAATTTCGAGAACAATGGAAGAGTTCCGACGCATTTTTAAACGTCAGCGGAATTCTGAGAACAATGGAGGCGTTCCGAAGCATTTTTAAACGTCAGCAGAATTCTCAGAACATTGGAAGAGTTCCGAAGCATTTTTAAACTTCAGCGGAATTCCGAGAAAAATGGAAGAGTTCCGAAGCATTTTTAAACTTCAGCGGAATTCCGAGAACAATGGAAGAGTTCCGAAGCATTTTTAAACGTCAGCGGAATTCCGAGAACAATGGAAGAGTTCCGAAGCATTTTTAAACTTCAGCGGAATTCCGAGAACAATGGAAGAGTTCCGAAGCATTTTTAAATGTCAGCGGAATGCCGAGAACAATGGAAGAGATCTGAAGCATTTTTAAACTTCAGCGGAATTTTGAGAACAATGGAAGAGTTCCGAAGCATTTTTAAACGTCAGCGGAATTCTGAGAACAATGGAAGAGTTCCAAAGCATTTTTAATCTTCAGCGGAATTCCGAGAACAATGGAACAGTTCCGAAGCATTTTTAACTTCAGCAGAATTCCGAGAACAATGGAAGAGTTCCGAAGCATTTTTAAACTTCAGCGGAATTCCGAGAAAAATGGAAGAGTTGCGAAGCATTTTTAACTTCAGCGGAATGCCGAGAACAATGGAAGAGTTCCGACGCATTTTTAATGGTCAGCGGAATTCCGAGAACAATGTAAGAGATCTGAAGCATTTTTAAACTTCAGCGGAATTTCGAGAGCAATGGAAGAGTTCCGAAGCATTTTTAAACATCTGCGGAATTCTGAGAACAATGGAAGAGTTCCGAAGCATTTTTAAACTTCAGCAGAATTCCGAGAACAATGGAAGGGTTCCGAAGCATTTTTAAACTTCAGCGGAATTCCGAGAAAGATGGAAGTGTTCCGAAGCATTTTTAAGCTTCAGCAGAATTCCGAGAACAATGGAAGAGTTCCGAAGCATTTTTAAACTTCTGCGGAATTCCGAGAAAAATGGAAGAGTTCCGAAGCATTTTTAAACTTCAGCGGAATTCCGAGAACAATGGAAGAGTTCCGAAGCATTTTTAAACGTCAGCAGTATGCCGAGAACAATGGAAGAGTTCCGAAGCATTTTTAAACGTCAGCAGTATGCCGAGAACAATGGAAGAGTTCCGATGCATTTTTAAATGTCAGCGGAATTCCGAGAACAATGGAAGAGATCTGAAGCATTTTTAAACTTCAGCGGAATTTTGAGAACAATGGAAGAGTTCCGAAGCATTTTTAAACGTCAGCGGATTTCTGAGAACGATGGAAGAGTTCCGAAGCATTTTTAAACATCAGCGGAATTCCGAGAACATAGGAAGAGTTCCGATGCATTTTTGATCTTCAGCGGAATTCCGAGAACAATGGAAGAGTTCCGAAGCATTTTTAAACGTCAGCAGAATGCCGAGAACAATGGAAGAGTTCCGAAGCATTTTTAAACATCTGCGGAATTCTGAGAATGGAAGTTCCGAAGCATTTTTAACTTCAGCAGAATTCCGAGAAAAATGGAAGAGTTCCGAAGTATTTTTAAACGTCAGCGGAATGCCGAGAACAATGGAAGAGTTCCGAAGCATGTTTAAACATCAGCGGAATTCCGAGAACAATGGAAGAGTTCTGAAGCATTTTTAAACTTCAGCGGAATTTCGAGAACAATGGAAGAGTTCCGACGCATTTTTAAACGTCAGCGGAATTCTGAGAACAATGGAGGCGTTCCAAAGCATTTTTAAACGTCAGCAGAATTCTCAGAACATTGGAAGAGTTCCGAAGCATTTTTAAACTTCAGCGGAATTCCGAGAAAAATGGAAGAGTTCCGAAGCATTTTTAAACTTCTGCAGAATTCCGAGAACAATGGAAGAGTTCCGAAGCATTTTTAAACGTCAGCGGAATTCCGAGAACAATGGAAGAGTTCCGAAGCATTTTTAAACTTCAGCGGAATTCCGAGAACAATGGAAGAGTTCCGAAGCATTTTTAAATGTCAGCGGAATGCCGAGAACAATGGAAGAGTTCCGACGCATTTTTAAACGTCAGCGGAATTCCGAGAACAATGGAAGAGATCTGAAGCATTTTTAAACTTCAGCGGAATTTTGAGAACAATGGAAGAGTTCCGAAACATTTTTAAACGTCAGCGGAATTCTGAGAACAATGGAAGAGTTCCAAAGCATTTTTAATCTTCAGCGGAATTCCGAGAACAATGGAACAGTTCCGAAGCATTTTTAACTTCAGCAGAATTCCGAGAACAATGGAAGAGTTCCGAAGCATTTTTAAACTTCAGCGGAATTCCGAGAAAAATGGAAGAGTTGCGAAGCATTTTTAACTTCAGCGGAATGCCGAGAACAATGGAAGAGTTCCGACGCATTTTTAAAGGTCAGCGGAATTCCGAGAACAATGTAAGAGATCTGAAGCATTTTTAAACTTCAGCGGAATTTCGAGAGCAATGGAAGAGTTCCGAAGCATTTTTAAACATCTGCGGAATTCTGAGAACAATGGAAGAGTTCCGAAGCATTTTTAAACTTCAGCAGAATTCCGAGAACAATGGAAGAGTTCCGAAGCATTTTTAAACTTCAGCGGAATTCCGAGAAAGATGGAAGTGTTCCGAAGCATTTTTAAACTTCAGCAGAATTCCGAGAACAATGGAAGAGTTCCGAAGCATTTTTAAACTTCTGCGGAATTCCGAGAAAAATGGAAGAGTTCCGAAGCATTTTTAAACTTCAGCGGAATTCCGAGAACAATGGAAGAGTTCCGAAGCAGTTTTAAACGTCAGCGGAATTCCGAGAACAATGGAAGAGATCTGAAGCATTTTTAAACTTCAGCGGAATTTTGAGAACAATGGAAGAGTTCCGAAGCATTTTTAAACGTCAGCGGAATTCTGAGAACAATGGAAGAGTTCCGAAGCATTTTTAATCTTCAGCGGAATTCCGAGAACAATGGAAGAGTTCCGAAGCATTTTTAAACATCAGCGGAATTCCGAGAACATAGGAAGAGTTCCGATGCATTTTTGATCTTCAGCGGAATTCCAAGAACAATGGAAGAGTTCCGACGCATTTTTAAACGTCAGCGGAATTCTGAGAACAATGGAGGCGTTCCAAAGCATTTTTAAACGTCAGCAGAATTCTCAGAACATTGGAAGAGTTCCGAAGCATTTTTAAACTTCAGCGGAATTCCGAGAAAAATGGAAGAGTTCCGAAGCATTTTTAAACTTCTGCAGAATTCCGAGAACAATGGAAGAGTTCCGAAGCATTTTTAAACGTCAGCGGAATTCCGAGAACAATGGAAGAGTTCCGAAGCATTTTTAAACTTCAGCGGAATTCCGAGAACAATGGAAGAGTTCCGAAGCATTTTTAAATGTCAGCGGAATGCCGAGAACAATGGAAGAGTTCCGACGCATTTTTAAACGTCAGCGGAATTCCGAGAACAATGGAAGAGATCTGAAGCATTTTTAAACTTCAGCGGAATTTTGAGAACAATGGAAGAGTTCCGAAACATTTTTAAACGTCAGCGGAATTCTGAGAACAATGGAAGAGTTCCAAAGCATTTTTAATCTTCAGCGGAATTCCGAGAACAATGGAACAGTTCCGAAGCATTTTTAACTTCAGCAGAATTCCGAGAACAATGGAAGAGTTCCGAAGCATTTTTAAACTTCAGCGGAATTCCGAGAAAAATGGAAGAGTTGCGAAGCATTTTTAACTTCAGCGGAATGCCGAGAACAATGGAAGAGTTCCGACGCATTTTTAAAGGTCAGCGGAATTCCGAGAACAATGTAAGAGATCTGAAGCATTTTTAAACTTCAGCGGAATTTCGAGAGCAATGGAAGAGTTCCGAAGCATTTTTAAACATCTGCGGAATTCTGAGAACAATGGAAGAGTTCCGAAGCATTTTTAAACTTCAGCAGAATTCCGAGAACAATGGAAGAGTTCCGAAGCATTTTTAAACTTCAGCGGAATTCCGAGAAAGATGGAAGTGTTCCGAAGCATTTTTAAACTTCAGCAGAATTCCGAGAACAATGGAAGAGTTCCGAAGCATTTTTAAACTTCTGCGGAATTCCGAGAAAAATGGAAGAGTTCCGAAGCATTTTTAAACTTCAGCGGAATTCCGAGAACAATGGAAGAGTTCCGAAGCAGTTTTAAACGTCAGCGGAATTCCGAGAACAATGGAAGAGATCTGAAGCATTTTTAAACTTCAGCGGAATTTTGAGAACAATGGAAGAGTTCCGAAGCATTTTTAAACGTCAGCGGAATTCTGAGAACAATGGAAGAGTTCCGAAGCATTTTTAATCTTCAGCGGAATTCCGAGAACAATGGAAGAGTTCCGAAGCATTTTTAAACATCAGCGGAATTCCGAGAACATAGGAAGAGTTCCGATGCATTTTTGATCTTCAGCGGAATTCCAAGAACAATGGAAGAGTTCCGAAGCATTTTTAAACGTCAGCAGAATGCCGAGAACAATGGAAGAGTTCCGACGCATTTTTAAATGTCAGCGGAATTCCGAGAACAATGGAAGCGATCTGAAGCATTTTTAAACTTCAGCGGAATTTCGAGAACAATGGAAGAGTTCCGAAGCATTTTTAAACGTCAGCGTAATTCTGAGAACAATGGAAGAGTTCCGAAGCATTTTTAATCTTCAGCGGAATTCCGAGAACAATGGAACAGTTCCGAAGCATTTTAAACTTCAGCAGAATTCCGAGAACAATGGAAGAGTTCCGAAGCATTTTTAAACTTCAGCAGAATTCCGAGAACAATGGAAGAGTTCCGAAGTATTTTTAAACGTCATCGGAATGCCGAGAACAATGGAAGAGTTCCGATGCATTTTTAATGGTCAGCGGAATTCCGAGAACAATGTAAGAGATCTGAAGCATTTTTAAACTTCAGCGGAATTTCGAGAGCAATGGAAGAGTTCCGAAGCATTTTTAAACATCTGCGGAATTCTGAGAAGAATGGAAGAGTTCCGAAGCATTTTTAACTTCAGCAGAATTCCGAGAACAATGGAAGGGTTCCGAAGCATTTTTAAACTTCAGCGGAATTCCGAGAAAGATGGAAGTGTTCCGAAGCATTTTTAAGCTTCAGCAGAATTCCGAGAACAATGGAAGAGTTCCGAAGCATTTTTAAACTTCTGCGGAATTCCGAGAAAAATGGAAGAGTTCCGAAGCATTTTTAAACTTCAGCGGAATTCCGAGAACAATGGAAGAGTTCCGAAGCATTTTTAAACGTCAGCAGTATGCCGAGAACAATGGAAGAGTTCCGAAGCATTTTTAAACGTCAGCAGTATGCCGAGAACAATGGAAGAGTTCCGATGCATTTTTAAATGTCAGCGGAATTCCGAGAACAATGGAAGAGATCTGAAGCATTTTTAAACTTCAGCGGAATTTTGAGAACAATGGAAGAGTTCCGAAGCATTTTTAAACGTCAGCGGATTTTTGAGAACGATGGAAGAGTTCCGAAGCATTTTTAAACATCAGCGGAATTCCGAGAACATAGGAAGAGTTCCGATGCATTTTTGATCTTCAGCGGAATTCCGAGAACAATGGAAGAGTTCCGAAGCATTTTTAAACGTCAGCAGAATGCCGAGAACAATGGAAGAGTTCCGAAGCATTTTTAAACATCTGCGGAATTCTGAGAATGGAAGTTCCGAAGCATTTTTAACTTCAGCAGAATTCCGAGAAAAATGGAAGAGTTCCGAAGTATTTTTAAACGTCAGCGGAATGCCGAGAACAATGGAAGAGTTCCGAAGCATGTTTAAACATCAGCGGAATTCCGAGAACAATGGAAGAGTTCTGAAGCATTTTTAAACTTCAGCGGAATTTCGAGAACAATGGAAGAGTTCCGACGCATTTTTAAACGTCAGCGGAATTCTGAGAACAATGGAGGCGTTCCAAAGCATTTTTAAACGTCAGCAGAATTCTCAGAACATTGGAAGAGTTCCGAAGCATTTTTAAACTTCAGCGGAATTCCGAGAAAAATGGAAGAGTTCCAAAGCATTTTTAAACTTCTGCAGAATTCCGAGAACAATGGAAGAGTTCCGAAGCATTTTTAAACGTCAGCGGAATTCCGAGAACAATGGAAGAGTTCCGAAGCATTTTTAAACTTCAGCGGAATTCCGAGAACAATGGAAGAGTTCCGAAGCATTTTTAAATGTCAGCGGAATGCCGAGAACAATGGAAGAGTTCCGACGCATTTTTAAACGTCAGCGGAATTCCGAGAACAATGGAAGAGATCTGAAGCATTTTTAAACTTCAGCGGAATTTTGAGAACAATGGAAGAGTTCCGAAACATTTTTAAACGTCAGCGGAATTCTGAGAACAATGGAAGAGTTCCAAAGCATTTTTAATCTTCAGCGGAATTCCGAGAACAATGGAACAGTTCCGAAGCATTTTTAACTTCAGCAGAATTCCGAGAACAATGGAAGAGTTCCGAAGCATTTTTAAACTTCAGCGGAATTCCGAGAAAAATGGAAGAGTTGCAAAGCATTTTTAATTTCAGCGGAATGCCGAGAACAATGGAAGAGTTCCGACGCATTTTTAAAGGTCAGCGGAATTCCGAGAACAATGTAAGAGATCTGAAGCATTTTTAAACTTCAGCGGAATTTCGAGAGCAATGGAAGAGTTCCGAAGCATTTTTAAACATCTGCGGAATTCTGAGAACAATGGAAGAGTTCCGAAGCATTTTTAAACTTCAGCAGAATTCCGAGAACAATGGAAGAGTTCCGAAGCATTTTTAAACTTCAGCGGAATTCCGAGAAAGATGGAAGTGTTCCGAAGCATTTTTAAACTTCAGCAGAATTCCGAGAACAATGGAAGAGTTCCGAAGCATTTTTAAATTTCTGCGGAATTCCGAGAAAAATGGAAGAGTTCCGAAGCATTTTTAAACGTCAGCAGTATGCCGAGAACAATGGAAGAGTTCCGACGCATTTTTAAACGTCAGCGGAATTCCGAGAACAATGGAAGAGATCTGAAGCATTTTTAAACTTCAGCGGAATTTTGAGAACAATGGAAGAGTTCCGAAGCATTTTTAAACATCAGCGGAATACGGAGAACAATGGAAGAGTTCCGAAGCATTTTTAATCTTCAGCGGAATTCCGAGAACAATGGAAGAGTTCCGAAGCATTTTTAAACATCACCGGAATTCCGAGAACATAGGAAGAGTTCCGATGCATTTTTGATCTTCAGCGGAATTCCGAGAACAATGGAACAGTTCCGAAGCATTTTTAACTTCAGCAGAATTCCGAGAACAATGGAAGAGTTCCGAAGCATTTTTAAACTTCAGCGGAATTCCGAGAAAAATGGAAGAGTTGCGAAGCATTTTTAACTTCAGCGGAATGCCGAGAACAATGGAAGAGTTCCGACGCATTTTTAATGGTCAGCGGAATTCCGAGAACAATGTAAGAGATCTGAAGCATTTTTAAACTTCAGCGGAATTTCGAGAGCAATGGAAGAGTTCCGAAGCATTTTTAAACATCTGCGGAATTCTGAGAACAATGGAAGAGTTCCGAAGCATTTTTAAACTTCAGCAGAATTCCGAGAACAATGGAAGGGTTCCGAAGCATTTTTAAACTTCAGCGGAATTCCGAGAAAGATGGAAGTGTTCCGAAGCATTTTTAAGCTTCAGCAGAATTCCGAGAACAATGGAAGAGTTCCGAAGCATTTTTAAACTTCTGCGGAATTCCGAGAAAAATGGAAGAGTTCCGAAGCATTTTTAAACTTCAGCGGAATTCCGAGAACAATGGAAGAGTTCCGAAGCATTTTTAAACGTCAGCAGTATGCCGAGAACAATGGAAGAGTTCCGAAGCATTTTTAAACGTCAGCAGTATGCCGAGAACAATGGAAGAGTTCCGATGCATTTTTAAATGTCAGCGGAATTCCGAGAACAATGGAAGAGATCTGAAGCATTTTTAAACTTCAGCGGAATTTTGAGAACAATGGAAGAGTTCCGAAGCATTTTTAAACGTCAGCGGATTTCTGAGAACGATGGAAGAGTTCCGAAGCATTTTTAATCTTCAGCGGAATTCCGAGAACAATGGAAGAGTTCCGAAGCATTTTTAAACATCAGCGGAATTCCGAGAACATAGGAAGAGTTCCGATGCATTTTTGATCTTCAGCGGAATTCCGAGAACAATGGAAGAGTTCCGAAGCATTTTTAAACGTCAGCAGAATGCCGAGAACAATGGAAGAGTTCCGAAGCATTTTTAAACATCTGCGGAATTCTGAGAATGGAAGTTCCGAAGCATTTTTAACTTCAGCAGAATTCCGAGAAAAATGGAAGAGTTCTGAAGTATTTTTAAACGTCAGCGGAATGCCGAGAACAATGGAAGAGTTCCGAAGCATGTTTAAACATCAGCGGAATTCCGAGAACAATGGAAGAGTTCTGAAGCATTTTTAAACTTCAGCGGAATTTCGAGAACAATGGAAGAGTTCCGACGCATTTTTAAACGTCAGCGGAATTCTGAGAACAATGGAGGCGTTCCAAAGCATTTTTAAACGTCAGCAGAATTCTCAGAACATTGGAAGAGTTCCGAAGCATTTTTAAACTTCAGCGGAATTCCGAGAAAAATGGAAGAGTTCCGAAGCATTTTTAAACTTCTGCAGAATTCCGAGAACAATGGAAGAGTTCCGAAGCATTTTTAAACGTCAGCGGAATTCCGAGAACAATGGAAGAGTTCCGAAGCATTTTTAAACTTCAGCGGAATTCCGAGAACAATGGAAGAGTTCCGAAGCATTTTTAAATGTCAGCGGAATGCCGAGAACAATGGAAGAGTTCCGACGCATTTTTAAACGTCAGCGGAATTCCGAGAACAATGGAAGAGATCTGAAGAATTTTTAAACTTCAGCGGAATTTTGAGAACAATGGAAGAGTTCCGAAACATTTTTAAACGTCAGCGGAATTCTGAGAACAATGGAAGAGTTCCAAAGCATTTTTAATCTTCAGCGGAATTCCGAGAACAATGGAACAGTTCCGAAGCATTTTTAACTTCAGCAGAATTCCGAGAACAATGGAAGAGTTCCGAAGCATTTTTAAACTTCAGCGGAATTCCGAGAAAAATGGAAGAGTTGCAAAGCATTTTTAATTTCAGCGGAATGCCGAGAACAATGGAAGAGTTCCGACGCATTTTTAAAGGTCAGCGGAATTCCGAGAACAATGTAAGAGATCTGAAGCATTTTTAAACTTCAGCGGAATTTCGAGAGCAATGGAAGAGTTCCGAAGCATTTTTAAACATCTGCGGAATTCTGAGAACAATGGAAGAGTTCCGAAGCATTTTTAAACTTCAGCAGAATTCCGAGAACAATGGAAGAGTTCCGAAGCATTTTTAAACTTCAGCGGAATTCCGAGAAAGATGGAAGTGTTCCGAAGCATTTTTAAACTTCAGCAGAATTCCGAGAACAATGGAAGAGTTCCGAAGCATTTTTAAACTTCTGCGGAATTCCGAGAAAAATGGAAGAGTTCCGAAGCATTTTTAAACTTCAGCGGAATTCCGAGAACAATGTAAGAGTTCCGAAGCATTTTTAAACGTCAGCAGTATGCCGAGAACAATGGAAGAGTTCCGACGCATTTTTAAACGTCAGCGGAATTCCGAGAACAATGGAAGAGATCTGAAGCATTTTTAAACTTCAGCGGAATTTTGAGAACAATGGAAGAGTTCCGAAGCATTTTTAAACATCAGCGGAATACGGAGAACAATGGAAGAGTTCCGAAGCATTTTTAATCTTCAGCGGAATTCCGAGAACAATGGAAGAGTTCCGAAGCATTTTTAAACATCACCGGAATTCCGAGAACATAGGAAGAGTTCCGATGCATTTTTGATCTTCAGCGGAATTCCGAGAACAATGGAAGAGTTCCGAAGCATTTTTAAACGTCAGCAGAATGCCGAGAACAATGGAAGAGTTCCGACGCATTTTTAAATGTCAGCGGAATTCCGAGAACAATGGAAGCGATCTGAAGCATTTTTAAACTTCAGCGGAATTCCGAGAACAATGGAAGAGTTCCGAAACATTTTTAAACGTCAGCGTAATTCTGAGTACAATGGAAGAGTTCCGAAGCATTTTTAATCTTCAGCGGAATTCCGAGAACAATGGAACAGTTCCGAAGCATTTTTAACTTCAGCAGAATTCCGAGAACAATGGAAGAGTTCCGAAGCATTTTTAAACTTCAGCAGCATTCCGAGAACAATGGAAGAGTTCCGAAGTATTTTTAAACGTCATCGGAATGCCGAGAACAATGGAAGAGTTCCGACGCATTTTTAATGGTCAGCGGAATTCCGAGAACAATGTAAGAGATCTGAAGCATTTTTAAACTTCAGCGGAATTTCGAGAGCAATGGAAGAGTTCCGAAGCATTTTTAAACATCTGCGGAATTCTGAGAAGAATGGAAGAGTTCCGAAGCATTTTTAACTTCAGCAGAATTCCGAGAACAATGGAAGAGTTCCGAAGTATTTTTAAACGTCAGCGGAATGCCGAGAACAATGGAAGAGTTCCGAAGCATTTTTAAACATCAGCGGAATTCCGAGAACAATGGAAGAGTTCTGAAGCATTTTTAAACTTCAGCGGAATTTCGAGAACAATGGAAGAGTTCCGACGCATTTTTAAACGTCAGCGGAATTCTGAGAACAATGGAGGCGTTCCAAAGCATTTTTAAACGTCAGCAGAATTCTCAGAACATTGGAAGAGTTCCGAAGTATTTTTAAACTTCAGCGGAATTCCGAGAAAAATGGAAGAGTTCCGAAGCATTTTTAAACTTCTGCGGAATTCCGAGAACAATGGAAGAGTTCCGAAGCATTTTTAAACGTCAGCGGAATTCCGAGAACAATGGAAGAGTTCCGAAGCATTTTTAAACTTCAGCGGAATTCCGAGAACAATGGAAGAGTTCCGAAGCATTTTTAAATGTCAGCGGAATGCCGAGAACAATGGAAGAGTTCCGACGCATTTTTAAACGTCAGCGGAATTCCGAGAACAATGGAAGAGATCTGAAGCATTTTTAAACTTCAGCGGAATTTTGAGAACAATGGAAGAGTTCCGAAGCATTTTTAAACGTCAGCGGAATTCTGAGAACAATGGAAGAGTTCCAAAGCATTTTTAATCTTCAGCGGAATTCCGAGAACAATGGAACAGTTCCAAAGCATTTTTA
The DNA here is from genome assembly GCF_046119375.1 of Phyllobates terribilis. Lineage (NCBI taxonomy): Eukaryota > Metazoa > Chordata > Amphibia > Anura > Dendrobatidae > Phyllobates > Phyllobates terribilis. The sequence continues at coordinate 382,785 of NW_027363041.1, read as the reverse complement.
ACTTCAGCAGAATTCCGAGAACAATGGAAGAGTTCCGAAGCATTTTTAAACTTCAGCGGAATTCCGAGAAAAATGGAAGAGTTGCGAAGCATTTTTAATTTCAGCGGAATGCCGAGAACAATGGAAGAGTTCCGACGCATTTTTAAAGGACAGCGGAATTCCGAGAACAATGTAAGAGATCTGAAGCATTTTTAAACTTCAGCGGAATTTCGAGAGCAATGGAAGAGTTCCGAAGCATTTTCAAACATCTTCGGAATTCTGAGAACAATGGAAGAGTTCCGAAGCATTTTTAAACTTCAGCAGAATTCCGAGAACAATGGAAGAGTTCCGAAGCATTTTTAAACTTCAGCGGAATTCCGAGAAAGATGGAAGTGTTCCGAAGCATTTTTAAACTTCAGCAGAATTCCGAAAACAATGGAAGAGTTCCGAAGCATTTTTAAACTTCTGCGGAATTCCGAGAAAAATGGAAGAGTTCCGAAGCATTTTTAAACTTCAGCGGAAATCCGAGAACAATGGAAGAGTTCCGAAGCATTTTTAAACGTCAGCAGTATGCCGAGAACAATGGAAGAGTTCCGACGCATTTTTAAACGTCAGCGGAATTCCGAGAACAATGGAAGAGATCTGAAGCATTTTTAAACTTCAGCGGAATTTTGAGAACAATGGAAGAGTTCCGAAGCATTTTTAAACGTCAGCGGAATTCTGAGAACAATGGAAGAGTTCCGACGCATTTTTAAACGTCAGCGGAATTCTGAGAACAATGGAGGCGTTCCGAAGCATTTTTAAACGTCAGCAGAATTCTCAGAACATTGGAAGAGTTCCGAAGCATTTTTAAACTTCAGCGGAATTCCGAGAAAAATGGAAGAGTTCCGAAGCATTTTTAAACTTCAGCGGAATTCCGAGAACAATGGAAGAGTTCCGAAGCATTTTTAAATGTCAGCGGAATTCCGAGAACAATGGAAGAGTTCCGAAGCATTTTTAAACTTCAGCGGAATTCCGAGAACAATGGAAGAGTTCCGAAGCATTTTTAAATGTCAGCGGAATGCCGAGAACAATGGAAGAGATCTGAAGCATTTTTAAACTTCAGCGGAATTCCGAGAAAAATGGAAGAGTTGCGAAGCATTTTTAACTTCAGCGGAATGCCGAGAACAATGGAAGAGTTCCGACGCATTTTTAAAGGTCAGCGGAATTCCGAGTACAATGTAAGAGATCTGAATCATTTTTAAACTTCAGCGGAATTTCGAGAGCAATGGAAGAGTTCCGAAGCATTTTTAAACATCTGCGGAATTCTGAGAACAATGGAAGAGTTCCGAAGCATTTTTAACTTCAGCAGAATTCCGAGAACAATGGAAGAGTTCCGAAGCATTTTTAAACTTCAGCGGAATTCCGAGAAAGATGGAAGTGTTCCGAAGCATTTTTAAACTTCAGCGGAATTCCGAGAACAATGGAAGAGTTCCGACGCATTTTTAAACGTCAGCGGAATTCCGAGAACAATGGAAGAGATCTGAAGCATTTTTAAACTTCAGCGGAATTTTGAGAACAATGGAAGAGTTCCGAAGCATTTTTAAACGTCAGCGGAATTCTGAGAACGATGGAAGAGTTCCGAAGCATTTTTAATCTTCAGCGGAATTCCGAGAACAATGGAAGAGTTCCGAAGCATTTTTAAACATCAGCGGAATTCCGAGAACATAGGAAGAGTTCCGATGCATTTTTGATCTTCAGCGGAATTCCGAGAACAATGGAAGAGTTCCGAAGCATTTTTAAACGTCAGCAGAATGCCGAGAACAATGGAAGAGTTCCGAAGCATTTTTAAACTTCAGCGGAATTCCGAGAAAAATGGAAGAGTTCCGAAGCATTTTTAAACTTCTGCGGAATTCCGAGAACAATGGAAGAGTTCCGAAGCATTTTTAAACGTCAGCGGAATTCCGAGAACAATGGAAGAGTTCCGAAGCATTTTTAAACTTCAGCGGAATTCCGAGAACAATGGAAGAGTTCCGAAGCATTTTTAAATGTCAGCGGAATGCCGAGAACAATGGAAGAGTTCCGACGCATTTTTAAACGTCAGCGGAATTCCGAGAACAATGGAAGAGATCTGAAGCATTTTTAAACTTCAGCGGAATTTTGAGAACACTGGAAGAGTTCCGAAGCATTTTTAAACGTCAGCGGAATTCTGAGAACAATGGAAGAGTTCCAAAGCATTTTTAAACGTCAGCAGTATGCCGAGAACAATGGAAGAGTTCCGACGCATTTTTAAACGTCAGCGGAATTCCGAGAACATTGGAAGAGATCTGAAGCATTTTTAAACTTCAGCGGAATTTTGAGAACAATGGAAGAGTTCCGAAGCATTTTTAAACGTCAGCGGAATTCTGAGAACAATGGAAGAGTTCCGACGCATTTTTAAACGTCAGCGGAATTCTGAGAACAATGGAGGCGTTCCGAAGCATTTTTAAACGTCAGCAGAATTCTCAGAACATTGGAAGAGTTCCGAAGCATTTTTAAACTTCAGCGGAATTCCGAGAAAAATGGAAGAGTTCCGAAGCATTTTTAAACTTCAGCGGAATTCCGAGAACAATGGAAGAGTTCCGAAGCATTTTTAAATGTCAGCGGAATTCCGAGAACAATGGAAGAGTTCCGAAGCATTTTTAAACTTCAGCGGAATTCCGAGAACAATGGAAGAGTTCCGAAGCATTTTTAAATGTCAGCGGAATGCCGAGAACAATGGAAGAGATCTGAAGCATTTTTAAACTTCAGCGGAATTCCGAGAAAAATGGAAGAGTTGCGAAGCATTTTTAACTTCAGCGGAATGCCGAGAACAATGGAAGAGTTCCGACGCATTTTTAAAGGTCAGCGGAATTCCGAGTACAATGTAAGAGATCTGAATCATTTTTAAACTTCAGCGGAATTTCGAGAGCAATGGAAGAGTTCCGAAGCATTTTTAAACATCTGCGGAATTCTGAGAACAATGGAAGAGTTCCGAAGCATTTTTAACTTCAGCAGAATTCCGAGAACAATGGAAGAGTTCCGAAGCATTTTTAAACTTCAGCGGAATTCCGAGAAAGATGGAAGTGTTCCGAAGCATTTTTAAACTTCAGCGGAATTCCGAGAACAATGGAAGAGTTCCGACGCATTTTTAAACGTCAGCGGAATTCCGAGAACAATGGAAGAGATCTGAAGCATTTTTAAACTTCAGCGGAATTTTGAGAACAATGGAAGAGTTCCGAAGCATTTTTAAACGTCAGCGGAATTCTGAGAACGATGGAAGAGTTCCGAAGCATTTTTAATCTTCAGCGGAATTCCGAGAACAATGGAAGAGTTCCGAAGCATTTTTAAACATCAGCGGAATTCCGAGAACATAGGAAGAGTTCCGATGCATTTTTGATCTTCAGCGGAATTCCGAGAACAATGGAAGAGTTCCGAAGCATTTTTAAACGTCAGCAGAATGCCGAGAACAATGGAAGAGTTCCGACGCATTTTTAAATGTCAGCGGAATTCCGAGAACAATGGAAGAGTTCCGAAGCATTTTTAATCTTCAGCGGAATTCCGAGAACAATGGAACAGTTCCGAAGCATTTTTAACTTCAGCAGAATTCCGAGAACAATGGAAGAGTTCCGAAGCATTTTTAAACTTCAGCAGAATTCCGAGAACAATGGAAGAGTTCCGAAGTATTTTTAAACGTCATCGGAATGCCGAGAACAATGGAAGAGTTCCGACGCATTTTTAATGGTCAGCGGAATTCCGAGAACAATGTAAGAGATCTGAAGCATTTTTAAACTTCAGCGGAATTTCGAGAGCAATGGAAGAGTTCCGAAGCATTTTTAAACATCTTCGGAATTCTGAGAAGAATGGAAGAGTTCCGAAGCATTTTTAACTTCAGCAGAATTCCGAGAAAAATGGAAGAGTTCCGAAGTATTTTTAAACGTCAGCGGAATGCCGAGAACAATGGAAGAGTTCCGAAGCATTTTTAAACATCAGCGGTATTCCGAGAACAATGGAAGAGTTCTGAAGCATTTTTAAACTTCAGCGGAATTTCGAGAACAATGGAAGAGTTCCGACGCATTTTTAAACGTCAGCGGAATTCTGAGAACAATGGAGGCGTTCCAAAGCATTTTTAAACGTCAGCAGAATTCTCAGAACATTGGAAGAGTTCCGAAGCATTTTTAAACTTCAGCGGAATTCCGAGAAAAATGGAAGAGTTCCGAAGCATTTTTAAACTTCTGCGGAATTCCGAGAACAATGGAAGAGTTCCGAAGCATTTTTAAACGTCAGCGGAATTCCGAGAACAATGGAAGAGTTCCGAAGCATTTTTAAACTTCAGCGGAATTCCGAGAACAATGGAAGAGTTCCGAAGCATTTTTAAATGTCAGCGGAATGCCGAGAACAATGGAAGAGTTCCGACGCATTTTTAAACGTCAGCGGAATTCCGAGAACAATGGAAGAGATCTGAAGCATTTTTAAACTTCAGCGGAATTTTGAGAACAATGGAAGAGTTCCGAAGCATTTTTAAACGTCAGCGGAATTCTGAGAACAATGGAAGAGTTCCAAAGCATTTTTAATCTTCAGCGGAATTCCGAGAACAATGGAACAGTTCCGAAGCATTTTTAATCTTCAGCGGAATTCCGAGAACAATGGAACAGTTCCGAAGCATTTTTAACTTCAGCAGAATTCCGAGAACAATGGAAGAGTTCCGAAGCATTTTTAAACTTTAGCAGAATTCCGAGAACAATGGAAGAGTTCCGAAGTATTTTTAAACGTCAGCGGAATGCCGAGAACAATGGAAGAGTTCCGAAGCATTTTTAAACATCAGCGGAATTCCGAGAACAATGGAAGAGTTCTGAAGCATTTTTAAACTTCAGCGGAATTTCGAGAACAATGGAAGAGTTCCGACGCATTTTTAAACGTCAGCGGAATTCTGAGAACAATGGAGGCGTTCCAAAGCATTTTTAAACGTCAGCAGAATTCTCAGAACATTGGAAGAGTTCCGAAGCATTTTTAAACTTCAGCGGAATTCCGAGAAAAATGGAAGAGTTCCGAAGCATTTTTAAACTTCTGCGGAATTCCGAGAACAATGGAAGAGTTCCGAAGCATTTTTAAACGTCAGCGGAATTCCGAGAACAATGGAAGAGTTCCGAAGCATTTTTAAACTTCAGCGGAATTCCGAGAACAATGGAAGAGTTCCGAAGCATTTTTAAATGTCAGCGGAATGCCGAGAACAATGGAAGAGTTCCGACGCATTTTTAAACGTCAGCAGAATTCCGAGAACAATGGAAGAGATCTGAAGCATTTTTAAACTTCAGCGGAATTTTGAGAACAATGGAAGAGTTCCGAAGCATTTTTAAACGTCAGCGGAATTCTGAGAACAATGGAAGAGTTCCAAAGCATTTTTAATCTTCAGCGGAATTCCGAGAACAATGGAACAGTTCCGAAGCATTTTTAATCTTCAGCGGAATTCCGAGAACAATGGAACAGTTCCGAAGCATTTTTAACTTCAGCAGAATTCCGAGAACAATGGAAGAGTTCCGAAGCATTTTTAAACTTCAGCAGAATTCCGAGAACAATGGAAGAGTTCCGAAGTATTTTTAAACGTCATCGGAATGCCGAGAACAATGGAAGAGTTCCGACGCATTTTTAATGGTCAGCGGAATTCCGAGAACAATGTAAGAGATCTGAAGCATTTTTAAACTTCAGCGGAATTTCGAGAGCAATGGAAGAGTTCCGAAGCATTTTTAAACATCTGCGGAATTCTGAGAAGAATGGAAGAGTTCCGAAGCATTTTTAACTTCAGCAGAATTCCGAGAAAAATGGAAGAGTTCCGAAGTATTTTTAAACGTCAGCGGAATGCCGAGAACAATGGAAGAGTTCCGAAGCATTTTTAAACATCAGCGGAATTCCGAGACCAATGGAAGAGTTCTGAAGCATTTTTAAACTTCATCGGAATTTCGAGAACAATGGAAGAGTTCCGACGCATTTTTAAACGTCAGCGGAATTCTGAGAACAATGGAGGCGTTCCAAAGCATTTTTAAACGTCAGCAGAATTCTCAGAACATTGGAAGAGTTCCGAAGCATTTTTAAACTTCAGCGGAATTCCGAGAAAAATGGAAGAGTTCCGAAGCATTTTTAAACTTCTGCGGAATTCCGAGAACAATGGAAGAGTTCCGAAGCATTTTTAAACGTCAGCGGAATTCCGAGAACAATGGAAGAGTTCCGAAGCATTTTTAAACTTCAGCGGAATTCCGAGAAAGATGGAAGTGTTCCGAAGCATTTTTAAACTTCAGCAGAATTCCGAGAACAATGGAAGAGTTCCGAAGCATTTTTAAACTTCTGCGGAATTCCGAGAAAAATGGAAGAGTTCCGAAGCACTTTTAAACTTCAGCGGAATTCCGAGAACAATGGAAGAGTTCCGAAGCATTTTTAAACGTCAGCAGTATGCCGAGAACAATGGAAGAGTTCCGACGCATTTTTAAACGTCAGCGGAATTCCGAGAACAATGGAAGAGATCTGAAGCATTTTTAAACGTCAGCGGAATTCTGAGAACAATGGAAGAGTTCCGACGCATTTTTAAACGTCAGCGGAATTCTGAGAACAATGGAGGCGTTCCGAAGCATTTTTAAACGTCAGCAGAATTCTCAGAACATTGGAAGAGTTCCGAAGCATTTTTAAACTTCAGCGGAATTCCGAGAAAAATGGAAGAGTTCCGAAGCATTTTTAAACTTCAGCGGAATTCCGAGAACAATGGAAGAGTTCCGAAGCATTTTTAAACGTCAGCGGAATTCCGAGAACAATGGAAGAGTTCCGAAGCATTTTTAAACTTCAGCGGAATTCCGAGAACAATGGAAGAGTTCCGAAGCATTTTTAAATGTCAGCGGAATGCCGAGAACAATGGAAGAGATCTGAAGCATTTTTAAACTTCAGCGGAATTTTGAGAACAATGGAAGAGTTCCGAAGCATTTTTAAACGTCAGCGGAATTCTGAGAACAATGGAAGAGTTCCAAAGCATTTTTAATCTTCAGCGGAATTCCGAGAACAATGGAACAGTTCCGAAGCATTTTTAACTTCAGCAGAATTCCGAGAACAATGGAAGAGTTCCGAAGCATTTTTAAACTTCAGCGGAATTCCGAGAAAAATGGAAGAGTTGCGAAGCATTTTTAATTTCAGCGGAATGCCGAGAACAATGGAAGAGTTCCGACGCATTTTTAATGGTCAGCGGAATTCCGAGAACAATGTAAGAGATCTGAAGCATTTTTAAACTTCAGCGGAATTTCGAGAGCAATGGAAGAGTTCCGAAGCATTTTTAAACATCTGCGGAATTCTGAGAAGAATGGAAGAGTTCCGAAGCATTTTTAACTTCAGCAGAATTCCGAGAAAAATGGAAGAGTTCCGAAGTATTTTTAAACGTCAGCGGAATGCCGAGAACAATGGAAGAGTTCCGAAGCATTTTTAAACATCAGCGGAATTCCGAGACCAATGGAAGAGTTCTGAAGCATTTTTAAACTTCATCGGAATTTCGAGAACAATGGAAGAGTTCCGACGCATTTTTAAACGTCAGCGGAATTCTGAGAACAATGGAGGCGTTCCAAAGCATTTTTAAACGTCAGCAGAATTCTCAGAACATTGGAAGAGTTCCGAAGCATTTTTAAACTTCAGCGGAATTCCGAGAAAAATGGAAGAGTTCCGAAGCATTTTTAAACTTCTGCGGAATTCCGAGAACAATGGAAGAGTTCCGAAGCATTTTTAAACGTCAGCGGAATTCCGAGAACAATGGAAGAGTTCCGAAGCATTTTTAAACTTCAGCGGAATTCCGAGAAAGATGGAAGTGTTCCGAAGCATTTTTAAACTTCAGCAGAATTCCGAGAACAATGGAAGAGTTCCGAAGCATTTTTAAACTTCTGCGGAATTCCGAGAAAAATGGAAGAGTTCCGAAGCACTTTTAAACTTCAGCGGAATTCCGAGAACAATGGAAGAGTTCCGAAGCATTTTTAAACGTCAGCAGTATGCCGAGAACAATGGAAGAGTTCCGACGCATTTTTAAACGTCAGCGGAATTCCGAGAACAATGGAAGAGATCTGAAGCATTTTTAAACGTCAGCGGAATTCTGAGAACAATGGAAGAGTTCCGACGCATTTTTAAACGTCAGCGGAATTCTGAGAACAATGGAGGCGTTCCGAAGCATTTTTAAACGTCAGCAGAATTCTCAGAACATTGGAAGAGTTCCGAAGCATTTTTAAACTTCAGCGGAATTCCGAGAAAAATGGAAGAGTTCCGAAGCATTTTTAAACTTCAGCGGAATTCCGAGAACAATGGAAGAGTTCCGAAGCATTTTTAAACGTCAGCGGAATTCCGAGAACAATGGAAGAGTTCCGAAGCATTTTTAAACTTCAGCGGAATTCCGAGAACAATGGAAGAGTTCCGAAGCATTTTTAAATGTCAGCGGAATGCCGAGAACAATGGAAGAGATCTGAAGCATTTTTAAACTTCAGCGGAATTTTGAGAACAATGGAAGAGTTCCGAAGCATTTTTAAACGTCAGCGGAATTCTGAGAACAATGGAAGAGTTCCAAAGCATTTTTAATCTTCAGCGGAATTCCGAGAACAATGGAACAGTTCCGAAGCATTTTTAACTTCAGCAGAATTCCGAGAACAATGGAAGAGTTCCGAAGCATTTTTAAACTTCAGCGGAATTCCGAGAAAAATGGAAGAGTTGCGAAGCATTTTTAATTTCAGCGGAATGCCGAGAACAATGGAAGAGTTCCGACGCATTTTTAAAGGACAGCGGAATTCCGAGAACAATGTAAGAGATCTGAAGCATTTTTAAACTTCAGCGGAATTTCGAGAGCAATGGAAGAGTTCCGAAGCATTTTCAAACATCTTCGGAATTCTGAGAACAATGGAAGAGTTCCGAAGCATTTTTAAACTTCAGCAGAATTCCGAGAACAATGGAAGAGTTCCGAAGCATTTTTAAACTTCAGCGGAATTCCGAGAAAGATGGAAGTGTTCCGAAGCATTTTTAAACTTCAGCAGAATTCCGAAAACAATGGAAGAGTTCCGAAGCATTTTTAAACTTCTGCGGAATTCCGAGAAAAATGGAAGAGTTCCGAAGCATTTTTAAACTTCAGCGGAAATCCGAGAACAATGGAAGAGTTCCGAAGCATTTTTAAACGTCAGCAGTATGCCGAGAACAATGGAAGAGTTCCGACGCATTTTTAAACGTCAGCGGAATTCCGAGAACAATGGAAGAGATCTGAAGCATTTTTAAACTTCAGCGGAATTTTGAGAACAATGGAAGAGTTCCGAAGCATTTTTAAACATCAGCGGAATTCTGAGAACAATGGAAGAGTTCCGACGCATTTTTAAACGTCAGCGGAATTCTGAGAACAATGGAGGCGTTCCGAAGCATTTTTAAACGTCAGCAGAATTCTCAGAACATTGGAAGAGTTCCGAAGCATTTTTAAACTTCAGCGGAATTCCGAGAAAAATGGAAGAGTTCCGAAGCATTTTTAAACTTCAGCGGAATTCCGAGAACAATGGAAGAGTTCCGAAGCATTTTTAAATGTCAGCGGAATTCCGAGAACAATGGAAGAGTTCCGAAGCATTTTTAAACTTCAGCGGAATTCCGAGAACAATGGAAGAGTTCCGAAGCATTTTTAAATGTCAGCGGAATGCCGAGAACAATGGAAGAGATCTGAAGCATTTTTAAACTTCAGCGGAATTCCGAGAAAAATGGAAGAGTTGCGAAGCATTTTTAACTTCAGCGGAATGCCGAGAACAATGGAAGAGTTCCGACGCATTTTTAAAGGTCAGCGGAATTCCGAGTACAATGTAAGAGATCTGAATCATTTTTAAACTTCAGCGGAATTTCGAGAGCAATGGAAGAGTTCCGAAGCATTTTTAAACATCTGCGGAATTCTGAGAACAATGGAAGAGTTCCGAAGCATTTTTAACTTCAGCAGAATTCCGAGAACAATGGAAGAGTTCCGAAGCATTTTTAAACATCTGCGGAATTCCGAGAAAGATGGAAGTGTTCCGAAGCATTTTTAAACTTCAGCGGAATTCCGAGAACAATGGAAGAGTTCCGACGCATTTTTAAACGTCAGCGGAATTCCGAGAACAATGGAAGAGATCTGAAGCATTTTTAAACTTCAGCGGAATTTTGAGAACAATGGAAGAGTTCCGAAGCATTTTTAAATGTCATCGGAATTCTGAGAACGATGGAAGAGTTCCGAAGCATTTTTAATCTTCAGCGGAATTCCGAGAACAATGGAAGAGTTCCGAAGCATTTTTAAACATCAGCGGAATTCCGAGAACATAGGAAGAGTTCCGATGCATTTTTGATCTTCAGCGGAATTCCGAGAACAATGGAAGAGTTCCGAAGCATTATTAAACGTCAGCAGAATGCCGAGAACAATGGAAGAGTTCCGACGCATTTTTAAATGTCAGCGGAATTCCGAGAACAATGGAAGAGTTCCGAAGCATTTTTAATCTTCAGCGGAATTCCGAGAACAATGGAACAGTTCCGAAGCATTTTTAACTTCAGCAGAATTCCGAGAACAATGGAAGAGTTCCGAAGCATTTTTAAACTTCAGCAGAATTCCGAGAACAATGGAAGAGTTCCGAAGTATTTTTAAACGTCATCGGAATGCCGAGAACAATGGAAGAGTTCCGACGCATTTTTAATGGTCAGCGGAATTCCGAGAACAATGTAAGAGATCTGAAGCATTTTTAAACTTCAGCGGAATTTCGAGAGCAATGGAAGAGTTCCGAAGCATTTTTAAACATCTGCGGAATTCTGAGAAGAATGGAAGAGTTCCGAAGCATTTTTAACTTCAGCAGAATTCCGAGAAAAATGGAAGAGTTCCGAAGTATTTTTAAACGTCAGCGGAATGCCGAGAACAATGGAAGAGTTCCGAAGCATTTTTAAACATCAGCGGAATTCCGAGAACAATGGAAGAGTTCTGAAGCATTTTTAAACTTCAGCGGAATTTCGAGAACAATGGAAGAGTTCCGACGCATTTTTAAACGTCAGCGGAATTCTGAGAACAATTCAGGCGTTCCAAAGCATTTTTAAACGTCAGCAGAATTCTCAGAACATTGGAAGAGTTCCGAAGCATTTTTAAACTTCAGCGGAATTCCGAGAAAAATGGAAGAGTTCCGAAGCATTTTTAAACTTCTGCGGAATTCCGAGAACAATGGAAGAGTTCCGAAGCATTTTTAAACGTCAGCGGAATTCCGAGAACAATGGAAGAGTTCCGAAGCATTTTTAAACTTCAGCGGAATTCCGAGAACAATGGAAGAGTTCCGAAGCATTTTTAAATGTCAGCGGAATGCCGAGAACAATGGAAGAGTTCCGACGCATTTTTAAACGTCAGCGGAATTCCGAGAACAATAGAAGAGATCTGAAGCATTTTTAAACTTCAGCGGAATTTTGAGAACAATGGAAGAGTTCCGAAGCATTTTTAAACGTCAGCGGAATTCTGAGAACAATGGAAGAGTTCCAAAGCATTTTTAAACGTCAGCAGTATGCCGAGAACAATGGAAGAGTTCCGACGCATTTTTAAACGTCAGCGGAATTCCGAGAACATTGGAAGAGATCTGAAGCATTTTTAAACTTCAGCGGAATTTTGAGAACAATGGAAGAGTTCCGAAGCATTTTTAAACGTCAGCGGAATTCTGAGAACAATGGAAGAGTTCCGACGCATTTTTAAACGTCAGCGGAATTCTGAGAACAATGGAGGCGTTCCGAAGCATTTTTAAACGTCAGCAGAATTCTCAGAACATTGGAAGAGTTCCGAAGCATTTTTAAACTTCAGCGGAATTCCGAGAAAAATGGAAGAGTTCCGAAGCATTTTTAAACTTCAGCGGAATTCCGAGAACAATGGAAGAGTTCCGAAGCATTTTTAAATGTCAGCGGAATTCCGAGAACAATGGAAGAGTTCCGAAGCATTTTTAAACTTCAGCGGAATTCCGAGAACAATGGAAGAGTTCCGAAGCATTTTTAAATGTCAGCGGAATGCCGAGAACAATGGAAGAGATCTGAAGCATTTTTAAACTTCAGCGGAATTCCGAGAAAAATGGAAGAGTTGCGAAGCATTTTTAACTTCAGCGGAATGCCGAGAACAATGGAAGAGTTCCGACGCATTTTTAAAGGTCAGCGGAATTCCGAGTACAATGTAAGAGATCTGAATCATTTTTAAACTTCAGCGGAATTTCGAGAGCAATGGAAGAGTTCCGAAGCATTTTTAAACATCTGCGGAATTCTGAGAACAATGGAAGAGTTCCGAAGCATTTTTAACTTCAGCAGAATTCCGAGAACAATGGAAGAGTTCCGAAGCATTTTTAAACTTCAGCGGAATTCCGAGAAAGATGGAAGTGTTCCGAAGCATTTTTAAACTTCAGCGGAATTCCGAGAACAATGGAAGAGTTCCGACGCATTTTTAAACGTCAGCGGAATTCCGAGAACAATGGAAGAGATCTGAAGCATTTTTAAACTTCAGCGGAATTTTGAGAACAATGGAAGAGTTCCGAAGCATTTTTAAACGTCAGCGGAATTCTGAGAACGATGGAAGAGTTCCGAAGCATTTTTAATCTTCAGCGGAATTCCGAGAACAATGGAAGAGTTCCGAAGCATTTTTAAACATCAGCGGAATTCCGAGAACATAGGAAGAGTTCCGATGCATTTTTGATCTTCAGCGGAATTCCGAGAACAATGGAAGAGTTCCGAAGCATTTTTAAACGTCAGCAGAATGCCGAGAACAATGGAAGAGTTCCGACGCATTTTTAAACGTCAGCGGAATTCCGAGAACAATGGAAGAGATCTGAAGCATTTTTAAACTTCAGCGGAATTTTGAGAACAATGGAAGAGTTCCGAAGCATTTTTAAACGTCAGCGGAATTCTGAGAACAATGGAAGAGTTCCAAAGCATTTTTAATCTTCAGCGGAATTCCGAGAACAATGGAACAGTTCCGAAGCATTTTTAATCTTCAGCGGAATTCCGAGAACAATGGAACAGTTCCGAAGCATTTTTAACTTCAGCAGAATTCCGAGAACAATGGAAGAGTTCCGAAGCATTTTTAAACTTCAGCAGAATTCCGAGAACAATGGAAGAGTTCCGAAGTATTTTTAAACGTCATCGGAATGCCGAGAACAATGGAAGAGTTCCGACGCATTTTTAATGGTCAGCGGAATTCCGAGAACAATGTAAGAGATCTGAAGCATTTTTAAACTTCAGCGGAATTTCGAGAGCAATGGAAGAGTTCCGAAGCATTTTTAAACATCTGCGGAATTCTGAGAAGAATGGAAGAGTTCCGAAGCATTTTTAACTTCAGCAGAATTCCGAGAAAAATGGAAGAGTTCCGAAGTATTTTTAAACGTCAGCGGAATGCCGAGAACAATGGAAGAGTTCCGAAGCATTTTTAAACATCAGCGGAATTCCGAGAACAATGGAAGAGTTCTGAAGCATTTTTAAACTTCAGCGGAATTTCGAGAACAATGGAAGAGTTCCGACGCATTTTTAAACGTCAGCGGAATTCTGAGAACAATGGAGGCGTTCCAAAGCATTTTTAAACGTCAGCAGAATTCTCAGAACATTGGAAGAGTTCCGAAGCATTTTTAAACTTCAGCGGAATTCCGAGAAAAATGGAAGAGTTCCGAAGCATTTTTAAACTTCTGCGGAATTCCGAGAACAATGGAAGAGTTCCGAAGCATTTTTAAACTTCTGCGGAATTCCGAGAACAATGGAAGAGTTCCGAAGCATTTTTAAACGTCAGCGGAATTCCGAGAACAATGGAAGAGTTCCGAAGCATTTTTAAACTTCAGCGGAATTCCGAGAACAATGGAAGAGTTCCGAAGCATTTTTAAATGTCAGCGGAATGCCGAGAACAATGGAAGAGTTCCGACGCATTTTTAAACGTCAGCGGAATTCCGAGAACAATGGAAGAGATCTGAAGCATTTTTAAACTTCAGCGGAATTTTGAGAACAATGGAAGAGTTCCGAAGCATTTTTAAACGTCAGCGGAATTCTGAGAACAATGGAAGAGTTCCAAAGCATTTTTAATCTTCAGCGGAATTCCGAGAACAATGGAACAGTTCCGAAGCATTTTTAATCTTCAGCGGAATTCCGAGAACAATGGAACAGTTCCGAAGCATTTTTAACTTCAGCAGAATTCCGAGAACAATGGAAGAGTTCCGAAGCATTTTTAAACTTCAGCAGAATTCCGAGAACAATGGAAGAGTTCCGAAGTATTTTTAAACGTCATCGGAATGCCGAGAACAATGGAAGAGTTCCGACGCATTTTTAATGGTCAGCGGAATTCCGAGAACAATGTAAGAGATCTGAAGCATTTTTAAACTTCAGCGGAATTTCGAGAGCAATGGAAGAGTTCCGAAGCATTTTTAAACATCTGCGGAATTCTGAGAAGAATGGAAGAGTTCCGAAGCATTTTTAACTTCAGCAGAATTCCGAGAAAAATGGAAGAGTTCCGAAGTATTTTTAAACGTCAGCGGAATGCCGAGAACAATGGAAGAGTTCCGAAGCATTTTTAAACATCAGCGGAATTCCGAGAACAATGGAAGAGTTCTGAAGCATTTTTAAACTTCAGCGGAATTTCGAGAACAATGGAAGAGTTCCGACGCATTTTTAAACGTCAGCGGAATTCTGAGAACAATGGAGGCGTTCCAAAGCATTTTTAAACGTCAGCAGAATTCTCAGAACATTGGAAGAGTTCCGAAGCATTTTTAAACTTCAGCGGAATTCCGAGAAAAATGGAAGAGTTCCGAAGCATTTTTAAACTTCTGCGGAATTCCGAGAACAATGGAAGAGTTCCGAAGCATTTTTAAACGTCAGCGGAATTCCGAGAACAATGGAAGAGTTCCGAAGCATTTTTAAATGTCAGCGGAATGCCGAGAACAATGGAAGAGTTCCGACGCATTTTTAAACGTCAGCGGAATTCCGAGAACAATGGAAGAGATCTGAAGCATTTTTAAACTTCAGCGGAATTTTGAGAACAATGGAAGAGTTCCGAAGCATTTTTAAACGTCAGCGGAATTCTGAGAACAATGGAAGAGTTCCAAAGCATTTTTAATCTTCAGCGGAATTCCGAGAACAATGGAACAGTTCCGAAGCATTTTTAATCTTCAGCGGAATTCCGAGAACAATGGAACAGTTCCGAAGCATTTTTAACTTCAGCAGAATTCCGAGAACAATGGAAGAGTTCCGAAGCATTTTTAAACTTCAGCAGAATTCCGAGAACAATGGAAGAGTTCCGAAGTATTTTTAAACGTCATCGGAATGCCGAGAACAATGGAAGAGTTCCGACGCATTTTTAATGGTCAGCGGAATTCCGAGAACAATGTAAGAGATCTGAAGCATTTTTAAACTTCAGCGGAATTTCGAGAGCAATGGAAGAGTTCCGAAGCATTTTTAAACATCTGCGGAATTCTGAGAAGAATGGAAGAGTTCCGAAGCATTTTTAACTTCAGCAGAATTCCGAGAAAAATGGAAGAGTTCCGAAGTATTTTTAAACGTCAGCGGAATGCCGAGAACAATGGAAGAGTTCCGAAGCATTTTTAAACATCAGCGGAATTCCGAGAACAATGGAAGAGTTCTGAAGCATTTTTAAACTTCAGCGGAATTTCGAGAACAATGGAAGAGTTCCGACGCATTTTTAAACGTCAGCGGAATTCTGAGAACAATGGAGGCGTTCCAAAGCATTTTTAAACGTCAGCAGAATTCTCAGAACATTGGAAGAGTTCCGAAGCATTTTTAAACTTCAGCGGAATTCCGAGAAAAATGGAAGAGTTCCGAAGCATTTTTAAACTTCTGCGGAATTCCGAGAACAATGGAAGAGTTCCGAAGCATTTTTAAACGTCAGCGGAATTCCGAGAACAATGGAAGAGTTCCGAAGCATTTTTAAATGTCAGCGGAATGCCGAGAACAATGGAAGAGTTCCGACGCATTTTTAAACGTCAGCGGAATTCCGAGAACAATGGAAGAGATCTGAAGCATTTTTAAACTTCAGCGGAATTTTGAGAACAATGGAAGAGTTCCGAAGCATTTTTAAACGTCAGCGGAATTCTGAGAACAATGGAAGAGTTCCAAAGCATTTTTAATCTTCAGCGGAATTCCGAGAACAATGGAACAGTTCCGAAGCATTTTTAATCTTCAGCGGAATTCCGAGAACAATGGAACAGTTCCGAAGCATTTTTAACTTCAGCAGAATTCCGAGAACAATGGAAGAGTTCCGAAGCATTTTTAAACTTCAGCAGAATTCCGAGAACAATGGAAGAGTTCCGAAGTATTTTTAAACGTCATCGGAATGCCGAGAACAATGGAAGAGTTCCGACGCATTTTTAATGGTCAGCGGAATTCCGAGAACAATGTAAGAGATCTGAAGCATTTTTAAACTTCAGCGGAATTTCGAGAGCAATGGAAGAGTTCCGAAGCATTTTTAAACATCTGCGGAATTCTGAGAAGAATGGAAGAGTTCCGAAGCATTTTTAACTTCAGCAGAATTCCGAGAAAAATGGAAGAGTTCCGAAGTATTTTTAAACGTCAGCGGAATGCCGAGAACAATGGAAGAGTTCCGAAGCATTTTTAAACATCAGCGGAATTCCGAGAACAATGGAAGAGTTCTGAAGCATTTTTAAACTTCAGCGGAATTTCGAGAACAATGGAAGAGTTCCGACGCATTTTTAAACGTCAGCGGAATTCTGAGAACAATGGAGGCGTTCCAAAGCATTTTTAAACGTCAGCAGAATTCTCAGAACATTGGAAGAGTTCCGAAGCATTTTTAAACTTCAGCGGAATTCCGAGAAAAATGGAAGAGTTCCGAAGCATTTTTAAACTTCTGCGGAATTCCGAGAACAATGGAAGAGTTCCGAAGCATTTTTAAACGTCAGCGGAATTCCGAGAACAATGGAAGAGTTCCGAAGCATTTTTAAATGTCAGCGGAATGCCGAGAACAATGGAAGAGTTCCGACGCATTTTTAAACGTCAGCGGAATTCCGAGAACAATGGAAGAGATCTGAAGCATTTTTAAACTTCAGCGGAATTTTGAGAACAATGGAAGAGTTCCGAAGCATTTTTAAACGTCAGCGGAATTCTGAGAACAATGGAAGAGTTCCAAAGCATTTTTAATCTTCAGCGGAATTCCGAGAACAATGGAACAGTTCCGAAGCATTTTTAATCTTCAGCGGAATTCCGAGAACAATGGAACAGTTCCGAAGCATTTTTAACTTCAGCAGAATTCCGAGAACAATGGAAGAGTTCCGAAGCATTTTTAAACTTCAGCAGAATTCCGAGAACAATGGAAGAGTTCCGAAGTATTTTTAAACGTCGTCGGAATGCCGAGAACAATGGAAGAGTTCCGACGCATTTTTAATGGTCAGCGGAATTCCGAGAACAATGTAAGAGATCTGAAGCATTTTTAAACTTCAGCGGAATTTCGAGAGCAATGGAAGAGTTCCGAAGCATTTTTAAACATCTGCGGAATTCTGAGAAGAATGGAAGAGTTCCGAAGCATTTTTAACTTCAGCAGAATTCCGAGAAAAATGGAAGAGTTCCGAAGTATTTTTAAACGTCAGCGGAATGCCGAGAACAATGGAAGAGTTCCGAAGCATTTTTAAACATCAGCGGAATTCCGAGACCAATGGAAGAGTTCTGAAGCATTTTTAAACTTCATCGGAATTTCGAGAACAATGGAAGAGTTCCGACGCATTTTTAAACGTCAGCGGAATTCTGAGAACAATGGAGGCGTTCCAAAGCATTTTTAAACGTCAGCAGAATTCTCAGAACATTGGAAGAGTTCCGAAGCATTTTTAAACTTCAGCGGAATTCCGAGAAAAATGGAAGAGTTCCGAAGCATTTTTAAACTTCTGCGGAATTCCGAGAACAATGGAAGAGTTCCGAAGCATTTTTAAACGTCAGCGGAATTCCGAGAACAATGGAAGAGTTCCGAAGCATTTTTAAACTTCAGCGGAATTCCGAGAAAGATGGAAGTGTTCCGCAGCATTTTTAAACTTCAGCAGAATTCCGAGAACAATGGAAGAGTTCCGAAGCATTTTTAAACTTCTGCGGAATTCCGAGAAAAATGGAAGAGTTCCGAAGCACTTTTAAACTTCAGCGGAATTCCGAGAACAATGGAAGAGTTCCGAAGCATTTTTAAACGTCAGCAGTATGCCGAGAACAATGGAAGAGTTCCGACGCATTTTTAAACGTCAGCGGAATTCCGAGAACAATGGAAGAGATCTGAAGCATTTTTAAACTTCAGCGGAATTTTGAGAACAATGGAAGAGTTCCGAAGCATTTTTAAACGTCAGCGGAATTCTGAGAACAATGGAAGAGTTCCGACGCATTTTTAAACGTCAGCGGAATTCTGAGAACAATGGAGGCGTTCCGAAGCATTTTTAAACGTCAGCAGAATTCTCAGAACATTGGAAGAGTTCCGAAGCATTTTTAAACTTCAGCGGAATTCCGAGAAAAATGGAAGAGTTCCGAAGCATTTTTAAACTTCAGCGGAATTCCGAGAACAATGGAAGAGTTCCGAAGCATTTTTAAACGTCAGCGGAATTCCGAGAACAATGGAAGAGTTCCGAAGCATTTTTAAACTTCAGCGGAATTCCGAGAACAATGGAAGAGTTCCGAAGCATTTTTAAATGTCAGCGGAATGCCGAGAACAATGGAAGAGATCTGAAGCATTTTTAAACTTCAGCGGAATTTTGAGAACAATGAAAGAGTTCCGAAGCATTTTTAAACGTCAGCGGAATTCTGAGAACAATGGAAGAGTTCCAAAGCATTTTTAATCTTCAGCGGAATTCCGAGAACAATGGAACAGTTCCGAAGCATTTTTAACTTCAGCAGAATTCCGAGAACAATGGAAGAGTTCCGAAGCATTTTTAAACTTCAGCGGAATTCCGAGAAAAATGGAAGAGTTGCGAAGCATTTTTAACTTCAGCGGAATGCCGAGAACAATGGAAGAGTTCCGACGCATTTTTAAAGGTCAGCGGAATTCCGAGAACAATGTAAGAGATCTGAAGCATTTTTAAACTTCAGCGGAATTTCGAGAGCAATGGAAGAGTTCCGAAGCATTTTTAAACATCTGCGGAATTCTGAGAAGAATGGAAGAGTTCCGAAGCATTTTTAACTTCAGCAGAATTCCGAGAAAAATGGAAGAGTTCCGAAGTATTTTTAAACGTCAGCGGAATGCCGAGAACAATGGAAGAGTTCCGAAGCATTTTTAAACATCAGCGGAATTCCGAGAACAATGGAAGAGTTCTGAAGCATTTTTAAACTTCAGCGGAATTTCGAGAACAATGGAAGAGTTCCGACGCATTTTAAACGTCAGCGGAATTCTGAGAACAATGGAGGCGTTCCAAAGCATTTTTAAACGTCAGCAGAATTCTCAGAACATTGGAAGAGTTCCGAAGCATTTTTAAACTTCAGCGGAATTCCGAGAAAAATGGAAGAGTTCCGAAGCATTTTTAAACTTCTGCGGAATTCCGAGAACAATGGAAGAGTTCCGAAGCATTTTTAAACGTCAGCGGAATTCCGAGAACAATGGAAGAGTTCCGAAGCATTTTTAAACTTCAGCGGAATTCCGAGAACAATGGAAGAGTTCCGAAGCATTTTTAAATGTCAGCGGAATTCCGAGAACAATGGAAGAGTTCCGACGCATTTTTAAACGTCAGCGGAATTCCGAGAACAATGGAAGAGATCTGAAGCATTTTTAAACTTCAGCGGAATTTTGAGAACAATGGAAGAGTTCCGAAGCATTTTTAAACGTCAGCGGAATTCTGAGAACAATGGAAGAGTTCCAAAGCATTTTTAATCTTCAGCGGAATTCCGAGAACAATGGAACAGTTCCGAAGCATTTTTAATCTTCAGCGGAATTCCGAGAACAATGGAACAGTTCCGAAGCATTTTTAACTTCAGCAGAATTCCGAGAACAATGGAAGAGTTCCGAAGCATTTTTAAACTTCAGCAGAATTCCGAGAACAATGGAAGAGTTCCGAAGTATTTTTAAACGTCATCGGAATGCCGAGAACAATGGAAGAGTTCCGACGCATTTTTAATGGTCAGCGGAATTCCGAGAACAATGTAAGAGATCTGAAGCATTTTTAAACTTCAGCGGAATTTCGAGAGCAATGGAAGAGTTCCGAAGCATTTTTAAACATCTGCGGAATTCTGAGAAGAATGGAAGAGTTCTGAAGCATTTTTAAACGTCAGCAGAATTCTCAGAACATTAGAAGAGTTCCGAAGCATTTTTAAACTTCAGCGGAATTCCGAGAAAAATGGAAGAGTTCCGAAGCATTTTTAAACTTCTGCGGAATTCCGAGAACAATGGAAGAGTTCCGAAGCATTTTTAAACGTCAGCGGAATTCCGAGAACAATGGAAGAGTTCCGAAGCATTTTTAAACTTCAGCGGAATTCCGAGAAAGATGGAAGTGTTCCGAAGCATTTTTAAACTTCAGCAGAATTCCGAGAACAATGGAAGAGTTCCGAAGCATTTTTAAACTTCTGCGGAATTCCGAGAAAAATGGAAGAGTTCCGAAGCATTTTTAAACTTCAGCGGAATTCCGAGAACAATGGAAGAGTTCCGAAGCATTTTTAAACGTCAGCAGTATGCCGAGAACAATGGAAGAGTTCCGACGCATTTTTAAACGTCAGCGGAATTCCGAGAACAATGGAAGAGATCTGAAGCATTTTTAAACTTCAGCGGAATTTTGAGAACAATGGAAGAGTTCCGAAGCATTTTTAAACGTCAGCGGAATTCTGAGAACAATGGAAGAGTTCCGACGCATTTTTAAACGTCAGCGGAATTCTGAGAACAATGGAGGCGTTCCGAAGCATTTTTAAACGTCAGCAGAATTCTCAGAACATTGGAAGAGTTCCGAAGCATTTTTAAACTTCAGCGGAATTCCGAGAAAAATGGAAGAGTTCCGAAGCATTTTTAAACTTCAGCGGAATTCCGAGAACAATGGAAGAGTTCCGAAGCATTTTTAAACGTCAGCGGAATTCCGAGAACAATGGAAGAGTTCCGAAGCATTTTTAAACTTCAGCGGAATTTTGAGAACAATGAAAGAGTTCCGAAGCATTTTTAAACGTCAGCGGAATTCTGAGAACAATGGAAGAGTTCCAAAGCATTTTTAATCTTCAGCGGAATTCCGAGAACAATGGAACAGTTCCGAAGCATTTTTAACTTCAGCAGAATTCCGAGAACAATGGAAGAGTTCCGAAGCATTTTTAAACTTCAGCGGAATTCCGAGAAAAATGGAAGAGTTGCGAAGCATTTTTAACTTCAGCGGAATGCCGAGAACAATGGAAGAGTTCCGACGCATTTTTAAAGGTCAGCGGAATTCCGAGAACAATGTAAGAGATCTGGAGCATTTTTAAACTTCAGCGGAATTTCGAGAGCAATGGAAGAGTTCCGAAGCATTTTTAAACATCTGCGGAATTCTGAGAACAATGGAAGAGTTCCGAAGCATTTTTAAACTTCAGCAGAATTCCGAGAACAATGGAAGAGTTCCGAAGCATTTTTAAACTTCAGCGGAATTCCGAGAAAGATGGAAGTGTTCCGAAGCATTTTTAAACTTCAGCAGAATTCCGAGAACAATGGAAGAGTTCCGAAGCATTTTTAAACTTCTGCGGAATTCCGAGAAAAATGGAAGAGTTCCGAAGCATTTTTAAACTTCAGCGGAATTCCGAGAACAATGGAAGAGTTCCGACGCATTTTTAAACATCAGCGGAATTCCGAGAACAATGGAAGAGATCTGAAGCATTTTTAAACTTCAGCGGAATTTTGAGAACAATGGAAGAGTTCCGAAGCATTTTTAAACGTCAGCGGAATTCTGAGAACGATGGAAGAGTTCCGAAGCATTTTTAATCTTCAGCGGAATTCCGAGAACAATGGAAGAGTTCCGAAGCATTTTTAAACATCAGCGGAATTCCGAGAACATAGGAAGAGTTCCGATGCATTTTTGATCTTCAGCGGAATTCCGAGAACAATGGAAGAGTTCCGAAGCATTTTTAAACGTCAGCAGAATGCCGAGAACAATGGAAGAGTTCCGACGCATTTTTAAATGTCAGCGGAATTCCGAGAACAATGGAAGAGTTCCGAAGCATTTTTAATCTTCAGCGGAATTCCGAGAACAATGGAACAGTTCCGAAGCATTTTTAACTTCAGCAGAATTCCGAGAACAATGGAAGAGTTCCGAAGCATTTTTAAACTTCAGCAGAATTCCGAGAACAATGGAAGAGTTCCGAAGTATTTTTAAAGGTCATCGGAATGCCGAGAACAATGGAAGAGTTCCGACGCATTTTTAATGGTCAGCGGAATTCCGAGAACAATGTAAGAGATCTGAAGCATTTTTAAACTTCAGCGGAATTTCGAGAGCAATGGAAGAGTTCCGAAGCATTTTTAAACATCTGCGGAATTCTGAGAAGAATGGAAGAGTTCCGAAGCATTTTTAACTTCAGCAGAATTCCGAGAAAAATGGAAGAGTTCCGAAGTATTTTTAAACGTCAGCGGAATGCCGAGAACAATGGAAGAGTTCCGAAGCATTTTTAAACATCAGCGGAATTCCGAGAACAATGGAAGAGTTCTGAAGCATTTTTAAACTTCAGCGGAATTTCAAGAACAATGGAAGAGTTCCGACGCATTTTTAAACGTCAGCGGAATTCTGAGAACAATGGAGGCGTTCCAAAGCATTTTTAAACGTCAGCAGAATTCTCAGAACATTGGAAGAGTTCCGAAGCATTTTTAAACTTCAGCGGAATTCCGAGAAAAATGGAAGAGTTCCGAAGCATTTTTAAACTTCTGCGGAATTCCGAGAACAATGGAAGAGTTCCGAAGCATTTTTAAACGTCAGCGGAATTCCGAGAACAATGGAAGAGTTCCGAAGCATTTTTAAACTTCAGCGGAATTCCGAGAACAATGGAAGAGTTCCGAAGCATTTTTAAATGTCAGCGGAATGCCGAGAACAATGGAAGAGTTCCGACGCATTTTTAAACGTCAGCGGAATTCCGAGAACAATGGAAGAAATCTGAAGCATTTTTAAACTTCAGCGGAATTTTGAGAACAATGGAAGAGTTCCGAAGCATTTTTAAACGTCAGCGGAATTCTGAGAACAATGGAAGAGTTCCAAAGCATTTTTAATCTTCAGCGGAATTCCGAGAACAATGGAACAGTTCCGAAGCATTTTTAATCTTCAGCGGAATTCCGAGAACAATGGAACAGTTCCGAAGCATTTTTAACTTCAGCAGAATTCCGAGAACAATGGAAGAGTTCCGAAGCATTTTTAAACTTCAGCAGAATTCCGAGAACAATGGAAGAGTTCCGAAGTATTTTTAAACGTCATCGGAATGCCGAGAACAATGGAAGAGTTCCGACGCATTTTTAATGGTCAGCGGAATTCCGAGAACAATGTAAGAGATCTGAAGCATTTTTAAACTTCAGCGGAATTTCGAGAGCAATGGAAGAGTTCCGAAGCATTTTTAAACATCTGCGGAATTCTGAGAAGAATGGAAGAGTTCCGAAGCATTTTTAACTTCAGCAGAATTCCGAGAAAAATGGAAGAGTTCCGAAGTATTTTTAAACGTCAGCGGAATGCCGAGAACAATGGAAGAGTTCCGAAGCATTTTTAAACATCAGCGGAATTCCGAGAACAATGGAAGAGTTCTGAAGCATTTTTAAACTTCAGCGGAATTTCGAGAACAATGGAAGAGTTCCGACGCATTTTTAAACGTCAGCGGAATTCTGAGAACAATGGAGGCGTTCCAAAGCATTTTTAAACGTCAGCAGAATTCTCAGAACATTGGAAGAGTTCCGAAGCATTTTTAAACTTCAGCGGAATTCCGAGAAAAATGGAAGAGTTCCGAAGCATTTTTAAACTTCTGCGGAATTCCGAGAACAATGGAAGAGTTCCGAAGCATTTTTAAACGTCAGCGGAATTCCGAGAACAATGGAAGAGTTCCGAAGCATTTTTAAACTTCAGCGGAATTCCGAGAACAATGGAAGAGTTCCGAAGCATTTTTAAATGTCAGCGGAATGCCGAGAACAATGGAAGAGTTCCGACGCATTTTTAAACGTCAGCGGAATTCCGAGAACAATGGAAGAGATCTGAAGCATTTTTAAACTTCAGCGGAATTTTGAGAACAATGGAAGAGTTCCTAAGCATTTTTAAACGTCAGCGGAATTCTGAGAACAATGGAAGAGTTCCAAAGCATTTTTAATCTTCAGCGGAATTCCGAGAACAATGGAACAGTTCCGAAGCATTTTTAATCTTCAGCGGAATTCCGAGAACAATGGAACAGTTCCGAAGCATTTTTAACTTCAGCAGAATTCCGAGAACAATGGAAGAGTTCCGAAGCATTTTTAAACTTCAGCAGAATTCCGAGAACAATGGAAGAGTTCCGAAGTATTTTTAAACGTCATCGGAATGCCGAGAACAATGGAAGAGTTCCGACGCATTTTTAATGGTCAGCGGAATTCCGAGAACAATGTAAGAGATCTGAAGCATTTTTAAACTTCAGCGGAATTTCGAGAGCAATGGAAGAGTTCCGAAGCATTTTTAAACATCTGCGGAATTCTGAGAAGAATGGAAGAGTTCCGAAGCATTTTTAACTTCAGCAGAATTCCGAGAAAAATGGAAGAGTTCCGAAGTATTTTTAAACGTCAGCGGAATGCCGAGAACAATGGAAGAGTTCCGAAGCATTTTTAAACATCAGCGGAATTCCGAGACCAATGGAAGAGTTCTGAAGCATTTTTAAACTTCATCGGAATTTCGAGAACAATGGAAGAGTTCCGACGCATTTTTAAACGTCAGCGGAATTCTGAGAACAATGGAGGCGTTCCAAAGCATTTTTAAACGTCAGCAGAATTCTCAGAACATTGGAAGAGTTCCGAAGCATTTTTAAACTTCAGCGGAATTCCGAGAAAAATGGAAGAGTTCCGAAGCATTTTTAAACTTCTGCGGAATTCCGAGAACAATGGAAGAGTTCCGAAGCATTTTTAAACGTCAGCGGAATTCCGAGAACAATGGAAGAGTTCCGAAGCATTTTTAAACTTCAGCGGAATTCCGAGAAAGATGGAAGTGTTCCGAAGCATTTTTAAACTTCAGCAGAATTCCGAGAACAATGGAAGAGTTCCGAAGCATTTTTAAACTTCTGCGGAATTCCGAGAAAAATGGAAGAGTTCCGAAGCACTTTTAAACTTCAGCGGAATTCCGAGAACAATGGAAGAGTTCCGAAGCATTTTTAAACGTCAGCAGTATGCCGAGAACAATGGAAGAGTTCCGACGCATTTTTAAACGTCAGCGGAATTCCGAGAACAATGGAAGAGATCTGAAGCATTTTTAAACGTCAGCGGAATTCTGAGAACAATGGAAGAGTTCCGACGCATTTTTAAACGTCAGCGGAATTCTGAGAACAATGGAGGCGTTCCGAAGCATTTTTAAACGTCAGCAGAATTCTCAGAACATTGGAAGAGTTCCGAAGCATTTTTAAACTTCAGCGGAATTCCGAGAAAAATGGAAGAGTTCCGAAGCATTTTTAAACTTCAGCGGAATTCCGAGAACAATGGAAGAGTTCCGAAGCATTTTTAAACGTCAGCGGAATTCCGAGAACAATGGAAGAGTTCCGAAGCATTTTTAAACTTCAGCGGAATTCCGAGAACAATGGAAGAGTTCCGAAGCATTTTTAAATGTCAGCGGAATGCCGAGAACAATGGAAGAGATCTGAAGCATTTTTAAACTTCAGCGGAATTTTGAGAACAATGGAAGAGTTCCGAAGCATTTTTAAACGTCAGCGGAATTCTGAGAACAATGGAAGAGTTCCAAAGCATTTTTAATCTTCAGCGGAATTCCGAGAACAATGGAACAGTTCCGAAGCATTTTTAACTTCAGCAGAATTCCGAGAACAATGGAAGAGTTCCGAAGCATTTTTAAACTTCAGCGGAATTCCGAGAAAAATGGAAGAGTTGCGAAGCATTTTTAATTTCAGCGGAATGCCGAGAACAATGGAAGAGTTCCGACGCATTTTTAAAGGACAGCGGAATTCCGAGAACAATGTAAGAGATCTGAAGCATTTTTAAACTTCAGCGGAATTTCGAGAGCAATGGAAGAGTTCCGAAGCATTTTCAAACATCTTCGGAATTCTGAGAACAATGGAAGAGTTCCGAAGCATTTTTAAACTTCAGCAGAATTCCGAGAACAATGGAAGAGTTCCGAAGCATTTTTAAACTTCAGCGGAATTCCGAGAAAGATGGAAGTGTTCCGAAGCATTTTTAAACTTCAGCAGAATTCCGAAAACAATGGAAGAGTTCCGAAGCATTTTTAAACTTCTGCGGAATTCCGAGAAAAATGGAAGAGTTCCGAAGCATTTTTAAACTTCAGCGGAAATCCGAGAACAATGGAAGAGTTCCGAAGCATTTTTAAACGTCAGCAGTATGCCGAGAACAATGGAAGAGTTCCGACGCATTTTTAAACATCAGCGGAATTCCGAGAACAATGGAAGAGATCTGAAGCATTTTTAAACTTCAGCGGAATTTTGAGAACAATGGAAGAGTTCCGAAGCATTTTTAAACGTCAGCGGAATTCTGAGAACAATGGAAGAGTTCCGACGCATTTTTAAACGTCAGCGGAATTCTGAGAACAATGGAGGCGTTCCGAAGCATTTTTAAACGTCAGCAGAATTCTCAGAACATTGGAAGAGTTCCGAAGCATTTTTAAACTTCAGCGGAATTCCGAGAAAAATGGAAGAGTTCCGAAGCATTTTTAAACTTCAGCGGAATTCCGAGAACAATGGAAGAGTTCCGAAGCATTTTTAAATGTCAGCGGAATTCCGAGAACAATGGAAGAGTTCCGAAGCATTTTTAAACTTCAGCGGAATTCCGAGAACAATGGAAGAGTTCCGAAGCATTTTTAAATGTCAGCGGAATGCCGAGAACAATGGAAGAGATCTGAAGCATTTTTAAACTTCAGCGGAATTCCGAGAAAAATGGAAGAGTTGCGAAGCATTTTTAACTTCAGCGGAATGCCGAGAACAATGGAAGAGTTCCGACGCATTTTTAAAGGTCAGCGGAATTCCGAGTACAATGTAAGAGATCTGAATCATTTTTAAACTTCAGCGGAATTTCGAGAGCAATGGAAGAGTTCCGAAGCATTTTTAAACATCTGCGGAATTCTGAGAACAATGGAAGAGTTCCGAAGCATTTTTAACTTCAGCAGAATTCCGAGAACAATGGAAGAGTTCCGAAGCATTTTTAAACTTCAGCGGAATTCCGAGAAAGATGGAAGTGTTCCGAAGCATTTTTAAACTTCAGCGGAATTCCGAGAACAATGGAAGAGTTCCGACGCATTTTTAAACGTCAGCGGAATTCCGAGAACAATGGAAGAGATCTGAAGCATTTTTAAACTTCAGCGGAATTTTGAGAACAATGGAAGAGTTCCGAAGCATTTTTAATCTTCAGCGGAATTCCGAGAAAAATGGAAGAGTTGCGAAGCATTTTTAACTTCAGCGGAATGCCGAGAACAATGGAAGAGTTCCGACGCATTTTTAAAGGTCAGCGGAATTCCGAGTACAATGTAAGAGATCTGAATCATTTTTAAACTTCAGCGGAATTTCGAGAGCAATGGAAGAGTTCCGAAGCATTTTTAAACATCTGCGGAATTCTGAGAACAATGGAAGAGTTCCGAAGCATTTTTAACTTCAGCAGAATTCCGAGAACAATGGAAGAGTTCCGAAGCATTTTTAAACTTCAGCGGAATTCCGAGAAAGATGGAAGTGTTCCGAAGCATTTTTAAACTTCAGCGGAATTCCGAGAACAATGGAAGAGTTCCGACGCATTTTTAAACGTCAGCGGAATTCCGAGAACAATGGAAGAGATCTGAAGCATTTTTAAACTTCAGCGGAATTTTGAGAACAATGGAAGAGTTCCGAAGCATTTTTAAACGTCAGCGGAATTCTGAGAACGATGGAAGAGTTCCGAAGCATTTTTAATCTTCAGCGGAATTCCGAGAACAATGGAAGAGTTCCGAAGCATTTTTAAACATCAGCGGAATTCCGAGAACATAGGAAGAGTTCCGATGCATTTTTGATCTTCAGCGGAATTCCGAGAACAATGGAAGAGTTCCGAAGCATTTTTAAACGTCAGCAGAATGCCGAGAACAATGGAAGAGTTCCGACGCATTTTTAAATGTCAGCGGAATTCCGAGAACAATGGAAGAGTTCCGAAGCATTTTTAATCTTCAGCGGAATTCCGAGAACAATGGAACAGTTCCGAAGCATTTTTAACTTCAGCAGAATTCCGAGAACAATGGAAGAGTTCCGAAGCATTTTTAAACTTCAGCAGAATTCCGAGAACAATGGAAGAGTTCCGAAGTATTTTTAAACGTCATCGGAATGCCGAGAACAATGGAAGAGTTCCGACGCATTTTTAATGGTCAGCGGAATTCCGAGAACAATGTAAGAGATCTGAAGCATTTTTAAACTTCAGCGGAATTTCGAGAGCAATGGAAGAGTTCCGAAGCATTTTTAAACATCTGCGGAATTCTGAGAAGAATGGAAGAGTTCCGAAGCATTTTTAACTTCAGCAGAATTCCGAGAAAAATGGAAGAGTTCCGAAGTATTTTTAAACGTCAGCGGAATGCCGAGAACAATGGAAGAGTTCCGAAGCATTTTTAAACATCAGCGGAATTCCGAGAACAATGGAAGAGTTCTGAAGCATTTTTAAACTTCAGCGGAATTTCGAGAACAATGGAAGAGTTCCGACGCATTTTTAAACGTCAGCGGAATTCTGAGAACAATGGAGGCGTTCCAAAGCATTTTTAAACGTCAGCAGAATTCTCAGAACATTGGAAGAGTTCCGAAGCATTTTTAAACTTCAGCGGAATTCCGAGAAAAATGGAAGAGTTCCGAAGCATTTTTAAACTTCTGCGGAATTCCGAGAACAATGGAAGAGTTCCGAAGCATTTTTAAACGTCAGCGGAATTCCGAGAACAATGGAAGAGTTCCGAAGCATTTTTAAACTTCAGCGGAATTCCGAGAACAATGGAAGAGTTCCGAAGCATTTTTAAATGTCAGCGGAATGCCGAGAACAATGGAAGAGTTCCGACGCATTTTTAAACGTCAGCAGAATTCCGAGAACAATAGAAGAGATCTGAAGCATTTTTAAACTTCAGCGGAATTTTGAGAACAATGGAAGAGTTCCGAAGCATTTTTAAACGTCAGCGGAATTCTGAGAACAATGGAAGAGTTCCAAAGCATTTTTAAACGTCAGCAGTATGCCGAGAACAATGGAAGAGTTCCGACGCATTTTTAAACGTCAGCGGAATTCCGAGAACATTGGAAGAGATCTGAAGCATTTTTAAACTTCAGCGGAATTTTGAGAACAATGGAAGAGTTCCGAAGCATTTTTAAACGTCAGCGGAATTCTGAGAACAATGGAAGAGTTCCGACGCATTTTTAAACGTCAGCGGAATTCTGAGAACAATGGAGGCGTTCCGAAGCATTTTTAAACGTCAGCAGAATTCTCAGAACATTGGAAGAGTTCCGAAGCATTTTTAAACTTCAGCGGAATTCCGAGAAAAATGGAAGAGTTCCGAAGCATTTTTAAACTTCAGCGGAATTCCGAGAACAATGGAAGAGTTCCGAAGCATTTTTAAATGTCAGCGGAATTCCGAGAACAATGGAAGAGTTCCGAAGCATTTTTAAACTTCAGCGGAATTCCGAGAACAATGGAAGAGTTCCGAAGCATTTTTAAATGTCAGCGGAATGCCGAGAACAATGGAAGAGATCTGAAGCATTTTTAAACTTCAGCGGAATTCCGAGAAAAATGGAAGAGTTGCGAAGCATTTTTAACTTCAGCGGAATGCCGAGAACAATGGAAGAGTTCCGACGCATTTTTAAAGGTCAGCGGAATTCCGAGTACAATGTAAGAGATCTGAATCATTTTTAAACTTCAGCGGAATTTCGAGAGCAATGGAAGAGTTCCGAAGCATTTTTAAACATCTGCGGAATTCTGAGAACAATGGAAGAGTTCCGAAGCATTTTTAACTTCAGCAGAATTCCGAGAACAATGGAAGAGTTCCGAAGCATTTTTAAACTTCAGCGGAATTCCGAGAAAGATGGAAGTGTTCCGAAGCATTTTTAAACTTCAGCGGAATTCCGAGAACAATGGAAGAGTTCCGACGCATTTTTAAACGTCAGCGGAATTCCGAGAACAATGGAAGAGATCTGAAGCATTTTTAAACGTCAGCAGAATGCCGAGAACAATGGAAGAGTTCCGACGCATTTTTAAATGTCAGCGGAATTCCGAGAACAATGGAAGAGTTCCGAAGCATTTTTAATCTTCAGCGGAATTCCGAGAACAATGGAACAGTTCCGAAGCATTTTTAACTTCAGCAGAATTCCGAGAACAATGGAAGAGTTCCGAAGCATTTTTAAACTTCAGCAGAATTCCGAGAACAATGGAAGAGTTCCGAAGTATTTTTAAACGTCATCGGAATGCCGAGAACAATGGAAGAGTTCCGACGCATTTTTAATGGTCAGCGGAATTCCGACAACAATGTAAGAGATCTGAAGCATTTTTAAACTTCAGCGGAATTTCGAGAGCAATGGAAGAGTTCCGAAGCATTTTTAAACATCTGCGGAATTCTGAGAAGAATGGAAGAGTTCCGAAGCATTTTTAAACTTCAGCGGAATTCCGAGAAAGATGGAAGTGTTCCGAAGCATTTTTAAACTTCAGCAGAATTCCGAAAACAATGGAAGAGTTCCGAAGCATTTTTAAACTTCTGCGGAATTCCGAGAAAAATGGAAGAGTTCCGAAGCATTTTTAAACTTCAGCGGAAATCCGAGAACAATGGAAGAGTTCCGAAGCATTTTTAAACGTCAGCAGTATGCCGAGAACAATGGAAGAGTTCCGACGCATTTTTAAACGTCAGCGGAATTCCGAGAACAATGGAAGAGATCTGAAGCATTTTTAAACTTCAGCGGAATTTTGAGAACAATGGAAGAGTTCCGAAGCATTTTTAAACGTCAGCGGAATTCTGAGAACAATGGAAGAGTTCCGACGCATTTTTAAACGTCAGCGGAATTCTGAGAACAATGGAGGCGTTCCGAAGCATTTTTAAACGTCAGCAGAATTCTCAGAACATTGGAAGAGTTCCGAAGCATTTTTAAACTTCAGCGGAATTCCGAGAAAAATGGAAGAGTTCCGAAGCATTTTTAAACTTCAGCGGAATTCCGAGAACAATGGAAGAGTTCCGAAGCATTTTTAAATGTCAGCGGAATTCCGAGAACAATGGAAGAGTTCCGAAGCATTTTTAAACTTCAGCGGAATTCCGAGAACAATGGAAGAGTTCCGAAGCATTTTTAAATGTCAGCGGAATGCCGAGAACAATGGAAGAGATCTGAAGCATTTTTAAACTTCAGCGGAATTCCGAGAAAAATGGAAGAGTTGCGAAGCATTTTTAACTTCAGCGGAATGCCGAGAACAATGGAAGAGTTCCGACGCATTTTTAAAGGTCAGCGGAATTCCGAGTACAATGTAAGAGATCTGAATCATTTTTAAACTTCAGCGGAATTTCGAGAGCAATGGAAGAGTTCCGAAGCATTTTTAAACATCTGCGGAATTCTGAGAACAATGGAAGAGTTCCGAAGCATTTTTAACTTCAGCAGAATTCCGAGAACAATGGAAGAGTTCCGAAGCATTTTTAAACTTCAGCGGAATTCCGAGAAAGATGGAAGTGTTCCGAAGCATTTTTAAACTTCAGCGGAATTCCGAGAACAATGGAAGAGTTCCGACGCATTTTTAAACGTCAGCGGAATTCCGAGAACAATGGAAGAGATCTGAAGCATTTTTAAACTTCAGCGGAATTTTGAGAACAATGGAAGAGTTCCGAAGCATTTTTAATCTTCAGCGGAATTCCGAGAAAAATGGAAGAGTTGCGAAGCATTTTTAACTTCAGCGGAATGCCGAGAACAATGGAAGAGTTCCGACGCATTTTTAAAGGTCAGCGGAATTCCGAGTACAATGTAAGAGATCTGAATCATTTTTAAACTTCAGCGGAATTTCGAGAGCAATGGAAGAGTTCCGAAGCATTTTTAAACATCTGCGGAATTCTGAGAACAATGGAAGAGTTCCGAAGCATTTTTAACTTCAGCAGAATTCCGAGAACAATGGAAGAGTTCCGAAGCATTTTTAAACTTCAGCGGAATTCCGAGAAAGATGGAAGTGTTCCGAAGCATTTTTAAACTTCAGCGGAATTCCGAGAACAATGGAAGAGTTCCGACGCATTTTTAAACGTCAGCGGAATTCCGAGAACAATGGAAGAGATCTGAAGCATTTTTAAACTTCAGCGGAATTTTGAGAACAATGGAAGAGTTCCGAAGCATTTTTAAACGTCAGCGGAATTCTGAGAACGATGGAAGAGTTCCGAAGCATTTTTAATCTTCAGCGGAATTCCGAGAACAATGGAAGAGTTCCGAAGCATTTTTAAACATCAGCGGAATTCCGAGAACATAGGAAGAGTTCCGATGCATTTTTGATCTTCAGCGGAATTCCGAGAACAATGGAAGAGTTCCGAAGCATTTTTAAACGTCAGCAGAATGCCGAGAACAATGGAAGAGTTCCGACGCATTTTTAAATGTCAGCGGAATTCCGAGAACAATGGAAGAGTTCCGAAGCATTTTTAATCTTCAGCGGAATTCCGAGAACAATGGAACAGTTCCGAAGCATTTTTAACTTCAGCAGAATTCCGAGAACAATGGAAGAGTTCCGAAGCATTTTTAAACTTCAGCAGAATTCCGAGAACAATGGAAGAGTTCCGAAGTATTTTTAAACGTCATCGGAATGCCGAGAACAATGGAAGAGTTCCGACGCATTTTTAATGGTCAGCGGAATTCCGAGAACAATGTAAGAGATCTGAAGCATTTTTAAACTTCAGCGGAATTTCGAGAGCAATGGAAGAGTTCCGAAGCATTTTTAAACATCTGCGGAATTCTGAGAAGAATGGAAGAGTTCCGAAGCATTTTTAACTTCAGCAGAATTCCGAGAAAAATGGAAGAGTTCCGAAGTATTTTTAAACGTCAGCGGAATGCCGAGAACAATGGAAGAGTTCCGAAGCATTTTTAAACATCAGCGGAATTCCGAGAACAATGGAAGAGTTCTGAAGCATTTTTAAACTTCAGCGGAATTTCGAGAACAATGGAAGAGTTCCGACGCATTTTTAAACGTCAGCGGAATTCTGAGAACAATGGAGGCGTTCCAAAGCATTTTTAAACGTCAGCAGAATTCTCAGAACATTGGAAGAGTTCCGAAGCATTTTTAAACTTCAGCGGAATTCCGAGAAAAATGGAAGAGTTCCGAAGCATTTTTAAACTTCTGCGGAATTCCGAGAACAATGGAAGAGTTCCGAAGCATTTTTAAACGTCAGCGGAATTCCGAGAACAATGGAAGAGTTCCGAAGCATTTTTAAACTTCAGCGGAATTCCGAGAACAATGGAAGAGTTCCGAAGCATTTTTAAATGTCAGCGGAATGCCGAGAACAATGGAAGAGTTCCGACGCATTTTTAAACGTCAGCGGAATTCCGAGAACAATAGAAGAGATCTGAAGCATTTTTAAACTTCAGCGGAATTTTGAGAACAATGGAAGAGTTCCGAAGCATTTTTAAACGTCAGCGGAATTCTGAGAACAATGGAAGAGTTCCAAAGCATTTTTAAACGTCAGCAGTATGCCGAGAACAATGGAAGAGTTCCGACGCATTTTTAAACGTCAGCGGAATTCCGAGAACATTGGAAGAGATCTGAAGCATTTTTAAACTTCAGCGGAATTTTGAGAACAATGGAAGAGTTCCGAAGCATTTTTAAACGTCAGCGGAATTCTGAGAACAATGGAAGAGTTCCGACGCATTTTTAAACGTCAGCGGAATTCTGAGAACAATGGAGGCGTTCCGAAGCATTTTTAAACGTCAGCAGAATTCTCAGAACATTGGAAGAGTTCCGAAGCATTTTTAAACTTCAGCGGAATTCCGAGAAAAATGGAAGAGTTCCGAAGCATTTTTAAACTTCAGCGGAATTCCGAGAACAATGGAAGAGTTCCGAAGCATTTTTAAATGTCAGCGGAATTCCGAGAACAATGGAAGAGTTCCGAAGCATTTTTAAACTTCAGCGGAATTCCGAGAACAATGGAAGAGTTCCGAAGCATTTTTAAATGTCAGCGGAATGCCGAGAACAATGGAAGAGATCTGAAGCATTTTTAAACTTCAGCGGAATTCCGAGAAAAATGGAAGAGTTGCGAAGCATTTTTAACTTCAGCGGAATGCCGAGAACAATGGAAGAGTTCCGACGCATTTTTAAAGGTCAGCGGAATTCCGAGTACAATGTAAGAGATCTGAATCATTTTTAAACTTCAGCGGAATTTCGAGAGCAATGGAAGAGTTCCGAAGCATTTTTAAACATCTGCGGAATTCTGAGAACAATGGAAGAGTTCCGAAGCATTTTTAACTTCAGCAGAATTCCGAGAACAATGGAAGAGTTCCGAAGCATTTTTAAACTTCAGCGGAATTCCGAGAAAGATGGAAGTGTTCCGAAGCATTTTTAAACTTCAGCGGAATTCCGAGAACAATGGAAGAGTTCCGACGCATTTTTAAACGTCAGCGGAATTCCGAGAACAATGGAAGAGATCTGAAGCATTTTTAAACTTCAGCGGAATTTTGAGAACAATGGAAGAGTTCCGAAGCATTTTTAAACGTCAGCGGAATTCTGAGAACGATGGAAGAGTTCCGAAGCATTTTTAATCTTCAGCGGAATTCCGAGAACAATGGAAGAGTTCCGAAGCATTTTTAAACATCAGCGGAATTCCGAGAACATAGGAAGAGTTCCGATGCATTTTTGATCTTCAGCGGAATTCCGAGAACAATGGAAGAGTTCCGAAGCATTTTTAAACGTCAGCAGAATGCCGAGAACAATGGAAGAGTTCCGACGCATTTTTAAATGTCAGCGGAATTCCGAGAACAATGGAAGAGTTCCGAAGCATTTTTAATCTTCAGCGGAATTCCGAGAACAATGGAACAGTTCCGAAGCATTTTTAACTTCAGCAGAATTCCGAGAACAATGGAAGAGTTCCGAAGCATTTTTAAACTTCAGCAGAATTCCGAGAACAATGGAAGAGTTCCGAAGTATTTTTAAACGTCATCGGAATGCCGAGAACAATGGAAGAGTTCCGACGCATTTTTAATGGTCAGCGGAATTCCGACAACAATGTAAGAGATCTGAAGCATTTTTAAACTTCAGCGGAATTTCGAGAGCAATGGAAGAGTTCCGAAGCATTTTTAAACATCTGCGGAATTCTGAGAAGAATGGAAGAGTTCCGAAGCATTTTTAACTTCAGCAGAATTCCGAGAAAAATGGAAGAGTTCCGAAGTATTTTTAAACGTCAGCGGAATGCCGAGAACAATGGAAGAGTTCCGAAGCATTTTTAAACATCAGCGGAATTCCGAGAACAATGGAAGAGTTCTGAAGCATTTTTAAACTTCAGCGGAATTTCGAGAACAATGGAAGAGTTCCGACGCATTTTTAAACGTCAGCGGAATTCTGAGAACAATGGAGGCGTTCCAAAGCATTTTTAAACGTCAGCAGAATTCTCAGAACATTGGAAGAGTTCCGAAGCATTTTTAAACTTCAGGGGAATTCCGAGAAAAATGGAAGAGTTCCGAAGCATTTTTAAACTTCTGCGGAATTCCGAGAACAATGGAAGAGTTCCGAAGCATTTTTAAACGTCAGCGGAATTCCGAGAACAATGGAAGAGTTCCGAAGCATTTTTAAACTTCAGCGGAATTCCGAGAACAATGGAAGAGTTCCGAAGCATTTTTAAATGTCAGCGGAATGCCGAGAACAATGGAAGAGTTCCGACGCATTTTTAAACGTCAGCGGAATTCCGAGAACAATGGAAGAGATCTGAAGCATTTTTAAACTTCAGCGGAATTTTGAGAACAATGGAAGAGTTCCGAAGCATTTTTAAACGTCAGCGGAATTCTGAGAACAATGGAAGAGTTCCAAAGCATTTTTAATCTTCAGCGGAATTCCGAGAACAATGGAACAGTTCCGAAGCATTTTTAATCTTCAGCGGAATTCCGAGAACAATGGAACAGTTCCGAAGCATTTTTAACTTCAGCAGAATTCCGAGAACAATGGAAGAGTTCCGAAGCATTTTTAAACTTCAGCAGAATTCCGAGAACAATGGAAGAGTTCCGAAGTATTTTTAAACGTCATCGGAATGCCGAGAACAATGGAAGAGTTCCGACGCATTTTTAATGGTCAGCGGAATTCCGAGAACAATGTAAGAGATCTGAAGCATTTTTAAACTTCAGCGGAATTTCGAGAGCAATGGAAGAGTTCCGAAGCATTTTTAAACATCTGCGGAATTCTGAGAAGAATGGAAGAGTTCCGAAGCATTTTTAACTTCAGCAGAATTCCGAGAAAAATGGAAGAGTTCCGAAGTATTTTTAAACGTCAGCGGAATGCCGAGAACAATGGAAGAGTTCCGAAGCATTTTTAAACATCAGCGGAATTCCGAGAACAATGGAAGAGTTCTGAAGCATTTTTAAACTTCAGCGGAATTTCGAGAACAATGGAAGAGTTCCGACGCATTTTTAAACGTCAGCGGAATTCTGAGAACAATGGAGGCGTTCCAAAGCATTTTTAAACGTCAGCAGAATTCTCAGAACATTGGAAGAGTTCCGAAGCATTTTTAAACTTCAGCGGAATTCCGAGAAAAATGGAAGAGTTCCGAAGCATTTTTAAACTTCTGCGGAATTCCGAGAACAATGGAAGAGTTCCGAAGCATTTTTAAACGTCAGCGGAATTCCGAGAACAATGGAAGAGTTCCGAAGCATTTTTAAACTTCAGCGGAATTCCGAGAACAATGGAAGAGTTCCGAAGCATTTTTAAATGTCAGCGGAATGCCGAGAACAATGGAAGAGTTCCGACGCATTTTTAAACGTCAGCGGAATTCCGAGAACAATGGAAGAGATCTGAAGCATTTTTAAACTTCAGCGGAATTTTGAGAACAATGGAAGAGTTCCGAAGCATTTTTAACTTCAGCAGAATTCCGAGAACAATGGAAGAGTTCCGAAGCATTTTTAAACTTCAGCAGAATTCCGAGAACAATGGAAGAGTTCCGAAGTATTTTTAAACGTCGTCGGAATGCCGAGAACAATGGAAGAGTTCCGACGCATTTTTAATGGTCAGCGGAATTCCGAGAACAATGTAAGAGATCTGAAGCATTTTTAAACTTCAGCGGAATTTCGAGAGCAATGGAAGAGTTCCGAAGCATTTTTAAACATCTGCGGAATTCTGAGAAGAATGGAAGAGTTCCGAAGCATTTTTAACTTCAGCAGAATTCCGAGAAAAATGGAAGAGTTCCGAAGTATTTTTAAACGTCAGCGGAATGCCGAGAACAATGGAAGAGTTCCGAAGCATTTTTAAACATCAGCGGAATTCCGAGACCAATGGAAGAGTTCTGAAGCATTTTTAAACTTCATCGGAATTTCGAGAACAATGGAAGAGTTCCGACGCATTTTTAAACGTCAGCGGAATTCTGAGAACAATGGAGGCGTTCCAAAGCATTTTTAAACGTCAGCAGAATTCTCAGAACAATGGAAGAGTTCCGAAGCATTTTTAAACTTCAGCGGAATTCCGAGAAAAATGGAAGAGTTCCGAAGCATTTTTAAACTTCTGCGGAATTCCGAGAACAATGGAAGAGTTCCGAAGCATTTTTAAACGTCAGCGGAATTCCGAGAACAATGGAAGAGTTCCGAAGCATTTTTAAACTTCAGCGGAATTCCGAGAAAGATGGAAGTGTTCCGAAGCATTTTTAAACTTCAGCAGAATTCCGAGAACAATGGAAGAGTTCCGAAGCATTTTTAAACTTCTGCGGAATTCCGAGAAAAATGGAAGAGTTCCGAAGCACTTTTAAACTTCAGCGGAATTCCGAGAACAATGGAAGAGTTCCGAAGCATTTTTAAACGTCAGCAGTATGCCGAGAACAATGGAAGAGTTCCGACGCATTTTTAAACGTCAGCGGAATTCCGAGAACAATGGAAGAGATCTGAAGCATTTTTAAACTTCAGCGGAATTTTGAGAACAATGGAAGAGTTCCGAAGCATTTTTAAACGTCAGCGGAATTCTGAGAACAATGGAAGAGTTCCGACGCATTTTTAAACGTCAGCGGAATTCTGAGAACAATGGAGGCGTTCCGAAGCATTTTTAAACGTCAGCAGAATTCTCAGAACATTGGAAGAGTTCCGAAGCATTTTTAAACTTCAGCGGAATTCCGAGAAAAATGGAAGAGTTCCGAAGCATTTTTAAACTTCAGCGGAATTCCGAGAACAATGGAAGAGTTCCGAAGCATTTTTAAACGTCAGCGGAATTCCGAGAACAATGGAAGAGTTCCGAAGCATTTTTAAACTTCAGCGGAATTCCGAGAACAATGGAAGAGTTCCGAAGCATTTTTAAATGTCAGCGGAATGCCGAGAACAATGGAAGAGATCTGAAGCATTTTTAAACTTCAGCGGAATTTTGAGAACAATGAAAGAGTTCCGAAGCATTTTTAAACGTCAGCGGAATTCTGAGAACAATGGAAGAGTTCCAAAGCATTTTTAATCTTCAGCGGAATTCCGAGAACAATGGAACAGTTCCGAAGCATTTTTAACTTCAGCAGAATTCCGAGAACAATGGAAGAGTTCCGAAGCATTTTTAAACTTCAGCGGAATTCCGAGAAAAATGGAAGAGTTGCGAAGCATTTTTAACTTCAGCGGAATGCCGAGAACAATGGAAGAGTTCCGACGCATTTTTAAAGGTCAGCGGAATTCCGAGAACAATGTAAGAGATCTGAAGCATTTTTAAACTTCAGCGGAATTTCGAGAGCAATGGAAGAGTTCCGAAGCATTTTTAAACATCTGCGGAATTCTGAGAAGAATGGAAGAGTTCCGAAGCATTTTTAACTTCAGCAGAATTCCGAGAAAAATGGAAGAGTTCCGAAGTATTTTTAAACGTCAGCGGAATGCCGAGAACAATGGAAGAGTTCCGAAGCATTTTTAAACATCAGCGGAATTCCGAGAACAATGGAAGAGTTCTGAAGCATTTTTAAACTTCAGCGGAATTTCGAGAACAATGGAAGAGTTCCGACGCATTTTAAACGTCAGCGGAATTCTGAGAACAATGGAGGCGTTCCAAAGCATTTTTAAACGTCAGCAGAATTCTCAGAACATTGGAAGAGTTCCGAAGCATTTTTAAACTTCAGCGGAATTCCGAGAAAAATGGAAGAGTTCCGAAGCATTTTTAAACTTCTGCGGAATTCCGAGAACAATGGAAGAGTTCCGAAGCATTTTTAAACGTCAGCGGAATTCCGAGAACAATGGAAGAGTTCCGAAGCATTTTTAAACTTCAGCGGAATTCCGAGAACAATGGAAGAGTTCCGAAGCATTTTTAAATGTCAGCGGAATTCCGAGAACAATGGAAGAGTTCCGACGCATTTTTAAACGTCAGCGGAATTCCGAGAACAATGGAAGAGATCTGAAGCATTTTTAAACTTCAGCGGAATTTTGAGAACAATGGAAGAGTTCCGAAGCATTTTTAAACGTCAGCGGAATTCTGAGAACAATGGAAGAGTTCCAAAGCATTTTTAATCTTCAGCGGAATTCCGAGAACAATGGAACAGTTCCGAAGCATTTTTAATCTTCAGCGGAATTCCGAGAACAATGGAACAGTTCCGAAGCATTTTTAACTTCAGCAGAATTCCGAGAACAATGGAAGAGTTCCGAAGCATTTTTAAACTTCAGCAGAATTCCGAGAACAATGGAAGAGTTCCGAAGTATTTTTAAACGTCATCGGAATGCCGAGAACAATGGAAGAGTTCCGACGCATTTTTAATGGTCAGCGGAATTCCGAGAACAATGTAAGAGATCTGAAGCATTTTTAAACTTCAGCGGAATTTCGAGAGCAATGGAAGAGTTCCGAAGCATTTTTAAACATCTGCGGAATTCTGAGAAGAATGGAAGAGTTCCGAAGCATTTTTAACTTCAGCAGAATTCCGAGAAAAATGGAAGAGTTCCGAAGTATTTTTAAACGTCAGCGGAATGCCGAGAACAATGGAAGAGTTCCGAAGCATTTTTAAACATCAGCGGAATTCCGAGAACAATGGAAGAGTTCTGAAGCATTTTTAAACTTCATCGGAATTTCGAGAACAATGGAAGAGTTCCAATGCATTTTTAAACGTCAGCGGAATTCTGAGAACAATGGAGGCGTTCCAAAGCATTTTTAAACGTCAGCAGAATTCTCAGAACATTAGAAGAGTTCCGAAGCATTTTTAAACTTCAGCGGAATTCCGAGAAAAATGGAAGAGTTCCGAAGCATTTTTAAACTTCTGCGGAATTCCGAGAACAATGGAAGAGTTCCGAAGCATTTTTAAACGTCAGCGGAATTCCGAGAACAATGGAAGAGTTCCGAAGCATTTTTAAACTTCAGCGGAATTCCGAGAAAGATGGAAGTGTTCCGAAGCATTTTTAAACTTCAGCAGAATTCCGAGAACAATGGAAGAGTTCCGAAGCATTTTTAAACTTCTGTGGAATTCCGAGAAAAATGGAAGAGTTCCGAAGCATTTTTAAACTTCAGCGGAATTCCGAGAACAATGGAAGAGTTCCGAAGCATTTTTAAACGTCAGCAGTATGCCGAGAACAATGGAAGAGTTCCGACGCATTTTTAAACGTCAGCGGAATTCCGAGAACAATGGAAGAGATCTGAAGCATTTTTAAACTTCAGCGGAATTTTGAGAACAATGGAAGAGTTCCGAAGCATTTTTAAACGTCAGCGGAATTCTGAGAACAATGGAAGAGTTCCGACGCATTTTTAAACGTCAGCGGAATTCTGAGAACAATGGAGGCGTTCCGAAGCATTTTTAAACGTCAGCAGAATTCTCAGAACATTGGAAGAGTTCCGAAGCATTTTTAAACTTCAGCGGAATTCCGAGAAAAATGGAAGAGTTCCGAAGCATTTTTAAACTTCAGCGGAATTCCGAGAACAATGGAAGAGTTCCGAAGCATTTTTAAACGTCAGCGGAATTCCGAGAACAATGGAAGAGTTCCGAAGCATTTTTAAACTTCAGCGGAATTTTGAGAACAATGAAAGAGTTCCGAAGCATTTTTAAACGTCAGCGGAATTCTGAGAACAATGGAAGAGTTCCAAAGCATTTTTAATCTTCAGCGGAATTCCGAGAACAATGGAACAGTTCCGAAGCATTTTTAACTTCAGCAGAATTCCGAGAACAATGGAAGAGTTCCGAAGCATTTTTAAACTTCAGCGGAATTCCGAGAAAAATGGAAGAGTTGCGAAGCATTTTTAACTTCAGCGGAATGCCGAGAACAATGGAAGAGTTCCGACGCATTTTTAAAGGTCAGCGGAATTCCAAGAACAATGTAAGAGATCTGGAGCATTTTTAAACTTCAGCGGAATTTCGAGAGCAATGGAAGAGTTCCGAAGCATTTTTAAACATCTGCGGAATTCTGAGAACAATGGAAGAGTTCCGAAGCATTTTTAAACTTCAGCAGAATTCCGAGAACAATGGAAGAGTTCCGAAGCATTTTTAAACTTCAGCGGAATTCCGAGAAAGATGGAAGTGTTCCGAAGCATTTTTAAACTTCAGCAGAATTCCGAGAACAATGGAAGAGTTCCGAAGCATTTTTAAACTTCTGCGGAATTCCGAGAAAAATGGAAGAGTTCCGAAGCATTTTTAAACTTCAGCGGAATTCCGAGAACAATGGAAGAGTTCCGACGCATTTTTAAACGTCAACGGAATTCCGAGAACAATGGAAGAGATCTGAAGCATTTTTAAACTTCAGCGGAATTTTGAGAACAATGGAAGAGTTCCGAAGCATTTTTAAACGTCAGCGGAATTCTGAGAACGATGGAAGAGTTCCGAAGCATTTTTAATCTTCAGCGGAATTCCGAGAACAATGGAAGAGTTCCGAAGCATTTTTAAACATCAGCGGAATTCCGAGAACATAGGAAGAGTTCCGATGCATTTTTGATCTTCAGCGGAATTCCGAGAACAATGGAAGAGTTCCGAAGCATTTTTAAACGTCAGCAGAATGCCGAGAACAATGGAAGAGTTCCGACGCATTTTTAAATGTCAGCGGAATTCCGAGAACAATGGAAGAGTTCCGAAGCATTTTTAAACTTCAGCAGAATTCCGAGAACAATGGAAGAGTTCCGAAGTATTTTTAAAGGTCATCGGAATGCCGAGAACAATGGAAGAGTTCCGACGCATTTTTAATGGTCAGCGGAATTCCGAGAACAATGTAAGAGATCTGAAGCATTTTTAAACTTCAGCGGAATTTCGAGAGCAATGGAAGAGTTCCGAAGCATTTTTAAACATCTGCGGAATTCTGAGAAGAATGGAAGAGTTCCGAAGCATTTTTAACTTCAGCAGAATTCCGAGAAAAATGGAAGAGTTCCGAAGTATTTTTAAACGTCAGCGGAATGCCGAGAACAATGGAAGAGTTCCGAAGCATTTTTAAACATCAGCGGAATTCCGAGAACAATGGAAGAGTTCTGAAGCATTTTTAAACTTCAGCGGAATTTCAAGAACAATGGAAGAGTTCCGAAGCATTTTTAAACTTCAGCGGAATTCCGAGAAAAATGGAAGAGTTCCGAAGCATTTTTAAACTTCTGCGGAATTCCGAGAACAATGGAAGAGTTCCGAAGCATTTTTAAACGTCAGCGGAATTCCGAGAACAATGGAAGAGTTCCGAAGCATTTTTAAACTTCAGCGGAATTCCGAGAACAATGGAAGAGTTCCGAAGCATTTTTAAATGTCAGCGGAATGCCGAGAACAATGGAAGAGTTCCGACGCATTTTTAAACGTCAGCGGAATTCCGAGAACAATGGAAGAAATCTGAAGCATTTTTAAACTTCAGCGGAATTTTGAGAACAATGGAAGAGTTCCGAAGCATTTTTAAACGTCAGCGGAATTCTGAGAACAATGGAAGAGTTCCAAAGCATTTTTAATCTTCAGCGGAATTCCGAGAACAATGGAACAGTTCCGAAGCATTTTTAATCTTCAGCGGAATTCCGAGAACAATGGAACAGTTCCGAAGCATTTTTAACTTCAGCAGAATTCCGAGAACAATGGAAGAGTTCCGAAGCATTTTTAAACTTCAGCAGAATTCCGAGAACAATGGAAGAGTTCCGAAGTATTTTTAAACGTCATCGGAATGCCGAGAACAATGGAAGAGTTCCGACGCATTTTTAATGGTCAGCGGAATTCCGAGAACAATGTAAGAGATCTGAAGCATTTTTAAACTTCAGCGGAATTTCGAGAGCAATGGAAGAGTTCCGAAGCATTTTTAAACATCTGCGGAATTCTGAGAAGAATGGAAGAGTTCCGAAGCATTTTTAAACTTCAGCGGAATTCCGAGAAAGATGGAAGTGTTCCGAAGCATTTTTAAACTTCAGCAGAATTCCGAGAACAATGGAAGAGTTCCGAAGCATTTTTAAACTTCTGCGGAATTCCGAGAAAAATGGAAGAGTTCCGAAGCACTTTTAAACTTCAGCGGAATTCCGAGAACAATGGAAGAGTTCCGAAGCATTTTTAAACGTCAGCAGTATGCCGAGAACAATGGAAGAGTTCCGACGCATTTTTAAACGTCAGCGGAATTCCGAGAACAATGGAAGAGATCTGAAGCATTTTTAAACTTCAGCGGAATTTTGAGAACAATGGAAGAGTTCCGAAGCATTTTTAAACGTCAGCGGAATTCTGAGAACAATGGAAGAGTTCCGACGC
This sequence comes from Phyllobates terribilis, assembly GCF_046119375.1. Lineage (NCBI taxonomy): Eukaryota > Metazoa > Chordata > Amphibia > Anura > Dendrobatidae > Phyllobates > Phyllobates terribilis. The sequence continues at coordinate 338,968 of NW_027363041.1, read as the reverse complement.
ATTTTTAAACGTCAGCGGAATTCTGAGAACAATGGAGGCGTTCCGAAGCATTTTTAAACGTCAGCAGAATTCTCAGAACATTGGAAGAGTTCCGAAGCATTTTTAAACTTCAGCGGAATTCCGAGAAAAATGGAAGAGTTCCGAAGCATTTTTAAACTTCAGCGGAATTCCGAGAACAATGGAAGAGTTCCGAAGCATTTTTAAACGTCAGCGGAATTCCGAGAACAATGGAAGAGTTCCGAAGCATTTTTAAACTTCAGCGGAATTCCGAGAACAATGGAAGAGTTCCGAAGCATTTTTAAATGTCAGCGGAATGCCGAGAACAATGGAAGAGATCTGAAGCATTTTTAAACTTCAGCGGAATTTTGAGAACAATGAAAGAGTTCCGAAGCATTTTTAAACGTCAGCGGAATTCTGAGAACAATGGAAGAGTTCCAAAGCATTTTTAATCTTCAGCGGAATTCCGAGAACAATGGAACAGTTCCGAAGCATTTTTAACTTCAGCAGAATTCCGAGAACAATGGAAGAGTTCCGAAGCATTTTTAAACTTCAGCGGAATTCCGAGAAAAATGGAAGAGTTGCGAAGCATTTTTAACTTCAGCGGAATGCCGAGAACAATGGAAGAGTTCCGACGCATTTTTAAAGGTCAGCGGAATTCCGAGAACAATGTAAGAGATCTGAAGCATTTTTAAACTTCAGCGGAATTTCGAGAGCAATGGAAGAGTTCCGAAGCATTTTTAAACATCTGCGGAATTCTGAGAAGAATGGAAGAGTTCCGAAGCATTTTTAACTTCAGCAGAATTCCGAGAAAAATGGAAGAGTTCCGAAGTATTTTTAAACGTCAGCGGAATGCCGAGAACAATGGAAGAGTTCCGAAGCATTTTTAAACATCAGCGGAATTCCGAGAACAATGGAAGAGTTCTGAAGCATTTTTAAACTTCAGCGGAATTTCGAGAACAATGGAAGAGTTCCGACGCATTTTAAACGTCAGCGGAATTCTGAGAACAATGGAGGCGTTCCAAAGCATTTTTAAACGTCAGCAGAATTCTCAGAACATTGGAAGAGTTCCGAAGCATTTTTAAACTTCAGCGGAATTCCGAGAAAAATGGAAGAGTTCCGAAGCATTTTTAAACTTCTGCGGAATTCCGAGAACAATGGAAGAGTTCCGAAGCATTTTTAAACGTCAGCGGAATTCCGAGAACAATGGAAGAGTTCCGAAGCATTTTTAAACTTCAGCGGAATTCCGAGAACAATGGAAGAGTTCCGAAGCATTTTTAAATGTCAGCGGAATTCCGAGAACAATGGAAGAGTTCCGACGCATTTTTAAACGTCAGCGGAATTCCGAGAACAATGGAAGAGATCTGAAGCATTTTTAAACTTCAGCGGAATTTTGAGAACAATGGAAGAGTTCCGAAGCATTTTTAAACGTCAGCGGAATTCTGAGAACAATGGAAGAGTTCCAAAGCATTTTTAATCTTCAGCGGAATTCCGAGAACAATGGAACAGTTCCGAAGCATTTTTAATCTTCAGCGGAATTCCGAGAACAATGGAACAGTTCCGAAGCATTTTTAACTTCAGCAGAATTCCGAGAACAATGGAAGAGTTCCGAAGCATTTTTAAACTTCAGCAGAATTCCGAGAACAATGGAAGAGTTCCGAAGTATTTTTAAACGTCATCGGAATGCCGAGAACAATGGAAGAGTTCCGACGCATTTTTAATGGTCAGCGGAATTCCGAGAACAATGTAAGAGATCTGAAGCATTTTTAAACTTCAGCGGAATTTCGAGAGCAATGGAAGAGTTCCGAAGCATTTTTAAACATCTGCGGAATTCTGAGAAGAATGGAAGAGTTCCGAAGCATTTTTAACTTCAGCAGAATTCCGAGAAAAATGGAAGAGTTCCGAAGTATTTTTAAACGTCAGCGGAATGCCGAGAACAATGGAAGAGTTCCGAAGCATTTTTAAACATCAGCGGAATTCCGAGAACAATGGAAGAGTTCTGAAGCATTTTTAAACTTCATCGGAATTTCGAGAACAATGGAAGAGTTCCGATGCATTTTTAAACGTCAGCGGAATTCTGAGAACAATGGAGGCGTTCCAAAGCATTTTTAAACGTCAGCAGAATTCTCAGAACATTAGAAGAGTTCCGAAGCATTTTTAAACTTCAGCGGAATTCCGAGAAAAATGGAAGAGTTCCGAAGCATTTTTAAACTTCTGCGGAATTCCGAGAACAATGGAAGAGTTCCGAAGCATTTTTAAACGTCAGCGGAATTCCGAGAACAATGGAAGAGTTCCGAAGCATTTTTAAACTTCAGCGGAATTCCGAGAAAGATGGAAGTGTTCCGAAGCATTTTTAAACTTCAGCAGAATTCCGAGAACAATGGAAGAGTTCCGAAGCATTTTTAAACTTCTGCGGAATTCCGAGAAAAATGGAAGAGTTCCGAAGCATTTTTAAACTTCAGCGGAATTCCGAGAACAATGGAAGAGTTCCGAAGCATTTTTAAACGTCAGCAGTATGCCGAGAACAATGGAAGAGTTCCGACGCATTTTTAAACGTCAGCGGAATTCCGAGAACAATGGAAGAGATCTGAAGCATTTTTAAACTTCAGCGGAATTTTGAGAACAATGGAAGAGTTCCGAAGCATTTTTAAACGTCAGCGGAATTCTGAGAACAATGGAAGAGTTCCGACGCATTTTTAAACGTCAGCGGAATTCTGAGAACAATGGAGGCGTTCCGAAGCATTTTTAAACGTCAGCAGAATTCTCAGAACATTGGAAGAGTTCCGAAGCATTTTTAAACTTCAGCGGAATTCCGAGAAAAATGGAAGAGTTCCGAAGCATTTTTAAACTTCAGCGGAATTCCGAGAACAATGGAAGAGTTCCGAAGCATTTTTAAACGTCAGCGGAATTCCGAGAACAATGGAAGAGTTCCGAAGCATTTTTAAACTTCAGCGGAATTTTGAGAACAATGAAAGAGTTCCAAAGCATTTTTAAACGTCAGCGGAATTCTGAGAACAATGGAAGAGTTCCAAAGCATTTTTAATCTTCAGCGGAATTCCGAGAACAATGGAACAGTTCCGAAGCATTTTTAACTTCAGCAGAATTCCGAGAACAATGGAAGAGTTCCGAAGCATTTTTAAACTTCAGCGGAATTCCGAGAAAAATGGAAGAGTTGCGAAGCATTTTTAACTTCAGCGGAATGCCGAGAACAATGGAAGAGTTCCGACGCATTTTTAAAGGTCAGCGGAATTCCAAGAACAATGTAAGAGATCTGGAGCATTTTTAAACTTCAGCGGAATTTCGAGAGCAATGGAAGAGTTCCGAAGCATTTTTAAACATCTGCGGAATTCTGAGAACAATGGAAGAGTTCCGAAGCATTTTTAAACTTCAGCAGAATTCCGAGAACAATGGAAGAGTTCCGAAGCATTTTTAAACTTCAGCGGAATTCCGAGAAAGATGGAAGTGTTCCGAAGCATTTTTAAACTTCAGCAGAATTCCGAGAACAATGGAAGAGTTCCGAAGCATTTTTAAACTTCTGCGGAATTCCGAGAAAAATGGAAGAGTTCCGAAGCATTTTTAAACTTCAGCGGAATTCCGAGAACAATGGAAGAGTTCCGACGCATTTTTAAACGTCAACGGAATTCCGAGAACAATGGAAGAGATCTGAAGCATTTTTAAACTTCAGCGGAATTTTGAGAACAATGGAAGAGTTCCGAAGCATTTTTAAACGTCAGCGGAATTCTGAGAACGATGGAAGAGTTCCGAAGCATTTTTAATCTTCAGCGGAATTCCGAGAACAATGGAAGAGTTCCGAAGCATTTTTAAACATCAGCGGAATTCCGAGAACATAGGAAGAGTTCCGATGCATTTTTGATCTTCAGCGGAATTCCGAGAACAATGGAAGAGTTCCGAAGCATTTTTAAACGTCAGCAGAATGCCGAGAACAATGGAAGAGTTCCGACGCATTTTTAAATGTCAGCGGAATTCCGAGAACAATGGAAGAGTTCCGAAGCATTTTTAAACTTCAGCAGAATTCCGAGAACAATGGAAGAGTTCCGAAGTATTTTTAAAGGTCATCGGAATGCCGAGAACAATGGAAGAGTTCCGACGCATTTTTAATGGTCAGCGGAATTCCGAGAACAATGTAAGAGATCTGAAGCATTTTTAAACTTCAGCGGAATTTCGAGAGCAATGGAAGAGTTCCGAAGCATTTTTAAACATCTGCGGAATTCTGAGAAGAATGGAAGAGTTCCGAAGCATTTTTAACTTCAGCAGAATTCCGAGAAAAATGGAAGAGTTCCGAAGTATTTTTAAACGTCAGCGGAATGCCGAGAACAATGGAAGAGTTCCGAAGCATTTTTAAACATCAGCGGAATTCCGAGAACAATGGAAGAGTTCTGAAGCATTTTTAAACTTCAGCGGAATTTCAAGAACAATGGAAGAGTTCCGAAGCATTTTTAAACTTCAGCGGAATTCCGAGAAAAATGGAAGAGTTCCGAAGCATTTTTAAACTTCTGCGGAATTCCGAGAACAATGGAAGAGTTCCGAAGCATTTTTAAACGTCAGCGGAATTCCGAGAACAATGGAAGAGTTCCGAAGCATTTTTAAACTTCAGCGGAATTCCGAGAACAATGGAAGAGTTCCGAAGCATTTTTAAATGTCAGCGGAATGCCGAGAACAATGGAAGAGTTCCGACGCATTTTTAAACGTCAGCGGAATTCCGAGAACAATGGAAGAAATCTGAAGCATTTTTAAACTTCAGCGGAATTTTGAGAACAATGGAAGAGTTCCGAAGCATTTTTAAACGTCAGCGGAATTCTGAGAACAATGGAAGAGTTCCAAAGCATTTTTAATCTTCAGCGGAATTCCGAGAACAATGGAACAGTTCCGAAGCATTTTTAATCTTCAGCGGAATTCCGAGAACAATGGAACAGTTCCGAAGCATTTTTAACTTCAGCAGAATTCCGAGAACAATGGAAGAGTTCCGAAGCATTTTTAAACTTCAGCAGAATTCCGAGAACAATGGAAGAGTTCCGAAGTATTTTTAAACGTCATCGGAATGCCGAGAACAATGGAAGAGTTCCGACGCATTTTTAATGGTCAGCGGAATTCCGAGAACAATGTAAGAGATCTGAAGCATTTTTAAACTTCAGCGGAATTTCGAGAGCAATGGAAGAGTTCCGAAGCATTTTTAAACATCTGCGGAATTCTGAGAAGAATGGAAGAGTTCCGAAGCATTTTTAACTTCAGCAGAATTCCGAGAAAAATGGAAGAGTTCCGAAGTATTTTTAAACGTCAGCGGAATGCCGAGAACAATGGAAGAGTTCCGAAGCATTTTTAAACATCAGCGGAATTCCGAGAACAATGGAAGAGTTCTGAAGCATTTTTAAACTTCAGCGGAATTTCGAGAACAATGGAAGAGTTCCGACGCATTTTTAAACGTCAGCGGAATTCTGAGAACAATGGAGGCGTTCCAAAGCATTTTTAAACGTCAGCAGAATTCTCAGAACATTGGAAGAGTTCCGAAGCATTTTTAAACTTCAGCGGAATTCCGAGAAAAATGGAAGAGTTCCGAAGCATTTTTAAACTTCTGCGGAATTCCGAGAACAATGGAAGAGTTCCGAAGCATTTTTAAACGTCAGCGGAATTCCGAGAACAATGGAAGAGTTCCGAAGCATTTTTAAACTTCAGCGGAATTCCGAGAACAATGGAAGAGTTCCGAAGCATTTTTAACCCCTTAAGCCCCGCGGGTGGTTTGCACGTTAATGACCGGGCCAATTTTTACAATTCTGACCACTGTCACTTTATGAGGTAATTACTCTGGAACGCTTCAACGGATCCCCCTGATTCTGAGATTGTTTTTTCGTGACATATTGTACTTCATGATTGTGGAAAAATTTCTTCGATATCACTTGCGTTTATTTGTGAAAAAAACGGAAATTTGGCGAAAATTTTGAAAATTTTGCAATTTTCAAAATTTGAATTTTTAAGCCCTGAAATCAGAGCGATATGTCACACAAAAGAGTTAATAAATAACATTTCCCACATGTCTACTTTACATCAGCACAATTTTGGAACCAAAATTTTTTTTTGTTAGGGAGCTATAAGGGTTAAAAGTTGACCAGCGATTTCTCATTTTTCCAACAAAATTTACAAAACCATTTTTTTAGGGACCACATCACATTTGAAGTCACTTTGAGAGGTCTTTATGACAGAAAATACCCAAAAGTGACACCATTCTAAAAACTGCACCCCTCAAGGTGCTCAAAACCACATTCAAGAACTTTATTAACCCTTCAGGTGCTTCACAGGAATTTTTTGAATGTGGAAGAAAAAAATGAACATTTAACTTTTTTCACAAAAATGTTACTTTAGACCCAATTTTTTTTATTTTCACAGGGGTAACAAGAAAAAATGGACCCCAAAATTTGTTGTGCAATTTCCCCTGGGCACGCAGATACCCAATATTTGGGGAAAAAATACTGTTTGGGCGCACGGCAGGGCTCGGAAGGGAAGGAGCGCCATTTGACTTTTTGATTGTAAAATTTGCTTGAATAATTAGCGGACGCCATGTTGTGTTTGGAGAGCCCATGTGTGCCCAAACTTTGGAGCTCCCCCACAAGTGACCCCATTTTGGAAACTAGACCCCGCAAGGCACCTTTCTAGATGCATAGTGAGCACTTGGAACCCCCAGGTGCTTCACAAATTGATTCGTAACAATGAAAAAGTGAAAAAAAAAAACACTTTTTCATTTTTATGAATCAATTTGTGAAGCACCTGAGGGTTCCAAGTGCTCACAATGCATCTAGATAGGTGCCTTGGGGGGTCTAGTTTCCAAAATGGGGTCACTTGTGGGGGAGCTCCAATGTTTGGGCACACAGCGGCTCTCCAAACGCAACATGGTGTCGCTAACAATTTGAGCCGATTTTCCGTTAAATTTGTTAGAGGACACCATGTTGCATTTAGAGAGTCCCTGTGTGCCCAAACATTGGAGCTCCCCCACAAGTGACCCCATTTTGGAAACTAGACCCCCCAAGGCACCTATCTAGATGCATAGTGAGCACTTGGAACCCCCAGGTGCTTCACAAATTGATTCGTAACAATGAAAAAGTGAAAAAAAAACCACTTTTTCATTTGTATGAATCAATTTGTGAAGCACCTGAGGGTTCCAAGTGCTCACTATGCATCTAGATAGGTGCCTTGGGTGGTCTAGTTTCCAAAATGGGGTCACTTGTGGGGGAGCTCCAATATTTGGGCACACAGCGGCTCTCTAAATGCAACATGGTGTCCGCTAACAAATTTAACGCAAAATTGGCTCAAATTGTTAGCGACACCATGTTGCGTTTGGAGAGCTGCTGTGTGCCCAAACATTGGAGCTCCCCCACAAGTGACCCCATTTTGGAAACTAGACCCCCCAAGGCACCTATCTAGATGCATAGTGAGCACTTGGAACCCCCAGGTGCTTCACAAATTGATTCGTAACAATGAAAAAGTGAAAAAAAAAACACTTTTTCATTTTTATGAATCAATTTGTGAAGCACCTGGGGGTTCCAACTGCTCACTATGCATCTAGATAGGTGCCTTGGGGGGTCTAGTTTCCAAAATGGGGTCACTTGTGGGAGAGCTCCAATGTTTGGGCACACAGGGACTCTCTAAATGCAACATGGTATCCGCTAACAAATTGAATGGAAAATCGGCTCAAATTGTTAGCGGACACCACATTGCGTTTGGAGAGCCCCTCTGTGCCCAAATTTTGGAGCTCCCCCACAAGTGACCCCATTTTGGAAACTAGACCCCCCAAGGCACCTTTCTAGATGCATAGTGAGCACTTGGAACCCCCAGGTGCTTCACAAATTGATTCGTAATAATGAAAAAGTGAAAAAAAAAACACTTTTTCATTTTTACAAATCAATTTGTGAAGCACCTAGGGGTTCCAAGTGCTCACTATGCATCTAGATAGGTGCCTTGGGGGGTCTAGTTTCCAAAATGGGGTCACTTGTGGGGGAGCTCCAATGTTTGGGCACACAGGGACTCTCTAAATGCAACATGGTATCCGCTAACAAATTGAATGGAAAATCGGCTCAAATTGTTAGCGGACGCCACATTGCGTTTGGAGAGCCCCTCTGTGCCCAAACTTTGGAGCTCCCCCACAAGTGACCCCATTTTGGAAACTAGACCCCCCAAGGCACCTTTCTAGATGCATAGTGAGCACTTGGAACCCCCAGGTGCTTCACAAATTGATTCGTAATAATGAAAAAGTGAAAAAAAAAACACTTTTTCATTTTTACGAATTAATTTGTGAAGCACCTAGGGGTTCCAAGTGCTCACTATGCATCTAGATAGGTGCCTTGGGGGGTCTAGTTTCCAAAATGGGGTCACTTGTGGAGGAGCTCCAATGTTTGGGCACACAGGGACTCTCCAAATGCAACATGATATCCGCTAACAATTTGAGCCGACAATTTGTTAGCGGATATCATGTTGCATTTGGAGAGTCCCTGTGTGCCCAAACATTGGAGCTCCCCCACAAGTGACCCCATTTTGGAAACTAGACCCCCCAAGGCACCTATCTAGATTCATAGTGAGCACTTGGAACCCCAGGTGCTTCACAAATTGATTCATAAAAATGAAAAAGTGTTTTTTTTTTCACTTTTTCATTTTTACGAATCAATTTGTGAAGCACCTGGGGGTTCCAAGTGCTCACTATGCATCTAGAAAGGTGCCTTGGGGGGTCTAGTTTCCAAAATGGGGTCACTTGTGGGGGAGCTCCAAAGTTTGGGCACAGAGGGGCTCTCCAAACGCAATGTGGTGTCCGCTAACAATTTGAGCCGATTTTCCATTCAATTTGTTAGCGGATACCATGTTGCATTTAGAGAGTCCCTGTGTGCCCAAACATTGGAGCTCCCCCACAAGTGACCCCATTTTGGAAACCAGACCCCCAAGGCACCTATCTAGATTCATAGTGAGCACTTGGAACCCCAGGTGCTTCACAAATTGATTCATAAAAATGAAAAAGTGTTTTATTTTCACTTTTTCATTTTTACGAATCAATTTGTGAAGCACCTGGGTGTTCTAAGTGCTCACTATGCATCTAGATAGGTGCCTTGGGGGGTCTAGTTTCCAAAATGGGGTCACTTGTGGGGGAGCTCCAATGTTTGGGCACACAGGGGCTCTCCAAACGCAACATGGCGTCCGCTAACAATTTGAGCCGATTTTCCATTCAATTTGTTAGCGGACACCATGTCGCGTTTGGAGAGCCCGTGATGTGCCTAAACAGTGGAGCTCCCCCACAAGTGTCCCCATTTTGGAAACTATACCCCTCAAAGATTTTATTAAGGTGTATAGTGAACATTTTGAACCCAGAGGTACGGCACATTATTTGTTTACATTAGGTCATCATATTGAATAAGTTGTCATTATTCTTGAGCGCAAGTGCTCGCTACTTGAGTTTGCATCGGGTACTCAGGTATGCACCATGTACAGCGTGTGCTCGAGTGACATGCTCGAGTCCCTGCTCCGCATGTTTCACGGTTATTATACACCCAAAAAAAAACATGCGGGGATCGCTCGTGCATGGCAGGCAATCGCCGTAAAGTTTTTTGGCCGCGAAGCATATGGGGCAGAGACTCGAGCATGTCACTCAAATACCCACGATACTAAATGCATACCAGAGCACCCGATGCAAACTCAAGTAGCGAGCACTTGCTCTCAACACTAGTCGCCATATCGTCATCTTTTTTTCTTACTTTTGAAAAAAATCCCAACCCCAGCCCTAACCCTAGCACAACCCTAGACCCAGCACAACCCTAGCCCCAGCACAACTCTAGCCCCAAACCCAGCCCTAACCCTAGCCCAATCCTAACTCAAGAGTTTATTTTTGACGCCGTTCCTTGTGCGGTATAAGTGATTAGACGACTTTATTCTTCGGGTCGGTGTGATTACAGCAATGCCAGAATCATATGGGGTTTTTATGACTGACAGCTGTCACACACTAAAAGACGCATTTTTTGTAAAATCTAGTTTTTGCATCGCCATATTTTGAGAGCTTTAATTTTTCCAGATTTTGGCAGACAGTCATGTGACGGCTCGTTTTTTGCGGGATGACTTGACGTTGTTATTGGTGCCATTTTCAGGCACGTGACATTTTTTGATCGCTTTCTATTCCGATTTTTGGGAGGCAGAATAAACAAAAACCAACAATTCAGGAATTGTTTTTTTTTTTTTTTTTTATTCTGTTCCGCGTGTGGTAAAATTGATGAGGCAGCTTTACTCTTCGGGTCAGTACGTTTACAGCGGTACCACATTTGTATCATTTTTCTATGTTTTGGCGCTTATACACAATAAAAGCTATTTTATAGAAAAAAATATTTTTTAGTATCGCTTTATTCTGAGAGCTATAACTTTTTTATTTTTCGGCTGATGGAGCTATATGGCGGCTTGTTTTTTGCGGGACGAGATGACGTTTTCAGCGGTATCATTTTTATTTATATGCGTCTTTTTGATCGCGTGTTATTTCACTTTTTGTTTGGCGGTATGGTGATAAAGCATTGTTTTTTGCTTGTTTTTTTTTTTTTTTTTTTACCGTGTTCACTGAAGGGGTTAACTAGTGGGACAGTTTTATAGGTCAGGTTGTTACGGACGCGGCGATACCAAATATGTGTACTTTTATTGTTTTTTTTTATTTTTTTTATAATAATATTTATTGATGGGTACATTATATTTTTATTTTTGGTGTATTATTTTTTTTATTTTTTTATAATATTTTTGCACATTTTTTTATTTTATTTTTTTTCCACTTTCACACAGTTTATACACTTTATTACTTTGTCCCACTCTGGGACTTTCACTTTTTTTTTCTGATCGCCTGCATGGCACAGGAATGGAGCACCATCCCTATGCCATGAAGGCTGTCAGAAGTGCACAGTGTGAAGATTGCTTGGAGATGCACTGCGCATGTCCAAGCAATCTTCCTGCTCTCTGGTGACCCGGATGTTGTCATGACGACATCGGGTCGTCATGGCAACACCCGGGAAGCCTTTGCAGACTGCGCTGGAAGCCGGAAGAGGAGGTGAGTATCGCCGATCACCTCCCCTTGCCCCCGCAATGCCGCGATCGACTTCGATCGACTTCGATCGCAGCATCGCGGGGGTTAATGTGCTGGGAGCGGTGCGTGACCGCTCCCTGCACATAGTACCGGGTGTCAGCTGTGACAATCAGCTGACACCCGGCGGCGATCGCGCCCGCACAGCCTGTGTGCGCGCGCGATCGCGATGACGTACTAATACGGGTCTGGCTCTTAAGTCCCAGGGCACAGACGCGTATTAGTACGTCAGATGTTATTAAGGGGTTAAATGTCAGCGGAATGCCGAGAACAATGGAAGAGTTCCGACGCATTTTTAAACGTCAGCGGAATTCCGAGAACAATGGAAGAGATCTGAAGCATTTTTAAACTTCAGCGGAATTTTGAGAACAATGGAAGAGTTCCGAAGCATTTTTAAACGTCAGCGGAATTCTGAGAACAATGGAAGAGTTCCAAAGCATTTTTAATCTTCAGCGGAATTCCGAGAACAATGGAACAGTTCCGAAGCATTTTTAACTTCAGCAGAATTCCGAGAACAATGGAAGAGTTCCGAAGCATTTTTAAACTTCAGCGGAATTCCGAGAAAAATGGAAGAGTTGCGAAGCATTTTTAATTTCAGCGGAATGCCGAGAACAATGGAAGAGTTCCGACGCATTTTTAAAGGTCAGCGGAATTCCGAGAACAATGTAAGAGATCTGAAGCATTTTTAAACTTCAGCGGAATTTCGAGAGCAATGGAAGAGTTCTGAAGCATTTTTAAACATCTGCGGAATTCTGAGAACAATGGAAGAGTTCCGAAGCATTTTTAAACTTCAGCAGAATTCCGAGAACAATGGAAGAGTTCCGAAGCATTTTTAAACTTCAGCGGAATTCCGAGAAAGATGGAAGTGTTCCGAAGCATTTTTAAACTTCAGCAGAATTCCGAGAACAATGGAAGAGTTCCGAAGCATTTTTAAACTTCTGCGGAATTCCGAGAAAAATGGAAGAGTTCCGAAGCATTTTTAAACTTCTGCGGAATTCCGAGAGCAATGGAAGAGTTCCGAAGCATTTTTAAACGTCAGCAGTATGCCGAGAACAATGGAAGAGTTCCGACGCATTTTTAAACGTCAGCGGAATTCCGAGAACAATGGAAGAGATCTGAAGCATTTTTAAACTTCAGCGGAATTTTGAGAACAATGGAAGAGTTCCGAAGCATTTTTAAACGTCAGCAGAATTCTGAGAACAATGGAAGAGTTCCGAAGCATTTTTAATCTTCAGCGGAATTCCGAGAACAATGGAAGAGTTCCGAAGCATTTTTAAACATCAGCGGAATTCCGAAAACATAGGAAGAGTTCCGATGCATTTTTGATCTTCAGCGGAATTCCGAGAACAATGGAGGCGTTCCGAAGCATTTTTAAACGTCAGCAGAATTCTCAGAACATTGGAAGAGTTCCGAAGCATTTTTAAACTTCAGCAGAATTCCGAGAACAATGGAAGAGTTCCGAAGCATTTTTAAACTTCAGCGGAATTCCGAGAAAGATGGAAGTGTTCCGAAGCATTTTTAAACTTCAGCAGAATTCCGAGAACAATGGAAGAGTTCCGAAGCATTTTTAAACTTCTGCGGAATTCCGAGAAAAATGGAAGAGTTCCGAAGCATTTTTACACTTCAGCGGAATTCCGAGAACAATGGAAGAGTTCCGACGCATTTTTAAACGTCAGCGGAATTCCGAGAACAATGGAAGAGATCTGAAGCATTTTTAAACTTCAGCGGAATTTTGAGAACAATGGAAGAGTTCCGAAGCATTTTTAAACGTCAGCGGAATTCTGAGAACGATGGAAGAGTTCCGAAGCATTTTTAATCTTCAGCGGAATTCCGAGAACAATGGAAGAGTTCCGAAGCATTTTTAAACATCAGCGGAATTCCGAGAACATAGGAAGAGTTCCGATGCATTTTTGATCTTCAGCGGAATTCCGAGAACAATGGAAGAGTTCCGAAGCATTTTTAAACGTCAGCAGAATGCCGAGAACAATGGAAGAGTTCCGACGCATTTTTAAATGTCAGCGGAATTCCGAGAACAATGGAAGAGTTCCGAAGCATTTTTAATCTTCAGCGGAATTCCGAGAACAATGGAACAGTTCCGAAGCATTTTTAACTTCAGCAGAATTCCGAGAACAATGGAAGAGTTCCGAAGCATTTTTAAACTTCAGCAGAATTCCGAGAACAATGGAAGAGTTCCGAAGTATTTTTAAACGTCATCGGAATGCCGAGAACAATGGAAGAGTTCCGACGCATTTTTAATGGTCAGCGGAATTCCGAGAACAATGTAAGAGATCTGAAGCATTTCTAAACTTCAGCGGAATTTCGAGAGCAATGGAAGAGTTCCGAAGCATTTTTAAACTTCAGCGGAATTCCGAGAAAGATGGAAGTGTTCCGAAGCATTTTTAAACTTCAGCAGAATTCCGAGAACAATGGAAGAGTTCCGAAGCATTTTTAAACTTCTGCGGAATTCCGAGAAAAATGGAAGAGTTCCGAAGCATTTTTAAACATCAGCGGAATTCCGAGAGCAATGGAAGAGTTCCGAAGCATTTTTAAACGTCAGCAGTATGCCGAGAACAATGGAAGAGTTCCGACGCATTTTTAAACGTCAGCGGAATTCCGAGAACAATGGAAGAGATCCGAAGCATTTTTAAACTTCAGCGGAATTTTGAGAACAATGGAAGAGTTCCGAAGCATTTTTAAACGTCAGCGGAATTCTGAGAACAATGGAAGAGTTCCGAAGCATTTTTATTCTTCAGCGGAATTCCGAGAACAATGGAAGAGTTCCGAAGCATTTTTAAACATCAGCGGAATTCCGAGAACATAGGAAGAGTTCCGATGCATTTTTGATCTTCAGCGGAATTCCGAGAACAATGGAAGAGTTCCGAAGCATTTTTAAACGTCAGCAGAATGCCGAGAACAATGGAAGAGTTCCGACGCATTTTTAAATGTCAGCGGAATTCCGAGAACAATGGAAGCGATCTGAAGCATTTTTAAACTTCAGCGGAATTTCGAGAACAATGGAAGAGTTCCGAAGCATTTTTAAATGTCAGCGTAATTCTGAGAACAATGGAAGAGTTCCGAAGCATTTTTAATCTTCAGCGGAATTCCGAGAACAATGGAACAGTTCCGAAGCATTTTTAACTTCAGCAGAATTCCGAGAACAATGGAAGAGTTCCGAAGCATTTTTAAACTTCAGCAGAATTCCGAGAACAATGGAAGAGTTCCGAAGTATTTTTAAACGTCATCGGAATGCCGAGAACAATGGAAGAGTTCCGACGCATTTTTAATGGTCAGCGGAATTCCGAGAACAATGTAAGAGATCTGAAGCATTTTTAAACTTCAGCGGAATTTCGAGAGCAATGGAAGAGTTCCGAAGCATTTTTAAACATCTGCGGAATTCTGAGAAGAATGGAAGAGTTCCGAAGCATTTTTAACTTCAGCAGAATTCCGAGAACAATGGAAGAGTTCCGAAGTATTTTTAAACGTCAGCGGAATGCCGAGAACAATGGAAGAGTTCCGAAGCATTTTTAAACATCAGCAGAATTCCGAGAACAATGGAAGAGTTCTGAAGCATTTTTAAACTTCAGCGGAATTCCGAGAACAATGGAAGAGTTCCGAAGCATTTTTAAACGTCAGCGGAATTCCGAGAACAATGGAAGAGTTCCGAAGCATTTTTAAACTTCAGCGGAATTCCGAGAACAATGGAAGAGTTCCGAAGCATTTTTAAATGTCAGCGGAATGCCGAGAACAATGGAAGAGATCTGAAGCATTTTTAAACTTCAGCGGAATTTTGAGAACAATGGAAGAGTTCCGAAGCATTTTTAAACGTCAGCGGAATTCTGAGAACAATGGAAGAGTTCCAAAGCATTTTTAATCTTCAGCGGAATTCCGAGAACAATGGAACAGTTCCGAAGCATTTTTAACTTCAGCAGAATTCCGAGAACAATGGAAGAGTTCCGAAGCATTTTTAAACTTCAGCGGAATTCCGAGAAAAATGGAAGAGTTGCGAAGCATTTTTAACTTCAGCGGAATGCCGAGAACAATGGAAGAGTTCCGACGCATTTTTAAAGGTCAGCGGAATTCCGAGAACAATGTAAGAGATCTGAAGCATTTTTAAACTTCAGCGGAATTTCGAGAGCAATGGAAGAGTTCCGAAGCATTTTTAAACTTCAGCAGAATTCCGAGAACAATGGAAGAGTTCCGAAGCATTTTTAAACTTCAGCGGAATTCCGAGAAAGATGGAAGTGTTCCGAAGCATTTTTAAACTTCAGCAGAATTCCGAGAACAATGGAAGAGTTCCGAAGCATTTTTAAACTTCTGCGGAATTCCGAGAAAAATGGAAGAGTTCCGAAGCATTTTTAAACTTCAGCGGAATTCCGAGATCAATGGAAGAGTTCCGAAGCATTTTTAAACGTCAGCAGTATGCCGAGAACAATGGAAGAGTTCCGACGCATTTTTAAACGTCAGCGGAATTCCGAGAACAATGGAAGAGATCTGAAGCATTTTTAAACTTCAGCGGAATTTTGAGAACAATGGAAGAGTTCCGAAGCATTTTTAAACGTCAGCGGAATTCTGAGAACAATGGAAGAGTTCCGAAGCATTTTTAATCTTCAGCGGAATTCCGAGAACAATGGAAGAGTTCCGAAGCATTTTTAAACATCAGCGGAATTCCGAGGACATAGGAAGAGTTCCGATGCATTTTTGATCTTCAGCGGAATTCCGAGAACAATGGAAGAGTTCCGAAGCATTTTTAAACGTCAGCAGAATGCCGAGAACAATGGAAGAGTTCCGACGCATTTTTAAATGTCAGCGGAATACCGAGAACAATGGAAGAGTTCCGAAGCATTTTTAATCTTCAGCGGAATTCCGAGAACAATGGAACAGTTCCGAAGCATTTTTAACTTCAGCAGAATTCCGAGAACAATGGAAGAGTTCCGAAGCATTTTTAAACTTCAGCAGAATTCCGAGAACAATGGAAGAGTTCCGAAGTATTTTTAAACGTCATCGGAATGCCGAGAACAATGGAAGAGTTCCGACGCATTTTTAATGGTCAGCGGAATTCCGAGAACAATGTAAGAGATCTGAAGCATTTTTAAACTTCAGCGGAATTTCGAGAGCAATGGAAGAGTTCCGAAGCATTTTTAAACATCTGCGGAATTCTGAGAATAATGGAAGAGTTCCGAAGCATTTTTAACTTCAGCAGAATTCCGAGAAAAATGGAAGAGTTCCGAAGTATTTTTAAACGTCAGCGGAATGCCGAGAACAATGGAAGAGTTCCGAAGCATTTTTAAACATCAGCGGAATTCCGAGAACAATGGAAGAGTTCTGAAGCATTTTTAAACATCTGCGGAATTCTGAGAACAATGGAAGAGTTCCGAAGCATTTTTAAACTTCAGCAGAATTCCGAGAACAATGGAAGAGTTCCGAAGCATTTTTAAACTTCAGCGGAATTCCGAGAAAGATGGAAGTGTTCCGAAGCATTTTTAAACTTCAGCAGAATTCCGAGAACAATGGAAGAGTTCCGAAGCATTTTTAAACTTCTGCGGAATTCCGAGAAAAATGGAAGAGTTCCGAAGCATTTTTACACTTCAGCGGAATTCCGAGAACAATGGAAGAGTTCCGACGCATTTTTAAACGTCAGCGGAATTCCGAGAACAATGGAAGAGATCTGAAGCATTTTTAAACTTCAGCGGAATTTTGAGAACAATGGAAGAGTTCCGAAGCATTTTTAAACGTCAGCGGAATTCCGAGAACAATGGAAGAGTTCCGAAGCATTTTTAAACTTCAGCGGAATTCCGAGAACAATGGAAGAGTTCCGAAGCATTTTTAAATGTCAGCGGAATGCCGAGAACAATGGAAGAGTTCCGACGCATTTTTAAACGACAGCGGAATTCCGAGAACAATGGAATAGATCTGAAGCATTTTTAAACTTCAGCGGAATTTTGAGAACAATGGAAGAGTTCCGAAGCATTTTTAAACGTCAGCGGAATTCTGAGAACAATGGAAGAGTTCCAAAGCATTTTTAATCTTCAGCGGAATTCCGAGAACAATGGAACAGTTCCGAAGCATTTTTAACTTCAGCAGAATTCCGAGAACAATGGAAGAGTTCCGAAGCATTTTTAAACTTCAGCGGAATTCCGAGAAAAATGGAAGAGTTGCGAAGCATTTTTAATTTCAGCGGAATGCCGAGAACAATGGAAGAGTTCCGACGCATTTTTAAAGGTCAGCGGAATTCCGAGAACAATGTAAGAGATCTGAAGCATTTTTAAACTTCAGCGGAATTTCGAGAGCAATGGAAGAGTTCCGAAGCATTTTTAAACATCTGCGGAATTCTGAGAACAATGGAAGAGTTCCGAAGCATTTTTAAACTTCAGCAGAATTCCGAGAACAATGGAAGAGTTCCGAAGCATTTTTAAACTTCAGCGGAATTCCGAGAAAGATGGAAGTGTTCCGAAGCATTTTTAAACTTCAGCAGAATTCCGAGAACAATGGAAGAGTTCCGAAGCATTTTTAAACTTCTGCGGAATTCCGAGAAAAATGGAAGAGTTCCGAAGCATTTTTAAACATCAGCGGAATTCCGAGAGCAATGGAAGAGTTCCGAAGCATTTTTAAACGTCAGCAGTATGCCGAGAACAATGGAAGAGTTCCGACGCATTTTTAAACGTCAGCGGAATTCCGAGAACAATGGAAGAGATCCGAAGCATTTTTAAACTTCAGCGGAATTTTGAGAACAATGGAAGAGTTCCGAAGCATTTTTAAACGTCAGCGGAATTCTGAGAACAATGGAAGAGTTCCGAAGCATTTTTAATCTTCAGCGGAATTCCGAGAACAATGGAAGAGTTCCGAAGCATTTTTAAACATCAGCGGAATTCCGAGAACATAGGAAGAGTTCCGATGCATTTTTGATCTTCAGCGGAATTCCGAGAACAATGGAAGAGTTCCGAAGCATTTTTAAACGTCAGCAGAATGCCGAGAACAATGGAAGAGTTCCGACGCATTTTTAAATGTCAGCGGAATTCCGAGAACAATGGAAGCGATCTGAAGCATTTTTAAACTTCAGCGGAATTTCGAGAACAATGGAAGAGTTCCGAAGCATTTTTAAATGTCAGCGTAATTCTGAGAACAATGGAAGAGTTCCGAAGCATTTTTAATCTTCAGCGGAATTCCGAGAACAATGGAACAGTTCCGAAGCATTTTTAACTTCAGCAGAATTCCGAGAACAATGGAAGAGTTCCGAAGCATTTTTAAACTTCAGCAGAATTCCGAGAACAATGGAAGAGTTCCGAAGTATTTTTAAACGTCATCGGAATGCCGAGAACAATGGAAGAGTTCCGACGCATTTTTAATGGTCAGCGGAATTCCGAGAACAATGTAAGAGATCTGAAGCATTTTTAAACTTCAGCGGAATTTCGAGAGCAATGGAAGAGTTCCGAAGCATTTTTAAACATCTGCAGAATTCTGAGAAGAATGGAAGAGTTCCGAAGCATTTTTAACTTCAGCAGAATTCCGAGAACAATGGAAGAGTTCCGAAGTATTTTTAAACGTCAGCGGAATGCCGAGAACAATGGAAGAGTTCCGAAGCATTTTTAAACATCAGCAGAATTCCGAGAACAATGGAAGAGTTCTGAAGCATTTTTAAACTTCAGCGGAATTCCGAGAACAATGGAAGAGTTCCGAAGCATTTTTAAACGTCAGCGGAATTCCGAGAACAATGGAAGAGTTCCGAAGCATTTTTAAACTTCAGCGGAATTCCGAGAACAATGGAAGAGTTCCGAAGCATTTTTAAATGTCAGCGGAATGCCGAGAACAATGGAAGAGATCTGAAGCATTTTTAAACTTCAGCGGAATTTTGAGAACAATGGAAGAGTTCCGAAGCATTTTTAAACGTCAGCGGAATTCTGAGAACAATGGAAGAGTTCCAAAGCATTTTTAATCTTCAGCGGAATTCCGAGAACAATGGAACAGTTCCGAAGCATTTTTAACTTCAGCAGAATTCCGAGAACAATGGAAGAGTTCCGAAGCATTTTTAAACTTCAGCGGAATTCCGAGAAAAATGGAAGAGTTGCGAAGCATTTTTAACTTCAGCGGAATGCCGAGAACAATGGAAGAGTTCCGACGCATTTTTAAAGGTCAGCGGAATTCCGAGAACAATGTAAGAGATCTGAAGCATTTTTAAACTTCAGCGGAATTTCGAGAGCAATGGAAGAGTTCCGAAGCATTTTTAAACTTCAGCAGAATTCCGAGAACAATGGAAGAGTTCCGAAGCATTTTTAAACTTCAGCGGAATTCCGAGAAAGATGGAAGTGTTCCGAAGCATTTTTAAACTTCAGCAGAATTCCGAGAACAATGGAAGAGTTCCGAAGCATTTTTAAACTTCTGCGGAATTCCGAGAAAAATGGAAGAGTTCCGAAGCATTTTTAAACTTCAGCGGAATTCCGAGATCAATGGAAGAGTTCCGAAGCATTTTTAAACGTCAGCAGTATGCCGAGAACAATGGAAGAGTTCCGACGCATTTTTAAACGTCAGCGGAATTCCGAGAACAATGGAAGAGATCTGAAGGATTTTTAAACTTCAGCGGAATTTTGAGAACAATGGAAGAGTTCCGAAGCATTTTTAAACGTCAGCGGAATTCTGAGAACAATGGAAGAGTTCCGAAGCATTTTTAATCTTCAGCGGAATTCCGAGAACAATGGAAGAGTTCCGAAGCATTTTTAAACATCAGCGGAATTCCGAGGACATAGGAAGAGTTCCGATGCATTTTTGATCTTCAGCGGAATTCCGAGAACAATGGAAGAGTTCCGAAGCATTTTTAAACGTCAGCAGAATGCCGAGAACAATGGAAGAGTTCAGACGCATTTTTAAATGTCAGCGGAATACCGAGAACAATGGAAGAGTTCCGAAGAATTTTTAATCTTCAGCGGAATTCCGAGAACAATGGAACAGTTCCGAAGCATTTTTAACTTCAGCAGAATTCCGAGAACAATGGAAGAGTTCCGAAGCATTTTTAAACTTCAGCAGAATTCCGAGAACAATGGAAGAGTTCCGAAGTATTTTTAAACGTCATCGGAATGCCGAGAACAATGGAAGAGTTCCGACGCATTTTTAATGGTCAGCGGAATTCCGAGAACAATGTAAGAGATCTGAAGCATTTTTAAACTTCAGCGGAATTTCGAGAGCAATGGAAGAGTTCCGAAGCATTTTTAAACATCTGCGGAATTCTGAGAATAATGGAAGAGTTCCGAAGCATTTTTAACTTCAGCAGAATTCCGAGAAAAATGGAAGAGTTCCGAAGTATTTTTAAACGTCAGCGGAATGCCGAGAACAATGGAAGAGTTCCGAAGCATTTTTAAACATCAGCGGAATTCCGAGAACAATGGAAGAGTTCTGAAGCATTTTTAAACATCTGCGGAATTCTGAGAACAATGGAAGAGTTCCGAAGCATTTTTAAACTTCAGCAGAATTCCGAGAACAATGGAAGAGTTCCGAAGCATTTTTAAACTTCAGCGGAATTCCGAGAAAGATGGAAGTGTTCCGAAGCATTTTTAAACTTCAGCAGAATTCCGAGAACAATGGAAGAGTTCCGAAGCATTTTTAAACTTCTGCGGAATTCCGAGAAAAATGGAAGAGTTCCGAAGCATTTTTACACTTCAGCGGAATTCCGAGAACAATGGAAGAGTTCCGACGCATTTTTAAACGTCAGCGGAATTCCGAGAACAATGGAAGAGATCTGAAGCATTTTTAAACTTCAGCGGAATTTTGAGAACAATGGAAGAGTTCCGAAGCATTTTTAAACGTCAGCGGAATTCTGAGAACGATGGAAGAGTTCCGAAGCATTTTTAATCTTCAGCGGAATTCCGAGAACAATGGAAGAGTTCCGAAGCATTTTTAAACATCAGCGGAATTCCGAGAACATAGGAAGAGTTCCGATGCATTTTTGATCTTCAGCGGAATTCCGAGAACAATGGAAGAGTTCCGAAGCATTTTTAAACGTCAGCAGAATGCCGAGAACAATGGAAGAGTTCCGACGCATTTTTAAATGTCAGCGGAATTCCGAGAACAATGGAAGAGTTCCGAAGCATTTTTAATCTTCAGCGGAATTCCGAGAACAATGGAACAGTTCCGAAGCATTTTTAACTTCAGCAGAATTCCGAGAACAATGGAAGAGTTCCGAAGCATTTTTAAACTTCAGCAGAATTCCGAGAACAATGGAAGAGTTCCGAAGTATTTTTAAACGTCATCGGAATGCCGAGAACAATGGAAGAGTTCCGACGCATTTTTAATGGTCAGCGGAATTCCGAGAACAATGTAAGAGATCTGAAGCATTTTTAAACTTCAGCGGAATTTCGAGAGCAATGGAAGAGTTCCGAAGCATTTTTAAACATCTGCGGAATTCTGAGAAGAATGGAAGAGTTCCGAAGCATTTTTAACTTCAGCAGAATTCCGAGAAAAATGGAAGAGTTCCGAAGTATTTTTAAACGTCAGCGGAATGCCGAGAACAATGGAAGAGTTCCGAAGCATTTTTAAACATCAGCGGAATTCCGAGAACAATGGAAGAGTTCTGAAGCATTTTTAAACATCTGCGGAATTCTGAGAACAATGGAAGAGTTCCGAAGCATTTTTAAACTTCAGCAGAATTCCGAGAACAATGGAAGAGTTCCGAAGCATTTTTAAACTTCAGCGGAATTCCGAGAAAGATGGAAGTGTTCCGAAGCATTTTTAAACTTCAGCAGAATTCCGAGAACAATGGAAGAGTTCCGAAGCATTTTTAAACTTCTGCGGAATTCCGAGAAAAATGGAAGAGTTCCGAAGCATTTTTACACTTCAGCGGAATTCCGAGAACAATGGAAGAGTTCCGACGCATTTTTAAACGTCAGCGGAATTCCGAGAACAATGGAAGAGATCTGAAGCATTTTTAAACTTCAGCGGAATTTTGAGAACAATGGAAGAGTTCCGAAGCATTTTTAAACGTCAGCGGAATTCTGAGAACGATGGAAGAGTTCCGAAGCATTTTTAATCTTCAGCGGAATTCCGAGAACAATGGAACAGTTCCGAAGCATTTTTAAACATCAGCGGAATTCCGAGAACATAGGAAGAGTTCCGATGCATTTTTGATCTTCAGCGGAATTCCGAGAACAATGGAAGAGTTCCGAAGCATTTTTAAACGTCAGCAGAATGCCGAGAACAATGGAAGAGTTCCGACGCATTTTTAAATGTCAGCGGAATTCCGAGAACAATGGAAGAGTTCCGAAGCATTTTTAATCTTCAGCGGAATTCCGAGAACAATGGAACAGTTCCGAAGCATTTTTAACTTCAGCAGAATTCCGAGAACAATGGAAGAGTTCCGAAGCATTTTTAAACTTCAGCAGAATTCCGAGAACAATGGAAGAGTTCCGAAGTATTTTTAAACGTCATCGGAATGCCGAGAACAATGGAAGAGTTCCGACGCATTTTTAATGGTCAGCGGAATTCCGAGAACAATGTAAGAGATCTGAAGCATTTCTAAACTTCAGCGGAATTTCGAGAGCAATGGAAGAGTTCCGAAGCATTTTTAAACTTCAGCGGAATTCCGAGAAAGATGGAAGTGTTCCGAAGCATTTTTAAACTTCAGCAGAATTCCGAGAACAATGGAAGAGTTCCGAAGCATTTTTAAACTTCTGCGGAATTCCGAGAAAAATGGAAGAGTTCCGAAGCATTTTTAAACATCAGCGGAATTCCGAGAGCAATGGAAGAGTTCCGAAGCATTTTTAAACGTCAGCAGTATGCCGAGAACAATGGAAGAGTTCCGACGCATTTTTAAACGTCAGCGGAATTCCGAGAACAATGGAAGAGATCCGAAGCATTTTTAAACTTCAGCGGAATTTTGAGAACAATGGAAGAGTTCCGAAGCATTTTTAAACGTCAGCGGAATTCTGAGAACAATGGAAGAGTTCCGAAGCATTTTTAATCTTCAGCGGAATTCCGAGAACAATGGAAGAGTTCCGAAGCATTTTTAAACATCAGCGGAATTCCGAGAACATAGGAAGAGTTCCGATGCATTTTTGATCTTCAGCGGAATTCCGAGAACAATGGAAGAGTTCCGAAGCATTTTTAAACTTCTGCGGAATTCCGAGAAAAATGGAAGAGTTCCGAAGCATTTTTAAACATCAGCGGAATTCCGAGAGCAATGGAAGAGTTCCGAAGCATTTTTAAACGTCAGCAGTATGCCGAGAACAATGGAAGAGTTCCGACGCATTTTTAAACGTCAGCGGAATTCCGAGAACAATGGAAGAGATCCGAAGCATTTTTAAACTTCAGCGGAATTTTGAGAACAATGGAAGAGTTCCGAAGCATTTTTAAACGTCAGCGGAATTCTGAGAACAATGGAAGAGTTCCGAAGCATTTTTAATCTTCAGCGGAATTCCGAGAACAATGGAAGAGTTCCGAAGCATTTTTAAACATCAGCGGAATTCCGAGAACATAGGAAGAGTTCCGATGCATTTTTGATCTTCAGCGGAATTCCGAGAACAATGGAAGAGTTCCGAAGCATTTTTAAACGTCAGCAGAATGCCGAGAACAATGGAAGAGTTCCGACGCATTTTTAAATGTCAGCGGAATTCCGAGAACAATGGAAGCGATCTGAAGCATTTTTAAACTTCAGCGGAATTTCGAGAACAATGGAAGAGTTCCGAAGCATTTTTAAATGTCAGCGTAATTCTGAGAACAATGGAAGAGTTCCGAAGCATTTTTAATCTTCAGCGGAATTCCGAGAACAATGGAACAGTTCCGAAGCATTTTTAACTTCAGCAGAATTCCGAGAACAATGGAAGAGTTCCGAAGCATTTTTAAACTTCAGCAGAATTCCGAGAACAATGGAAGAGTTCCGAAGTATTTTTAAACGTCATCGGAATGCCGAGAACAATGGAAGAGTTCCGACGCATTTTTAATGGTCAGCGGAATTCCGAGAACAATGTAAGAGATCTGAAGCATTTTTAAACTTCAGCGGAATTTCGAGAGCAATGGAAGAGTTCCGAAGCATTTTTAAACATCTGCAGAATTCTGAGAAGAATGGAAGAGTTCCGAAGCATTTTTAACTTCAGCAGAATTCCGAGAACAATGGAAGAGTTCCGAAGTATTTTTAAACGTCAGCGGAATGCCGAGAACAATGGAAGAGTTCCGAAGCATTTTTAAACATCAGCAGAATTCCGAGAACAATGGAAGAGTTCTGAAGCATTTTTAAACTTCAGCGGAATTCCGAGAACAATGGAAGAGTTCCGAAGCATTTTTAAACGTCAGCGGAATTCCGAGAACAATGGAAGAGTTCCGAAGCATTTTTAAACTTCAGCGGAATTCCGAGAACAATGGAAGAGTTCCGAAGCATTTTTAAATGTCAGCGGAATGCCGAGAACAATGGAAGAGATCTGAAGCATTTTTAAACTTCAGCGGAATTTTGAGAACAATGGAAGAGTTCCGAAGCATTTTTAAACGTCAGCGGAATTCTGAGAACAATGGAAGAGTTCCAAAGCATTTTTAATCTTCAGCGGAATTCCGAGAACAATGGAACAGTTCCGAAGCATTTTTAACTTCAGCAGAATTCCGAGAACAATGGAAGAGTTCCGAAGCATTTTTAAACTTCAGCGGAATTCCGAGAAAAATGGAAGAGTTGCGAAGCATTTTTAACTTCAGCGGAATGCCGAGAACAATGGAAGAGTTCCGACGCATTTTTAAAGGTCAGCGGAATTCCGAGAACAATGTAAGAGATCTGAAGCATTTTTAAACTTCAGCGGAATTTCGAGAGCAATGGAAGAGTTCCGAAGCATTTTTAAACTTCAGCAGAATTCCGAGAACAATGGAAGAGTTCCGAAGCATTTTTAAACTTCAGCGGAATTCCGAGAAAGATGGAAGTGTTCCGAAGCATTTTTAAACTTCAGCAGAATTCCGAGAACAATGGAAGAGTTCCGAAGCATTTTTAAACTTCTGCGGAATTCCGAGAAAAATGGAAGAGTTCCGAAGCATTTTTAAACTTCAGCGGAATTCCGAGATCAATGGAAGAGTTCCGAAGCATTTTTAAACGTCAGCAGTATGCCGAGAACAATGGAAGAGTTCCGACGCATTTTTAAACGTCAGCGGAATTCCGAGAACAATGGAAGAGATCTGAAGGATTTTTAAACTTCAGCGGAATTTTGAGAACAATGGAAGAGTTCCGAAGCATTTTTAAACGTCAGCGGAATTCTGAGAACAATGGAAGAGTTCCGAAGCATTTTTAATCTTCAGCGGAATTCCGAGAACAATGGAAGAGTTCCGAAGCATTTTTAAACATCAGCGGAATTCCGAGGACATAGGAAGAGTTCCGATGCATTTTTGATCTTCAGCGGAATTCCGAGAACAATGGAAGAGTTCCGAAGCATTTTTAAACGTCAGCAGAATGCCGAGAACAATGGAAGAGTTCAGACGCATTTTTAAATGTCAGCGGAATACCGAGAACAATGGAAGAGTTCCGAAGAATTTTTAATCTTCAGCGGAATTCCGAGAACAATGGAACAGTTCCGAAGCATTTTTAACTTCAGCAGAATTCCGAGAACAATGGAAGAGTTCCGAAGCATTTTTAAACTTCAGCAGAATTCCGAGAACAATGGAAGAGTTCCGAAGTATTTTTAAACGTCATCGGAATGCCGAGAACAATGGAAGAGTTCCGACGCATTTTTAATGGTCAGCGGAATTCCGAGAACAATGTAAGAGATCTGAAGCATTTTTAAACTTCAGCGGAATTTCGAGAGCAATGGAAGAGTTCCGAAGCATTTTTAAACATCTGCGGAATTCTGAGAATAATGGAAGAGTTCCGAAGCATTTTTAACTTCAGCAGAATTCCGAGAAAAATGGAAGAGTTCCGAAGTATTTTTAAACGTCAGCGGAATGCCGAGAACAATGGAAGAGTTCCGAAGCATTTTTAAACATCAGCGGAATTCCGAGAACAATGGAAGAGTTCTGAAGCATTTTTAAACATCTGCGGAATTCTGAGAACAATGGAAGAGTTCCGAAGCATTTTTAAACTTCAGCAGAATTCCGAGAACAATGGAAGAGTTCCGAAGCATTTTTAAACTTCAGCGGAATTCCGAGAAAGATGGAAGTGTTCCGAAGCATTTTTAAACTTCAGCAGAATTCCGAGAACAATGGAAGAGTTCCGAAGCATTTTTAAACTTCTGCGGAATTCCGAGAAAAATGGAAGAGTTCCGAAGCATTTTTACACTTCAGCGGAATTCCGAGAACAATGGAAGAGTTCCGACGCATTTTTAAACGTCAGCGGAATTCCGAGAACAATGGAAGAGATCTGAAGCATTTTTAAACTTCAGCGGAATTTTGAGAACAATGGAAGAGTTCCGAAGCATTTTTAAACGTCAGCGGAATTCTGAGAACGATGGAAGAGTTCCGAAGCATTTTTAATCTTCAGCGGAATTCCGAGAACAATGGAAGAGTTCCGAAGCATTTTTAAACATCAGCGGAATTCCGA
Organism: Phyllobates terribilis; assembly: GCF_046119375.1. Classification (NCBI taxonomy): domain Eukaryota; kingdom Metazoa; phylum Chordata; class Amphibia; order Anura; family Dendrobatidae; genus Phyllobates; species Phyllobates terribilis. The sequence goes on along the minus strand of NW_027363041.1, from coordinate 312,392 downwards.
GAACATAGGAAGAGTTCCGATGCATTTTTGATCTTCAGCGGAATTCCGAGAACAATGGAAGAGTTCCGAAGCATTTTTAAACGTCAGCAGAATGCCGAGAACAATGGAAGAGTTCCGACGCATTTTTAAATGTCAGCGGAATTCCGAGAACAATGGAAGAGTTCCGAAGCATTTTTAATCTTCAGCGGAATTCCGAGAACAATGGAACAGTTCCGAAGCATTTTTAACTTCAGCAGAATTCCGAGAACAATGGAAGAGTTCCGAAGCATTTTTAAACTTCAGCAGAATTCCGAGAACAATGGAAGAGTTCCGAAGTATTTTTAAACGTCATCGGAATGCCGAGAACAATGGAAGAGTTCCGACGCATTTTTAATGGTCAGCGGAATTCCGAGAACAATGTAAGAGATCTGAAGCATTTCTAAACTTCAGCGGAATTTCGAGAGCAATGGAAGAGTTCCGAAGCATTTTTAAACATCTGCGGAATTCTGAGAAGAATGGAAGAGTTCCGAAGCATTTTTAACTTCAGCAGAATTCCGAGAAAAATGGAAGAGTTCCGAAGTATTTTTAAACGTCAGCGGAATGCCGAGAACAATTGAAGAGTTCCGAAGCATTTTTAAACATCAGCGGAATTCCGAGAACAATGGAAGAGTTCTGAAGCATTTTTAAACTTCAGCGGAATTTCGAGAACAATGGAAGAGTTCCGACGCATTTTTAAACGTCAGCGGAATTCTGAGAACAATGGAGGCGTTCCAAAGCATTTTTATACGTCAGCAGAATTCTCAGAACATTGGAAGAGTTCCGAAGCATTTTTAAACTTCAGCGGAATTCCGCGAAAAATGGAAGAGTTCCGAAGCATTTTTAAACGTCAGCGGAATTCCGAGAACAATGGAAGAGTTCCGAAGCATTTTTAAACTTCAGCGGAATTCCGAGAACAATGGAAGAGTTCCGAAGCATTTTTAAATGTCAGCGGAATGCCGAGAACAATGGAAGAGTGCCGACGCATTTTTAAACGTCAGCGGAATTCCGAGAACAATGGAATAGATCTGAAGCATTTTTAAACTTCAGCGGAATTTTGAGAACAATGGAAGAGTTCCGAAGCATTTTTAAACGTCAGCGGAATTCTGAGAACAATGGAAGAGTTCCAAAGCATTTTTAATCTTCAGCGGAATTCCGAGAACAATGGAACAGTTCCGAAGCATTTTTAACTTCAGCAGAATTCCGAGAACAATGGAAGAGTTCCGAAGCATTTTTAAACTTCAGCGGAATTCCGAGAAAAATGGAAGAGTTGCGAAGCATTTTTAATTTCAGCGGAATGCCGAGAACAATGGAAGAGTTCCGACGCATTTTTAAAGGTCAGCGGAATTCCGAGAACAATGTAAGAGATCTGAAGCATTTTTAAACTTCAGGGGAATTTCGAGACCAATGGAAGAGTTCCGAAGCATTTTTAAACATCTGCGGAATTCTGAGAACAATGGAAGAGTTCCGAAGCATTTTTAAACTTCAGCAGAATTCCGAGAACAATGGAAGAGTTCCGAAGCATTTTTAAACTTCAGCGGAATTCCGAGAAAGATGGAAGTGTTCCGAAGCATTTTTAAACTTCAGCAGAATTCCGAGAACAATGGAAGAGTTCCGAAGCATTTTTAAACTTCTGCGGAATTCCGAGAAAAATGGAAGAGTTCCGAAGCATTTTTAAACATCAGCGGAATTCCGAGAGCAATGGAAGAGTTCCGAAGCATTTTTAAACGTCAGCAGTATGCCGAGAACAATGGAAGAGTTCCGAAGCATTTTTAAACATCAGCGGAATTCCGAGAGCAATGGAAGAGTTCCGAAGCATTTTTAAACGTCAGCAGTATGCCGAGAACAATGGAAGAGTTCCGACGCATTTTTAAACGTCAGCGGAATTCCGAGAACAATGGAAGAGATCCGAAGCATTTTTAAACTTCAGCGGAATTTTGAGAACAATGGAAGAGTTCCGAAGCATTTTTAAACGTCAGCGGAATTCTGAGAACAATGGAAGAGTTCCGAAGCATTTTTAATCTTCAGCGGAATTCCGAGAACAATGGAAGAGTTCCGAAGCATTTTTAAACATCAGCGGAATTCCGAGAACATAGGAAGAGTTCCGATGCATTTTTGATCTTCAGCGGAATTCCGAGAACAATGGAAGAGTTCCGAAGCATTTTTAAACGTCAGCAGAATGCCGAGAACAATGGAAGAGTTCCGACGCATTTTTAAATGTCAGCGGAATTCCGAGAACAATGGAAGCGATCTGAAGCATTTTTAAACTTCAGCGGAATTTCGAGAACAATGGAAGAGTTCCGAAGCATTTTTAAATGTCAGCGTAATTCTGAGAACAATGGAAGAGTTCCGAAGCATTTTTAATCTTCAGCGGAATTCCGAGAACAATGGAACAGTTCCGAAGCATTTTTAACTTCAGCAGAATTCCGAGAACAATGGAAGAGTTCCGAAGCATTTTTAAACTTCAGCAGAATTCCGAGAACAATGGAAGAGTTCCGAAGTATTTTTAAACGTCATCGGAATGCCGAGAACAATGGAAGAGTTCCGACGCATTTTTAATGGTCAGCGGAATTCCGAGAACAATGTAAGAGATCTGAAGCATTTTTAAACTTCAGCGGAATTTCGAGAGCAATGGAAGAGTTCCGAAGCATTTTTAAACATCTGCAGAATTCTGAGAAGAATGGAAGAGTTCCGAAGCATTTTTAACTTCAGCAGAATTCCGAGAACAATGGAAGAGTTCCGAATTATTTTTAAACGTCAGCGGAATGCCGAGAACAATGGAAGAGTTCCGAAGCATTTTTAAACATCAGCAGAATTCCGAGAACAATGGAAGAGTTCTGAAGCATTTTTAAACTTCAGCGGAATTCCGAGAACAATGGAAGAGTTCCGAAGCATTTTTAAACGTCAGCGGAATTCCGAGAACAATGGAAGAGTTCCGAAGCATTTTTAAACTTCAGCGGAATTCCGAGAACAATGGAAGAGTTCCGAAGCATTTTTAAATGTCAGCGGAATGCCGAGAACAATGGAAGAGATCTGAAGCATTTTTAAACTTCAGCGGAATTTTGAGAACATTGGAAGAGTTCCGAAGCATTTTTAAACGTCAGCGGAATTCTGAGAACAATGGAAGAGTTCCAAAGCATTTTTAATCTTCAGCGGAATTCCGAGAACAATGTAAGAGATCTGAAGCATTTTTAAACTTCAGCGGAATTTCGAGAGCAATGGAAGAGTTCCGAAGCATTTTTAAACTTCAGCAGAATTCCGAGAACAATGGAAGAGTTCCGAAGCATTTTTAAACTTCAGCGGAATTCCGAGAAAGATGGAAGTGTTCCGAAGCATTTTTAAACTTCAGCAGAATTCCGAGAACAATGGAAGAGTTCCGAAGCATTTTTAAACTTCTGCGGAATTCCGAGAAAAATGGAAGAGTTCCGAAGCATTTTTAAACTTCAGCGGAATTCCGAGATCAATGGAAGAGTTCCGAAGCATTTTTAAACGTCAGCAGTATGCCGAGAACAATGGAAGAGTTCCGACGCATTTTTAAACGTCAGCGGAATTCCGAGAACAATGGAAGAGATCTGAAGCATTTTTAAACTTCAGCGGAATTTTGAGAACAATGGAAGAGTTCCGAAGCATTTTTAAACGTCAGCGGAATTCTGAGAACAATGGAAGAGTTCCGAAGCATTTTTAATCTTCAGCGGAATTCCGAGAACAATGGAAGAGTTCCGAAGCATTTTTAAACATCAGCGGAATTCCGAGGACATAGGAAGAGTTCCGATGCATTTTTGATCTTCAGCGGAATTCCGAGAACAATGGAAGAGTTCCGAAGCATTTTTAAACGTCAGCAGAATGCCGAGAACAATGGAAGAGTTCAGACGCATTTTTAAATGTCAGCGGAATACCGAGAACAATGGAAGAGTTCTGAAGCATTTTTAATCTTCAGCGGAATTCCGAGAACAATGGAACAGTTCCGAAGCATTTTTAACTTCAGCAGAATTCCGAGAACAATGGAAGAGTTCCGAAGCATTTTTAAACTTCAGCAGAATTCCGAGAACAATGGAAGAGTTCCGAAGTATTTTTAAACGTCATCGGAATGCCGAGAACAATGGAAGAGTTCCGACGCATTTTTAATGGTCAGCGGAATTCCGAGAACAATGTAAGAGATCTGAAGCATTTTTAAACTTCAGCGGAATTTCGAGAGCAATGGAAGAGTTCCGAAGCATTTTTAAACATCTGCGGAATTCTGAGAATAATGGAAGAGTTCCGAAGCATTTTTAACTTCAGCAGAATTCCGAGAAAAATGGAAGAGTTCCGAAGTATTTTTAAACGTCAGCGGAATGCCGAGAACAATGGAAGAGTTCCGAAGCATTTTTAAACATCAGCGGAATTCCGAGAACAATGGAAGAGTTCTGAAGCATTTTTAAACATCTGCGGAATTCTGAGAACAATGGAAGAGTTCCGAAGCATTTTTAAACTTCAGCAGAATTCCGAGAACAATGGAAGAGTTCCGAAGCATTTTTAAACTTCAGCGGAATTCCGAGAAAGATGGAAGTGTTCCGAAGCATTTTTAAACTTCAGCAGAATTCCGAGAACAATGGAAGAGTTCCGAAGCATTTTTAAACTTCTGCGGAATTCCGAGAAAAATGGAAGAGTTCCGAAGCATTTTTACACTTCAGCGGAATTCCGAGAACAATGGAAGAGTTCCGACGCATTTTTAAACGTCAGCGGAATTCCGAGAACAATGGAAGAGATCTGAAGCATTTTTAAACTTCAGCGGAATTTTGAGAACAATGGAAGAGTTCCGAAGCATTTTTAAACGTCAGCGGAATTCTGAGAACGATGGAAGAGTTCCGAAGCATTTTTAATCTTCAGCGGAATTCCGAGAACAATGGAAGAGTTCCGAAGCATTTTTAAACATCAGCGGAATTCCGAGAACATAGGAAGAGTTCCGATGCATTTTTGATCTTCAGCGGAATTCCGAGAACAATGGAAGAGTTCCGAAGCATTTTTAAACGTCAGCAGAATGCCGAGAACAATGGAAGAGTTCCGACGCATTTTTAAACTTCAGCGGAATTCCGCGAAAAATGGAAGAGTTCCGAAGCATTTTTAAACGTCAGCGGAATTCCGAGAACAATGGAAGAGTTCCGAAGCATTTTTAAACTTCAGCGGAATTCCGAGAACAATGGAAGAGTTCCGAAGCATTTTTAAATGTCAGCGGAATGCCGAGAACAATGGAAGAGTGCCGACGCATTTTTAAACGTCAGCGGAATTCCGAGAACAATGGAATAGATCTGAAGCATTTTTAAACTTCAGCGGAATTTTGAGAACAATGGAAGAGTTCCGAAGCATTTTTAAACGTCAGCGGAATTCTGAGAACAATGGAAGAGTTCCAAAGCATTTTTAATCTTCAGCGGAATTCCGAGAACAATGGAACAGTTCCGAAGCATTTTTAACTTCAGCAGAATTCCGAGAACAATGGAAGAGTTCCGAAGCATTTTTAAACTTCAGCGGAATTCCGAGAAAAATGGAAGAGTTGCGAAGCATTTTTAATTTCAGCGGAATGCCGAGAACAATGGAAGAGTTCCGACGCATTTTTAAAGGTCAGCGGAATTCCGAGAACAATGTAAGAGATCTGAAGCATTTTTAAACTTCAGGGGAATTTCGAGAGCAATGGAAGAGTTCCGAAGCATTTTTAAACATCTGCGGAATTCTGAGAACAATGGAAGAGTTCCGAAGCATTTTTAAACTTCAGCAGAATTCCGAGAACAATGGAAGAGTTCCGAAGCATTTTTAAACTTCAGCGGAATTCCGAGAAAGATGGAAGTGTTCCGAAGCATTTTTAAACTTCAGCAGAATTCCGAGAACAATGGAAGAGTTCCGAAGCATTTTTAAACTTCTGCGGAATTCCGAGAAAAATGGAAGAGTTCCGAAGCATTTTTAAACATCAGCGGAATTCCGAGAGCAATGGAAGAGTTCCGAAGCATTTTTAAACGTCAGCAGTATGCCGAGAACAATGGAAGAGTTCCGAAGCATTTTTAAACATCAGCGGAATTCCGAGAGCAATGGAAGAGTTCCGAAGCATTTTTAAACGTCAGCAGTATGCCGAGAACAATGGAAGAGTTCCGACGCATTTTTAAACGTCAGCGGAATTCCGAGAACAATGGAAGAGATCCGAAGCATTTTTAAACTTCAGCGGAATTTTGAGAACAATGGAAGAGTTCCGAAGCATTTTTAAACGTCAGCGGAATTCTGAGAACAATGGAAGAGTTCCGAAGCATTTTTAATCTTCAGCGGAATTCCGAGAACAATGGAAGAGTTCCGAAGCATTTTTAAACATCAGCGGAATTCCGAGAACATAGGAAGAGTTCCGATGCATTTTTGATCTTCAGCGGAATTCCGAGAACAATGGAAGAGTTCCGAAGCATTTTTAAACGTCAGCAGAATGCCGAGAACAATGGAAGAGTTCCGACGCATTTTTAAATGTCAGCGGAATTCCGAGAACAATGGAAGCGATCTGAAGCATTTTTAAACTTCAGCGGAATTTCGAGAACAATGGAAGAGTTCCGAAGCATTTTTAAATGTCAGCGTAATTCTGAGAACAATGGAAGAGTTCCGAAGCATTTTTAATCTTCAGCGGAATTCCGAGAACAATGGAACAGTTCCGAAGCATTTTTAACTTCAGCAGAATTCCGAGAACAATGGAAGAGTTCCGAAGCATTTTTAAACTTCAGCAGAATTCCGAGAACAATGGAAGAGTTCCGAAGTATTTTTAAACGTCATCGGAATGCCGAGAACAATGGAAGAGTTCCGACGCATTTTTAATGGTCAGCGGAATTCCGAGAACAATGTAAGAGATCTGAAGCATTTTTAAACTTCAGCGGAATTTCGAGAGCAATGGAAGAGTTCCGAAGCATTTTTAAACATCTGCAGAATTCTGAGAAGAATGGAAGAGTTCCGAAGCATTTTTAACTTCAGCAGAATTCCGAGAACAATGGAAGAGTTCCGAATTATTTTTAAACGTCAGCGGAATGCCGAGAACAATGGAAGAGTTCCGAAGCATTTTTAAACATCAGCAGAATTCCGAGAACAATGGAAGAGTTCTGAAGCATTTTTAAACTTCAGCGGAATTCCGAGAACAATGGAAGAGTTCCGAAGCATTTTTAAACGTCAGCGGAATTCCGAGAACAATGGAAGAGTTCCGAAGCATTTTTAAACTTCAGCGGAATTCCGAGAACAATGGAAGAGTTCCGAAGCATTTTTAAATGTCAGCGGAATGCCGAGAACAATGGAAGAGATCTGAAGCATTTTTAAACTTCAGCGGAATTTTGAGAACATTGGAAGAGTTCCGAAGCATTTTTAAACGTCAGCGGAATTCTGAGAACAATGGAAGAGTTCCAAAGCATTTTTAATCTTCAGCGGAATTCCGAGAACAATGTAAGAGATCTGAAGCATTTTTAAACTTCAGCGGAATTTCGAGAGCAATGGAAGAGTTCCGAAGCATTTTTAAACTTCAGCAGAATTCCGAGAACAATGGAAGAGTTCCGAAGCATTTTTAAACTTCAGCGGAATTCCGAGAAAGATGGAAGTGTTCCGAAGCATTTTTAAACTTCAGCAGAATTCCGAGAACAATGGAAGAGTTCCGAAGCATTTTTAAACTTCTGCGGAATTCCGAGAAAAATGGAAGAGTTCCGAAGCATTTTTAAACTTCAGCGGAATTCCGAGATCAATGGAAGAGTTCCGAAGCATTTTTAAACGTCAGCAGTATGCCGAGAACAATGGAAGAGTTCCGACGCATTTTTAAACGTCAGCGGAATTCCGAGAACAATGGAAGAGATCTGAAGCATTTTTAAACTTCAGCGGAATTTTGAGAACAATGGAAGAGTTCCGAAGCATTTTTAAACGTCAGCGGAATTCTGAGAACAATGGAAGAGTTCCGAAGCATTTTTAATCTTCAGCGGAATTCCGAGAACAATGGAAGAGTTCCGAAGCATTTTTAAACATCAGCGGAATTCCGAGGACATAGGAAGAGTTCCGATGCATTTTTGATCTTCAGCGGAATTCCGAGAACAATGGAAGAGTTCCGAAGCATTTTTAAACGTCAGCAGAATGCCGAGAACAATGGAAGAGTTCAGACGCATTTTTAAATGTCAGCGGAATACCGAGAACAATGGAAGAGTTCCGAAGCATTTTTAATCTTCAGCGGAATTCCGAGAACAATGGAACAGTTCCGAAGCATTTTTAACTTCAGCAGAATTCCGAGAACAATGGAAGAGTTCCGAAGCATTTTTAAACTTCAGCAGAATTCCGAGAACAATGGAAGAGTTCCGAAGTATTTTTAAACGTCATCGGAATGCCGAGAACAATGGAAGAGTTCCGACGCATTTTTAATGGTCAGCGGAATTCCGAGAACAATGTAAGAGATCTGAAGCATTTTTAAACTTCAGCGGAATTTCGAGAGCAATGGAAGAGTTCCGAAGCATTTTTAAACATCTGCGGAATTCTGAGAATAATGGAAGAGTTCCGAAGCATTTTTAACTTCAGCAGAATTCCGAGAAAAATGGAAGAGTTCCGAAGTATTTTTAAACGTCAGCGGAATGCCGAGAACAATGGAAGAGTTCCGAAGCATTTTTAAACATCAGCGGAATTCCGAGAACAATGGAAGAGTTCTGAAGCATTTTTAAACATCTGCGGAATTCTGAGAACAATGGAAGAGTTCCGAAGCATTTTTAAACTTCAGCAGAATTCCGAGAACAATGGAAGAGTTCCGAAGCATTTTTAAACTTCAGCGGAATTCCGAGAAAGATGGAAGTGTTCCGAAGCATTTTTAAACTTCAGCAGAATTCCGAGAACAATGGAAGAGTTCCGAAGCATTTTTAAACTTCTGCGGAATTCCGAGAAAAATGGAAGAGTTCCGAAGCATTTTTACACTTCAGCGGAATTCCGAGAACAATGGAAGAGTTCCGACGCATTTTTAAACGTCAGCGGAATTCCGAGAACAATGGAAGAGATCTGAAGCATTTTTAAACTTCAGCGGAATTTTGAGAACAATGGAAGAGTTCCGAAGCATTTTTAAACGTCAGCGGAATTCTGAGAACGATGGAAGAGTTCCGAAGCATTTTTAATCTTCAGCGGAATTCCGAGAACAATGGAAGAGTTCCGAAGCATTTTTAAACATCAGCGGAATTCCGAGAACATAGGAAGAGTTCCGATGCATTTTTGATCTTCAGCGGAATTCCGAGAACAATGGAAGAGTTCCGAAGCATTTTTAAACGTCAGCAGAATGCCGAGAACAATGGAAGAGTTCCGACGCATTTTTAAATGTCAGCGGAATTCCGAGAACAATGGAAGAGTTCCGAAGCATTTTTAATCTTCAGCGGAATTCCGAGAACAATGGAACAGTTCCGAAGCATTTTTAACTTCAGCAGAATTCCGAGAACAATGGAAGAGTTCCGAAGTATTTTTAAACGTCATCGGAATGCCGAGAACAATGGAAGAGTTCCGACGCATTTTTAATGGTCAGCGGAATTCCGAGAACAATGTAAGAGATCTGAAGCATTTCTAAACTTCAGCGGAATTTCGAGAGCAATGGAAGAGTTCCGAAGCATTTTTAAACATCTGCGGAATTCTGAGAAGAATGGAAGAGTTCCGAAGCATTTTTAACTTCAGCAGAATTCCGAGAAAAATGGAAGAGTTCCGAAGTATTTTTAAACGTCAGCGGAATGCCGAGAACAATGGAAGAGTTCCGAAGCATTTTTAAACATCAGCGGAATTCCGAGAACAATGGAAGAGTTCTGAAGCATTTTTAAACTTCAGCGGAATTTCGAGAACAATGGAAGAGTTCCGAAGCATTTTTAAACGTCAGCGGAATTCTGAGAACAATGGAGGCGTTCCAAAGCATTTTTATACGTCAGCAGAATTCTCAGAACATTGGAAGAGTTCCGAAGCATTTTTAAACTTCAGCGGAATTCCGCGAAAAATGGAAGAGTTCCGAAGCATTTTTAAACGTCAGCGGAATTCCGAGAACAATGGAAGAGTTCCGAAGCATTTTTAAACTTCAGCGGAATTCCGAGAACAATGGAAGAGTTCCGAAGCATTTTTAAATGTCAGCGGAATGCCGAGAACAATGGAAGAGTTCCGACGCATTTTTAAACGTCAGCGGAATTCCGAGAACAATGGAATAGATCTGAAGCATTTTTAAACTTCAGCGGAATGCCGAGAACAATGGAAGAGTTCCGAAGCATTTTTAAACGTCAGCGGAATTCTGAGAACAATGGAAGAGTTCCAAAGCATTTTTAATCTTCAGCGGAATTCCGAGAACAATGGAACAGTTCCGAAGCATTTTTAACTTCAGCAGAATTCCGAGAACAATGGAAGAGTTCCGAAGCATTTTTAAACTTCAGCGGAATTCCGAGAAAAATGGAAGAGTTGCGAAGCATTTTTAATTTCAGCGGAATGCCGAGAACAATGGAAGAGTTCCGACGCATTTTTAAAGGTCAGCGGAATTCCGAGAACAATGTAAGAGATCTGAAGCATTTTTAAACTTCAGGGGAATTTCGAGAGCAATGGAAGAGTTCCGAAGCATTTTTAAACATCTGCGGAATTCTGAGAACAATGGAAGAGTTCCGAAGCATTTTTAAACTTCAGCAGAATTCCGAGAACAATGGAAGAGTTCCGAAGCATTTTTAAACTTCAGCGGAATTCCGAGAAAGATGGAAGTGTTCCGAAGCATTTTTAAACTTCAGTAGAATTCCGAGAACAATGGAAGAGTTCCGAAGCATTTTTAAACTTCTGCGGAATTCCGAGAAAAATGGAAGAGTTCCGAAGCATTTTTAAACATCAGCGGAATTCCGAGAGCAATGGAAGAGTTCCGAAGCATTTTTAAACGTCAGCAGTATGCCGAGAACAATGAAAGAGTTCCGACGCATTTTTAAACGTCAGCGGAATTCCGAGAACAATGGAAGAGATCCGAAGCATTTTTAAACTTCAGCGGAATTTTGAGAACAATGGAAGAGTTCCGAAGCATTTTTAAACGTCAGCGGAATTCTGAGAACAATGGAAGAGTTCCGAAGCATTTTTAATCTTCAGCGGAATTCCGAGAACAATGGAAGAGTTCCGAAGCATTTTTAAACATCAGCGGAATTCCGAGAACATAGGAAGAGTTCCGATGCATTTTTGATCTTCAGCGGAATTCCGAGAACAATGGAAGAGTTCCGAAGCATTTTTAAACGTCAGCAGAATGCCGAGAACAATGGAAGAGTTCCGACGCATTTTTAAATGTCAGCGGAATTCCGAGAACAATGGAAGCGATCTGAAGCATTTTTAAACTTCAGCGGAATTTCGAGAACAATGGAAGAGTTCCGAAGCATTTTTAAATGTCAGCGTAATTCTGAGAACAATGGAAGAGTTCCGAAGCATTTTTAATCTTCAGCGGAATTCCGAGAACAATGGAACAGTTCCGAAGCATTTTTAACTTCAGCAGAATTCCGAGAACAATGGAAGAGTTCCGAAGCATTTTTAAACTTCAGCAGAATTCCGAGAACAATGGAAGAGTTCCGAAGTATTTTTAAACGTCATCGGAATGCCGAGAACAATGGAAGAGTTCCGACGCATTTTTAATGGTCAGCGGAATTCCGAGAACAATGTAAGAGATCTGAAGCATTTTTAAACTTCAGCGGAATTTCGAGAGCAATGGAAGAGTTCCGAAGCATTTTTAAACATCTGCGGAATTCTGAGAAGAATGGAAGAGTTCCGAAGCATTTTTAACTTCAGCAGAATTCCGAGAACAATGGAAGAGTTCCGAAGTATTTTTAAACGTCAGCGGAATGCCGAGAACAATGGAAGAGTTCCGAAGCATTTTTAAACATCAGCAGAATTCCGAGAACAATGGAAGAGTTCTGAAGCATTTTTAAACTTCAGCGGAATTTCGAGAACAATGGAAGAGTTCCGACGCATTTTTAAACGTCAGCGGAATTCTGAGAACAATGGAGGCGTTCCGAAGCATTTTTAAACGTCAGCAGAATTCTCAGAACATTGGAACAGTTCCGAAGCATTTTTAAACTTCAGCGGAATTCCGAGAAAAATGGAAGAGTTCCGAAGCATTTTTAAACTTCAGCGGAATTCCGAGAACAATGGAAGAGTTCCGAAGCATTTTTAAACGTCAGCGGAATTCCGAGAACAATGGAAGAGTTCCGAAGCATTTTTAAACTTCAGCGGAATTCCGAGAACAATGGAAGAGTTCCGAAGCATTTTTAAATGTCAGCGGAATGCCGAGAACAATGGAAGAGATCTGAAGCATTTTTAAACTTCAGCGGAATTTTGAGAACAATGGAAGAGTTCCGAAGCATTTTTAAACGTCAGCGGAATTCTGAGAACAATGGAAGAGTTCCAAAGCATTTTTAATCTTCAGCGGAATTCCGAGAACAATGGAACAGTTCCGAAGCATTTTTAACTTCAGCAGAATTCCGAGAACAATGGAAGAGTTCCGAAGCATTTTTAAACTTCAGCGGAATTCCGAGAACAATGTAAGAGATCTGAAGCATTTTTAAACTTCAGCGGAATTTCGAGAGCAATGGAAGAGTTCCGAAGCATTTTTAAACTTCAGCAGAATTCCGAGAACAATGGAAGAGTTCCGAAGCATTTTTAAACTTCAGCGGAATTCCGAGAAAGATGGAAGTGTTCCGAAGCATTTTTAAACTTCAGCAGAATTCCGAGAACAATGGAAGAGTTCCGAAGCATTTTTAAACTTCTGCGGAATTCCGAGAAAAATGGAAGAGTTCCGAAGCATTTTTAAACATCAGCGGAATTCCGAGAGCAATGGAAGAGTTCCGAAGCATTTTTAAACGTCAGCAGTATGCCGAGAACAATGAAAGAGTTCCGACGCATTTTTAAACGTCAGCGGAATTCCGAGAACAATGGAAGAGATCCGAAGCATTTTTAAACTTCAGCGGAATTTTGAGAACAATGGAAGAGTTCCGAAGCATTTTTAAACGTCAGCGGAATTCTGAGAACAATGGAAGAGTTCCGAAGCATTTTTAATCTTCAGCGGAATTCCGAGAACAATGGAAGAGTTCCGAAGCATTTTTAAACATCAGCGGAATTCCGAGAACATAGGAAGAGTTCCGATGCATTTTTGATCTTCAGCGGAATTCCGAGAACAATGGAAGAGTTCCGAAGCATTTTTAAACGTCAGCAGAATGCCGAGAACAATGGAAGAGTTCCGACGCATTTTTAAATGTCAGCGGAATTCCGAGAACAATGGAAGCGATCTGAAGCATTTTTAAACTTCAGCGGAATTTCGAGAACAATGGAAGAGTTCCGAAGCATTTTTAAATGTCAGCGTAATTCTGAGAACAATGGAAGAGTTCCGAAGCATTTTTAATCTTCAGCGGAATTCCGAGAACAATGGAACAGTTCCGAAGCATTTTTAACTTCAGCAGAATTCCGAGAACAATGGAAGAGTTCCGAAGCATTTTTAAACTTCAGCAGAATTCCGAGAACAATGGAAGAGTTCCGAAGTATTTTTAAACGTCATCGGAATGCCGAGAACAATGGAAGAGTTCCGACGCATTTTTAATGGTCAGCGGAATTCCGAGAACAATGTAAGAGATCTGAAGCATTTTTAAACTTCAGCGGAATTTCGAGAGCAATGGAAGAGTTCCGAAGCATTTTTAAACATCTGCGGAATTCTGAGAAGAATGGAAGAGTTCCGAAGCATTTTTAACTTCAGCAGAATTCCGAGAACAATGGAAGAGTTCCGAAGTATTTTTAAACGTCAGCGGAATGCCGAGAACAATGGAAGAGTTCCGAAGCATTTTTAAACATCAGCAGAATTCCGAGAACAATGGAAGAGTTCTGAAGCATTTTTAAACTTCAGCGGAATTTCGAGAACAATGGAAGAGTTCCGACGCATTTTTAAACGTCAGCGGAATTCTGAGAACAATGGAGGCGTTCCGAAGCATTTTTAAACGTCAGCAGAATTCTCAGAACATTGGAACAGTTCCGAAGCATTTTTAAACTTCAGCGGAATTCCGAGAAAAATGGAAGAGTTCCGAAGCATTTTTAAACTTCAGCGGAATTCCGAGAACAATGGAAGAGTTCCGAAGCATTTTTAAACGTCAGCGGAATTCCGAGAACAATGGAAGAGTTCCGAAGCATTTTTAAACTTCAGCGGAATTCCGAGAACAATGGAAGAGTTCCGAAGCATTTTTAAATGTCAGCGGAATGCCGAGAACAATGGAAGAGATCTGAAGCATTTTTAAACTTCAGCGGAATTTTGAGAACAATGGAAGAGTTCCGAAGCATTTTTAAACGTCAGCGGAATTCTGAGAACAATGGAAGAGTTCCAAAGCATTTTTAATTTTCAGCGGAATTCCGAGAACAATGGAACAGTTCCGAAGCATTTTTAACTTCAGCAGAATTCCGAGAACAATGGAAGAGTTCCGAAGCATTTTTAAACTTCAGCGGAATTCCGAGAACAATGTAAGAGATCTGAAGCATTTTTAAACTTCAGCGGAATTTCGAGAGCAATGGAAGAGTTCCGAAGCATTTTTAAACTTCAGCAGAATTCCGAGAACAATGGAAGAGTTCCGAAGCATTTTTAAACTTCAGCGGAATTCCGAGAAAGATGGAAGTGTTCCGAAGCATTTTTAAACTTCAGCAGAATTCCGAGAACAATGGAAGAGTTCCGAAGCATTTTTAAACTTCTGCGGAATTCCGAGAAAAATGGAAGAGTTCCGAAGCATTTTTAAACTTCAGCGGAATTCCGAGATCAATGGAAGAGTTCCGAAGCATTTTTAAACGTCAGCAGTATGCCGAGAACAATGGAAGAGTTCCGACGCATTTTTAAACGTCAGCGGAATTCCGAGAACAATGGAAGAGATCTGAAGCATTTTTAAACTTCAGCGGAATTTTGAGAACAATGGAAGAGTTCCGAAGCATTTTTAAACGTCAGCGGAATTCTGAGAACAATGGAAGAGTTCCGAAGCATTTTTAATCTTCAGCGGAATTCCGAGAACAATGGAAGAGTTCCGAAGCATTTTTAAACATCAGCGGAATTCCGAGGACATAGGAAGAGTTCCGATGCATTTTTGATCTTCAGCGGAATTCCGAGAACAATGGAAGAGTTCCGAAGCATTTTTAAACGTCAGCAGAATGCCGAGAACAATGGAAGAGTTCCGACGCATTTTTAAATGTCAGCGGAATACCGAGAACAATGGAAGAGTTCCGAAGCATTTTTAATCTTCAGCGGAATTCCGAGAACAATGGAACAGTTCCGAAGCATTTTTAACTTCAGCAGAATTCCGAGAACAATGGAAGAGTTCCGAAGCATTTTTAAACTTCAGCAGAATTCCGAGAACAATGGAAGAGTTCCGAAGTATTTTTAAATGTCATCGGAATGCCGAGAACAATGGAAGAGTTCCGACGCATTTTTAATGGTCAGCGGAATTCCGAGAACAATGTAAGAGATCTGAAGCATTTTTAAACTTCAGCGGAATTTCGAGAGCAATGGAAGAGTTCCGAAGCATTTTTAAACATCTGCGGAATTCTGAGAATAATGGAAGAGTTCCGAAGCATTTTTAACTTCAGCAGAATTCCGAGAAAAATGGAAGAGTTCCGAAGTATTTTTAAACGTCAGCGGAATGCCGAGAACAATGGAAGAGTTCCGAAGCATTTTTAAACATCAGCGGAATTCCGAGAACAATGGAAGAGTTCTGAAGCATTTTTAAACTTCAGCGGAATTTCGAGAACAATGGAAGAGTTCCGACGCATTTTTAAACGTCAGCGGAATTCTGAGAACAATGGAGGCGTTCCAAAGCATTTTTAAACGTCAGCAGAATTCTCAGAACATTGGAAGAGTTCCGAAGCATTTTTAAACTTCAGCGGAATTCCGAGAAAAATGGAAGAGTTCCGAAGCATTTTTAAACTTCTGCGGAATTCCGAGAACAATGGAAGAGTTCCGAAGCATTTTTAAACGTCAGCGGAATTCCGAGAACATAGGAAGAGTTCCGATGCATTTTTGATCTTCAGCGGAATTCCGAGAACAATGGAAGAGTTCTGAAGCATTTTTAAACGTCAGCAGAATGCCGAGAACAATGGAAGAGTTCCAACGCATTTTTAAATGTCAGCGGAATTCCGAGAACAATGGAAGCGATCTGAAGCATTTTTAAACTTCAGCGGAATTTCGAGAACAATGGAAGAGTTCCGAAGCATTTTTAAACGTCAGCGTAATTCTGAGAACAATGGAAGAGTTCCGAAGCATTTTTAATCTTCAGCGGAATTCCGAGAACAATGGAACAGTTCCGAAGCATTTTTAACTTCAGCAGAATTCCGAGAACAATGGAAGAGTTCCGAAGCATTTTTAAACTTCAGCAGAATTCCGAGAACAATGGAATAGTTCCGAAGTATTTTTAAACGTCATCGGAATGCCGAGAACAATGGAAGAGTTCCGACGCATTTTTAATGGTCAGCGGAATTCCGAGAACAATGTAAGAGATCTGAAGCATTTTTAAACTTCAGCGGAATTTCGAGAGCAATGGAAGAGTTCCGAAGCATTTTTAAACATCTGCGGAATTCTGAGAAGAATGGAAGAGTTCCGAAGCATTTTTAACTTCAGCAGAATTCCGAGAACAATGGAAGAGTTCCGAAGTATTTTTAAACGTCAGCGGAATGCCGAGAACAATGGAAGAGTTCCGAAGCATTTTTAAACATCAGCGGAATTCCGAGAACAATGGAAGAGTTCTGAAGCATTTTTAAACTTCAGCGGAATTTCGAGAACAATGGAAGAGTTCCGACGCATTTTTAAACGTCAGCGGAATTCTGAGAACAATGGAGGCGTTCCGAAGCATTTTTAAACGTCAGCAGAATTCTCAGAACATTGGAACAGTTCCGAAGCATTTTTAAACTTCAGCGGAATTCCGAGAAAAATTGAAGAGTTCCGAAGCATTTTTAAACTTCAGCGGAATTCCGAGAACAATGGAAGAGTTCCGAAGCATTTTTAAACGTCAGCGGAATTCCGAGAACAATGGAAGAGTTCCGAAGCATTTTTAAACTTCAGCGGAATTCCGAGAACAATGGAAGAGTTCCGAAGCATTTTTAAATGTCAGCGGAATGCCGAGAACAATGGAAGAGATCTGAAGCATTTTTAAACTTCAGCGGAATTTTGAGAACAATGGAAGAGTTCCGAAGCATTTTTAAACGTCAGCGGAATTCTGAGAACAATGGTAGAGTTCCAAAGCATTTTTAATCTTCAGCGGAATTCCGAGAACAATGGAACAGTTCCGAAGCATTTTTAACTTCAGCAGAATTCCGAGAACAATGGAAGAGTTCCGAAGCATTTTTAAACTTCAGCGGAATTCCGAGAACAATGTAAGAGATCTGAAGCATTTTTAAACTTCAGCGGAATTTCGAGAGCAATGGAAGAGTTCCGAAGCATTTTTAAACTTCAGCAGAATTCCGAGAACAATGGAAGAGTTCCGAAGCATTTTTAAACTTCAGCGGAATTCCGAGAAAGATGGAAGTGTTCCGAAGCATTTTTAAACTTCAGCAGAATTCCGAGAACAATGGAAGAGTTCCGGAGCATTTTTAAACTTCTGCGGAATTCCGAGAAAAATGGAAGAGTTCCGAAGCATTTTTAAACTTCAGCGGAATTCCGAGATCAATGGAAGAGTTCCGAAGCATTTTTAAACGTCAGCAGTATGCCGAGAACAATGGAAGAGTTCCGACGCATTTTTAAACGTCAGCGGAATTCCGAGAACAATGGAAGAGATCTGAAGCATTTTTAAACTTCAGCGGAATTTTGAGAACAATGGAAGAGTTCCGAAGCATTTTTAAACGTCAGCGGAATTCTGAGAACAATGGAAGAGTTCCGAAGCATTTTTAATCTTCAGCGGAATTCCGAGAACAATGGAAGAGTTCCGAAGCATTTTTAAACATCAGCGGAATTCCGAGGACATAGGAAGAGTTCCGATGCATTTTTGATCTTCAGCGGAATTCCGAGAACAATGGAAGAGTTCCGAAGCATTTTTAAACGTCAGCAGAATGCCGAGAACAATGGAAGAGTTCCGACGCATTTTTAAATGTCAGCGGAATACCGAGAACAATGGAAGAGTTCCGAAGCATTTTTAATCTTCAGCGGAATTCCGAGAACAATGGAACAGTTCCGAAGCATTTTTAACTTCAGCAGAATTCCGAGAACAATGGAAGAGTTCCGAAGCATTTTTAAACTTCAGCAGAATTCCGAGAACAATGGAAGAGTTCCGAAGTATTTTTAAACGTCATCGGAATGCCGAGAACAATGGAAGAGTTCCGACGCATTTTTAATGGTCAGCGGAATTCCGAGAACAATGTAAGAGATCTGAAGCATTTTTAAACTTCAGCGGAATTTCGAGAGCAATGGAAGAGTTCCGAAGCATTTTTAAACATCTGCGGAATTCTGAGAATAATGGAAGAGTTCCGAAGCATTTTTAACTTCAGCAGAATTCCGAGAAAAATGGAAGAGTTCCGAAGTATTTTTAAACGTCAGCGGAATGCCGAGAACAATGGAAGAGTTCCGAAGCATTTTTAAACATCAGCGGAATTCCGAGAACAATGGAAGAGTTCTGAAGCATTTTTAAACTTCAGCGGAATTTCGAGAACAATGGAAGAGTTCCGACGCATTTTTAAACGTCAGCGGAATTCTGAGAACAATGGAGGCGTTCCAAAGCATTTTTAAACGTCAGCAGAATTCTCAGAACATTGGAAGAGTTCCGAAGCATTTTTAAACTTCAGCGGAATTCCGAGAAAAATGGAAGAGTTCCGAAGCATTTTTAAACTTCTGCGGAATTCCGAGAACAATGGAAGAGTTCCGAAGCATTTTTAAACGTCAGCGGAATTCCGAGAACATAGGAAGTGTTCCGATGCATTTTTGATCTTCAGCGGAATTCCGAGAACAATGGAAGAGTTCTGAAGCATTTTTAAACGTCAGCAGAATGCCGAGAACAATGGAAGAGTTCCAACGCATTTTTAAATGTCAGCGGAATTCCGAGAAAAATGGAAGAGTTGCGAAGCATTTTTAACTTCAGCGGAATGCCGAGAACAATGGAAGAGTTCCGACGCATTTTTAAAGGTCAGCGGAATTCCGAGAACAATGTAAGAGATCTGAAGCATTTTTAAACTTCAGCGGAATTTCGAGAGCAATGGAAGAGTTCCGAAGCATTTTTAAACTTCAGCAGAATTCCGAGAACAATGGAAGAGTTCCGAAGCATTTTTAAACGTCAGCAGTATGCCGAGAACAATGGAAGAGTTCCAACGCATTTTTAAACGTCAGCGGAATTCCGAGAACAATGGAAGAGATCTGAAGCATTTTTAAACTTCAGCGGAATTTTGAGAACAATGGAAGAGTTCCGAAGCATTTTTAAACGTCAGCGGAATTCTGAGAACAATGGAAGAGTTCCGAAGCATTTTTAATCTTCAGCGGAATTCCGAGAACAATGGAAGAGTTCCGAAGCATTTTTAAACATCAGCGGAATTCCGAGGACATAGGAAGAGTTCCGATGCATTTTTGATCTTCAGCGGAATTCCGAGAACAATGGAAGAGTTCCGAAGCATTTTTAAACGTCAGCAGAATGCCGAGAACAATGGAAGAGTTCCGACGCATTTTTAAATGTCAGCGGAATACCGAGAACAATGGAAGAGTTCCGAAGCATTTTTAATCTTCAGCGGAATTCCGAGAACAATGGAACAGTTCCGAAGCATTTTTAACTTCAGCAGAATTCCGAGAACAATGGAAGAGTTCCGAAGCATTTTTAAACTTCAGCAGAATTCCGAGAACAATGGAAGAGTTCCGAAGTATTTTTAAACGTCATCGGAATGCCGAGAACAATGGAAGAGTTCCGACGCATTTTTAATGGTCAGCGGAATTCCGAGAACAATGTAAGAGATCTGAAGCATTTTTAAACATCAGCGGAATTTCGAGAGCAATGGAAGAGTTCCGAAGCATTTTTAAACATCTGCGGAATTCTGAGAATAATGGAAGAGTTCCGAAGCATTTTTAACTTCAGCAGAATTCCGAGAAAAATGGAAGAGTTCCGAAGTATTTTTAAACGTCAGCGGAATGCCGAGAACAATGGAAGAGTTCCGAAGCATTTTTAAACTTCAGCGGAATTCCGAGAAAAATGGAAGAGTTGCGAAGCATTTTTAATTTCAGCGGAATGCCGAGAACAATGGAAGAGTTCCGACGCATTTTTAAAGGTCAGCGGAATTCCGAGAACAATGTAAGAGATCTGAAGCATTTTTAAACTTCAGGGGAATTTCGAGAGCAATGGAAGAGTTCCGAAGCATTTTTAAACATCTGCGGAATTCTGAGAACAATGGAAGAGTTCCGAAGCATTTTTAAACTTCAGCAGAATTCCGAGAACAATGGAAGAGTTCCGAAGCATTTTTAAACTTCAGCGGAATTCCGAGAAAGATGGAAGTGTTCCGAATCATTTTTAAACTTCAGCAGAATTCCGAGAACAATGGAAGAGTTCCGAAGCATTTTTAAACTTCTGCGGAATTCCGAGAAAAATGGAAGAGTTCCGAAGCATTTTTAAACATCAGCGGAATTCCGAGAGCAATGGAAGAGTTCCGAAGCATTTTTAAACGTCAGCAGTATGCCGAGAACAATGGAAGAGTTCCGACGCATTTTTAAACGTCAGCGGAATTCCGAGAACAATGGAAGAGATCCGAAGCATTTTTAAACTTCAGCGGAATTTTGAGAACAATGGAAGAGTTCCGAAGCATTTTTAAACATCAGCGGAATTCTGAGAACAATGGAAGAGTTCCGAAGCATTTTTAATCTTCAGCGGAATTCCGAGAACAATGGAAGAGTTCCGAAGCATTTTTAAACATCAGCGGAATTCCGAGAACATAGGAAGAGTTCCGATGCATTTTTGATCTTCAGCGGAATTCCGAGAACAATGGAAGAGTTCCGAAGCATTTTTAAACGTCAGCAGAATGCCGAGAACAATGGAAGAGTTCCGACGCATTTTTAAATGTCAGCGGAATTCCGAGAACAATGGAAGCGATCTGAAGCATTTCTAAACTTCAGCGGAATTTCGAGAACAATGGAAGAGTTCCGAAGCATTTTTAAATGTCAGCGTAATTCTGAGAACAATGGAAGAGTTCCGAAGCATTTTTAATCTTCAGCGGAATTCCGAGAACAATGGAACAGTTCCGAAGCATTTTTAACTTCAGCAGAATTCCGAGAACAATGGAAGAGTTCCGAAGCATTTTTAAACTTCAGCAGAATTCCGAGAACAATGGAAGAGTTCCGAAGTATTTTTAAACGTCATCGGAATGCCGAGAACAATGGAAGAGTTCCGACGCATTTTTAATGGTCAGCGGAATTCCGAGAACAATGTAAGAGATCTGAAGCATTTTTAAACTTCAGCGGAATTTCGAGAGCAATGGAAGAGTTCCGAAGCATTTTTAAACATCTGCGGAATTCTGAGAAGAATGGAAGAGTTCCGAAGCATTTTTAACTTCAGCAGAATTCCGAGAACAATGGAAGAGTTCCGAAGTATTTTTAAACGTCAGCGGAATGCCGAGAACAATGGAAGAGTTCCGAAGCATTTTTAAACATCAGCAGAATTCCGAGAACAATGGAAGAGTTCTGAAGCATTTTTAAACTTCAGCGGAATTTCGAGAACAATGGAAGAGTTCCGACGCATTTTTAAACGTCAGCGGAATTCTGAGAACAATGGAGGCGTTCCGAAGCATTTTTAAACGTCAGCAGAATTCTCAGAACATTGGAACAGTTCCGAAGCATTTTTAAACTTCAGCGGAATTCCGAGAAAAATGGAAGAGTTCCGAAGCATTTTTAAACTTCAGCGGAATTCCGAGAACAATGGAAGAGTTCCGAAGCATTTTTAAACGTCAGCGGAATTCCGAGAACAATGGAAGAGTTCCGAAGCATTTTTAAACTTCAGCGGAATTCCGAGAACAATGGAAGAGTTCCGAAGCATTTTTAAATGTCAGCGGAATGCCGAGAACAATGGAAGAGATCTGAAGCATTTTTAAACTTCAGCGGAATTTTGAGAACAATGGAAGAGTTCCGAATCATTTTTAAACGTCAGCGGAATTCTGAGAACAATGGAAGAGTTCCAAAGCATTTTTAATCTTCAGCGGAATTCCGAGAACAATGGAACAGTTCCGAAGCATTTTTAACTTCAGCAGAATTCCGAGAACAATGGAAGAGTTCCGAAGCATTTTTAAACTTCAGCAGAATTCCGAGAACAATGGAAGAGTTCCGAAGTATTTTTAAACGTCATCGGAATGCCGAGAACAATGGAAGAGTTCCGACGCATTTTTAATGGTCAGCGGAATTCCGAGAACAATGTAAGAGATCTGAAGCATTTTTAAACATCAGCGGAATTTCGAGAGCAATGGAAGAGTTCCGAAGCATTTTTAAACATCTGCGGAATTCTGAGAATAATGGAAGAGTTCCGAAGCATTTTTAACTTCAGCAGAATTCCGAGAAAAATGGAAGAGTTCCGAAGTATTTTTAAACGTCAGCGGAATGCCGAGAACAATGGAAGAGTTCCGAAGCATTTTTAAACTTCAGCGGAATTCCGAGAAAAATGGAAGAGTTGCGAAGCATTTTTAATTTCAGCGGAATGCCGAGAACAATGGAAGAGTTCCGACGCATTTTTAAAGGTCAGCGGAATTCCGAGAACAATGTAAGAGATCTGAAGCATTTTTAAACTTCAGGGGAATTTCGAGAGCAATGGAAGAGTTCCGAAGCATTTTTAAACATCTGCGGAATTCTGAGAACAATGGAAGAGTTCCGAAGCATTTTTAAACTTCAGCAGAATTCCGAGAACAATGGAAGAGTTCCGAAGCATTTTTAAACTTCAGCGGAATTCCGAGAAAGATGGAAGTGTTCCGAATCATTTTTAAACTTCAGCAGAATTCCGAGAACAATGGAAGAGTTCCGAAGCATTTTTAAACTTCTGCGGAATTCCGAGAAAAATGGAAGAGTTCCGAAGCATTTTTAAACATCAGCGGAATTCCGAGAGCAATGGAAGAGTTCCGAAGCATTTTTAAACGTCAGCAGTATGCCGAGAACAATGGAAGAGTTCCGACGCATTTTTAAACGTCAGCGGAATTCCGAGAACAATGGAAGAGATCCGAAGCATTTTTAAACTTCAGCGGAATTTTGAGAACAATGGAAGAGTTCCGAAGCATTTTTAAACATCAGCGGAATTCTGAGAACAATGGAAGAGTTCCGAAGCATTTTTAATCTTCAGCGGAATTCCGAGAACAATGGAAGAGTTCCGAAGCATTTTTAAACATCAGCGGAATTCCGAGAACATAGGAAGAGTTCCGATGCATTTTTGATCTTCAGCGGAATTCCGAGAACAATGGAAGAGTTCCGAAGCATTTTTAAACGTCAGCAGAATGCCGAGAACAATGGAAGAGTTCCGACGCATTTTTAAATGTCAGCGGAATTCCGAGAACAATGGAAGCGATCTGAAGCATTTCTAAACTTCAGCGGAATTTCGAGAACAATGGAAGAGTTCCGAAGCATTTTTAAATGTCAGCGTAATTCTGAGAACAATGGAAGAGTTCCGAAGCATTTTTAATCTTCAGCGGAATTCCGAGAACAATGGAACAGTTCCGAAGCATTTTTAACTTCAGCAGAATTCCGAGAACAATGGAAGAGTTCCGAAGCATTTTTAAACTTCAGCAGAATTCCGAGAACAATGGAAGAGTTCCGAAGTATTTTTAAACGTCATCGGAATGCCGAGAACAATGGAAGAGTTCCGACGCATTTTTAATGGTCAGCGGAATTCCGAGAACAATGTAAGAGATCTGAAGCATTTTTAAACTTCAGCGGAATTTCGAGAGCAATGGAAGAGTTCCGAAGCATTTTTAAACATCTGCGGAATTCTGAGAAGAATGGAAGAGTTCCGAAGCATTTTTAACTTCAGCAGAATTCCGAGAACAATGGAAGAGTTCCGAAGTATTTTTAAACGTCAGCGGAATGCCGAGAACAATGGAAGAGTTCCGAAGCATTTTTAAACATCAGCAGAATTCCGAGAACAATGGAAGAGTTCTGAAGCATTTTTAAACTTCAGCGGAATTTCGAGAACAATGGAAGAGTTCCGACGCATTTTTAAACGTCAGCGGAATTCTGAGAACAATGGAGGCGTTCCGAAGCATTTTTAAACGTCAGCAGAATTCTCAGAACATTGGAACAGTTCCGAAGCATTTTTAAACTTCAGCGGAATTCCGAGAAAAATGGAAGAGCTCCGAAGCATTTTTAAACTTCAGCGGAATTCCGAGAACAATGGAAGAGTTCCGAAGCATTTTTAAACGTCAGCGGAATTCCGAGAACAATGGAAGAGTTCCGAAGCATTTTTAAACTTCAGCGGAATTCCGAGAACAATGGAAGAGTTCCGAAGCATTTTTAAATGTCAGCGGAATGCCGAGAACAATGGAAGAGATCTGAAGCATTTTTAAACTTCAGCGGAATTTTGAGAACAATGGAAGAGTTCCGAATCATTTTTAAACGTCAGCGGAATTCTGAGAACAATGGAAGAGTTCCAAAGCATTTTTAATCTTCAGCGGAATTCCGAGAACAATGGAACAGTTCCGAAGCATTTTTAACTTCAGCAGAATTCCGAGAACAATGGAAGAGTTCCGAAGCATTTTTAAACTTCAGCGGAATTCCGAGAAAAATGGAAGAGTTGCGAAGCATTTTTAACTTCAGCGGAATGCCGAGAACAATGGAAGAGTTCCGACGCATTTTTAAAGGTCAGCGGAATTCCGAGAACAATGTAAGAGATCTGAAGCATTTTTAAACTTCAGCGGAATTTCGAGAGCAATGGAAGAGTTCCGAAGCATTTTTAAACTTCAGCAGAATTCCGAGAACAATGGAAGAGTTCCGAAGCATTTTTAAACTTCAGCGGAATTCCGAGAAAGATGGAAGTGTTCCGAAGCATTTTTAAACTTCAGCAGAATTCCGAGAACAATGGAAGAGTTCCGAAGCATTTTTAAACGTCAGCGGAATTCCGAGAACAATGGAAGAGATCTGAAGCATTTTTAAACTTCAGCGGAATTTTGAGAACAATGGAAGAGTTCCGAAGCATTTTTAAACGTCAGCGGAATTCTGAGAACAATGGAAGAGTTCCGAAGCATTTTTAATCTTCAGCGGAATTCCGAGAACAATGGAAGAGTTCCGAAGCATTTTTAAACATCAGCGGAATTCCGAGGACATAGGAAGAGTTCCGATGCATTTTTGATCTTCAGCGGAATTCCGAGAACAATGGAAGAGTTCCGAAGCATTTTTAAACGTCAGCAGAATGCCGAGAACAATGGAAGAGTTCCGACGCATTTTTAAATGTCAGCGGAATACCGAGAACAATGGAAGAGTTCCGAAGCATTTTTAATCTACAGCGGAATTCCGAGAACAATGGAACAGTTCCGAAGCATTTTTAACTTCAGCAGAATTCCGAGAACAATGGAAGAGTTCCGAAGCATTTTTAAACTTCAGCAGAATTCCGAGAACAATGGAAGAGTTCCGAAGTATTTTTAAACGTCATCGGAATGCCGAGAACAATGGAAGAGTTCCGACGCATTTTTAATGGTCAGCGGAATTCCGAGAACAATGTAAGAGATCTGAAGCATTTTTAAACTTCAGCGGAATTTCGAGAGCAATGGAAGAGTTCCGAAGCATTTTTAAACATCTGCGGAATTCTGAGAATAATGGAAGAGTTCCGAAGCATTTTTAACTTCAGCAGAATTCCGAGAAAAATGGAAGAGTTCCGAAGTATTTTTAAACGTCAGCGGAATGCCGAGAACAATGGAAGAGTTCCGAAGCATTTTTAAACATCAGCGGAATTCCGAGAACAATGGAAGAGTTCTGAAGCATTTTTAAACTTCAGCGGAATTTCGAGAACAATGGAAGAGTTCCGACGCATTTTTAAACGTCAGCGGAATTCTGAGAACAATGGAGGCGTTCCAAAGCATTTTTAAACGTCAGCAGAATTCTCAGAACATTGGAAGAGTTCCGAAGCATTTTTAAACTTCAGCGGAATTCCGAGAAAAATGGAAGAGTTCCGAAGCATTTTTAAACTTCTGCGGAATTCCGAGAACAATGGAAGAGTTCCGAAGCATTTTTAAACGTCAGCGGAATTCCGAGAACATAGGAAGAGTTCCGATGCATTTTTGATCTTCAGCGGAATTCCGAGAACAATGGAAGAGTTCTGAAGCATTTTTAAACGTCAGCAGAATGCCGAGAACAATGGAAGAGTTCCAACGCATTTTTAAATGTCAGCGGAATTCCGAGAACAATGGAAGCGATCTGAAGCATTTTTAAACTTCAGCGGAATTTCGAGAACAATGGAAGAGTTCCGAAGCATTTTTAAACGTCAGCGTAATTCTGAGAACAATGGAAGAGTTCCGAAGCATTTTTAATCTTCAGCGGAATTCCGAGAACAATGGAACAGTTCCGAAGCATTTTTAACTTCAGCAGAATTCCGAGAACAATGGAAGAGTTCCGAAGCATTTTTAAACTTCAGCAGAATTCCGAGAACAATGGAATAGTTCCGAAGTATTTTTAAACGTCATCGGAATGCCGAGAACAATGGAAGAGTTCCGACGCATTTTTAATGGTCAGCGGAATTCCGAGAACAATGTAAGAGATCTGAAGCATTTTTAAACTTCAGCGGAATTTCGAGAGCAATGGAAGAGTTCCGAAGCATTTTTAAACATCTGCGGAATTCTGAGAAGAATGGAAGAGTTCCGAAGCATTTTTAACTTCAGCAGAATTCCGAGAACAATGGAAGAGTTCCGAAGTATTTTTAAACGTCAGCGGAATGCCGAGAACAATGGAAGAGTTCCGAAGCATTTTTAAACATCAGCGGAATTCCGAGAACAATGGAAGAGTTCTGAAGCATTTTTAAACTTCAGCGGAATTTCGAGAACAATGGAAGAGTTCCGATGCATTTTTAAACGTCAGCGGAATTCTGAGAACAATGGAAGAGTTCCAAAGCATTTTTAATCTTCAGCGGAATTCCGAGAACAATGGAACAGTTCCGAAGCATTTTTAACTTCAGCAGAATTCCGAGAACAATGGAAGAGTTCCGAAGCATTTTTAAACTTCAGCGGAATTCCGAGAAAAATGGAAGAGTTGCGAAGCATTTTTAACTTCAGCGGAATGCCGAGAACAATGGAAGAGTTCCGACGCATTTTTAAAGGTCAGCGGAATTCCGAGAACAATGTAAGAGATCTGAAGCATTTTTAAACTTCAGCGGAATTTCGAAAGCAAGGGAAGAGTTCCGACGCATTTTTAAACATCTGCGGAATTCTGAGAACAATGGAAGAGTTCCGAAGCATTTTTAAACTTCAGCAGAATTCCGAGAACAATGGAAGAGTTCCGAAGCATTTTTAAACTTCAGCGGAATTCCGAGAAAAATGGAAGAGTTGCGAAGCATTTTTAACTTCAGCGGAATGCCGAGAACAATGGAAGAGTTCCGACGCATTTTTAAAGGTCAGCGGAATTCCGAGAACAATGTAAGAGATCTGAAGCATTTTTAAACTTCAGCGGAATTTCGAGAGCAATGGAAGAGTTCCGAAGCATTTTTAAACTTCAGCAGAATTCCGAGAACAATGGAAGAGTTCCGAAGCATTTTTAAACTTCAGCGGAATTCCGAGAAAGATGGAAGTGTTCCGAAGCATTTTTAAACTTCAGCAGAATTCCGAGAACAATGGAAGAGTTCCGAAGCATTTTTAAACGTCAGCGGAATTCCGAGAACAATGGAAGAGATCTGAAGCATTTTTAAACTTCAGCGGAATTTTGAGAACAATGGAAGAGTTCCGAAGCATTTTTAAACGTCAGCGGAATTCTGAGAACAATGGAAGAGTTCCGAAGCATTTTTAATCTTCAGCGGAATTCCGAGAACAATGGAAGAGTTCCGAAGCATTTTTAAACATCAGCGGAATTCCGAGGACATAGGAAGAGTTCCGATGCATTTTTGATCTTCAGCGGAATTCCGAGAACAATGGAAGAGTTCCGAAGCATTTTTAAACGTCAGCAGAATGCCGAGAACAATGGAAGAGTTCCGACGCATTTTTAAATGTCAGCGGAATACCGAGAACAATGGAAGAGTTCCGAAGCATTTTTAATCTACAGCGGAATTCCGAGAACAATGGAACAGTTCCGAAGCATTTTTAACTTCAGCAGAATTCCGAGAACAATGGAAGAGTTCCGAAGCATTTTTAAACTTCAGCAGAATTCCGAGAACAATGGAAGAGTTCCGAAGTATTTTTAAACGTCATCAGAATGCCGAGAAAAATGGAAGAGTTCCGACGCATTTTTAATGGTCAGCGGAATTCCGAGAACAATGTAAGAGATCTGAAGCATTTTTAAACTTCAGCGGAATTTCGAGAGCAATGGAAGAGTTCCGAAGCATTTTTAAACATCTGCGGAATTCTGAGAATAATGGAAGAGTTCCGAAGCATTTTTAACTTCAGCAGAATTCCGAGAAAAATGGAAGAGTTCCGAAGTATTTTTAAACGTCAGCGGAATGCCGAGAACAATGGAAGAGTTCCGAAGCATTTTTAAACATCAGCGGAATTCCGAGAACAATGGAAGAGTTCTGAAGCATTTTTAAACTTCAGCGGAATTTCGAGAACAATGGAAGAGTTCCGACGCATTTTTAAACGTCAGCGGAATTCTGAGAACAATGGAGGCGTTCCAAAGCATTTTTAAACGTCAGCAGAATTCTCAGAACATTGGAAGAGTTCCGAAGCATTTTTAAACTTCAGCGGAATTCCGAGAAAAATGGAAGAGTTCCGAAGCATTTTTAAACTTCTGCGGAATTCCGAGAACAATGGAAGAGTTCCGAAGCATTTTTAAACGTCAGCGGAATTCCGAGAACATAGGAAGAGTTCCGATGCATTTTTGATCTTCAGCGGAATTCCGAGAACAATGGAAGAGTTCTGAAGCATTTTTAAACGTCAGCAGAATGCCGAGAACAATGGAAGAGTTCCAACGCATTTTTAAATGTCAGCGGAATTCCGAGAACAATGGAAGCGATCTGAAGCATTTTTAAACTTCAGCGGAATTTCGAGAACAATGGAAGAGTTCCGAAGCATTTTTAAACGTCAGCGTAATTCTGAGAACAATGGAAGAGTTCCGAAGCATTTTTAATCTTCAGCGGAATTCCGAGAACAATGGAACAGTTCCGAAGCATTTTTAACTTCAGCAGAATTCCGAGAACAATGGAAGAGTTCCGAAGCATTTTTAAACTTCAGCAGAATTCCGAGAACAATGGAATAGTTCCGAAGTATTTTTAAACGTCATCGGAATGCCGAGAACAATGGAAGAGTTCCGACGCATTTTTAATGGTCAGCGGAATTCCGAGAACAATGTAAGAGATCTGAAGCATTTTTAAACTTCAGCGGAATTTCGAGAGCAATGGAAGAGTTCCGAAGCATTTTTAAACATCTGCGGAATTCTGAGAAGAATGGAAGAGTTCCGAAGCATTTTTAACTTCAGCAGAATTCCGAGAACAATGGAAGAGTTCCGAAGTATTTTTAAACGTCAGCGGAATGCCGAGAACAATGGAAGAGTTCCGAAGCATTTTTAAACATCAGCGGAATTCCGAGAACAATGGAAGAGTTCTGAAGCATTTTTAAACTTCAGCGGAATTTCGAGAACAATGGAAGAGTTCCGATGCATTTTTAAACGTCAGCGGAATTCTGAGAACAATGGAAGAGTTCCAAAGCATTTTTAATCTTCAGCGGAATTCCGAGAACAATGGAACAGTTCCGAAGCATTTTTAACTTCAGCAGAATTCCGAGAACAATGGAAGAGTTCCGAAGCATTTTTAAACTTCAGCGGAATTCCGAGAAAAATGGAAGAGTTGCGAAGCATTTTTAACTTCAGCGGAATGCCGAGAACAATGGAAGAGTTCCGACGCATTTTTAAAGGTCAGCGGAATTCCGAGAACAATGTAAGAGATCTGAAGCATTTTTAAACTTCAGCGGAATTTCGAAAGCAAGGGAAGAGTTCCGACGCATTTTTAAACATCTGCGGAATTCTGAGAACAATGGAAGAGTTCCGAAGCATTTTTAAACTTCAGCGGAATTCCGAGAAAGATGGAAGTGTTCCGAAGCATTTTTAAACTTCAGCAGAATTCCGAGAACAATGGAAGAGTTCTGAAGCATTTTTAAACTTCTGCGGAATTCCGAGAAAAATGGAAGAGTTCCGAAGCATTTTTAAACTTCAGCGGAATTCCGAGATCAATGGAAGAGTTCCGAAGCATTTTTAAACGTCAGCAGTATGCCGAGAACAATGGAAGAGTTCCGACGCATTTTTAAACGTCAGCGGAATTCCGAGAACAATGGAAGAGATCTGAAGCATTTTTAAACTTCAGCGGAATTTTGAGAACAATGGAAGAGTTCCGAAGCATTTTTAAACGTCAGCGGAATTCTGAGAACAATGGAAGAGTTCCGAAGCATTTTTAATCTTCAGCGGAATTCCGAGAACAATGGAAGAGTTCCGAAGCATTTTTAAACATCAGCGGAATTCCGAGGACATAGGAAGAGTTCCGATGCATTTTTGATCTTCAGCGGAATTTCGAGAGCAATGGAAGAGTTCCGAAGCATTTTTAACTTCAGCAGAATTCCGAGAACAATGGAAGAGTTCCGAAGCATTTTTAACTTCAGCAGAATTCCGAGAACAATGGAAGAGTTCCGAAGCATTTTTAAATGTCAGCGGAATTCCGAGAACCATGGAAGAGTTCCGAAGCATTTTTAATCTTCAGCGGAATTCCGAGAACAATGGAACAGTTCCGAAGCATTTTTAACTTCAGCAGAATTCCGAGAACAATGGAAGAGTTCCGAAGCATTTTTAAACTTCGGCAGAATTCCGAGAACAATGGAAGAGTTCCAAAGTATTTTTAAACGTCATCGGAATGCCGAGAACAATGGAAGAGTTCAGACACATTTTTAATGGTCAGCGGAATTCCGAGAACAATGTAAGAGATCTGAAGCATTTTTAAACTTCAGCGGAATTTCGAGAGCAATGGAAGAGTTCCGAAGCATTTTTAAACATCTGCGGAATTCTGAGAAGAATGGAAGAGTTCCGAAGCATTTTTAACTTCAGCAGAATTCCGAGAAAAATGGAAGAGTTCCGAAGTATTTTTAAACGTCAGCAGAATGCGGAGAACAATGGAAGAGTTCCGAAGCATTTTTAAACATCAGCGGAATTCCGAGAACAATGGAAGAGTTCTGAAGCATTTTTAAACTTCAGCGGAATTTCGAGAACAATGGAAGAGTTCCGACGCATTTTTAAACGTCAGCGGAATTCTGAGAACAATTGAGGCGTTCCAAAGCATTTTTAAACGTCAGCAGAATTCTCAGAACATTGGAAGAGTTCCGAAGCATTTTTAAACTTCAGCGGAATTCCGAGAAAAATGGAAGAGTTCCGAAGCATTTTTAAACTTCTGCGGAATTCCGAGAACAATGGAAGAGTTCCGAAGCATTTCTAAACGTCAGCGGAATTCCGAGAACAATGGAAGAGTTCCGAAGCATTTTTAAACTTCAGCGGAATTCCGAGAACAATGGAAGAGTTCCGAAGCATTTTTAAATGTCAGCGGAATGCCGAGAACAATGGAAGAGTTCCGACGCATTTTTAAACGTCAGCGGAATTCCGAGAACAATGGAAGAGATCTGAAGCATTTTTAAACTTCAGCGGAATTTTGAGAACAATGGAAGAGTTCCGAAGCATTTTTAAACGTCAGCGGAATTCTGAGAACAATGGAAGAGTTCCAAAGCATTTTTAATCTTCAGCGGAATTCCGAGAACAATGGAACAGTTCCGAAGCATTTTTAACTTCAGCAGAATTCCGAGAACAATGGAAGAGTTCCGAAGCATTTTTAAACTTCAGCGGAATTCCGAGAAAAATGGAAGAGTTGCGAAGCATTTTTAATTTCAGCGGAATGCCGAGAACAATGGAAGAGTTCCGACGCATTTTTAAAGGTCAGCGGAATTCCGAGAACAATGTAAGAGATCTGAAGCATTTTTAAACTTCAGCGGAATTTCGAGAGCAATGGAAGAGTTCCGAAGCATTTTTAAACATCTGCGGAATTCTGAGAACAATGGAAGAGTTCCGAAGCATTTTTAAACTTCAGCAGAATTCCGAGAACAATGGAAGAGTTCCGAAGCATTTTTAAACTTCAGCGGAATTCCGAGAAAGATGGAAGTGTTCCGAAGCATTTTTAAACTTCAGCAGAATTCCGAGAACAATGGAAGAGTTCCGAAGCATTTTTAAACTTCTGCGGAATTCCGAGAAAAATGGAAGAGTTCCGAAGCATTTTTAAACTTCAGCGGAATTCCGAGAACAATGGAAGAGTTCCGAAGCATTTTTAAACGTCAGCAGTATGCCGAGAACAATGGAAGAGTTCCGACGCATTTTTAAACGTCAGCGGAATTCCGAGAACAATGGAAGATATCTGAAGCATTTTTAAACTTGAGCGGAATTCCGAGAACAATGGAAGAGTAACGAAGCATTTTTAATCTTCAGCGGAATTCCGAGAACAATGGAACAGTTCCGAAGCATTTTTAACTTCAGCAGAATTCCGAGAACAATGGAAGAGTTCCGAAGCATTTTTAAACTTCAGCAGAATTCCGAGAACAATGGAAGAGTTCCGAAGTATTTTTAAACGTCATCGGAATGCCGAGAACAATGGAAGAGTTCAGACGCATTTTTAATGGTCAGCGGAATTCCGAGAACAATGTAAGAGATCTGAAGCATTTTTAAACTTCAGCGGAATTTCGAGAGTAATGGAAGAGTTCCGAAGCATTTTTAAACATCTGCGGAATTCTGAGAAGAATGGAAGAGTTCCGAAGCATTTTTAACTTCAGCAGAATTCCGAGAAAAATGGAAGAGTTCCGAAGTATTTTTAAACGTCAGCAGAATGCCGAGAACAATGGAAGAGTTCCGAAGCATTTTTAAACATCAGCGGAATTCCGAGAACAATGGAAGAGTTCTGAAGCATTTTTAAACTTCAGCGGAATTTCGAGAACAATGGAAGAGTTCCGACGCATTTTTAAACTTCAGCGGAATTCCGAGAAAAATGGAAGAGTTCCGAAGCATTTTTAAACTTCTGCGGAATTCCGAGAACAATGGAAGAGTTCCGAAGCATTTTTAAATGTCAGCGGAATGCCGAGAACAATGGAAGAGTTCCGACGCATTTTTAAACGTCAGCGGAATGCCGAGAACAATGGAAGAGTTCCGACGCATTTTTAAACGTCATCGGAATTCCGAGAACAATGGAAGAGATCTGAAGCATTTTTAAACTTCAGCGGAATTTTGAGAACAATGGAAGAGTTCCGAAGCATTTTTAAACGTCAGCGGAATTCTGAGAACAATGGAAGAGTTCCAAAGCATTTTTAATCTTCAGCGGAATTCCGAGAACAATGGAACAGTTCCGAAGCATTTTTAACTTCAGCAGAATTCCGAGAACAATGGAAGAGTTCCGAAGCATTTTTAAACTTCAGCAGAATTCCGAGAAAAATGGAAGAGTTGCGAAGCATTTTTAACTTCAGCGGAATGCCGAGAACAATGGAAGAGTTCCGACGCATTTTTAAAGGTCAGCGGAATTCCGAGAACAATGTAAGAGATCTGAAGCATTTTTAAACTTCAGCGGAATTTCGGGAGCAATGGAAGAGTTCCTAAGCATTTTTAAACATCTGCGGAATTCTGAGAACAATGGAAGAGTTCCGAAGCATTTTTAAACTTCAGCAGAATTCCGAGAACAATGGAAGAGTTCCGAAGCATTTTTAAACTTCAGCGGAATTCCGAGAAAGATGGAAGTGTTCCGAAGCATTTTTAAACTTCAGCAGAATTCCGAGAACAATGGAAGAGTTCCGAAGCATTTTTAAACTTCTGCGGAATTCCGAGAAAAATGGAAGAGTTCCGAAGCATTTTTAAACTTCAGCGGAATTCCGAGAACAATGGAAGAGTTCCGAAGCATTTTTAAACTTCAGCGGAATTCCGAGAACAATGGAAGAGTTCCGACGCATTTTTAAACGTCAGCGGAATTCCGAGAACAATGGAAGATATCTGAAGCATTTTTAAACTTCAGCGGAATTTTGAGAACAATGGAAGAGTTCCGAAGCATTTTTAAACGTCATCGGAATTCTGAGAACAATGGAAGAGTTCCGAAGCATTTTTAATCTTCAGCGGAATTCCGAGAACAATGGAAGAGTTCCGAAGCATTTTTAAACATCAGCGGAATTCCGAGAACATAGGAAGAGTTCCGATGCATTTTTGATCTTCAGCGGAATTCCGAGAACAATGGAAGAGTTCCGAAGCATTTTTAAACGTCAGCAGAATGCCGAGAACAATGGAAGAGTTCCGACGCATTTTTAAATGTCAGCGGAATTCCGAGAACAATGGAAGCGATCTGAAGCATTTTTAAACTTCAGCGGAATTTCGAGAACAATGGAAGAGTTCCGAAGCATTTTTAACTTCAGCAGAATTCCGAGAACAATGGAAGAGTTCCGAAGCATTTTTAAACTTCAGCAGAATTCCGAGAACAATGGAAGAGTTCCGAAGTATTTTTAAACGTCATCGGAATGCCGAGAACAATGGAAGAGTTCCGACGCATTTTTAATGGTCAGCGGAATTCCGAGAACAATGTAAGAGATCTGAAGCATTTTTAAACTTCAGCGGAATTTCGAGAGCAATGGAAGAGTTCCGAAGCATTTTTAAACATCTGCGGAATTCTGAGAACAATGGAAGAGTTCCGAAGCATTTTTAACTTCAGCAGAATTCCGAGAACAATGGAAGAGTTCCGAAGTATTTTTAAACGTCAGCGGAATGCCGAGAACAATGGAAGAGTTGCGAAGCATTTTTAACTTCAGCGGAATGCCGAGAACAATGGAAGAGTTCCGACGCATTTTTAAAGGTCAGCGGAATTCCGAGAACAATGTAAGAGATCTCAAGCATTTTTAAACTTCAGCGGAATTTCGAGAGCAATGGAAGAGTTCCGAAGCATTTTTAAACATCTGCTAAATTCTGAGAACAATGGAAGAGTTCCGAAGCATTTTTAAACTTCAGCAGAATTCCGAGAAAAATGGAAGCGTTCCGAAGCATTTTTAAACTTCAGCGGAATTCCGAGAAAAATGGAAGTGTTCCGAAGCATTTTTAAACTTCAGCAGAATTCCGAGAACAATGGAAGAGTTCCGAAGCATTTTTAAACTTCTGCGGAATTCCGAGAAAAATGGAAGAGTTCCGAAGCATTTTTAAACTTCAGCGGAATTCCGAGAACAATGGAAGAGTTCCGAAGCATTTTTAAACGTCAGCAGTATGCCGAGAACAATGGAAGAGTTCCGACGCATTTTTAAACGTCAGCGGAATTCCGAGAACAATGGAAGAGATCTGAAGCATTTTTAAACTTCAGCGGAATTTTGAGAAAAATGGAAGAGTTCCAAAGCATTTTTAAAAGTCAGCGGAATTCTGAGAACAATGGAAGAGTTCTGAAGCATTTTTAATCTTCAGCGGAATTCCGAGAACAAAGGAACAGTTCCGAAGCATTTTTAAACTTCAGCGGAATTCCGAGAACAATGGAAGAGTTCCGAAGCATTTTTAAACATCAGCGGAATTCCGAGAACATAGGAAGAGTTCCGATGCATTTTTGATCTTCAGCGGAATTCCGAGAACAATGGAAGAGTTCCGAAGCATTTTTAAACGTCAGCAGAATGCCGAGAACAATGGAAGAGTTCTGACGCATTTTTAAATGTCAGCGGAATTCCGAGAACAATGGAAGCGATCTGAAGCATTTTTAAACTTCAGCGGAATTTCGAGAACAATGGAAGAGTCCCGAAGCATTTTTAAACGTCAGCGTAATTCTGAGAACAATGGAAGAGTTCCGAAGCATTTTTAATCTTCAGCGGAATTCCGAGAACAATGGAACAGTTCCGAAGCATTTTTAACTTCAGCAGAATTCCGAGAACAATGGAAGAGTTCCGAAGCATTTTTAAACTTCAGCAGAATTCCGAGAACAATGGAAGAGTTCCGAAGTATTTTTAAACGTCATCGGAATGCCGAGAACAATGGAAGAGTTCCGACGCATTTTTAAAGGTCAGCGGAATTCCGAGAACAATGTAAGAGATCTGAAGCATTTTTAAACTTCAGCGGAATTTCGAGAGCAATGGAAGAGTTCCGAAGCATTTTTAAACATCTGCGGAATTCTGAGAAGAATGGAAGAGTTCCCAAGCATTTTTAACTTCAGCAGAATTCCGAGAACAATGGAAGAGTTCCGAAGTATTTTTAAACGTCAGCGGAATGCCGAGAACAATGGAAGAGTTCCGAAGCATTTTTAAACATCAGCGGAATTCCGAGAACAATGGAAGAGTTCTGAAGCATTTTTAAACTTCAGCGGAATTTCGAGAACAATGGAAGAGTTCCGAAGCATTTTTAAACGTCAGCGGAATTCTGAGAACAATGGAGGCGTTCCGAAGCATTTTCAAACGTCAGCAGAATTCTCAGAACATTGGAAGAGTTCCGAAGCATTTTTAAACTTCAGCGGAATTCCGAGAAAAATGGAAGAGTTCCGAAGCATTTTTAAACTTCAGCGGAATTCCGAGAACAATGGAAGAGTTCCGAAGCATTTTAAAACGTCAGCGGAATTCCGAGAACAATGGAAGAGTTCCGAAGCATTTTTAAACTTCAGCGGAATTCCGAGAACAATGAAAGAGTTCCGAAGCATTTTTAAATGTCAGCGGAATGCCGAGAACAATGGAACAGATCTGAAGCATTTTTAAACTTCAGCGGAATTTTGAGAACAATGGAAGTGTTCCGAAGCATTTTTAAACGTCAGCGGAATTCTGAGAACAATGGAAGAGTTCCAAAGCATTTTTAATCTTCAGCGGAATTCCGAGAACAATGGAACAGTTCCGAAGCATTTTTAACTTCAGCAGAATTCCGAGAACAATGGAAGAGTTCCGAAGCATTTTTAAACTTCAGCGGAATTCCGAGAAAAATGGAAGAGTTGCGAAGCATTTTTAACTTCAGCGGAATGCCGAGAACAATGGAAGAGTTCCGACGCATTTTTAAAGGTCAGCGGAATTCCGAGAACAATGTAAGAGATCTGAAGAATTTTTAAACTTCAGCGGAATTTCGAAAGCAAGGGAAGAGTTCCGACGCATTTTTAAACATCTGCGGAATTCTGAGAACAATGGAAGAGTTCCGAAGCATTTTTAAACTTCAGCAGAATTCCGAGAACAATGGAAGAGTTCCGAAGCATTTTTAAACTTCAGCGGAATTCCGAGAAAGATGGAAGTGTTCCGAAGCATTTTTAAACTTCAGCAGAATTCCGAGAACAATGGAAGAGTTCTGAAGCATTTTTAAACTTCTGCGGAATTCCGAGAAAAATGGAAGAGTTCCGAAGCATTTTTAAACTTCAGCGGAATTCCGAGATCAATGGAAGAGTTCCGAAGCATTTTTAAACGTCAGCAGTATGCCGAGAACAATGGAAGAGTTCCGACGCATTTTTAAACGTCAGCGGAATTCCGAGAACAATGGAAGAGATCTGAAGCATTTTTAAACTTCAGCGGAATTTTGAGAACAATGGAAGAGTTCCGAAGCATTTTTAAACGTCAGCGGAATTCTGAGAACAATGGAAGAGTTCCGAAGCATTTTTAATCTTCAGCGGAATTCCGAGAACAATGGAAGAGTTCCGAAGCATTTTTAAACATCAGCGGAATTCCGAGGACATAGGAAGAGTTCCGATGCATTTTTGATCTTCAGCGGAATTCCGAGAACAATGGAAGAGTTCCGAAGCATTTTTAAACGTCAGCAGAATGCCGAGAACAATGGAAGAGTTCCGACGCATTTTTAAATGTCAGCGGAATTCCGAGAACAATGGAAGCGATCTGAAGCATTTTTAAACTTCAGCGGAATTCCGAGAACAATGGAAGAGTTCCAAAGCATTTTTAAACTTCAGCGGAATTCCGAGAACAATGGAAGAGTTCCGAAGCATTTTTAAACTTCTGCGGAATTCCGAGAAAAATGGAAGAGTTCCGAAGCATTTTTAAACTTCTGCGGAATTCCGAGAAAAATGGAAGAGTTCCGAAGCATTTTTAAACTTCAGCGGAATTCCGAGAACAATGGAAGAGTTCCGAAGCATTTTTAAACGTCAGCAGTATGCCGAGAACAATGGAAGAGTTCCGACGCATTTTTAAACGTCAGCGGAATTCCGAGAACAATGGAAGATATCTGAAGCATTTTTAAACTTCAGCGGAATTCTGAGAACAATGGAAGAGTAACGAAGCATTTTTAATCTTCAGCGGAATTCCGAGAACAATGGAACAGTTCCGAAGCATTTTTAACTTCAGCAGAATTCCGAGAACAATGGAAGAGTTCCGAAGCATTTTTAAACTTCAGCAGAATTCCGAGAACAATGGAAGAGTTCCGAAGTATTTTTAAACGTCATCGGAATGCCGAGAACAATGGAAGAGTTCAGACGCATTTTTAATGGTCAGCGGAATTCCGAGAACAATGTAAGAGATCTGAAGCATTTTTAAACTTCAGCGGAATTTCGAGAGCAATGGAAGAGTTCCGAAGCATTTTTAAACATCTGCGGAATTCTGAGAAGAATGGAAGAGTTCCGAAGCATTTTTAACTTCAGCAGAATTCCGAGAAAAATGGAAGAGTTCCGAAGTATTTTTAAACGTCAGCAGAATGCCGAGAACAATGGAAGAGTTCCGAAGCATTTTTAAACATCAGCGGAATTCCGAGAACAATGGAAGAGTTCTGAAGCATTTTTAAACTTCAGCGGAATTTCGAGAACAATGGAAGAGTTCCGACGCATTTTTAAACGTCAGCGGAATTCTGAGAACAATTGAGGCGTTCCAAAGCATTTTTAAACGTCAGCAGAATTCTCAGAACATTGGAAGAGTTCCGAAGCATTTTTAAACTTCAGCGGAATTCCGAGAAAAATGGAAGAGTTCCGAAGCATTTTTAAACTTCTGCGGAATTCCGAGAACAATGGAAGAGTTCCGAAGCATTTTTAAACGTCAGCGGAATTCCGAGAACAATGGAAGAGTTCCGAAGCATTTTTAAACTTCAGCGGAATTCCGAGAACAATGGAAGAGTTCCGAAGCATTTTTAAATGTCAGCGGAATGCCGAGAACAATGGAAGAGTTCCGACGCATTTTTAAACGTCAGCGGAATTCCGAGAACAATGGAAGAGATCTGAAGCATTTTTAAACTTCAGCGGAATTTTGAGAACAATGGAAGAGTTCCGAAGCATTTTTAAACGTCAGCGGAATTCTGAGAACAATGGAAGAGTTCCAAAGCATTTTTAATCTTCAGCGGAATTCCGAGAACAATGGAACAGTTCCGAAGCATTTTTAACTTCAGCAGAATTCCGAGAACAATGGAAGAGTTCCGAAGCATTTTTAAACTTCAGCGGAATTCCGAGAAAAATGGAAGAGTTGCGAAGCATTTTTAATTTCAGCGGAATGCCGAGAACAATGGAAGAGTTCCGACGCATTTTTAAAGGTCAGCGGAATTCCGAGAACAATGTAAGAGATCTGAAGCATTTTTAAACTTCAGCGGAATTTCGAGAGCAATGGAAGAGTTCCTAAGCATTTTTAAACATCTGCGGAATTCTGAGAACAATGGAAGAGTTCCGAAGCATTTTTAAACTTCAGCAGAATTCCGAGAACAATGGAAGAGTTCCGAAGCATTTTTAAACTTCAGCGGAATTCCGAGAAAGATGGAAGTGTTCCGAAGCATTTTTAAACTTCAGCAGAATTCCGAGAACAATGGAAGAGTTCCGAAGCATTTTTAAACTTCTGCGGAATTCCGAGAAAAATGGAAGAGTTCCGAAGCATTTTTAAACTTCAGCGGAATTCCGAGAACAATGGAAGAGTTCCGAAGCATTTTTAAACGTCAGCAGTATGCCGAGAACAATGGAAGAGTTCCGACGCATTTTTAAACGTCAGCGGAATTCCGAGAACAATGGAAGATATCTGAAGCATTTTTAAACTTCAGCGGAATTTTGAGAACAATGGAAGAGTTCCGAAGCATTTTTAAACGTCATCGGAATTCTGAGAACAATGGAAGAGTTCCGAAGCATTTTTAATCTTCAGCGGAATTCCGAGAACAATGGAAGAGTTCCGAAGCATTTTTAAACATCAGCGGAATTCCGAGAACATAGGAAGAGTTCCGATGCATTTTTGATCTTCAGCGGAATTCCGAGAACAATGGAAGAGTTCCGAAGCATTTTTAAACGTCAGCAGAATGCCGAGAACAATGGAAGAGTTCCGACGCATTTTTAAATGTCAGCGGAATTCCGAGAACAATGGAAGCGATCTGAAGCATTTTTAAACTTCAGCGGAATTTCGAGAACAATGGAAGAGTTCCGAAGCATTTTTAAACGTCAGCGTAATTCTGAGAACAATGGAAGAGTTCCGAAGCATTTTTAATCTTCAGCGGAATTCCGAGAACAATGGAACAGTTCCGAAGCATTTTTAACTTCAGCAGAATTCCGAGAACAATGGAAGAGTTCCGAAGCATTTTTAAACTTCAGCAGAATTCCGAGAACAATGGAAGAGTTCCGAAGTATTTTTAAACGTCATCGGAATGCCGAGAACAATGGAAGAGTTCCGACGCATTTTTAATGGTCAGCGGAATTCCGAGAACAATGTAAGAGATCTGAAGCATTTTTAAACTTCAGCGGAATTTCGAGAGCAATGGAAGAGTTCCGAAGCATTTTTAAACATCTGCGGAATTCTGAGAAGAATGGAAGAGTTCCGAAGCATTTTTAACTTCAGCAGAATTCCGAGAACAATGGAAAAGTTCCGAAGTATTTTTAAACGTCAGCGGAATGCCGAGAACAATGGAAGAGTTCCGAAGCATTTTTAAACATCAGCGGAATTCCGAGAACAATGGAAGAGTTCTGAAGCATTTTTAAACTTCAGCGGAATTTCGAGAACAATGGAAGAGTTCCGACGCATTTTTAAACGTCAGCGGAATTCTGAGAACAATGGAGGCGTTCCAAAGCATTTTTAAACGTCAGCAGAATTCTCAGAACATTGGAAGAGTTCCGAAGCATTTTTAAACTTCAGCGGAATTCCGAGAAAAATGGAAGAGTTCCGAAGCATTTTTAAACTTCTGCGGAATTCCGAGAACAATGGAAGAGTTCCGAAGCATTTTTAAATGTCAGCGGAATGCCGAGAACAATGGAAGAGTTCCGACGCATTTTTAAACGTCAGCGTAATTCTGAGAACAATGGAAGAGTTCCGAAGCATTTTTAATCTTCAGCGGAATTCCGAGAACAATGGAACAGTTCCGAAGCATTTTTAACTTCAGCAGAATTCCGAGAACAATGGAAGAGTTCCGAAGCATTTTTAAACTTCAGCAGAATTCCGAGAACAATGGAAGAGTTCCGAAGTATTTTTAAACGTCATCGGAATGCCGAGAACAATGGAAGAGTTCCGACGCATTTTTAAAGGTCAGCGGAATTCCGAGAACAATGTAAGAGATCTGAAGCATTTTTAAACTTCAGCGGAATTTCGAGAGCAATGGAAGAGTCCCGAAGCATTTTTAAACGTCAGCGTAATTCTGAGAACAATGGAAGAGTTCCGAAGCATTTTTAATCTTCAGCGGAATTCCGAGAACAATGGAACAGTTCCGAAGCATTTTTAACTTCAGCAGAATTCCGAGAACAATGGAAGAGTTCCGAAGCATTTTTAAACTTCAGCAGAATTCCGAGAACAATGGAAGAGTTCCGAAGTATTTTTAAACGTCATCGGAATGCCGAGAACAATGGAAGAGTTCCGACGCATTTTTAAAGGTCAGCGGAATTCCGAGAACAATGTAAGAGATCTGAAGCATTTTTAAACTTCAGCGGAATTTCGAGAGCAATGGAAGAGTTCCGAAGCATTTTTAAACATCTGCGGAATTCTGAGAAGAATGGAAGAGTTCCCAAGCATTTTTAACTTCAGCAGAATTCCGAGAACAATGGAAGAGTTCCGAAGTATTTTTAAACGTCAGCGGAATGCCGAGAACAATGGAAGAGTTCCGAAGCATTTTTAAACATCAGCGGAATTCCGAGAACAATGGAAGAGTTCTGAAGCATTTTTAAACTTCAGCGGAATTTCGAGAACAATGGAAGAGTTCCGAAGCATTTTTAAACGTCAGCGGAATTCTGAGAACAATGGAGGCGTTCCGAAGCATTTTCAAACGTCAGCAGAATTCTCAGAACATTGGAAGAGTTCCGAAGCATTTTTAAACTTCAGCGGAATTCCGAGAAAAATGGAAGAGTTCCGAAGCATTTTTAAACTTCAGCGGAATTCCGAGAACAATGGAAGAGTTCCGAAGCATTTTAAAACGTCAGCGGAATTCCGAGAACAATGGAAGAGTTCCGAAGCATTTTTAAACTTCAGCGGAATTCCGAGAACAATGAAAGAGTTCCGAAGCATTTTTAAATGTCAGCGGAATGCCGAGAACAATGGAACAGATCTGAAGCATTTTTAAACTTCAGCGGAATTTTGAGAACAATGGAAGTGTTCCGAAGCATTTTTAAACGTCAGCGGAATTCTGAGAACAATGGAAGAGTTCCAAAGCATTTTTAATCTT
Organism: Phyllobates terribilis; assembly: GCF_046119375.1. Lineage (NCBI taxonomy): Eukaryota > Metazoa > Chordata > Amphibia > Anura > Dendrobatidae > Phyllobates > Phyllobates terribilis. The sequence continues at coordinate 269,761 of NW_027363041.1, read as the reverse complement.
CAGCGGAATTCCGAGAACAATGGAACAGTTCCGAAGCATTTTTAACTTCAGCAGAATTCCGAGAACAATGGAAGAGTTCCGAAGCATTTTTAAACTTCAGCGGAATTCCGAGAAAAATGGAAGAGTTGCGAAGCATTTTTAACTTCAGCGGAATGCCGAGAACAATGGAAGAGTTCCGACGCATTTTTAAAGGTCAGCGGAATTCCGAGAACAATGTAAGAGATCTGAAGAATTTTTAAACTTCAGCGGAATTTCGAAAGCAAGGGAAGAGTTCCGACGCATTTTTAAACATCTGCGGAATTCTGAGAACAATGGAAGAGTTCCGAAGCATTTTTAAACTTCAGCAGAATTCCGAGAACAATGGAAGAGTTCCGAAGCATTTTTAAACTTCAGCGGAATTCCGAGAAAGATGGAAGTGTTCCGAAGCATTTTTAAACTTCAGCAGAATTCCGAGAACAATGGAAGAGTTCTGAAGCATTTTTAAACTTCTGCGGAATTCCGAGAAAAATGGAAGAGTTCCGAAGCATTTTTAAACTTCAGCGGAATTCCGAGATCAATGGAAGAGTTCCGAAGCATTTTTAAACGTCAGCAGTATGCCGAGAACAATGGAAGAGTTCCGACGCATTTTTAAACGTCAGCGGAATTCCGAGAACAATGGAAGAGATCTGAAGCATTTTTAAACTTCAGCGGAATTTTGAGAACAATGGAAGAGTTCCGAAGCATTTTTAAACGTCAGCGGAATTCTGAGAACAATGGAAGAGTTCCGAAGCATTTTTAATCTTCAGCGGAATTCCGAGAACAATGGAAGAGTTCCGAAGCATTTTTAAACATCAGCGGAATTCCGAGGACATAGGAAGAGTTCCGATGCATTTTTGATCTTCAGCGGAATTCCGAGAACAATGGAAGAGTTCCGAAGCATTTTTAAACGTCAGCAGAATGCCGAGAACAATGGAAGAGTTCCGACGCATTTTTAAATGTCAGCGGAATTCCGAGAACAATGGAAGCGATCTGAAGCATTTTTAAACTTCAGCGGAATTCCGAGAACAATGGAAGAGTTCCAAAGCATTTTTAAACTTCAGCGGAATTCCGAGAACAATGGAAGAGTTCCGAAGCATTTTTAAACTTCTGCGGAATTCCGAGAAAAATGGAAGAGTTCCGAAGCATTTTTAAACTTCTGCGGAATTCCGAGAAAAATGGAAGAGTTCCGAAGCATTTTTAAACTTCAGCGGAATTCCGAGAACAATGGAAGAGTTCCGAAGCATTTTTAAACGTCAGCAGTATGCCGAGAACAATGGAAGAGTTCCGACGCATTTTTAAACGTCAGCGGAATTCCGAGAACAATGGAAGATATCTGAAGCATTTTTAAACTTCAGCGGAATTCTGAGAACAATGGAAGAGTAACGAAGCATTTTTAATCTTCAGCGGAATTCCGAGAACAATGGAACAGTTCCGAAGCATTTTTAACTTCAGCAGAATTCCGAGAACAATGGAAGAGTTCCGAAGCATTTTTAAACTTCAGCAGAATTCCGAGAACAATGGAAGAGTTCCGAAGTATTTTTAAACGTCATCGGAATGCCGAGAACAATGGAAGAGTTCAGACGCATTTTTAATGGTCAGCGGAATTCCGAGAACAATGTAAGAGATCTGAAGCATTTTTAAACTTCAGCGGAATTTCGAGAGCAATGGAAGAGTTCCGAAGCATTTTTAAACATCTGCGGAATTCTGAGAAGAATGGAAGAGTTCCGAAGCATTTTTAACTTCAGCAGAATGCCGAGAACAATGGAAGAGTTCCGAAGCATTTTTAAACATCAGCGGAATTCCGAGAACAATGGAAGAGTTCTGAAGCATTTTTAAACTTCAGCGGAATTTCGAGAACAATGGAAGAGTTCCGACGCATTTTTAAACGTCAGCGGAATTCTGAGAACAATTGAGGCGTTCCAAAGCATTTTTAAACGTCAGCAGAATTCTCAGAACATTGGAAGAGTTCCGAAGCATTTTTAAACTTCAGCGGAATTCCGAGAAAAATGGAAGAGTTCCGAAGCATTTTTAAACTTCTGCGGAATTCCGAGAACAATGGAAGAGTTCCGAAGCATTTTTAAACGTCAGCGGAATTCCGAGAACAATGGAAGAGTTCCGAAGCATTTTTAAACTTCAGCGGAATTCCGAGAACAATGGAAGAGTTCCGAAGCATTTTTAAATGTCAGCGGAATGCCGAGAACAATGGAAGAGTTCCGACGCATTTTTAAACGTCAGCGGAATTCCGAGAACAATGGAAGAGATCTGAAGCATTTTTAAACTTCAGCGGAATTTTGAGAACAATGGAAGAGTTCCGAAGCATTTTTAAACGTCAGCGGAATTCTGAGAACAATGGAAGAGTTCCAAAGCATTTTTAATCTTCAGCGGAATTCCGAGAACAATGGAACAGTTCCGAAGCATTTTTAACTTCAGCAGAATTCCGAGAACAATGGAAGAGTTCCGAAGCATTTTTAAACTTCAGCGGAATTCCGAGAAAAATGGAAGAGTTGCGAAGCATTTTTAATTTCAGCGGAATGCCGAGAACAATGGAAGAGTTCCGACGCATTTTTAAAGGTCAGCGGAATTCCGAGAACAATGTAAGAGATCTGAAGCATTTTTAAACTTCAGCGGAATTTCGAGAGCAATGGAAGAGTTCCTAAGCATTTTTAAACATCTGCGGAATTCTGAGAACAATGGAAGAGTTCCGAAGCATTTTTAAACTTCAGCAGAATTCCGAGAACAATGGAAGAGTTCCGAAGCATTTTTAAACTTCAGCGGAATTCCGAGAAAGATGGAAGTGTTCCGAAGCATTTTTAAACTTCAGCAGAATTCCGAGAACAATGGAAGAGTTCCGAAGCATTTTTAAACTTCTGCGGAATTCCGAGAAAAATGGAAGAGTTCCGAAGCATTTTTAAACTTCAGCGGAATTCCGAGAACAATGGAAGAGTTCCGAAGCATTTTTAAACGTCAGCAGTATGCCGAGAACAATGGAAGAGTTCCGACGCATTTTTAAACGTCAGCGGAATTCCGAGAACAATGGAAGATATCTGAAGCATTTTTAAACTTCAGCGGAATTTTGAGAACAATGGAAGAGTTCCGAAGCATTTTTAAACGTCATCGGAATTCTGAGAACAATGGAAGAGTTCCGAAGCATTTTTAATCTTCAGCGGAATTCCGAGAACAATGGAAGAGTTCCGAAGCATTTTTAAACATCAGCGGAATTCCGAGAACATAGGAAGAGTTCCGATGCATTTTTGATCTTCAGCGGAATTCCGAGAACAATGGAAGAGTTCCGAAGCATTTTTAAACGTCAGCAGAATGCCGAGAACAATGGAAGAGTTCCGACGCATTTTTAAATGTCAGCGGAATTCCGAGAACAATGGAAGCGATCTGAAGCATTTTTAAACTTCAGCGGAATTTCGAGAACAATGGAAGAGTTCCGAAGCATTTTTAAACGTCAGCGTAATTCTGAGAACAATGGAAGAGTTCCGAAGCATTTTTAATCTTCAGCGGAATTCCGAGAACAATGGAACAGTTCCGAAGCATTTTTAACTTCAGCAGAATTCCGAGAACAATGGAAGAGTTCCGAAGCATTTTTAAACTTCAGCAGAATTCCGAGAACAATGGAAGAGTTCCGAAGTATTTTTAAACGTCATCGGAATGCCGAGAACAATGGAAGAGTTCCGACGCATTTTTAATGGTCAGCGGAATTCCGAGAACAATGTAAGAGATCTGAAGCATTTTTAAACTTCAGCGGAATTTCGAGAGCAATGGAAGAGTTCCGAAGCATTTTTAAACATCTGCGGAATTCTGAGAAGAATGGAAGAGTTCCGAAGCATTTTTAACTTCAGCAGAATTCCGAGAACAATGGAAAAGTTCCGAAGTATTTTTAAACGTCAGCGGAATGCCGAGAACAATGGAAGAGTTCCGAAGCATTTTTAAACGTCAGCGGAATTCCGAGAACAATGGAAGAGTTCTGAAGCATTTTTAAACTTCAGCGGAATTTCGAGAACAATGGAAGAGTTCCGACGCATTTTTAAACGTCAGCGGAATTCTGAGAACAATGGAGGCGTTCCAAAGCATTTTTAAACGTCAGCAGAATTCTCAGAACATTGGAAGAGTTCCGAAGCATTTTTAAACTTCAGCGGAATTCCGAGAAAAATGGAAGAGTTCCGAAGCATTTTTAAACTTCTGCGGAATTCCGAGAACAATGGAAGAGTTCCGAAGCATTTTTAAATGTCAGCGGAATGCCGAGAACAATGGAAGAGTTCCGACGCATTTTTAAACGTCAGCGGAATGCCGAGAACAATGGAAGAGTTCCGACGCATTTTTAAACGTCAGCGGAATTCCGAGAACAATGGAAGAGATCTGAAGCATTTTTAAACTTCAGCGGAATTTTGAGAACAATGGAAGAGTTCCGAAGCATTTTTAAACGTCAGCGGAATTCTGAGAACAATGGAAGAGTTCCAAAGCATTTTTAATCTTCAGCGGAATTCCGAGAACAATGGAACAGTTCCGAAGCATTTTTAACTTCAGCAGAATTCCGAGAACAATGGAAGAGTTCCGAAGCATTTTTAAACTTCAGCAGAATTCCGAGAAAAATGGAAGAGTTGCGAAGCATTTTTAACTTCAGCGGAATGCCGAGAACAATGGAAGAGTTCCGACGCATTTTTAAAGGTCAGCGGAATTCCGAGAACAATGTAAGAGATCTGAAGCATTTTTAAACTTCAGCGGAATTTCGAGAGCAATGGAAGAGTTCCGAAGCATTTTTAAACATCTGCTAAATTCTGAGAACAATGGAAGAGTTCCGAAGCATTTTTAAACTTCAGCAGAATTCCGAGAAAAATGGAAGCGTTCCGAAGCATTTTTAAACTTCAGCGGAATTCTGAGAAAAATGGAAGTGTTCCGAAGCATTTTTAAACTTCAGCAGAATTCCGAGAACAATGGAAGAGTTCCGAAGCATTTTTAAACTTCTGCGGAATTCCGAGAAAAATGGAAGAGTTCCGAAGCATTTTTAAACTTCAGCAGAATTCCGAGAACAATGGAAGAGTTCCGAAGCATTTTTAAACGTCAGCAGTATGCCGAGAACAATGGAAGAGTTCCGACGCATTTTTAAACGTCAGCGGAATTCCGAGAACAATGGAAGAGATCTGAAGCATTTTTAAACTTCAGCGGAATTTTGAGAAAAATGGAAGAGTTCCAAAGCATTTTTAAAAGTCAGCGGAATTCTGAGAACAATGGAAGAGTTCTAAAGCATTTTTAATCTTCAGCGGAATTCCGAGAACAAAGGAACAGTTCCGAAGCATTTTTAAACTTCAGCGGAATTCCGAGAACAATGGAAGAGTTCCGAAGCATTTTTAAACATCAGCGGAATTCCGAGAACATAGGAAGAGTTCCGATGCATTTTTGATCTTCAGCGGAATTCCGAGAACAATGGAAGAGTTCCGAAGCATTTTTAAACGTCAGCAGAATGCCGAGAACAATGGAAGAGTTCTGACGCATTTTTAAATGTCAGCGGAATTCCGAGAACAATGGAAGCGATCTGAAGCATTTTTAAACTTCAGCGGAATTTCGAGAACAATGGAAGAGTCCCGAAGCATTTTTAAACGTCAGCGTAATTCTGAGAACAATGGAAGAGTTCCGAAGCATTTTTAATCTTCAGCGGAATTCCGAGAACAATGGAACAGTTCCGAAGCATTTTTAACTTCAGCAGAATTCCGAGAACAATGGAAGAGTTCCGAAGCATTTTTAAACTTCAGCAGAATTCCGAGAACAATGGAAGAGTTCCGAAGTATTTTTAAACGTCATCGGAATGCCGAGAACAATGGAAGAGTTCCGAAGCATTTTTAAAGGTCAGCGGAATTCCGAGAACAATGTAAGAGATCTGAAGCATTTTTAAACTTCAGCGGAATTTCGAGAGCAATGGAAGAGTTCCGAAGCATTTTTAAACATCTGCGGAATTCTGAGAAGAATGGAAGAGTTCCCAAGCATTTTTAACTTCAGCAGAATTCCGAGAACAATGGAAGAGTTCCGAAGTATTTTTAAACGTCAGCGGAATGCCGAGAACAATGGAAGAGTTCCGAAGCATTTTTAAACATCAGCGGAATTCCGAGAACAATGGAAGAGTTCTGAAGCATTTTTAAACTTCAGCGGAATTTCGAGAACAATGGAAGAGTTCCGAAGCATTTTTAAACGTCAGCGGAATTCTGAGAACAATGGAGGCGTTCCGAAGCATTTTTAAACGTCAGCAGAATTCTCAGAACATTGGAAGAGTTCCGAAGCATTTTTAAACTTCAGCGGAATTCCGAGAAAAATGGAAGAGTTCCGAAGCATTTTTAAACTTCAGCGGAATTCTGAGAACAATGGAAGAGTTCAGAAGCATTTTTAAACGTCAGCGGAATTCCGAGAACAATGGAAGAGTTCCGAAGCATTTTTAACTTCAGCGGAATGCCGAGAACAATGGAAGAGTTCCGACGCATTTTTAAAGGTCAGCGGAATTCCGAGAACAATGTAAGAGATCTGAAGCATTTTTAAACTTCAGCGGAATTTCGAGAGCAATGGAAGAGTTCCGAAGCATTTTTAAACTTCAGCGGAATTCCGAGAAAAATGTAAGTGTTCTGAAGCATTTTTAAACTTCAGCAGAATTCCGAGAACAATGGAAGAGTTCCGAAGCATTTTTAAACTTCAGCGGAATTCCGAGAAAAATGGAAGAGTTCCGAAGCATTTTTAAACTTCAGCGGAATTCCGAGAACAATGGAAGAGTTCCGAAGCATTTTTAAACGTCAGCAGTATGCCGAGAACAATGGAAGAGTTCCGACGCATTTTTAAACGTCAGCAGAATTCCGAGAACAATGGAAGAGATCTGAAGCATTTTTAAACTTCAGCGGAATTTTGAGAACAATGGAAGAGTTCCGAAGCATTTTTAAACGTCAGTGGAATTCTGAGAACAATGGAAGAGTTCCGAAGCATTTTTAATCTTCAGCGGAATTCCGAGAACAATGGAACAGTTCCGAAGCATTTTTAAACTTCAGCAGAATTCCGAGAACAATGGAACAGTTCCGAAGCATTTTTAAACATCAGCGGAATTCCGAGAACATAGGAAGAGTTCCGATGCATTTTTGATCTTCAGCGGAATTCCGAGAACAATGGAAGAGTTCCGAAGCATTTTTAAACGTCAGCAGAATGCCGAGAACAATGGAAGAGTTCCGACCCATTTTTAAATGTCAGCGGAATTCCGAGAACAATGGAAGCGATCTGAAGCATTTTTAAACTTCAGCGGAATTTCGAGAACAATGGAAGAGTTCCGAAGCATTTTTAATCGTCAGTGTAATTCTGAGAACAATGGAAGAGTTCCGAAGCATTTTTAATCTTCAGCGGAATTCCGAGAACAATGGAAGAGTTCCGAAGCATTTTTAAACTTCAGCAGAATTCCGAGAACAATGGAAGAGTTCCGAAGCATTTTTAAACATCAGCGGAATTCCGAGAACATAGGAAGAGTTCCGATGCATTTTTGATCTTCAGCGGAATTCCGAGAACAATGGAAGAGTTCCGAAGCATTTTTAAACGTCAGCAGAGTGCCGAGAACAATGGAAGAGTTCCGACGCATTTTTAAATGTCAGCGGAATTCCGAGAACAATGGAAGCGATCTGAAGCATTTTTAAACTTCAGCGGAATTTCGAGAACAATGGAAGAGTTCCGAAGCATTTTTAATCGTCAGTGTAATTCTGAGAACAATGGAAGAGTTCCGAAGCATTTTTAATCTTCAGCGGAATTCCGAGAACAATGGAAGAGTTCCGAAGCATTTTTAAACTTCAGCAGAATTCCGAGAAAAATGGAAGAGTTCCGAAGCATTTTTAAACTTCAGCGGAATTCTAAGAACAATGGAAGAGTTCCGAAGCATTTTTAAACGTCAGCGGAATTCCGAGAACAATGGAAGAGTTCCGAAGCATTTTTAAACTTCAGCGGAATTCCGAGAACAATGGAAGAGTTCCGAAGCATTTTTAAATGTCAGCGGAATGCCGAGAACAATGGAAGAGTTCCGACGCATTTTTAAACGTCAGCGGAATTCCGAGAACAATGGAAGAGATCTGAAGCATTTTTAAACTTCAGCGGAATTCCGAGAACAATGGAAGAGTTCCGAAGCATTTTTAAATGTCAGCGGAATGCCGAGAACAATGGAAGAGTTCCGACGCATTTTTAAACGTCAGCGGAATTCCGAGAACAATGGAAGAGATCTGAAGCATTTTTAAACTTCAGCGGAATTTTGAGAACAATGGAAGAGTTCCGAAGCATTTTTAAACGTCAGCGGAATTCTGAGAACAATGGAAGAGTTCCGAAGCATTTTTAAACTTCAGCAGAATTCCGAGAAAAATGGAAGAGTTCCGAAGCATTTTTAACTTCAGCGGAATGCCGAGAACAATGGAAGAGTTCCGACGCATTTTTAAAGGTCAGCGGAATTCCGAGAACAATGTAAGAGATCTGAAGCATTTTTAAACTTCAGCGGAATTTCGAGAGCAATGGAAGAGTTCCGAAGCATTTTTAAACATCTGCTAAATTCTGAGAACAATGGAAGAGTTCCGAAGCATTTTTAAACTTCAGCAGAATTCCGAGAAAAATGGAAGCGTTCCGAAGCATTTTTAAACTTCAGCGGAATTCCGAGAAAAATGGAAGTGTTCCGAAGCATTTTTAAACTTCAGCAGAATTCCGAGAACAATGGAAGAGTTCCGAAGCATTTTTAAACTTCTGCGGAATTCCGAGAAAAATGGAAGAGTTCCGAAGCATTTTTAAACTTCAGCGGAATTCCGAGAACAATGGAAGAGTTCCGAAGCATTTTTAAACGTCAGCAGTATGCCGAGAACAATGGAAGAGTTCCGACGCATTTTTAAACGTCAGCGGAATTCCGAGAACAATGGAAGAGATGTGAAGCATTTTTAAACTTCAGCGGAATTTTGAGAAAAATGGAAGAGTTCCAAAGCATTTTTAAAAGTCAGCGGAATTCTGAGAACAATGGAAGAGTTCCGAAGCATTTTTAATCTTCAGCGGAATTCCGAGAACAAAGGAACAGTTCCGAAGCATTTTTAAACTTCAGCGGAATTCCGAGAACAATGGAAGAGTTCCGAAGCATTTTTAAACATCAGCGGAATTCCGAGAACATAGGAAGAGTTCCGATGCATTTTTGATCTTCAGCGGAATTCCGAGAACAATGGAAGAGTTCCGAAGCATTTTTAAACTTCAGCAGAATTCCGAGAAAAATGGAAGAGTTCCGAAGCATTTTTAAACTTCAGCGGAATTCTAAGAACAATGGAAGAGTTCCGAAGCATTTTTAAACGTCAGCGGAATTCCGAGAACAATGGAAGAGTTCCGAAGCATTTTTAAACTTCAGCGGAATTCCGAGAACAATGGAAGAGTTCCGAAGCATTTTTAAATGTCAGCGGAATGCCGAGAACAATGGAAGAGTTCCGACGCATTTTTAAACGTCAGCGGAATTCCGAGAACAATGGAAGAGATCTGAAGCATTTTTAAACTTCAGCGGAATTCCGAGAACAATGGAAGAGTTCCGAAGCATTTTTAAATGTCAGCGGAATGCCGAGAACAATGGAAGAGTTCCGACGCATTTTTAAACGTCAGCGGAATTCCGAGAACAATGGAAGAGATCTGAAGCATTTTTAAACTTCAGCGGAATTTTGAGAACAATGGAAGAGTTCCGAAGCATTTTTAAACGTCAGCGGAATTCTGAGAACAATGGAAGAGTTCCAAAGCATTTTTAGTCTTCAGCGGAATTCCGAGAACAATGGAACAGTTCCGAAGCATTTTTAACTTCAGCAGAATTCCGAGAACAATGGAAGAGTTCCGAAGCATTTTTAAACTTCAGCAGAATTCCGAGAAAAATGGAAGAGTTGCGAAGCATTTTTAACTTCAGCGGAATGCCGAGAACAATGGAAGAGTTCCGACGCATTTTTAAAGGTCAGCGGAATTCCGAGAACAATGTAAGAGATCTGAAGCATTTTTAAACTTCAGCGGAATTTCGAGAGCAATGGAAGAGTTCCGAAGCATTTTTAAACATCTGCTAAATTCTGAGAACAATGGAAGAGTTCCGAAGCATTTTTAAACTTCAGCAGAATTCCGAGAAAAATGGAAGCGTTCCGAAGCATTTTTAAACTTCAGCGGAATTCCGAGAAAAATGGAAGTGTTCCGAAGCATTTTTAAACTTCAGCAGAATTCCGAGAACAATGGAAGAGTTCCGAAGCATTTTTAAACTTCTGCGGAATTCCGAGAAAAATGGAAGAGTTCCGAAGCATTTTTAAACTTCAGCGGAATTCCGAGAACAATGGAAGAGTTCCGAAGCATTTTTAAACGTCAGCAGTATGCCGAGAACAATGGAAGAGTTCCGACGCATTTTTAAACGTCAGCGGAATTCCGAGAACAATGGAAGAGATGTGAAGCATTTTTAAACTTCAGCGGAATTTTGAGAAAAATGGAAGAGTTCCAAAGCATTTTTAAAAGTCAGCGGAATTCTGAGAACAATGGAAGAGTTCCGAAGCATTTTTAATCTTCAGCGGAATTCCGAGAACAAAGGAACAGTTCCGAAGCATTTTTAAACTTCAGCGGAATTCCGAGAACAATGGAAGAGTTCCGAAGCATTTTTAAACATCAGCGGAATTCCGAGAACATAGGAAGAGTTCCGATGCATTTTTGATCTTCAGCGGAATTCCGAGAACAATGGAAGAGTTCCGAAGCATTTTTAAACGTCAGCAGAATGCCGAGAACAATGGAAGAGTTCTGACGCATTTTTAAATGTCAGCGGAATTCCGAGAACAATGGAAGCGATCTGAAGCATTTTTAAACTTCAGTGGAATTTCGAGAACAATGGAAGAGTCCCGAAGCATTTTTAAACGTCAGCGTAATTCTGAGAACAATGGAAGAGTTCCGAAGCATTTTTAATCTTCAGCGGAATTCCGAGAACAATGGAACAGTTCCGAAGCATTTTTAACTTCAGCAGAATTCCGAGAACAATGGAAGAGTTCCGAAGCATTTTTAAACTTCAGCAGAATTCCGAGAACAATGGAAGAGTTCCGAAGTATTTTTAAACGTCATCGGAATGCCGAGAACAATGGAAGAGTTCCGACGCATTTTTAAAGGTCAGCGGAATTCCGAGAACAATGTAAGAGATCTGAAGCATTTTTAAACTTCAGCGGAATTTCGAGAGCAATGGAAGAGTTCCGAAGCATTTTTAAACATCTGCGGAATTCTGAGAAGAATGGAAGAGTTCCCAAGCATTTTTAACTTCAGCAGAATTCCGAGAACAATGGAAGAGTTCCGAAGTATTTTTAAACGTCAGCGGAATGCCGAGAACAATGGAAGAGTTCCGAAGCATTTTTAAACATCAGCGGAATTCCGAGAACAATGGAAGAGTTCTGAAGCATTTTTAAACTTCAGCGGAATTTCGAGAACAATGGAAGAGTTCCGAAGCATTTTTAAACGTCAGCGGAATTCTGAGAACAATGGAGGCGTTCCGAAGCATTTTTAAACGTCAGCAGAATTCTCAGAACATTGGAAGAGTTCCGAAGCATTTTTAAACTTCAGCGGAATTCCGAGAAAAATGGAAGAGTTCCGAAGCATTTTTAAACTTCAGCGGAATTCTGAGAACAATGGAAGAGTTCCGAAGCATTTTTAAACGTCAGCGGAATTCCGAGAACAATGGAAGAGTTCCGAAGCATTTTTAACTTCAGCGGAATGCCGAGAACAATGGAAGAGTTCCGACGCATTTTTAAAGGTCAGCGGAATTCCGAGAACAATGTAAGTGTTCTGAAGCATTTTTAAACTTCAGCAGAATTCCGAGAACAATGGAAGAGTTCCGAAGCATTTTTAAACTTCTGCGGAATTCCGAGAACAATGGAAGAGTTCCGAAGCATTTTTAAACTTCAGCGGAATTCCGAGAACAATGGAAGAGTTCCGAAGCATTTTTAAACGTCAGCAGTATGCCGAGAACAATGGAAGAGTTCCGACGCATTTTTAAACGTCAGCGGAATTCCGAGAACAATGGAAGAGATCTGAAGCATTTTTAAACTTCAGCGGAATTTTGAGAACAATGGAAGAGTTCCGAAGCATTTTTAAACGTCAGTGGAATTCTGAGAACAATGGAAGAGTTCCGAAGCATTTTTAATCTTCAGCGGAATTCCGAGAACAATGGAACAGTTCCGAAGCATTTTTAAACTTCAGCAGAATTCTGAGAACAATGGAAGAGTTCCGAAGCATTTTTAAACATAAGCGGAATTCCGAGAACATAGGAAGAGTTCCGATGCATTTTTGATCTTCAGCGGAATTCCGAGAACAATGGAAGAGTTCCGAAGCATTTTTAAACGTCAGCAGAATGCCGAGAACAATGGAAGAGTTCCGACGCATTTTTAAATGTCAGCGGAATTTCGAGAACAATGGAAGAGTTCCGAAGCATTTTTAATCGTCAGTGTAATTCTGAGAACAATGGAAGAGTTCCGAAGCATTTTTAATCTTCAGCGGAATTCCGAGAACAATGGAAGAGTTCCGAAGCATTTTTAAACTTCAGCAGAATTCCGAGAACAATGGAAGAGTTCCGAAGCATTTTTAAACATCAGCGGAATTCCGAGAACATAGGAAGAGTTCCGATGCATTTTTGATCTTCAGCGGAATTCCGAGAACAATGGAAGAGTTCCGAAGCATTTTTAAACGTCAGCAGAATGCCGAGAACAATGGAAGAGTTCCGACGCATTTTTAAATGTCAGCGGAATTCCGAGAACAATGGAAGCGATCTGAAGCATTTTTAAACTTCAGCGGAATTTCGAGAACAATGGAAGAGTTCCGAAGCATTTTTAAACGTCAGCAGAATGCCGAGAACAATGGAAGAGTTCTGACGCATTTTTAAATGTCAGCGGAATTCCGAGAACAATGGAAGCGATCTGAAGCATTTTTAAACTTCAGTGGAATTTCGAGAACAATGGAAGAGTCCCGAAGCATTTTTAAACGTCAGCGTAATTCTGAGAACAATGGAAGAGTTCCGAAGCATTTTTAATCTTCAGCGGAATTCCGAGAACAATGGAACAGTTCCGAAGCATTTTTAACTTCAGCAGAATTCCGAGAACAATGGAAGAGTTCCGAAGCATTTTTAAACTTCAGCAGAATTCCGAGAACAATGGAAGAGTTCCGAAGTATTTTTAAACGTCATCGGAATGCCGAGAACAATGGAAGAGTTCCGACGCATTTTTAAAGGTCAGCGGAATTCCGAGAACAATGTAAGAGATCTGAAGCATTTTTAAACTTCAGCGGAATTTCGAGAGCAATGGAAGAGTTCCGAAGCATTTTTAAACATCTGCGGAATTCTGAGAAGAATGGAAGAGTTCCCAAGCATTTTTAACTTCAGCAGAATTCCGAGAACAATGGAAGAGTTCCGAAGTATTTTTAAACGTCAGCGGAATGCCGAGAACAATGGAAGAGTTCCGAAGCATTTTTAAACATCAGCGGAATTCCGAGAACAATGGAAGAGTTCTGAAGCATTTTTAAACTTCAGCGGAATTTCGAGAACAATGGAAGAGTTCCGAAGCATTTTTAAACGTCAGCGGAATTCTGAGAACAATGGAGGCGTTCCGAAGCATTTTTAAACGTCAGCAGAATTCTCAGAACATTGGAAGAGTTCCGAAGCATTTTTAAACTTCAGCGGAATTCCGAGAAAAATGGAAGAGTTCCGAAGCATTTTTAAACTTCAGCGGAATTCTGAGAACAATGGAAGAGTTCCGAAGCATTTTTAAACGTCAGCGGAATTCCGAGAACAATGGAAGAGTTCCGAAGCATTTTTAACTTCAGCGGAATGCCGAGAACAATGGAAGAGTTCCGACGCATTTTTAAAGGTCAGCGGAATTCCGAGAACAATGTAAGTGTTCTGAAGCATTTTTAAACTTCAGCAGAATTCCGAGAACAATGGAAGAGTTCCGAAGCATTTTTAAACTTCTGCGGAATTCCGAGAACAATGGAAGAGTTCCGAAGCATTTTTAAACTTCAGCGGAATTCCGAGAACAATGGAAGAGTTCCGAAGCATTTTTAAACGTCAGCAGTATGCCGAGAACAATGGAAGAGTTCCGACGCATTTTTAAACGTCAGCGGAATTCCGAGAACAATGGAAGAGATCTGAAGCATTTTTAAACTTCAGCGGAATTTTGAGAACAATGGAAGAGTTCCGAAGCATTTTTAAACGTCAGTGGAATTCTGAGAACAATGGAAGAGTTCCGAAGCATTTTTAATCTTCAGCGGAATTCCGAGAACAATGGAACAGTTCCGAAGCATTTTTAAACTTCAGCAGAATTCTGAGAACAATGGAAGAGTTCCGAAGCATTTTTAAACATCAGCGGAATTCCGAGAACATAGGAAGAGTTCCGATGCATTTTTGATCTTCAGCGGAATTCCGAGAACAATGGAAGAGTTCCGAAGCATTTTTAAACGTCAGCAGAATGCCGAGAACAATGGAAGAGTTCCGACGCATTTTTAAATGTCAGCGGAATTTCGAGAACAATGGAAGAGTTCCGAAGCATTTTTAATCGTCAGTGTAATTCTGAGAACAATGGAAGAGTTCCGAAGCATTTTTAATCTTCAGCGGAATTCCGAGAACAATGGAAGAGTTCCGAAGCATTTTTAAACTTCAGCAGAATTCCGAGAACAATGGAAGAGTTCCGAAGCATTTTTAAACATCAGCGGAATTCCGAGAACATAGGAAGAGTTCCGATGCATTTTTGATCTTCAGCGGAATTCCGAGAACAATGGAAGAGTTCCGAAGCATTTTTAAACGTCAGCAGAATGCCGAGAACAATGGAAGAGTTCCGACGCATTTTTAAATGTCAGCGGAATTCCGAGAACAATGGAAGCGATCTGAAGCATTTTTAAACTTCAGCGGAATTTCGAGAACAATGGAAGAGTTCCGAAGCATTTTTAATCATCAGTGTAATTCTGAGAACAATGGAAGAGTTCCGAAGCATTTTTAATCTTCAGCGGAATTCCGAGAACAATGGAAGAGTTCCGAAGCATTTTTAACTTCAGCAGAATTCCGAGAACAATGGAAGAGTTCCGAAGCATTTTTAAAGGTCAGCGGAATTCCGAAAACAATGTAAGAGATATGAAGCATTTTTAACCTTCAGCGGAATTTCGAGAGCAATGGAAGAGTTCCGAAGCATTTTTAAACATCTGCGGAATTCTGAGAAGAATGGAAGAGTTCCGAAGCATTTTTAACTTCAGCAGAATTCCGAGAACAATGGAAGAGTTCCGAAGTATTTTTAAACGTCAGCAGAATGCCGAGAACAATGGAAGAGTTCCGAAGCATTTTAAAACATCAGCGGAATTCCGAGAACAATGGAAGAGTTCTGAAGCATTTTTAAACTTCAGCGGAATTTCGAGAACAATGGAAGAGTTCCGAAGCATTTTTAAACGTCAGCGGAATTCTGAGAATAATGGAGGCGTTCCGAAGCATTTTTAAACGTCAGCAGAATTCTCAGAACATTGGAAGAGTTCCGAAGCATTTTTAAACTTCAGCGGAATTCCGAGAAAAATGGAAGAGTTCCGAAGCATTTTTAAACTTCAGCGGAATTCTAAGAACAATGGAAGAGTTCCGAAGCATTTTTAAACGTCAGCGGAATTCCGAGAACAATGGAAGAGTTCCGAAGCATTTTTAAACTTCAGCGGAATTCCGAGAACAATGGAAGAGTTCCGAAGCTTTTTTAAATGTCAGCGGAATGCCGAGAACAATGGAAGAGTTCTGAAGCATTTTTAAACTTCAGCGGAATTCCGAGAACAATGGAAGAGTTCTGAAGCATTTTTAAACTTCAGCAGAATTCCGAGAACAATGGAAGAGTTCCGAAGTATTTTTAAACGTCATCGGAATGCCGAGAACAATGGAAGAGTTCCGACGCATTTTTAAAGGTCAGCGGAATTCCGAATACAATGTAAGAGATATGAAGCATTTTTAAACTTCAGCGGAATTTCGAGAGCAATGGAAGGGTTCCGAAGCATTTTTAAACATCTGCGGAATTCTGAGAAGAATGGAAGAGTTCCGAAGCATTTTTAACTTCAGCAGAATTCCGAGAACAATGGAAGAGTTCCGAAGTATTTTTAAACGTCAGCGGAATGCCGAGAACAATGGAAGAGTTCCGAAGCATTTTTAAACATCAGCGGAATTCCGAGAACAATGGAAGAGTTCTGAAGCATTTTTAAACGTCAGTGGAATTCTGAGAACAATGGAAGAGTTCCGAAGCATTTTTAATCTTCAGCGGAATTCCGAGAACAATGGAACAGTTCCGAAGCATTTTTAACTTCAGCAGAATTCCGAGAACAATGGAAGAGTTCCGAAGCATTTTTAAACGTCAGCGGAATTCTGAGAATAATGGAGGCGTTCCGAAGCATTTTTAAACGTCAGCAGAATTCTCAGAACATTGGAAGAGTTCCGAAGCATTTTTAAACTTCAGCGGAATTCCGAGAGAAATGGAAGAGTTCCGAAGCATTTTTAAACTTCAGCGGAATTCTAAGAACAATGGAAGAGTTCCGAAGGATTTTTAAACGTCAGCGGAATTCCGAGAACAATGGAAGAGTTCCGAAGCATTTTTAAACTTCAGCGGAATTCCGAGAACAATGGAAGAGTTCCGAAGCATTTTTAAACGTCAGCGGAATGCCGAGAACAATGGAAGAGTTCCGACGCATTTTTAAACGTCAGCGGAATTCCGAGAACAATGGAAGAGATCTGAAGCATTTTTAAACTTCAGCGGAATTTTGAGAACAATGGAAGAGTTCCGAAGCATTTTTAAACGTCAGCGGAATTCTGAGAACAATGGAAGAGTTCCAAAGCATTTTTAGTCTTCAGCGGAATTCCGAGAACAATGGAACAGTTCCGAAGCATTTTTAACTTCAGCAGAATTCCGAGAACAATGGAAGAGTTCCGAAGCATTTTTAAACTTCAGCAGAATTCCGAGAAAAATGGAAGAGTTGCGAAGCATTTTTAACTTCAGCGGAATGCCGAGAACAATGGAAGAGTTCCGACGCATTTTTAAAGGTCAGCGGAATTCCGAGAACAATGTAAGAGATCTGAAGCATTTTTAAACTTCAGCGGAATTTCGAGAGCAATGGAAGAGTTCCGAAGCATTTTTAAACATCTGCTAAATTCTGAGAACAATGGAAGAGTTCCGAAGCATTTTTAAACTTCAGCAGAATTCCGAGAAAAATGGAAGCGTTCCGAAGCATTTTTAAACTTCAGCGGAATTCCGAGAAAAATGGAAGTGTTCCGAAGCATTTTTAAACTTCAGCAGAATTCCGAGAACAATGGAAGAGTTCCGAAGCATTTTTAAACTTCTGCGGAATTCCGAGAAAAATGGAAGAGTTCCGAAGCATTTTTAAACTTCAGCGGAATTCCGAGAACAATGGAAGAGTTCCGAAGCATTTTTAAACGTCAGCAGTATGCCGAGAACAATGGAAGAGTTCCGACGCATTTTTAAACGTCAGCGGAATTCCGAGAACAATGGAAGAGATGTGAAGCATTTTTAAACTTCAGCGGAATTTTGAGAAAAATGGAAGAGTTCCAAAGCATTTTTAAAAGTCAGCGGAATTCTGAGAACAATGGAAGAGTTCCGAAGCATTTTTAATCTTCAGCGGAATTCCGAGAACAATGGAAGAGTTCCGAAGCATTTTTAAACTTCAGCAGAATTCCGAGAAAAATGGAAGAGTTCCGAAGCATTTTTAAACTTCAGCGGAATTCTAAGAACAATGGAAGAGTTCCGAAGCATTTTTAAACGTCAGCGGAATTCCGAGAACAATGGAAGAGTTCCGAAGCATTTTTAAACTTCAGCGGAATTCCGAGAACAATGGAAGAGTTCCGAAGCATTTTTAAATGTCAGCGGAATGCCGAGAACAATGGAAGAGTTCCGACGCATTTTTAAACGTCAGCGGAATTCCGAGAACAATGGAAGAGATCTGAAGCATTTTTAAACTTCAGCGGAATTCCGAGAACAATGGAAGAGTTCCGAAGCATTTTTAAATGTCAGCGGAATGCCGAGAACAATGGAAGAGTTCCGACGCATTTTTAAACGTCAGCGGAATTCCGAGAACAATGGAAGAGATCTGAAGCATTTTTAAACTTCAGCGGAATTTTGAGAACAATGGAAGAGTTCCGAAGCATTTTTAAACGTCAGCGGAATTCTGAGAACAATGGAAGAGTTCCAAAGCATTTTTAGTCTTCAGCGGAATTCCGAGAACAATGGAACAGTTCCGAAGCATTTTTAACTTCAGCAGAATTCCGAGAACAATGGAAGAGTTCCGAAGCATTTTTAAACTTCAGCAGAATTCCGAGAAAAATGGAAGAGTTGCGAAGCATTTTTAACTTCAGCGGAATGCCGAGAACAATGGAAGAGTTCCGACGCATTTTTAAAGGTCAGCGGAATTCCGAGAACAATGTAAGAGATCTGAAGCATTTTTAAACTTCAGCGGAATTTCGAGAGCAATGGAAGAGTTCCGAAGCATTTTTAAACATCTGCTAAATTCTGAGAACAATGGAAGAGTTCCGAAGCATTTTTAAACTTCAGCAGAATTCCGAGAAAAATGGAAGCGTTCCGAAGCATTTTTAAACTTCAGCGGAATTCCGAGACAAATGGAAGTGTTCCGATGCATTTTTAAACTTCAGCAGAATTCCGAGAACAATGGAAGAGTTCCGAAGCATTTTTAAACTTCTGCGGAATTCCGAGAAAAATGGAAGAGTTCCGAAGCATTTTTAAACTTCAGCGGAATTCCGAGAACAATGGAAGAGTTCCGAAGCATTTTTAAACGTCAGCAGTATGCCGAGAACAATGGAAGAGTTCCGACGCATTTTTAAACGTCAGCGGAATTCCGAGAACAATGGAAGAGATGTGAAGCATTTTTAAACTTCAGCGGAATTTTGAGAAAAATGGAAGAGTTCCAAAGCATTTTTAAAAGTCAGCGGAATTCTGAGAACAATGGAAGAGTTCCGAAGCATTTTTAATCTTCAGCGGAATTCCGAGAACAAAGGAACAGTTCCGAAGCATTTTTAAACTTCAGCGGAATTCCGAGAACAATGGAAGAGTTCCGAAGCATTTTTAAACATCAGCGGAATTCCGAGAACATAGGAAGAGTTCCGATGCATTTTTGATCTTCAGCGGAATTCCGAGAACAATGGAAGAGTTCCGAAGCATTTTTAAACGTCAGCAGAATGCCGAGAACAATGGAAGAGTTCTGACGCATTTTTAAATGTCAGCGGAATTCCGAGAACAATGGAAGCGATCTGAAGCATTTTTAAACTTCAGTGGAATTTCGAGAACAATGGAAGAGTCCCGAAGCATTTTTAAACGTCAGCGTAATTCTGAGAACAATGGAAGAGTTCCGAAGCATTTTTAATCTTCAGCGGAATTCCGAGAACAATGGAACAGTTCCGAAGCATTTTTAACTTCAGCAGAATTCCGAGAACAATGGAAGAGTTCCGAAGCATTTTTAAACTTCAGCAGAATTCCGAGAACAATGGAAGAGTTCCGAAGTATTTTTAAACGTCATCGGAATGCCGAGAACAATGGAAGAGTTCCGACGCATTTTTAAAGGTCAGCGGAATTCCGAGAACAATGTAAGAGATCTGAAGCATTTTTAAACTTCAGCGGAATTTCGAGAGCAATGGAAGAGTTCCGAAGCATTTTTAAACATCTGCGGAATTCTGAGAAGAATGGAAGAGTTCCCAAGCATTTTTAACTTCAGCAGAATTCCGAGAACAATGGAAGAGTTCCGAAGTATTTTTAAACGTCAGCGGAATGCCGAGAACAATAGAAGAGTTCCGAAGCATTTTTAAACATCAGCGGAATTCCGAGAACAATGGAAGAGTTCTGAAGCATTTTTAAACTTCAGCGGAATTTCGAGAACAATGGAAGAGTTCCGAAGCATTTTTAAACGTCAGCGGAATTCTGAGAACAATGGAGGCGTTCCGAAGCATTTTTAAACGTCAGCAGAATTCTCAGAACATTGGAAGAGTTCCGAAGCATTTTTAAACTTCAGCGGAATTCCGAGAAAAATGGAAGAGTTCCGAAGCATTTTTAAACTTCAGCGGAATTCTGAGAACAATGGAAGAGTTCCGAAGCATTTTTAAACGTCAGCGGAATTCCGAGAACAATGGAAGAGTTCCGAAGCATTTTTAACTTCAGCGGAATGCCGAGAACAATGGAAGAGTTCCGACGCATTTTTAAAGGTCAGCGGAATTCCGAGAACAATGTAAGTGTTCTGAAGCATTTTTAAACTTCAGCAGAATTCCGAGAACAATGGAAGAGTTCCGAAGCATTTTTAAACTTCTGCGGAATTCCGAGAACAATGGAAGAGTTCCGAAGCATTTTTAAACTTCAGCGGAATTCCGAGAACAATGGAAGAGTTCCGAAGCATTTTTAAACGTCAGCAGAATGCCGAGAACAATGGAAGAGTTCCGACGCATTTTTAAATGTCAGCGGAATTCCGAGAACAATGGAAGCGATCTGAAGCATTTTTAAACTTCAGCGGAATTTCGAGAACAATGGAAGAGTTCCGAAGCATTTTTAATCGTCAGTGTAATTCTGAGAACAATGGAAGAGTTCCGAAGCATTTTTAATCTTCAGCGGAATTCCGAGAACAATGGAACAGTTCCGAAGCATTTTTAAACTTCAGCAGAATTCCGAGAACAATGGAAGAGTTCCGAAGCATTTTTAAACATCAGCGGAATTCCGAGAACATAGGAAGAGTTCCGATGCATTTTTGATCTTCAGCGGAATTCCGAGAACAATGGAAGAGTTCCGAAGCATTTTTAAACGTCAGCAGAATGCCGAGAACAATGGAAGAGTTCCGACGCATTTTTAAATGTCAGCGGAATTCCGAGAACAATGGAAGCGATCTGAAGCATTTTTAAACTTCAGCGGAATTTCGAGAACAATGGAAGAGTTCCGAAGCATTTTTAATCGTCAGTGTAATTCTGAGAACAATGGAAGAGTTCCGAAGCATTTTTAATCTTCAGCGGAATTCCGAGAACAATGGAAGAGTTCCGAAGCATTTTTAACTTCAGCAGAATTCCGAGAACAATGGAAGAGTTCCGAAGCATTTTTAAAGGTCAGCGGAATTCCGAAAACAATGTAAGAGATATGAAGCATTTTTAACCTTCAGCGGAATTTCGAGAGCAATGGAAGAGTTCCGAAGCATTTTTAAACATCTGCGGAATTCTGAGAAGAATGGAAGAGTTCCGAAGCATTTTTAACTTCAGCAGAATTCCGAGAACAATGGAAGAGTTCCGAAGTATTTTTAAACGTCAGCGGAATGCCGAGAACAATGGAAGAGTTCCGAAGCATTTTAAAACATCAGCGGAATTCCGAGAACAATGGAAGAGTTCTGAAGCATTTTTAAACTTCAGCGGAATTTCGAGAACAATGGAAGAGTTCCGAAGCATTTTTAAACGTCAGCGGAATTCTGAGAATAATGGAGGCGTTCCGAAGCATTTTTAAACGTCAGCAGAATTCTCAGAACATTGGAAGTGTTCCGAAGCATTTTTAAACTTCAGCGGAATTCCGAGAAAAATGGAAGAGTTCCGAAGCATTTTTAAACTTCAGCGGAATTCTAAGAACAATGGAAGAGTTCCGAAGCATTTTTAAACGTCAGCGGAATTCCGAGAACAATGGAAGAGTTCCGAAGCATTTTTAAACTTCAGCGGAATTCCGAGAACAATGGAAGAGTTCCGAAGCTTTTTTAAATGTCAGCGGAATGCCGAGAACAATGGAAGAGTTCTGAAGCATTTTTAAACTTCAGCGGAATTCCGAGAACAATGGAAGAGTTCTGAAGCATTTTTAAACTTCAGCAGAATTCCGAGAACAATGGAAGAGTTCCGAAGTATTTTTAAACGTCATCGGAATGCCGAGAACAATGGAAGAGTTCCGACGCATTTTTAAAGGTCAGCGGAATTCCGAATACAATGTAAGAGATATGAAGCATTTTTAAACTTCAGCGGAATTTCGAGAGCAATGGAAGGGTTCCGAAGCATTTTTAAACATCTGCGGAATTCTGAGAAGAATGGAAGAGTTCCGAAGCATTTTTAACTTCAGCAGAATTCCGAGAACAATGGAAGAGTTCCGAAGTATTTTTAAACGTCAGCGGAATGCCGAGAACAATGGAAGAGTTCCGAAGCATTTTTAAACATCAGCGGAATTCCGAGAACAATGGAAGAGTTCTGAAGCATTTTTAAACTTCAGCAGAATTCCGAGAACAATGGAAGAGTTCCGAAGTATTTTTAAACGTCATCGGAATGCCGAGAACAATGGAAGAGTTCCGACGCATTTTTAAAGGTCAGCGGAATTCCGAATACAATGTAAGAGATATGAAGCATTTTTAAACTTCAGCGGAATTTCGAGAGCAATGGAAGGGTTCCGAAGCATTTTTAAACATCTGCGGAATTCTGAGAAGAATGGAAGAGTTCCGAAGCATTTTTAACTTCAGCAGAATTCCGAGAACAATGGAAGAGTTCCGAAGTATTTTTAAACGTCAGCGGAATGCCGAGAACAATGGAAGAGTTCCGAAGCATTTTTAAACATCAGCGGAATTCCGAGAACAATGGAAGAGTTCTGAAGCATTTTTAAACGTCAGTGGAATTCTGAGAACAATGGAAGAGTTCCGAAGCATTTTTAATCTTCAGCGGAATTCCGAGAAGAATGGAAGAGTTCCGAAGCATTTTTAACTTCAGCAGAATTCCGAGAACAATGGAAGAGTTCCGAAGTATTTTTAAACGTCAGCGGAATGCCGAGAACAATGGAAGAGTTCCGAAGCATTTTTAAACATCAGCGGAATTCCGAGAACAATGGAAGAGTTCTGAAGCATTTTTAAACTTCAGCGGAATTTCGAGAACAATGGAAGAGTTCCGACGCATTTTTAAACGTCAGCGGAATTCTGAGAACAATGGAGGCGTTCCAAAGCATTTTTAAACGTCAGCAGAATTCTCAGAACATTGGAAGAGTTCCGAAGCATTTTTAAATTTCAGCGGAATTCCGAGAAAAATGGAAGAGTTCCGAAGCATTTTTAAACTTCTGCGGAATTCCGAGAACAATGGAAGAGTTCCGAAGCATTTTTAAACGTCAGCGGAATTCCGAGAACAATGGAAGAGTTCCGAAGCATTTTTAAACTTCAGCGGAATTCCGAGAACAATGGAAGAGTTCCGAAGCATTTTTAAATGTCAGCGGAATGCCGAGAACAATGGAAGAGTTCCGACACATTTTTAAACGTCAGCGGAATTCCGAGAACAATGGAAGAGATCTGAAGCATTTTTAAACTTCAGCGGAATTTTGAGAACAATGGAAGAGTTCCGAAGCATTTTTAAACGTCAGCGGAATTCTGAGAACAATGGAAGAGTTCCAAAGCATTTTTAATCTTCAGCGGAATTCCGAGAACAATGGAACAGTTCCGAAGCATTTTTAACTTCAGCAGAATTCCGAGAACAATGGAAGAGTTCCGAAGCATTTTTAAACGTCAGCGGAATTCTGAGAATAATGGAGGCGTTCCGAAGCATTTTTAAACGTCAGCAGAATTCTCAGAACATTGGAAGAGTTCCGAAGCATTTTTAAACTTCAGCGGAATTCCGAGAGAAATGGAAGAGTTCCGAAGCATTTTTAAACTTCAGCGGAATTCTAAGAACAATGGAAGAGTTCCGAAGGATTTTTAAACGTCAGCGGAATTCCGAGAACAATGGAAGAGTTCCGAAGCATTTTTAAACTTCAGCGGAATTCCGAGAACAATGGAAGAGTTCCGAAGCATTTTTAAATGTCAGCGGAATGCCGAGAACAATGGAAGAGTTCCGACGCATTTTTAAACGTCAGCGGAATTCCGAGAACAATGGAAGAGATCTGAAGCATTTTTAAACTTCAGCGGAATTTTGAGAACAATGGAAGAGTTCCGAAGCATTTTTAAACGTCAGGGAATTCTGAGAACAATGGAAGACTTCTGAAGCATTTTTAATCTTCAGCGGAATTCCGAGAACAATGGAACAGTTCCGAAGCATTTTTAACTTCAGCAGAATTCCGAGAACAATGGAAGAGTTCCGAAGCATTATTAAACTTCAGCGGAATTCCGAGAAAAATGGAAGAGTTGCGAAGCATTTTTAACTTCAGCGGAATGCCGAGAACAATGGAAGAGTTCCGAAGCATTTTTAAAGGTCAGCGGAATTCCGAGAACAATGTAAGAGATCTGAAGCATTTTTAAACTTCAGCGGAATTTCGAGAGCAATGGAAGAGTTCCGAAGCATTTTTAAACATCTGCGGAATTCTGAGAAGAATGGAAGAGTTCCGAAGCATTTTTAACTTCAGCAGAATTCCGAGAACAATGGAAGAGTTCCGAAGTATTTTTAAACGTCAGCGGAATGCCGAGAACAATGGAAGAGTTCCGAAGCATTTTTAAACATCAGCGGAATTCCGAGAACAATGGAAGAGTTCTGAAGCATTTTTAAACTTCAGCGGAATTTCGAGAACAATGGAAGAGTTCCGACGCATTTTTAAACGTCAGCGGAATTCTGAGAACAATGGAGGCGTTCCAAAGCATTTTTAAACGTCAGCAGAATTCTCAGAACATTGGAAGAGTTCCGAAGCATTTTTAAACTTCAGCGGAATTCCGAGAAAAATGGAAGAGTTCCGAAGCATTTTTAAACTTCTGTGGAATTCCGAGAACAATGGAAGAGTTCCGAAGCATTTTTAAACGTCAGCGGAATTCCGAGAACAATGGAAGAGTTCCGAAGCATTTTTAAACTTCAGCGGAATTCCGAGAACAATGGAAGAGTTCCGAAGCATTTTTAAATGTCAGCGGAATGCCGAGAACAATGGAAGAGTTCCGACGCATTTTTAAACGTCAGCGGAATTCCGAGAACAATGGAAGAGATCTGAAGCATTTTTAAACTTCAGCGGAATTCTGAGAACAATGGAAGAGTTCCAAAGCATTTTTAAACTTCTGCGGAATTCCGAGAACAATGGAAGAGTTCCGAAGCATTTTTAAACGTCAACGGAATTCCGAGAACAATGGAAGAGTTCCGAAGCATTTTTAAACTTCAGCGGAATTCCGAGAACAATGGAAGAGTTCCGAAGCATTTTTAAATGTCAGCGGAATGCCGAGAACAATGGAAGAGTTCCGACGCATTTTTAAACGTCAGCGGAATTCCGAGAACAATGGAAGAGATCTGAAGCATTTTTAAACGTCAGCGGAATTCTGAGAACAATGGAAGAGTTCCAAAGCATTTTTAATCTTCAGCGGAATTCCGAGAACAATGGAACAGTTCCGAAGCATTTTTAACTTCAGCAGAATTCCGAGAACAATGGAAGAGTTCCGAAGCATTTTTAAACTTCAGCAGAATTCCGAGAAAAATGGAAGAGTTGCGAAGCATTTTTAACTTCAGCGGAATGCCGAGAACAATGGAAGAGTTCCGACGCATTTTTAAAGGTCAGCGGAATTCCGAGAACAATGTAAGAGATCTGAAGCATTTTTAAACTTCAGCGGAATTTCGAGAGCAATGGAAGAGTTCCGAAGCATTTTTAAACATCTGCTAAATTCTGAGAACAATGGAAGAGTTCCGAAGCATTTTTAAACTTCAGCAGAATTCCGAGAAAAATGGAAGAGTTCCGAAGCATTTTTAAACTTCAGCGGAATTCCGAGAAAAATGGAAGTGTTCCGAAGCATTTTTAAACTTCAGCAGAATTCCGAGAACAATGGAAGAGTTCCGAAGCATTTTTAAACTTCTGCGGAATTCCGAGAAAAATGGAAGAGTTCCGAAGCATTTTTAAACTTCAGCGGAATTCCGAGAACAATGGAAGAGTTCCGAAGCATTTTTAAACGTCAGCAGTATGCCGAGAACAATGGAAGAGTTCCGACGCATTTTTAAACGTCAGCGGAATTCCGAGAACAATGGAAGAGATCTGAAGCATTTTTAAACTTCAGCGGAATTTTGAGAAAAATGGAAGAGTTCCAAAGCATTTTTAAAAGTCAGCGGAATTCTGAGAACAATGGAAGAGTTCCGAAGCATTTTTAATCTTCAGCGGAATTCCGAGAACAAAGGAACAGTTCCGAAGCATTTTTAAACTTCAGCGGAATTCCGAGAACAATGGAAGAGTTCCGAAGCATTTTTAAACATCAGCGGAATTCCGAGAACATAGGAAGAGTTCCGATGCATTTTTGATCTTCAGCGGAATTCCGAGAACAATGGAAGAGTTCCGAAGCATTTTTAAACGTCAGCAGAATGCCGAGAACAATGGAAGAGTTCTGACGCATTTTTAAATGTCAGCGGAATTCCGAGAACAATGGAAGCGATCTGAAGCATTTTTAAACTTCAGCGGAATTTCGAGAACAATGGAAGAGTCCCGAAGCATTTTTAAACGTCAGCGTAATTCTGAGAACAATGGAAGAGTTCCGAAGCATTTTTAATCTTCAGCGGAATTCCGAGAACAATGGAAGAGTTCCGAAGCATTTTTAACTTCAGCAGAATTCCGAGAACAATGGAAGAGTTCCGAAGCATTTTTAAACTTCAGCAGAATTCCGAGAACAATGGAAGAGTTCCGAAGTATTTTTAAACGTCATCGGAATGCCGAGAACAAAGGAAGAGTGCCGAAGCATTTTTAAACATCAGCGGAATTCCGAGAACAATGGAAGAGTTCTAAAGCATTTTTAAACTTCAGCGGAATTCCGAGAACAATGGAAGAGTTCCAAAGCATTTTTAAACTTCAGCGGAATTCCGAGGAAAATGGAAGAGTTCCGAAGCATTTTTAAACTTCAGCGGAATTCCGAGAACAATGGAAGAGTTCTGAAGCATTTTTAAACTTCAGTGGAATTCCGAGAACAATGGAAGAGTTCCGAAGCATGTTTAAACTTCAGCAGAATTCTGAGAACAATGGAAGAGCTCCGAAGTATTTTTAAACGTCATCGGAATGCCGAGAACAATGGAAGAGTTCCGACGCATTTTTAAAGGTCAGCGGAATTCCGAAAACAATGTAAGAGATATGAAGCATTTTTAAACTTCAGCGGAATTTCGAGAGCAATGGAAGAGTTCCGAAGCATTTTTAAACATCTGCGGAATTCTGAGAAGAATGGAAGAGTTCCGAAGCATTTTTAACTTCAGCAGAATTCCGAGAACAATGGAAGAGTTCCGAAGTATTTTTAAACGTCAGCGGAATGCCGAGAACAATGGAAGAGTTCCGAAGCATTTTAAAACATCAGCGGAATTCCGAGAACAATGGAAGAGTTCTGAAGCATTTTTAAACTTCAGCGGAATTTCGAGAACAATGGAAGAGTTCCGAAGCATTTTTAAACGTCAGCGGAATTCTGAGAATAATGGAGGCGTTCCGAAGCATTTTTAAACGTCAGTAGAATTCTCAGAACATTGGAAGAGTTCCGAAGCATTTTTAAACTTCAGCGGAATTCCGAGAAAAATGGAAGAGTTCCGAAGCATTTTTAAACTTCAGCGGAATTCTAAGAACAATGGAAGAGTTCCGAAGCATTTTTAAACGTCAGCGGAATTCCGAGAACAATGGAAGAGTTCCGAAGCATTTTTAAACTTCAGCGGAATTCCGAGAACAATGGAAGAGTTCCGAAGCTTTTTTAAATGTCAGCGGAATGCCGAGAACAATGGAAGAGTTCTGAAGCATTTTTAAACTTCAGCGGAATTCCGAGAACAATGGAAGAGTTCTGAAGCATTTTTAAACTTCAGCAGAATTCCGAGAACAATGGAAGAGTTCCGAAGTATTTTTAAACGTCATCGGAATGCCGAGAACAATGGAAGAGTTCCGACGCATTTTTAAAGGTCAGCGGAATTCCGAATACAATGTAAGAGATATGAAGCATTTTTAAACTTCAGCGGAATTTCGAGAGCAATGGAAGGGTTCCGAAGCATTTTTAAACATCTGCGGAATTCTGAGAAGAATGGAAGAGTTCCGAAGCATTTTTAACTTCAGCAGAATTCCGAGAACAATGGAAGAGTTCCGAAGTATTTTTAAACGTCAGCGGAATGCCGAGAACAATGGAAGAGTTCCGAAGCATTTTTAAACATCAGCGGAATTCCGAGAACAATGGAAGAGTTCTGAAGCATTTTTAAACGTCAGTGGAATTCTGAGAACAATGGAAGAGTTCCGAAGCATTTTTAATCTTCAGCGGAATTCCGAGAAGAATGGAAGAGTTCCGAAGCATTTTTAACTTCAGCAGAATTCCGAGAACAATGGAAGAGTTCCGAAGTATTTTTAAACGTCAGCGGAATGCCGAGAACAATGGAAGAGTTCCGAAGCATTTTTAAACATCAGCGGAATTCCGAGAACAATGGAAGAGTTCTGAAGCATTTTTAAACTTCAGCGGAATTTCGAGAACAATGGAAGAGTTCCGACGCATTTTTAAACGTCAGCGGAATTCTGAGAACAATGGAGGCGTTCCAAAGCATTTTTAAACGTCAGCAGAATTCTCAGAACATTGGAAGAGTTCCGAAGCATTTTTAAACTTCAGCGGAATTCCGAGAAAAATGGAAGAGTTCCGAAGCATTTTTAAACTTCTGCGGAATTCCGAGAACAATGGAAGAGTTCCGAAGCATTTTTAAACGTCAGCGGAATTCCGAGAACAATGGAAGAGTTCCGAAGCATTTTTAAACTTCAGCGGAATTCCGAGAACAATGGAAGAGTTCCGAAGCATTTTTAAATGTCAGCGGAATGCCGAGAACAATGGAAGAGTTCCGACACATTTTTAAACGTCAGCGGAATTCCGAGAACAATGGAAGAGATCTGAAGCATTTTTAAACTTCAGCGGAATTTTGAGAACAATGGAAGAGTTCCGAAGCATTTTTAAACGTCAGCGGAATTCTGAGAACAATGGAAGAGTTCCAAAGCATTTTTAATCTTCAGCGGAATTCCGAGAACAATGGAAGAGTTCCGAAGCATTTTTAACTTCAGCAGAATTCCGAGAACAATGGAAGAGTTCCGAAGCATTTTTAAACGTCAGCGGAATTCTGAGAATAATGGAGGCGTTCCGAAGCATTTTTAAACGTCAGCAGAATTCTCAGAACATTGGAAGAGTTCCGAAGCATTTTTAAACTTCAGCGGAATTCCGAGAGAAATGGAAGAGTTCCGAAGCATTTTTAAACTTCAGCGGAATTCTAAGAACAATGGAAGAGTTCCGAAGGATTTTTAAACGTCAGCGGAATTCCGAGAACAATGGAAGAGTTCCGAAGCATTTTTAAACTTCAGCGGAATTCCGAGAACAATGGAAGAGTTCCGAAGCATTTTTAAATGTCAGCGGAATGCCGAGAACAATGGAAGAGTTCCGACGCATTTTTAAACGTCAGCGGAATTCCGAGAACAATGGAAGAGATCTGAAGCATTTTTAAACTTCAGCGGAATTTTGAGAACAATGGAAGAGTTCCGAAGCATTTTTAAACGTCAGGGAATTCTGAGAACAATGGAAGACTTCTGAAGCATTTTTAATCTTCAGCGGAATTCCGAGAACAATGGAACAGTTCCGAAGCATTTTTAACTTCAGCAGAATTCCGAGAACAATGGAAGAGTTCCGAAGCATTATTAAACTTCAGCGGAATTCCGAGAAAAATGGAAGAGTTGCGAAGCATTTTTAACTTCAGCGGAATGCCGAGAACAATGGAAGAGTTCCGAAGCATTTTTAAAGGTCAGCGGAATTCCGAGAACAATGTAAGAGATCTGAAGCATTTTTAAACTTCAGCGGAATTTCGAGAGCAATGGAAGAGTTCCGAAGCATTTTTAAACATCTGCGGAATTCTGAGAAGAATGGAAGAGTTCCGAAGCATTTTTAACTTCAGCAGAATTCCGAGAACAATGGAAGAGTTCCGAAGTATTTTTAAACGTCAGCGGAATGCCGAGAACAATGGAAGAGTTCCGAAGCATTTTTAAACATCAGCGGAATTCCGAGAACAATGGAAGAGTTCTGAAGCATTTTTAAACTTCAGCGGAATTTCGAGAACAATGGAAGAGTTCCGACGCATTTTTAAACGTCAGCGGAATTCTGAGAACAATGGAGGCGTTCCAAAGCATTTTTAAACGTCAGCAGAATTCTCAGAACATTGGAAGAGTTCCGAAGCATTTTTAAACTTCAGCGGAATTCCGAGAAAAATGGAAGAGTTCCGAAGCATTTTTAAACTTCTGTGGAATTCCGAGAACAATGGAAGAGTTCCGAAGCATTTTTAAACGTCAGCGGAATTCCGAGAACAATGGAAGAGTTCCGAAGCATTTTTAAACTTCAGCGGAATTCCGAGAACAATGGAAGAGTTCCGAAGCATTTTTAAATGTCAGCGGAATGCCGAGAACAATGGAAGAGTTCCGACGCATTTTTAAACGTCAGCGGAATTCCGAGAACAATGGAAGAGATCTGAAGCATTTTTAAACTTCAGCGGAATTCTGAGAACAATGGAAGAGTTCCAAAGCATTTTTAAACTTCTGCGGAATTCCGAGAACAATGGAAGAGTTCCGAAGCATTTTTAAACGTCAGCGGAATTCCGAGAACAATGGAAGAGTTCCGAAGCATTTTTAAACTTCAGCGGAATTCCGAGAACAATGGAAGAGTTCCGAAGCATTTTTAAATGTCAGCGGAATGCCGAGAACAATGGAAGAGTTCCGACGCATTTTTAAACGTCAGCGGAATTCCGAGAACAATGGAAGAGATCTGAAGCATTTTTAAACGTCAGCGGAATTCTGAGAACAATGGAAGAGTTCCAAAGCATTTTTAATCTTCAGCGGAATTCCGAGAACAATGGAACAGTTCCGAAGCATTTTTAACTTCAGCAGAATTCCGAGAACAATGGAAGAGTTCCGAAGCATTTTTAAACTTCAGCAGAATTCCGAGAAAAATGGAAGAGTTGCGAAGCATTTTTAACTTCAGCGGAATGCCGAGAACAATGGAAGAGTTCCGACGCATTTTTAAAGGTCAGCGGAATTCCGAGAACAATGTAAGAGATCTGAAGCATTTTTAAACTTCAGCGGAATTTCGAGAGCAATGGAAGAGTTCCGAAGCATTTTTAAACATCTGCTAAATTCTGAGAACAATGGAAGAGTTCCGAAGCATTTTTAAACTTCAGCAGAATTCCGAGAAAAATGGAAGAGTTCCGAAGCATTTTTAAACTTCAGCGGAATTCCGAGAAAAATGGAAGTGTTCCGAAGCATTTTTAAACTTCAGCAGAATTCCGAGAACAATGGAAGAGTTCCGAAGCATTTTTAAACTTCTGCGGAATTCCGAGAAAAATGGAAGAGTTCCGAAGCATTTTTAAACTTCAGCGGAATTCCGAGAACAATGGAAGAGTTCCGAAGCATTTTTAAACGTCAGCAGTATGCCGAGAACAATGGAAGAGTTCCGACGCATTTTTAAACGTCAGCGGAATTCCGAGAACAATGGAAGAGATCTGAAGCATTTTTAAACTTCAGCGGAATTTTGAGAAAAATGGAAGAGTTCCAAAGCATTTTTAAAAGTCAGCGGAATTCTGAGAACAATGGAAGAGTTCCGAAGCATTTTTAATCTTCAGCGGAATTCCGAGAACAAAGGAACAGTTCCGAAGCATTTTTAAACTTCAGCGGAATTCCGAGAACAATGGAAGAGTTCCGAAGCATTTTTAAACATCAGCGGAATTCCGAGAACATAGGAAGAGTTCCGATGCATTTTTGATCTTCAGCGGAATTCCGAGAACAATGGAAGAGTTCCGAAGCATTTTTAAACGTCAGCAGAATGCCGAGAACAATGGAAGAGTTCTGACGCATTTTTAAATGTCAGCGGAATTCCGAGAACAATGGAAGCGATCTGAAGCATTTTTAAACTTCAGCGGAATTTCGAGAACAATGGAAGAGTCCCGAAGCATTTTTAAACGTCAGCGTAATTCTGAGAACAATGGAAGAGTTCCGAAGCATTTTTAATCTTCAGCGGAATTCCGAGAACAATGGAACAGTTCCGAAGCATTTTTAACTTCAGCAGAATTCCGAGAACAATGGAAGAGTTCCGAAGCATTTTTAAACTTCAGCAGAATTCCGAGAACAATGGAAGAGTTCCGAAGTATTTTTAAACGTCATCGGAATGCCGAGAACAATGGAAGAGTTCCGACGCATTTTTAAAGGTCAGCGGAATTCCGAGAACAATGTAAGAGATCTGAAGCATTTTTAAACGTCAGCGGAATTTCGAGAGCAATGGAAGATTTCCGAAGCATTTTTAAACATCTGCGGAATTCTGAGAAGAATGGAAGAGTTCCGAAGCATTTTTAACTTCAGCAGAATTCCGAGAACAATGGAAGAGTTCCGAAGTATTTTTAAACGTCAGCGGAATGCCGAGAACAATGGAAGAGTTCCGAAGCATTTTTAAACATCAGCGGAATTCCGAGAACAATGGAAGAGTTCTGAAGCATTTTTAAACTTCAGCGGAATTTCGAGAACAATGGAAGAGTTCCGAAGCATTTTTAAACGTCAGCGGAATTCTGAGAACAATGGAGGCGTTCCGAAGCATTTTTAAACGTCAGCAGAATTCTCAGAACATTGGAAGAGTTCCGAAGCATTTTTAAACTTCAGCGGAATTCCGAGAAAAATGGAAGAGTTCCGAAGCATTTTTAAACTTCAGCGGAATTCTGAGAACAATGGAAGAGTTCCGAAGCATTTTTAAACGTCAGCGGAATTCCGAGAACAATGGAAGAGTTCCGAAGCATTTTTAACTTCAGCGGAATGCCGAGAACAATGGAAGAGTTCCGACGCATTTTTAAAGGTCAGCGGAATTCCGAGAACAATGTAAGAGATCTGAAGCATTTTTAAACTTCAGCGGAATTTCGAGAGCAATGGAAGAGTTCCGAAGCATTTTTAAACATCTGCGGAATTCTGAGAACAATGGTAGAGTTCAGAAGCATTTTTAAACTTCAGCAGAATTTCGAGAACAATGGAAGAGTTCCGAAGCATTTTTAAACTTCAGCGGAATTCCGAGAAAAATGTAAGTGTTCTGAAGCATTTTTAAACTTCAGCAGAATTCCGAAAACAATGGAAGAGTTCCGAAGCATTTTTAAACTTCTGCGGAATTCCGAGAAAAATGGAAGAGTTCCGAAGCATTTTTAAACTTCAGCGGAATTCCGAGAACAATGGAAGAGTTCCGAAGCATTTTTAAACGTCAGCAGTATGCCGAGAACAATGGAAGAGTTCCGACGCATTTTTAAACGTCAGCGGAATTCCGAGAACAATGGAAGATATCTGAAGCATTTTTAAACTTCAGCGGAATTTTGAGAACAATGGAAGAGTTCCGAAGCATTTTTAAACGTCAGTGGAATTCTGAGAACAATGGAAGAGTTCCGAAGCATTTTTAATCTTCAGCGGAATTCCGAGAACAATGGAACAGTTCCGAAGCATTTTTAAACTTCAGCAGAATTCCGAGAACAATGGAAGAGTTCCGAAGCATTTTTAAACATCAGCGGAATTCCGAGAACATAGGAAGAGTTCCGATGCATTTTTGATCTTCAGCGGAATTCCGAGAACAATGGAAGAGTTCCGAAGCATTTTTAAACGTCAGCAGAATGCCGAGAACAATGGAAGAGTTCCGACGCATTTTTAAATGTCAGCGGAATTCCGAGAACAATGGAAGCGATCTGAAGCATTTTTAAACTTCAGCGGAATTTCGAGAACAATGGAAGAGTTCCGAAGCATTTTTAATCGTCAGTGTAATTCTGAGAACAATGGAAGAGTTCCGAAGCATTTTTAATCTTCAGCGGAATTCCGAGAACAATGGAAGAGTTCAGAAGCATTTTTAAACTTCAGCAGAATTTCGAGAACAATGGAAGAGTTCCGAAGCATTTTTAAACTTCAGCGGAATTCCGAGAAAAATGTAAGTGTTCTGAAGCATTTTTAAACTTCAGCAGAATTCCGAGAACAATGGAAGAGTTCCGAAGCATTTTTAAACTTCTGCGGAATTCCGAGAAAAATGGAAGAGTTCCGAAGCATTTTTAAACTTCAGCGGAATTCCGAGAACAATGGAAGAGTTCCGAAGCATTTTTAAACGTCAGCAGTATGCCGAGAACAATGGAAGAGTTCCGACGCATTTTTAAACGTCAGCGGAATTCCGAGAACAATGGAAGAGATCTGAAGCATTTTTAAACTTCAGCGGAATTTTGAGAACAATGGAAGAGTTCCGAAGCATTTTTAAACGTCAGTGGAATTCTGAGAACAATGGAAGAGTTCCGAAGCATTTTTAATCTTCAGCGGAATTCCGAGAACAATGGAACAGTTCCGAAGCATTTTTAAACTTCAGCAGAATTCCGAGAACAATGGAAGAGTTCCGAAGCATTTTTAAACATCAGCGGAATTCCGAGAACATAGGAAGAGTTCCGATGCATTTTTGATCTTCAGCGGAATTCCGAGAACAATGGAAGAGTTCCGAAGCATTTTTAAACGTCAGCAGAATGCCGAGAACAATGGAAGACTTCCGACGCATTTTTAAATGTCAGCGGAATTCCGAGAACAATGGAAGCGATCTGAAGCATTTTTAAACTTCAGCGGAATTTCGAGAACAATGGAAGAGTTCCGAAGCATTTTTAATCGTCAGTGTAATTCTGAGAACAATGGAAGAGTTCCGAAGCATTTTTAATCTTCAGCGGAATTCCGAGAACAATGGAAGAGTTCCGAAGCATTTTTAACTTCAGCAGAATTCCGAGAACAATGGAAGAGTTCCGAAGCATTTTTAAACTTCAGCAGAATTCCGAGAACAATGGAAGAGTTCCGAAGTATTTTTAAACGTCATCGGAATGCCGAGAACAAAGGAAGAGTGCCGAAGCATTTTTAAACATCAGCGGAATTCCGAGAACAATGGAAGAGTTCTAAAGCATTTTTAAACTTCAGCGGAATTCCGAGAACAATGGAAGAGTTCCAAAGCATTTTTAAACTTCAGCGGAATTCCGAGGAAAATGGAAGAGTTCCGAAGCATTTTTAAACTTCAGCGGAATTCCGAGAACAATGGAAGAGTTCTGAAGCATTTTTAAACTTCAGTGGAATTCCGAGAACAATGGAAGAGTTCCGAAGCATGTTTAAACTTCAGCAGAATTCTGAGAACAATGGAAGAGCTCCGAAGTATTTTTAAACGTCATCGGAATGCCGAGAACAATGGAAGAGTTCCGACGCATTTTTAAAGGTCAGCGGAATTCCGAAAACAATGTAAGAGATATGAAGCATTTTTAAACTTCAGCGGAATTTCGAGAGCAATGGAAGAGTTCCGAAGCATTTTTAAACATCTGCGGAATTCTGAGAAGAATGGAAGAGTTCCGAAGCATTTTTAACTTCAGCAGAATTCCGAGAACAATGGAAGAGTTCCGAAGTATTTTTAAACGTCAGCGGAATGCCGAGAACAATGGAAGAGTTCCGAAGCATTTTAAAACATCAGCGGAATTCCGAGAACAATGGAAGAGTTCTGAAGCATTTTTAAACTTCAGCGGAATTTCGAGAACAATGGAAGAGTTCCGAAGCATTTTTAAACGTCAGCGGAATTCTGAGAATAATGGAGGCGTTCCGAAGCATTTTTAAACGTCAGTAGAATTCTCAGAACATTGGAAGAGTTCCGAAGCATTTTTAAACTTCAGCGGAATTCCGAGAAAAATGGAAGAGTTCCGAAGCATTTTTAAACTTCAGCGGAATTCTAAGAACAATGGAAGAGTTCCGAAGCATTTTTAAACGTCAGCGGAATTCCGAGAACAATGGAAGAGTTCCGAAGCATTTTTAAACTTCAGCGGAATTCCGAGAACAATGGAAGAGTTCCGAAGCTTTTTTAAATGTCAGCGGAATGCCGAGAACAATGGAAGAGTTCTGAAGCATTTTTAAACTTCAGCGGAATTCCGAGAACAATGGAAGAGTTCTGAAGCATTTTTAAACTTCAGCAGAATTCCGAGAACAATGGAAGAGTTCCGAAGTATTTTTAAACGTCATCGGAATGCCGAGAACAATGGAAGAGTTCCGACGCATTTTTAAAGGTCAGCGGAATTCCGAATACAATGTAAGAGATATGAAGCATTTTTAAACTTCAGCGGAATTTCGAGAGCAATGGAAGGGTTCCGAAGCATTTTTAAACATCTGCGGAATTCTGAGAAGAATGGAAGAGTTCCGAAGCATTTTTAACTTCAGCAGAATTCCGAGAACAATGGAAGAGTTCCGAAGTATTTTTAAACGTCAGCGGAATGCCGAGAACAATGGAAGAGTTCCGAAGCATTTTTAAACATCAGCGGAATTCCGAGAACAATGGAAGAGTTCTGAAGCATTTTTAAACGTCAGTGGAATTCTGAGAACAATGGAAGAGTTCCGAAGCATTTTTAATCTTCAGCGGAATTCCGAGAAGAATGGAAGAGTTCCGAAGCATTTTTAACTTCAGCAGAATTCCGAGAACAATGGAAGAGTTCCGAAGTATTTTTAAACGTCAGCGGAATGCCGAGAACAATGGAAGAGTTCCGAAGCATTTTTAAACATCAGCGGAATTCCGAGAACAATGGAAGAGTTCTGAAGCATTTTTAAACTTCAGCGGAATTTCGAGAACAATGGAAGAGTTCCGACGCATTTTTAAACGTCAGCGGAATTCTGAGAACAATGGAGGCGTTCCAAAGCATTTTTAAACGTCAGCAGAATTCTCAGAACATTGGAAGAGTTCCGAAGCATTTTTAAACTTCAGCGGAATTCCGAGAAAAATGGAAGAGTTCCGAAGCATTTTTAAACTTCTGCGGAATTCCGAGAACAATGGAAGAGTTCCGAAGCATTTTTAAACGTCAGCGGAATTCCGAGAACAATGGAAGAGTTCCGAAGCATTTTTAAACTTCAGCGGAATTCCGAGAACAATGGAAGAGTTCCGAAGCATTTTTAAATGTCAGCGGAATGCCGAGAACAATGGAAGAGTTCCGACACATTTTTAAACGTCAGCGGAATTCCGAGAACAATGGAAGAGATCTGAAGCATTTTTAAACTTCAGCGGAATTTTGAGAACAATGGAAGAGTTCCGAAGCATTTTTAAACGTCAGCGGAATTCTGAGAACAATGGAAGAGTTCCAAAGCATTTTTAATCTTCAGCGGAATTCCGAGAACAATGGAACAGTTCCGAAGCATTTTTAACTTCAGCAGAATTCCGAGAACAATGGAAGAGTTCCGAAGCATTTTTAAACTTCAGCAGAATTCCGAGAAAAATGGAAGAGTTGCGAAGCATTTTTAACTTCAGCGGAATGCCGAGAACAATGGAAGAGTTCCGACGCATTTTTAAAGGTCAGCGGAATTCCGAGAACAATGTAAGAGATCTGAAGCATTTTTAAACTTCAGCGGAATTTCGAGAGCAATGGAAGAGTTCCGAAGCATTTTTAAACATCTGCTAAATTCTGAGAACAATGGAAGAGTTCCAAAGCATTTTTAAACTTCAGCAGAATTCCGAGAAAAATGGAAGAGTTCCGAAGCATTTTTAAACTTCAGCGGAATTCCGAGAAAAATGGAAGTGTTCCGAAGCATTTTTAAACTTCAGCAGAATTCCGAGAACAATGGAAGAGTTCCGAAGCATTTTTAAACTTCTGCGGAATTCCGAGAAAAATGGAAGAGTTCCGAAGCATTTTTAAACTTCAGCGGAATTCCGAGAACAATGGAAGAGTTCCGAAGCATTTTTAAACGTCAGCAGTATGCCGAGAACAATGGAAGAGTTCCGACGCATTTTTAAACGTCAGCGGAATTCCGAGAACAATGGAAGAGATCTGAAGCATTTTTAAACTTCAGCGGAATTTTGAGAAAAATGGAAGAGTTCCAAAGCATTTTTAAAAGTCAGCGGAATTCTGAGAACAATGGAAGAGTTCCGAAGGTTTTTAATCTTCAGCGGAATTCCGAGAACAAAGGAACAGTTCCGAAGCATTTTTAAACATCAGCGGAATTCCGAGAACATAGGAAGAGTTCCGATGCATTTTTGATCTTCAGCGGAATTCCGAGAACAATGGAAGAGTTCCGAAGCATTTTTAAACGTCAGCAGAATGCCGAGAACAATGGAAGAGTTCTGACGCATTTTTAAATGTCAGCGGAATTCCGAGAACAATGGAAGCGATCTGAAGCATTTTTAAACTTCAGCGGAATTTCGAGAACAATGGAAGAGTCCCGAAGCCTTTTTAAACGTCAGCGTAATTCTGAGAACAATGGAAGAGTTCCGAAGCATTTTTAATCTTCAGCGGAATTCCGAGAACAATGGAACAGTTCCGAAGCATTTTTAACTTCAGCAGAATTCCGAGAACAATGGAAGAGTTCCGAAGCATTTTTAAACTTCAGCAGAATTCCGAGAACAATGGAAGAGTTCCGAAGTATTTTTAAACGTCATCGGAATGCCGAGAACAATGGAAGAGTTCCGACGCATTTTTAAAGGTCAGCGGAATTCCGAGAACAATGTAAGAGATCTGAAGCATTTTTAAACTTCAGCGGAATTTCGAGAGCAATGGAGGAGTTCCGAAGCATTTTTAAACATCTGCGGAATTCTGAGAAGAATGGAAGAGTTCCGAAGCATTTTTAACTTCAGCAGAATTCCGAGAACAATGGAAGAGTTCCGAAGTATTTTTAAACGTCAGCGGAATGCCGAGAACAATGGAAGAGTTCCGAAGCATTTTTAAACATCAGCGGAATTCCGAGAACAATGGAAAAGTTCTGAAGCATTTTTAAACTTCAGCGGAATTTCGAGAACAATGGAAGAGTTCCGAAGCATTTTTAAACATCAGCGGAATTCCGAGAACAATGGAAAAGTTCCGAAGCATTTTTAACTTCAGCGGAATGCCGAGAACAATGGAAGAGTTCCGACGCATTTTTAAAGGTCAGCGGAATTCCGAGAACAATGTAAGAGATCTGAAGCATTTTTAAACTTCAGCGGAATTTCGAGAGCAATGGAAGAGTTCCGAAGCATTTTTAAACATCTGCGGAATTCTGAGAACAATGGAAGAGTTCAGAAGCATTTTTAAACTTCAGCAGAATTTCGAGAACAATGGAAGAGTTCCGAAGCATTTTTAAACTTCAGCGGAATTCCGAGAAAAATGTAAGTGTTCTGAAGCATTTTTAAACTTCAGCAGAATTCCGAGAACAATGGAAGAGTTCCGAAGCATTTTTAAACTTCTGCGGAATTCCGAGAAAAATGGAAGAGTTCCGAAGCATTTTTAAACTTCAGCGGAATTCCGAGAACAATGGAAGAGTTCCGAAGCATTTTTAAACGTCAGCAGTATGCCGAGAACAATGGAAGAGTTCCGACGCATTTTTAAACGTCAGCGGAATTCCGAGAACAATGGAAGAGATCTGAAGCATTTTTAAACTTCAACGGAATTTTGAGAACAATGGAAGAGTTCCGAAGCATTTTTAAACGTCAGTGGAATTCTGAGAACAATGGAAGAGTTCCGAAGCATTTTTAATCTTCAGCGGAATTCCGAGAACAATGGAACAGTTCCGAAGCATTTTTAAACTTCAGCAGAATTCCGAGAACAATGGAAGAGTTCCGAAACATTTTTAAACATCAGCGGAATTCAGAGAACATAGGAAGAGTTCCAATGCATTTTTGATCTTCAGCGGAATTCCGAGAACAATGGAAGAGTTCCGAAGCATTTTTAAACGTCAGCAGAATGCCGAGAACAATGGAAGAGTTCCGACGCATTTTTAAATGTCAGCGGAATTCCGAGAACAATGGAAGCGATCTGAAGCATTTTTAAACTTCAGCGGAATTTCGAGAACAATGGAAGAGTTCCGAAGCATTTTTAATCGTCAGTGAAATTCTGAGAACAATGGAAGAGTTCCGAAGCATTTTTAATCTTCAGCGGAATTCCGAGAACAATGGAAGAGTTCAGAAGCATTTTTAAACTTCAGCAAAATTTCGAGAACAATGGAAGAGTTCCGAAGCATTTTTAAACTTCAGCGGAATTCCGAGAAAAATGTAAGTGTTCTGAAGCATTTTTAAACTTCAGCAGAATTCCGAGAACAATGGAAGAGTTCCGAAGCATTTTTAAACTTCTGCGGAATTCCGAGAAAAATGGAAGAGTTCCGAAGCATTTTTAAACTTCAGCGGAATTCCGAGAACAATGGAAGAGTTCCGAAGCATTTTTAAACGTCAGCAGTATGCCGAGAACAATGGAAGAGTTCCGACGCATTTTTAAACGTCAGCGGAATTCCGAGAACAATGGAAGAGATCTGAAGCATTTTTAAACTTCAGCGGAATTTTGAGAACAATGGAAGAGTTCCGAAGCATTTTTAAACGTCAGTGGAATTCTGAGAACAATGGAAGAGTTCCGAAGCATTTTTAATCTTCAGCGGAATTCCGAGAACAATGGAACAGTTCCGAAGCATTTTTAAACTTCAGCAGAATTCCGAGAACAATGGAAGAGTTCCGAAGCATTTTTAAACATCAGCGGAATTCCGAGAACATAGGAAGAGTTCCGATGCATTTTTGATCTTCAGCGGAATTCCGAGAACAATGGAAGAGTTCCGAAGCATTTTTAAACGTCAGCAGAATGCCCAGAACAATGGAAGAGTTCCGACGCATTTTTAAATGTCAGCGGAATTCCGAGAACAATGGAAGCGATCTGAAGCATTTTTAAACTTCAGCGGAATTTCGAGAACAATGGAAGAGTTCCGAAGCATTTTTAATCGTCAGTGTAATTCTGAGAACAATGGAAGAGTTCCGAAGCATTTTTAATCTTCAGCGGAATTCCGAGAACAATGGAAGAGTTCCGAAGCATTTTTAACTTCAGCAGAATTCCGAGAACAATGGAAGAGTTCCGAAGCATTTTTAAACTTCAGCAGAATTCCGAGAACAATGGAAGAGTTCCGAAGTATTTTTAAACGTCATCGGAATGCCGAGAACAAAGGAAGAGTTCCGAAGCATTTTTAAACATCAGCGGAATTCCGAGAACAATGGAAGAGTTCTAAAGCATTTTTAAACTTCAGCGGAATTCCGAGAACAATGGAAGAGTTCCAAAGCATTTTTAAACTTCAGCGGAATTCCGAGAAAAATGGAAGAGTTCCGAAGCATTTTTAAACTTCAGCGGAATTCCGAGAACAATGGAAGAGTTCCGAAGCATTTTTAAATGTCAGCGGAATGCCGAGAACAATGGAAGAGTTCCGACGCATTTTTAAACGTCAGCGGAATTCCGAGAACAATGGAAGAGATCTGAAGCATTTTTAAACTTCAGCGGAATTTTGAGAACAATGGAAGAGTTCCGAAGCATTTTTAAACGTCAGCGGAATTCTGAGAACAATGGAAGAGTTCCAAAGCATTTTTAATCTTCAGCGGAATTCCGAGAACAATGGAACAGTTCCGAAGCATTTTTAACTTCAGCAGAATTCCGAGAACAATGGAAGAGTTCCGAAGCATTTTTAAACTTCAGCAGAATTCCGAGAAAAATGGAAGAGTTGCGAAGCATTTTTAACTTCAGCGGAATGCCGAGAACAATGGAAGAGTTCCGACGCATTTTTAAAGGTCAGCGGAATTCCGAGAACAATGTAAGAGATCTGAAGCATTTTTAAACTTCAGCGGAATTTCGAGAGCAATGGAAGAGTTCCGAAGCATTTTTAAACATCTGCTAAATTCTGAGAACAATGGAAGAGTTCCGAAGCATTTTTAAACTTCAGCAGAATTCCGAGAAAAATGGAAGAGTTCCGAAGCATTTTTAAACTTCAGCGGAATTCCGAGAAAAATGGAAGTGTTCCGAAGCATTTTTAAACTTCAGCAGAATTCCGAGAACAATGGAAGAGTTCCGAAGCATTTTTAAACTTCTGCGGAATTCCGAGAAAAATGGAAGAGTTCCGAAGCATTTTTAAACTTCAGCGGAATTCCGAGAACAATGGAAGAGTTCCGAAGCATTTTTAAACGTCAGCAGTATGCCGAGAACAATGGAAGAGTTCCGACGCATTTTTAAACGTCAGCGGAATTCCGAGAACAATGGAAGAGATCTGAAGCATTTTTAAACTTCAGCGGAATTTTGAGA
Source organism: Phyllobates terribilis (assembly GCF_046119375.1). Classification (NCBI taxonomy): domain Eukaryota; kingdom Metazoa; phylum Chordata; class Amphibia; order Anura; family Dendrobatidae; genus Phyllobates; species Phyllobates terribilis. The sequence goes on along the minus strand of NW_027363041.1, from coordinate 227,775 downwards.
AAAATGGAAGAGTTCCAAAGCATTTTTAAAAGTCAGCGGAATTCTGAGAACAATGGAAGAGTTCCGAAGCATTTTTAATCTTCAGCGGAATTCCGAGAACAAAGGAACAGTTCCGAAGCATTTTTAAACTTCAGCGGAATTCCGAGAACAATGGAAGAGTTCCGAAGCATTTTTAAACATCAGCGGAATTCCGAGAACATAGGAAGAGTTCCGATGCATTTTTGATCTTCAGCGGAATTCCGAGAACAATGGAAGAGTTCCGAAGCATTTTTAAACGTCAGCAGAATGCCGAGAACAATGGAAGAGTTCTGACGCATTTTTAAATGTCAGCGGAATTCCGAGAACAATGGAAGCGATCTGAAGCATTTTTAAACTTCAGCGGAATTTCGAGAACAATGGAAGAGTCCCGAAGCATTTTTAAACATCAGCGTAATTCTGAGAACAATGGAAGAGTTCCGAAGCATTTTTAATCTTCAGCGGAATTCCGAGAACAATGGAACAGTTCCGAAGCATTTTTAACTTCAGCAGAATTCCGAGAACAATGGAAGAGTTCCGAAGCATTTTTAAACTTCAGCAGAATTCCGAGAACAATGGAAGAGTTCCGAAGTATTTTTAAACGTCATCGGAATGCCGAGAACAATGGAAGAGTTCCGACGCATTTTTAAAGGTCAGCGGAATTCCGAGAACAATGTAAGAGATCTGAAGCATTTTTAAACTTCAGCGGAATTTCGAGAGCAATGGAAGAGTTCCGAAGCATTTTTAAACATCTGCGGAATTCTGAGAAGAATGGAAGAGTTCCGAACCATTTTTAACTTCAGCAGAATTCCGAGAACAATGGAAGAGTTCCGAAGTATTTTTAAACGTCAGCGGAATGCCGAGAACAATGGAAGAGTTCCGAAGCATTTTTAAACATCAGCGGAATTCCGAGAACAATGGAAAAGTTCTGAAGCATTTTTAAACTTCAGCGGAATTTCGAGAACAATGGAAGAGTTCCGAAGCATTTTTAAACGTCAGCGGAATTCTGAGAACAATGGAGGCGTTCCGAAGCATTTTTAAACGTCAGCAGAATTCTCAGAACATTGGAAGAGTTCCGAAGCATTTTTAAACTTCAGCGGAATTCCGAGAAAAATGGAAGAGTTCCGAAGCATTTTTAAACTTCAGCGGAATTCTGAGAACAATGGAAGAGTTCCGAAGCATTTTTAAACGTCAGCAGTATGCCGAGAACAATGGAAGAGTTCCGACGCATTTTTAAACGTCAGCGGAATTCCGAGAACAATGGAAGAGATCTGAAGCATTTTTAAACTTCAGCGGAATTTTGAGAACAATGGAAGAGTTCCGAAGCATTTTTAAACGTCAGTGGAATTCTGAGAACAATGGAAGAGTTCCGAAGCATTTTTAATCTTCAGCGGAATTCCGAGAACAATGGAACAGTTCCGAAGCATTTTTAAACTTCAGCAGAATTCCGAGAACAATGGAAGAGTTCCGAAGCATTTTAAAACATCAGCGGAATTCCGAGAACAATGGAAGAGTTCTGAAGCATTTTTAAACTTCAGCGGAATTTCGAGAACAATGGAAGAGTTCCGAAGCATTTTTAAACGTCAGCGGAATTCTGAGAATAATGGAGGCGTTCCGAAGCATTTTTAAACGTCAGCAGAATTCTCAGAACATTGGAAGTGTTCCGAAGCATTTTTAAACTTCAGCGGAATTCCGAGAAAAATGGAAGAGTTCCGAAGCATTTTTAAACTTCAGCGGAATTCTAAGAACAATGGAAGAGTTCCGAAGCATTTTTAAACGTCAGCGGAATTCCGAGAACAATGGAAGAGTTCCGAAGCATTTTTAAACTTCAGCGGAATTCCGAGAACAATGGAAGAGTTCCGAAGCTTTTTTAAATGTCAGCGGAATGCCGAGAACAATGGAAGAGTTCTGAAGCATTTTTAAACTTCAGCGGAATTCCGAGAACAATGGAAGAGTTCTGAAGCATTTTTAAACTTCAGCAGAATTCCGAGAACAATGGAAGAGTTCCGAAGTATTTTTAAACGTCATCGGAATGCCGAGAACAATGGAAGAGTTCCGACGCATTTTTAAAGGTCAGCGGAATTCCGAATACAATGTAAGAGATATGAAGCATTTTTAAACTTCAGCGGAATTTCGAGAGCAATGGAAGGGTTCCGAAGCATTTTTAAACATCTGCGGAATTCTGAGAAGAATGGAAGAGTTCCGAAGCATTTTTAACTTCAGCAGAATTCCGAGAACAATGGAAGAGTTCCGAAGTATTTTTAAACGTCAGCGGAATGCCGAGAACAATGGAAGAGTTCCGAAGCATTTTTAAACATCAGCGGAATTCCGAGAACAATGGAAGAGTTCTGAAGCATTTTTAAACGTCAGTGGAATTCTGAGAACAATGGAAGAGTTCCGAAGCATTTTTAATCTTCAGCGGAATTCCGAGAACAATGGAACAGTTCCGAAGCATTTTTAACTTCAGCAGAATTCCGAGAACAATGGAAGAGTTCCGAAGCATTTTTAAACGTCAGCGGAATTCTGAGAATAATGGAGGCGTTCCGAAGCATTTTTAAACGTCAGCAGAATTCTCAGAACATTGGAAGAGTTCCGAAGCATTTTTAAACTTCAGCGGAATTCCGAGAGAAATGGAAGAGTTCCGAAGCATTTTTAAACTTCAGCGGAATTCTAAGAACAATGGAAGAGTTCCGAAGGATTTTTAAACGTCAGCGGAATTCCGAGAACAATGGAAGAGTTCCGAAGCATTTTTAAACTTCAGCGGAATTCCGAGAACAATGGAAGAGTTCCGAAGCATTTTTAAATGTCAGCGGAATGCCGAGAACAATGGAAGAGTTCCGACGCATTTTTAAACGTCAGCGGAATTCCGAGAACAATGGAAGAGATCTGAAGCATTTTTAAACTTCAGCGGAATTTTGAGAACAATGGAAGAGTTCCGAAGCATTTTTAAACGTCAGGGAATTCTGAGAACAATGGAAGACTTCTGAAGCATTTTTAATCTTCAGCGGAATTCCGAGAACAATGGAACAGTTCCGAAGCATTTTTAACTTCAGCAGAATTCCGAGAACAATGGAAGAGTTCCGAAGCATTATTAAACTTCAGCGGAATTCCGAGAAAAATGGAAGAGTTGCGAAGCATTTTTAACTTCAGCGGAATGCCGAGAACAATGGAAGAGTTCCGAAGCATTTTTAAAGGTCAGCGGAATTCCGAGAACAATGTAAGAGATCTGAAGCATTTTTAAACTTCAGCGGAATTTCGAGAGCAATGGAAGAGTTCCGAAGCATTTTTAAACATCTGCGGAATTCTGAGAAGAATGGAAGAGTTCCGAAGCATTTTTAACTTCAGCAGAATTCTGAGAACAATGGAAGAGTTCCGAAGTATTTTTAAACGTCAGCGGAATGCCGAGAACAATGGAAGAGTTCCGAAGCATTTTTAAACATCAGCGGAATTCCGAGAACAATGGAAGAGTTCTGAAGCATTTTTAAACTTCAGCGGAATTTCGAGAACAATGGAAGAGTTCCGACGCATTTTTAAACGTCAGCGGAATTCTGAGAACAATGGAGGCGTTCCAAAGCATTTTTAAACGTCAGCAGAATTCTCAGAACATTGGAAGAGTTCCGAAGCATTTTTAAACTTCAGCGGAATTCCGAGAAAAATGGAAGAGTTCCGAAGCATTTTTAAACTTCTGCGGAATTCCGAGAACAATGGAAGAGTTCCGAAGCATTTTTAAACGTCAGCGGAATTCCGAGAACAATGGAAGAGTTCCGAAGCATTTTTAAACTTCAGCGGAATTCCGAGAACAATGGAAGAGTTCCGAAGCATTTTTAAACGTCAGCAGTATGCCGAGAACAATGGAAGAGTTCCGACGCATTTTTAAACGTCAGCGGAATTCCGAGAACAATGGAAGAGATCTGAAGCATTTTTAAACTTCAGCGGAATTTTGAGAAAAATGGAAGAGTTCCAAAGCATTTTTAAAAGTCAGCGGAATTCTGAGAACAATGGAAGAGTTCCGAAGCATTTTTAATCTTCAGCGGAATTCCGAGAACAAAGGAACAGTTCCGAAGCATTTTTAAACTTCAGCGGAATTCCGAGAACAATGGAAGAGTTCCGAAGCATTTTTAAACATCAGCGGAATTCCGAGAACATAGGAAGAGTTCCGATGCATTTTTGATCTTCAGCGGAATTCCGAGAACAATGGAAGAGTTCCGAAGCATTTTTAAACGTCAGCAGAATGCCGAGAACAATGGAAGAGTTCTGACGCATTTTTAAATGTCAGCGGAATTCCGAGAACAATGGAAGCGATCTGAAGCATTTTTAAACTTCAGCGGAATTTCGAGAACAATGGAAGAGTCCCGAAGCATTTTTAAACGTCAGCGTAATTCTGAGAACAATGGAAGAGTTCCGAAGCATTTTTAATCTTCAGCGGAATTCCGAGAACAATGGAACAGTTCCGAAGCATTTTTAACTTCAGCAGAATTCCGAGAACAATGGAAGAGTTCCGAAGCATTTTTAAACTTCAGCAGAATTCCGAGAACAATGGAAGAGTTCCGAAGTATTTTTAAACGTCATCGGAATGCCGAGAACAATGGAAGAGTTCCGACGCATTTTTAAAGGTCAGCGGAATTCCGAGAACAATGTAAGAGATCTGAAGCATTTTTAAACGTCAGCGGAATTTCGAGAGCAATGGAAGAGTTCCGAAGCATTTTTAAACATCTGCGGAATTCTGAGAAGAATGGAAGAGTTCCGAAGCATTTTTAACTTCAGCAGAATTCCGAGAACAATGGAAGAGTTCCGAAGTATTTTTAAACGTCAGCGGAATGCCGAGAACAATGGAAGAGTTCCGAAGCATTTTTAAACATCAGCGGAATTCCGAGAACAATGGAAGAGTTCTGAAGCATTTTTAAACTTCAGCGGAATTTCGAGAACAATGGAAGAGTTCCGAAGCATTTTTAAACGTCAGCGGAATTCTGAGAACAATGGAGGCGTTCCGAAGCATTTTTAAACGTCAGCAGAATTCTCAGAACATTGGAAGAGTTCCGAAGCATTTTTAAACTTCAGCGGAATTCCGAGAAAAATGGAAGAGTTCCGAAGCATTTTTAAACTTCAGCGGAATTCTGAGAACAATGGAAGAGTTCCGAAGCATTTTTAAACGTCAGCGGAATTCCGAGAACAATGGAAGAGTTCCGAAGCATTTTTAACTTCAGCGGAATGCCGAGAACAATGGAAGAGTTCCGACGCATTTTTAAAGGTCAGCGGAATTCCGAGAACAATGTAAGAGATCTGAAGCATTTTTAAACTTCAGCGGAATTTCGAGAGCAATGGAAGAGTTCCGAAGCATTTTTAAACATCTGCGGAATTCTGAGAACAATGGTAGAGTTCAGAAGCATTTTTAAACTTCAGCAGAATTTCGAGAACAATGGAAGAGTTCCGAAGCATTTTTAAACTTCAGCGGAATTCCGAGAAAAATGTAAGTGTTCTGAAGCATTTTTAAACTTCAGCAGAATTCCGAAAACAATGGAAGAGTTCCGAAGCATTTTTAAACTTCTGCGGAATTCCGAGAAAAATGGAAGAGTTCCGAAGCATTTTTAAACTTCAGCGGAATTCCGAGAACAATGGAAGAGTTCCGAAGCATTTTTAAACGTCAGCAGTATGCCGAGAACAATGGAAGAGTTCCGACGCATTTTTAAACGTCAGCGGAATTCCGAGAACAATGGAAGATATCTGAAGCATTTTTAAACTTCAGCGGAATTTTGAGAACAATGGAAGAGTTCCGAAGCATTTTTAAACGTCAGTGGAATTCTGAGAACAATGGAAGAGTTCCGAAGCATTTTTAATCTTCAGCGGAATTCCGAGAACAATGGAACAGTTCCGAAGCATTTTTAAACTTCAGCAGAATTCCGAGAACAATGGAAGAGTTCCGAAGCATTTTTAAACATCAGCGGAATTCCGAGAACATAGGAAGAGTTCCGATGCATTTTTGATCTTCAGCGGAATTCCGAGAACAATGGAAGAGTTCCGAAGCATTTTTAAACGTCAGCAGAATGCCGAGAACAATGGAAGAGTTCCGACGCATTTTTAAATGTCAGCGGAATTCCGAGAACAATGGAAGCGATCTGAAGCATTTTTAAACTTCAGCGGAATTTCGAGAACAATGGAAGAGTTCCGAAGCATTTTTAATCGTCAGTGTAATTCTGAGAACAATGGAAGAGTTCCGAAGCATTTTTAATCTTCAGCGGAATTCCGAGAACAAGGGAAGAGTTCAGAAGCATTTTTAAACTTCAGCAGAATTTCGAGAACAATGGAAGAGTTCCGAAGCATTTTTAAACTTCAGCGGAATTCCGAGAAAAATGTAAGTGTTCTGAAGCATTTTTAAACTTCAGCAGAATTCCGAGAACAATGGAAGAGTTCCGAAGCATTTTTAAACTTCTGCGGAATTCCGAGAAAAATGGAAGAGTTCCGAAGCATTTTTAAACTTCAGCGGAATTCCGAGAACAATGGAAGAGTTCCGAAGCATTTTTAAACGTCAGCAGTATGCCGAGAACAATGGAAGAGTTCCGACGCATTTTTAAACGTCAGCGGAATTCCGAGAACAATGGAAGAGATCTGAAGCATTTTTAAACTTCAGCGGAATTTTGAGAACAATGGAAGAGTTCCGAAGCATTTTTAAACGTCAGTGGAATTCTGAGAACAATGGAAGAGTTCCGAAGCATTTTTAATCTTCAGCGGAATTCCGAGAACAATGGAACAGTTCCGAAGCATTTTTAAACTTCAGCAGAATTCCGAGAACAATGGAAGAGTTCCGAAGCATTTTTAAACATCAGCGGAATTCCGAGAACATAGGAAGAGTTCCGATGCATTTTTGATCTTCAGCGGAATTCCGAGAACAATGGAAGAGTTCCGAAGCATTTTTAAACGTCAGCAGAATGCCGAGAACAATGGAAGAGTTCCGACGCATTTTTAAATGTCAGCGGAATTCCGAGAACAATGGAAGCGATCTGAAGCATTTTTAAACTTCAGCGGAATTTCGAGAACAATGGAAGAGTTCCGAAGCATTTTTAATCGTCAGTGTAATTCTGAGAACAATGGAAGAGTTCCGAAGCATTTTTAATCTTCAGCGGAATTCCGAGAACAATGGAAGAGTTCCGAAGCATTTTTAACTTCAGCAGAATTCCGAGAACAATGGAAGAGTTCCGAAGCATTTTTAAACTTCAGCAGAATTCCGAGAACAATGGAAGAGTTCCGAAGTATTTTTAAACGTCATCGGAATGCCGAGAACAAAGGAAGAGTTCCGAAGCATTTTTAAACATCAGCGGAATTCCGAGAACAATGGAAGAGTTCTAAAGCATTTTTAAACTTCAGCGGAATTCCGAGAACAATGGAAGAGTTCCAAAGCATTTTTAAACTTCAGCGGAATTCCGAGAACAAAGGAACAGTTCCGAAGCATTTTTAAACTTCAGCGGAATTCCGAGAACAATGGAAGAGTTCCGAAGCATTTTTAAACATCAGCGGAATTCCGAGAACATAGGAAGAGTTCCGATGCATTTTTGATCTTCAGCGGAATTCCGAGAACAATGGAAGAGTTCCGAAGCATTTTTAAACGTCAGCAGAATGCCGAGAACAATGGAAGAGTTCTGACGCATTTTTAAATGTCAGCGGAATTCCGAGAACAATGGAAGCGATCTGAAGCATTTTTAAACTTCAGCGGAATTTCGAGAACAATGGAAGAGTCCCGAAGCATTTTTAAACGTCAGCGTAATTCTGAGAACAATGGAAGAGTTCCGAAGCATTTTTAATCTTCAGCGGAATTCCGAGAACAATGGAACAGTTCCGAAGCATTTTTAACTTCAGCAGAATTCCGAGAACAATGGAAGAGTTCCGAAGCATTTTTAAACTTCAGCAGAATTCCGAGAACAATGGAAGAGTTCCGAAGTATTTTTAAACGTCATCGGAATGCCGAGAACAATGGAAGAGTTCCGACGCATTTTTAAAGGTCAGCGGAATTCCGAGAACAATGTAAGAGATCTGAAGCATTTTTAAACGTCAGCGGAATTTCGAGAGCAATGGAAGAGTTCCGAAGCATTTTTAAACATCTGCGGAATTCTGAGAAGAATGGAAGAGTTCCGAAGCATTTTTAACTTCAGCAGAATTCCGAGAACAATGGAAGAGTTCCGAAGTATTTTTAAACGTCAGCGGAATGCCGAGAACAATGGAAGAGTTCCGAAGCATTTTTAAACATCAGCGGAATTCCGAGAACAATGGAAGAGTTCTGAAGCATTTTTAAACTTCAGCGGAATTTCGAGAACAATGGAAGAGTTCCGAAGCATTTTTAAACGTCAGCGGAATTCTGAGAACAATGGAGGCGTTCCGAAGCATTTTTAAACGTCAGCAGAATTCTCAGAACATTGGAAGTGTTCCGAAGCATTTTTAAACTTCAGCGGAATTCCGAGAAAAATGGAAGAGTTCCGAAGCATTTTTAAACTTCAGCGGAATTCTGAGAACAATGGAAGAGTTCCGAAGCATTTTTAAACGTCAGCGGAATTCCGAGAACAATGGAAGAGTTCCGAAGCATTTTTAACTTCAGCGGAATGCCGAGAACAATGGAAGAGTTCCGACGCATTTTTAAAGGTCAGCGGAATTCCGAGAACAATGTAAGAGATCTGAAGCATTTTTAAACTTCAGCGGAATTTCGAGAGCAATGGAAGAGTTCCGAAGCATTTTTAAACATCTGCGGAATTCTGAGAACAATGGTAGAGTTCAGAAGCATTTTTAAACTTCAGCAGAATTTCGAGAACAATGGAAGAGTTCCGAAGCATTTTTAAACTTCAGCGGAATTCCGAGAAAAATGTAAGTGTTCTGAAGCATTTTTAAACTTCAGCAGAATTCCGAAAACAATGGAAGAGTTCCGAAGCATTTTTAAACTTCTGCGGAATTCCGAGAAAAATGGAAGAGTTCCGAAGCATTTTTAAACTTCAGCGGAATTCCGAGAACAATGGAAGAGTTCCGAAGCATTTTTAAACGTCAGCAGTATGCCGAGAACAATGGAAGAGTTCCGACGCATTTTTAAACGTCAGCGGAATTCCGAGAACAATGGAAGATATCTGAAGCATTTTTAAACTTCAGCGGAATTTTGAGAACAATGGAAGAGTTCCGAAGCATTTTTAAACGTCAGTGGAATTCTGAGAACAATGGAAGAGTTCCGAAGCATTTTTAATCTTCAGCGGAATTCCGAGAACAATGGAACAGTTCCGAAGCATTTTTAAACTTCAGCAGAATTCCGAGAACAATGGAAGAGTTCCGAAGCATTTTTAAACATCAGCGGAATTCCGAGAACATAGGAAGAGTTCCGATGCATTTTTGATCTTCAGCGGAATTCCGAGAACAATGGAAGAGTTCCGAAGCATTTTTAAACGTCAGCAGAATGCCGAGAACAATGGAAGAGTTCCGACGCATTTTTAAATGTCAGCGGAATTCCGAGAACAATGGAAGCGATCTGAAGCATTTTTAAACTTCAGCGGAATTTCGAGAACAATGGAAGAGTTCCGAAGCATTTTTAATCGTCAGTGTAATTCTGAGAACAATGGAAGAGTTCCGAAGCATTTTTAATCTTCAGCGGAATTCCGAGAACAATGGAAGAGTTCAGAAGCATTTTTAAACTTCAGCAGAATTTCGAGAACAATGGAAGAGTTCCGAAGCATTTTTAAACTTCAGCGGAATTCCGAGAAAAATGTAAGTGTTCTGAAGCATTTTTAAACTTCAGCAGAATTCCGAGAACAATGGAAGAGTTCCGAAGCATTTTTAAACTTCTGCGGAATTCCGAGAAAAATGGAAGAGTTCCGAAGCATTTTTAAACTTCAGCGGAATTCCGAGAACAATGGAAGAGTTCCGAAGCATTTTTAAACGTCAGCAGTATGCCGAGAACAATGGAAGAGTTCCGACGCATTTTTAAACGTCAGCGGAATTCCGAGAACAATGGAAGAGATCTGAAGCATTTTTAAACTTCAGCGGAATTTTGAGAACAATGGAAGAGTTCCGAAGCATTTTTAAACGTCAGTGGAATTCTGAGAACAATGGAAGAGTTCCGAAGCATTTTTAATCTTCAGCGGAATTCCGAGAACAATGGAAGAGTTCCGAAGCATTTTTAACTTCAGCAGAATTCCGAGAACAATGGAAGAGTTCCGAAGCATTTTTAAACTTCAGCAGAATTCCGAGAACAATGGAAGAGTTCCGAAGTATTTTTAAACGTCATCGGAATGCCGAGAACAAAGGAAGAGTGCCGAAGCATTTTTAAACATCAGCGGAATTCCGAGAACAATGGAAGAGTTCTAAAGCATTTTTAAACTTCAGCGGAATTCCGAGAACAATGGAAGAGTTCCAAAGCATTTTTAAACTTCAGCGGAATTCCGAGGAAAATGGAAGAGTTCCGAAGCATTTTTAAACTTCAGCGGAATTCCGAGAACAATGGAAGAGTTCTGAAGCATTTTTAAACTTCAGTGGAATTCCGAGAACAATGGAAGAGTTCCGAAGCATGTTTAAACTTCAGCAGAATTCTGAGAACAATGGAAGAGCTCCGAAGTATTTTTAAACGTCATCGGAATGCCGAGAACAATGGAAGAGTTCCGACGCATTTTTAAAGGTCAGCGGAATTCCGAAAACAATGTAAGAGATATGAAGCATTTTTAAACTTCAGCGGAATTTCGAGAGCAATGGAAGAGTTCCGAAGCATTTTTAAACATCTGCGGAATTCTGAGAAGAATGGAAGAGTTCCGAAGCATTTTTAACTTCAGCAGAATTCCGAGAACAATGGAAGAGTTCCGAAGTATTTTTAAACGTCAGCGGAATGCCGAGAACAATGGAAGAGTTCCGAAGCATTTTAAAACATCAGCGGAATTCCGAGAACAATGGAAGAGTTCTGAAGCATTTTTAAACTTCAGCGGAATTTCGAGAACAATGGAAGAGTTCCGAAGCATTTTTAAACGTCAGCGGAATTCTGAGAATAATGGAGGCGTTCCGAAGCATTTTTAAACGTCAGTAGAATTCTCAGAACATTGGAAGAGTTCCGAAGCATTTTTAAACTTCAGCGGAATTCCGAGAAAAATGGAAGAGTTCCGAAGCATTTTTAAACTTCAGCGGAATTCTAAGAACAATGGAAGAGTTCCGAAGCATTTTTAAACGTCAGCGGAATTCCGAGAACAATGGAAGAGTTCCGAAGCATTTTTAAACTTCAGCGGAATTCCGAGAACAATGGAAGAGTTCCGAAGCTTTTTTAAATGTCAGCGGAATGCCGAGAACAATGGAAGAGTTCTGAAGCATTTTTAAACTTCAGCGGAATTCCGAGAACAATGGAAGAGTTCTGAAGCATTTTTAAACTTCAGCAGAATTCCGAGAACAATGGAAGAGTTCCGAAGTATTTTTAAACGTCATCGGAATGCCGAGAACAATGGAAGAGTTCCGACGCATTTTTAAAGGTCAGCGGAATTCCGAATACAATGTAAGAGATATGAAGCATTTTTAAACTTCAGCGGAATTTCGAGAGCAATGGAAGGGTTCCGAAGCATTTTTAAACATCTGCGGAATTCTGAGAAGAATGGAAGAGTTCCGAAGCATTTTTAACTTCAGCAGAATTCCGAGAACAATGGAAGAGTTCCGAAGTATTTTTAAACGTCAGCGGAATGCCGAGAACAATGGAAGAGTTCCGAAGCATTTTTAAACATCAGCGGAATTCCGAGAACAATGGAAGAGTTCTGAAGCATTTTTAAACGTCAGTGGAATTCTGAGAACAATGGAAGAGTTCCGAAGCATTTTTAATCTTCAGCGGAATTCCGAGAAGAATGGAAGAGTTCCGAAGCATTTTTAACTTCAGCAGAATTCCGAGAACAATGGAAGAGTTCCGAAGTATTTTTAAACGTCAGCGGAATGCCGAGAACAATGGAAGAGTTCCGAAGCATTTTTAAACATCAGCGGAATTCCGAGAACAATGGAAGAGTTCTGAAGCATTTTTAAACTTCAGCGGAATTTCGAGAACAATGGAAGAGTTCCGACGCATTTTTAAACGTCAGCGGAATTCTGAGAACAATGGAGGCGTTCCAAAGCATTTTTAAACGTCAGCAGAATTCTCAGAACATTGGAAGAGTTCCGAAGCATTTTTAAACTTCAGCGGAATTCCGAGAAAAATGGAAGAGTTCCGAAGCATTTTTAAACTTCTGCGGAATTCCGAGAACAATGGAAGAGTTCCGAAGCATTTTTAAACGTCAGCGGAATTCCGAGAACAATGGAAGAGTTCCGAAGCATTTTTAAACTTCAGCGGAATTCCGAGAACAATGGAAGAGTTCCGAAGCATTTTTAAATGTCAGCGGAATGCCGAGAACAATGGAAGAGTTCCGACACATTTTTAAACGTCAGCGGAATTCCGAGAACAATGGAAGAGATCTGAAGCATTTTTAAACTTCAGCGGAATTTTGAGAACAATGGAAGAGTTCCGAAGCATTTTTAAACGTCAGCGGAATTCTGAGAACAATGGAAGAGTTCCAAAGCATTTTTAATCTTCAGCGGAATTCCGAGAACAATGGAACAGTTCCGAAGCATTTTTAACTTCAGCAGAATTCCGAGAACAATGGAAGAGTTCCGAAGCATTTTTAAGCTTCAGCAGAATTCCGAGAAAAATGGAAGAGTTGCGAAGCATTTTTAACTTCAGCGGAATGCCGAGAACAATGGAAGAGTTCCGACGCATTTTTAAAGGTCAGCGGAATTCCGAGAACAATGTAAGAGATCTGAAGCATTTTTAAACTTCAGCGGAATTTCGAGAGCAATGGAAGAGTTCCGAAGCATTTTTAAACATCTGCTAAATTCTGAGAACAATGGAAGAGTTCCAAAGCATTTTTAAACTTCAGCAGAATTCCGAGAAAAATGGAAGAGTTCCGAAGCATTTTTAAACTTCAGCGGAATTCCGAGAAAAATGGAAGTGTTCCGAAGCATTTTTAAACTTCAGCAGAATTCCGAGAACAATGGAAGAGTTCCGAAGCATTTTTAAACTTCTGCGGAATTCCGAGAAAAATGGAAGAGTTCCGAAGCATTTTTAAACTTCAGCGGAATTCCGAGAACAATGGAAGAGTTCCGAAGCATTTTTAAACGTCAGCAGTATGCCGAGAACAATGGAAGAGTTCCGACGCATTTTTAAACGTCAGCGGAATTCCGAGAACAATGGAAGAGATCTGAAGCATTTTTAAACTTCAGCGGAATTTTGAGAAAAATGGAAGAGTTCCAAAGCATTTTTAAAAGTCAGCGGAATTCTGAGAACAATGGAAGAGTTCCGAAGGTTTTTAATCTTCAGCGGAATTCCGAGAACAAAGGAACAGTTCCGAAGCATTTTTAAACATCAGCGGAATTCCGAGAACATAGGAAGAGTTCCGATGCATTTTTGATCTTCAGCGGAATTCCGAGAACAATGGAAGAGTTCCGAAGCATTTTTAAACGTCAGCAGAATGCCGAGAACAATGGAAGAGTTCTGACGCATTTTTAAATGTCAGCGGAATTCCGAGAACAATGGAAGCGATCTGAAGCATTTTTAAACTTCAGCGGAATTTCGAGAACAATGGAAGAGTCCCGAAGCCTTTTTAAACGTCAGCGTAATTCTGAGAACAATGGAAGAGTTCCGAAGCATTTTTAATCTTCAGCGGAATTCCGAGAACAATGGAACAGTTCCGAAGCATTTTTAACTTCAGCAGAATTCCGAGAACAATGGAAGAGTTCCGAAGCATTTTTAAACTTCAGCAGAATTCCGAGAACAATGGAAGAGTTCCGAAGTATTTTTAAACGTCATCGGAATGCCGAGAACAATGGAAGAGTTCCGACGCATTTTTAAAGGTCAGCGGAATTCCGAGAACAATGTAAGAGATCTGAAGCATTTTTAAACTTCAGCGGAATTTCGAGAGCAATGGAGGAGTTCCGAAGCATTTTTAAACATCTGCGGAATTCTGAGAAGAATGGAAGAGTTCCGAAGCATTTTTAACTTCAGCAGAATTCCGAGAACAATGGAAGAGTTCCGAAGTATTTTTAAACGTCAGCGGAATGCCGAGAACAATGGAAGAGTTCCGAAGCATTTTTAAACATCAGCGGAATTCCGAGAACAATGGAAAAGTTCTGAAGCATTTTTAAACTTCAGCGGAATTTCGAGAACAATGGAAGAGTTCCGAAGCATTTTTAAACATCAGCGGAATTCCGAGAACAATGGAAAAGTTCCGAAGCATTTTTAACTTCAGCGGAATGCCGAGAACAATGGAAGAGTTCCGACGCATTTTTAAAGGTCAGCGGAATTCCGAGAACAATGTAAGAGATCTGAAGCATTTTTAAACTTCAGCGGAATTTCGAGAGCAATGGAAGAGTTCCGAAGCATTTTTAAACATCTGCGGAATTCTGAGAACAATGGAAGAGTTCAGAAGCATTTTTAAACTTCAGCAGAATTTCGAGAACAATGGAAGAGTTCCGAAGCATTTTTAAACTTCAGCGGAATTCCGAGAAAAATGTAAGTGTTCTGAAGCATTTTTAAACTTCAGCAGAATTCCGAGAACAATGGAAGAGTTCCGAAGCATTTTTAAACTTCTGCGGAATTCCGAGAAAAATGGAAGAGTTCCGAAGCATTTTTAAACTTCAGCGGAATTCCGAGAACAATGGAAGAGTTCCGAAGCATTTTTAAACGTCAGCAGTATGCCGAGAACAATGGAAGAGTTCCGACGCATTTTTAAACGTCAGCGGAATTCCGAGAACAATGGAAGAGATCTGAAGCATTTTTAAACTTCAGCGGAATTTTGAGAACAATGGAAGAGTTCCGAAGCATTTTTAAACGTCAGTGGAATTCTGAGAACAATGGAAGAGTTCCGAAGCATTTTTAATCTTCAGCGGAATTCCGAGAACAATGGAACAGTTCCGAAGCATTTTTAAACTTCAGCAGAATTCCGAGAACAATGGAAGAGTTCCGAAACATTTTTAAACATCAGCGGAATTCAGAGAACATAGGAAGAGTTCCAATGCATTTTTGATCTTCAGCGGAATTCCGAGAACAATGGAAGAGTTCCGAAGCATTTTTAAACGTCAGCAGAATGCCGAGAACAATGGAAGAGTTCCGACGCATTTTTAAATGTCAGCGGAATTCCGAGAACAATGGAAGCGATCTGAAGCATTTTTAAACTTCAGCGGAATTTCGAGAACAATGGAAGAGTTCCGAAGCATTTTTAATCGTCAGTGAAATTCTGAGAACAATGGAAGAGTTCCGAAGCATTTTTAATCTTCAGCGGAATTCCGAGAACAATGGAAGAGTTCAGAAGCATTTTTAAACTTCAGCAAAATTTCGAGAACAATGGAAGAGTTCCGAAGCATTTTTAAACTTCAGCGGAATTCCGAGAAAAATGTAAGTGTTCTGAAGCATTTTTAAACTTCAGCAGAATTCCGAGAACAATGGAAGAGTTCCGAAGCATTTTTAAACTTCTGCGGAATTCCGAGAAAAATGGAAGAGTTCCGAAGCATTTTTAAACTTCAGCGGAATTCCGAGAACAATGGAAGAGTTCCGAAGCATTTTTAAACGTCAGCAGTATGCCGAGAACAATGGAAGAGTTCCGACGCATTTTTAAACGTCAGCGGAATTCCGAGAACAATGGAAGAGATCTGAAGCATTTTTAAACTTCAGCGGAATTTTGAGAACAATGGAAGAGTTCCGAAGCATTTTTAAACGTCAGTGGAATTCTGAGAACAATGGAAGAGTTCCGAAGCATTTTTAATCTTCAGCGGAATTCCGAGAACAATGGAACAGTTCCGAAGCATTTTTAAACTTCAGCAGAATTCCGAGAACAATGGAAGAGTTCCGAAGCATTTTTAAACATCAGCGGAATTCCGAGAACATAGGAAGAGTTCCGATGCATTTTTGATCTTCAGCGGAATTCCGAGAACAATGGAAGAGTTCCGAAGCATTTTTAAACGTCAGCAGAATGCCCAGAACAATGGAAGAGTTCCGACGCATTTTTAAATGTCAGCGGAATTCCGAGAACAATGGAAGCGATCTGAAGCATTTTTAAACTTCAGCGGAATTTCGAGAACAATGGAAGAGTTCCGAAGCATTTTTAATCGTCAGTGTAATTCTGAGAACAATGGAAGAGTTCCGAAGCATTTTTAATCTTCAGCGGAATTCCGAGAACAATGGAAGAGTTCCGAAGCATTTTTAACTTCAGCAGAATTCCGAGAACAATGGAAGAGTTCCGAAGCATTTTTAAACTTCAGCAGAATTCCGAGAACAATGGAAGAGTTCCGAAGTATTTTTAAACGTCATCGGAATGCCGAGAACAAAGGAAGAGTTCCGAAGCATTTTTAAACATCAGCGGAATTCCGAGAACAATGGAAGAGTTCTAAAGCATTTTTAAACTTCAGCGGAATTCCGAGAACAATGGAAGAGTTCCAAAGCATTTTTAAACTTCAGCGGAATTCCGAGAACAATGGAAGAGATCTGAAGCATTTTTAAACTTCAGCGGAATTTTGAGAACAATGGAAGAGTTCCGAAGCATTTTTAAACGTCAGCGGAATTCTGAGAACAATGGAAGAGTTCCAAAGCATTTTTAATCTTCAGCGGAATTCCGAGAACAATGGAACAGTTCCGAAGCATTTTTAACTTCAGCAGAATTCCGAGAACAATGGAAGAGTTCCGAAGCATTTTTAAACTTCAGCAGAATTCCGAGAAAAATGGAAGAGTTGCGAAGCATTTTTAACTTCAGCGGAATGCCGAGAACAATGGAAGAGTTCCGACGCATTTTTAAAGGTCAGCGGAATTCCGAGAACAATGTAAGAGATCTGAAGCATTTTTAAACTTCAGCGGAATTTCGAGAGCAATGGAAGAGTTCCGAAGCATTTTTAAACATCTGCTAAATTCTGAGAACAATGGAAGAGTTCCGAAGCATTTTTAAACTTCAGCAGAATTCCGAGAAAAATGGAAGAGTTCCGAAGCATTTTTAAACTTCAGCGGAATTCCGAGAAAAATGGAAGTGTTCCGAAGCATTTTTAAACTTCAGCAGAATTCCGAGAACAATGGAAGAGTTCCGAAGCATTTTTAAACTTCTGCGGAATTCCGAGAAAAATGGAAGAGTTCCGAAGCATTTTTAAACTTCAGCGGAATTCCGAGAACAATGGAAGAGTTCCGAAGCATTTTTAAACGTCAGCAGTATGCCGAGAACAATGGAAGAGTTCCGACGCATTTTTAAACGTCAGCGGAATTCCGAGAACAATGGAAGAGATCTGAAGCATTTTTAAACTTCAGCGGAATTTTGAGAAAAATGGAAGAGTTCCAAAGCATTTTTAAAAGTCAGCGGAATTCTGAGAACAATGGAAGAGTTCCGAAGCATTTTTAATCTTCAGCGGAATTCCGAGAACAAAGGAACAGTTCCGAAGCATTTTTAAACTTCAGCGGAATTCCGAGAACAATGGAAGAGTTCCGAAGCATTTTTAAACATCAGCGGAATTCCGAGAACATAGGAAGAGTTCCGATGCATTTTTGATCTTCAGCGGAATTCCGAGAACAATGGAAGAGTTCCGAAGCATTTTTAAACGTCAGCAGAATGCCGAGAACAATGGAAGAGTTCTGACGCATTTTTAAATGTCAGCGGAATTCCGAGAACAATGGAAGCGATCTGAAGCATTTTTAAACTTCAGCGGAATTTCGAGAACAATGGAAGAGTCCCGAAGCATTTTTAAACATCAGCGTAATTCTGAGAACAATGGAAGAGTTCCGAAGCATTTTTAATCTTCAGCGGAATTCCGAGAACAATGGAACAGTTCCGAAGCATTTTTAACTTCAGCAGAATTCCGAGAACAATGGAAGAGTTCCGAAGCATTTTTAAACTTCAGCAGAATTCCGAGAACAATGGAAGAGTTCCGAAGTATTTTTAAACGTCATCGGAATGCCGAGAACAATGGAAGAGTTCCGACGCATTTTTAAAGGTCAGCGGAATTCCGAGAACAATGTAAGAGATCTGAAGCATTTTTAAACTTCAGCGGAATTTCGAGAGCAATGGAAGAGTTCCGAAGCATTTTTAAACATCTGCGGAATTCTGAGAAGAATGGAAGAGTTCCGAAGCATTTTTAACTTCAGCAGAATTCCGAGAACAATGGAAGAGTTCCGAAGTATTTTTAAACGTCAGCGGAATGCCGAGAACAATGGAAGAGTTCCGAAGCATTTTTAAACATCAGCGGAATTCCGAGAACAATGGAAAAGTTCTGAAGCATTTTTAAACTTCAGCGGAATTTCGAGAACAATGGAAGAGTTCCGAAGCATTTTTAAACGTCAGCGGAATTCTGAGAACAATGGAGGCGTTCCGAAGCATTTTTAAACGTCAGCAGAATTCTCAGAACATTGGAAGAGTTCCGAAGCATTTTTAAACTTCAGCGGAATTCCGAGAAAAATGGAAGAGTTCCGAAGCATTTTTAAACTTCAGCGGAATTCTGAGAACAATGGAAGAGTTCCGAAGCATTTTTAAACGTCAGCAGTATGCCGAGAACAATGGAAGAGTTCCGACGCATTTTTAAACGTCAGCGGAATTCCGAGAACAATGGAAGAGATCTGAAGCATTTTTAAACTTCAGCGGAATTTTGAGAACAATGGAAGAGTTCCGAAGCATTTTTAAACGTCAGTGGAATTCTGAGAACAATGGAAGAGTTCCGAAGCATTTTTAATCTTCAGCGGAATTCCGAGAACAATGGAACAGTTCCGAAGCATTTTTAAACTTCAGCAGAATTCCGAGAACAATGGAAGAGTTCCGAAGCATTTTTAAACATCAGCGGAATTCCGAGAACATAGGAAGAGTTCCGATGCATTTTTGATCTTCAGCGGAATTCCGAGAACAATGGAAGAGTTCCGAAGCATTTTTAAACGTCAGCAGAATGCCCAGAACAATGGAAGAGTTCCGACGCATTTTTAAATGTCAGCGGAATTCCGAGAACAATGGAAGCGATCTGAAGCATTTTTAAACTTCAGCGGAATTTCGAGAACAATGGAAGAGTTCCGAAGCATTTTTAATCGTCAGTGTAATTCTGAGAACAATGGAAGAGTTCCGAAGCATTTTTAATCTTCAGCGGAATTCCGAGAACAATGGAAGAGTTCCGAAGCATTTTTAAACTTCAGCAGAATTCCGAGAACAATGGAAGAGTTCCGAAACATTTTTAAACATCAGCGGAATTCAGAGAACATAGGAAGAGTTCCAATGCATTTTTGATCTTCAGCGGAATTCCGAGAACAATGGAAGAGTTCCGAAGCATTTTTAAACGTCAGCAGAATGCCGAGAACAATGGAAGAGTTCCGACGCATTTTTAAATGTCAGCGGAATTCCGAGAACAATGGAAGCGATCTGAAGCATTTTTAAACTTCAGCGGAATTTCGAGAACAATGGAAGAGTTCCGAAGCATTTTTAATCGTCAGTGAAATTCTGAGAACAATGGAAGAGTTCCGAAGCATTTTTAATCTTCAGCGGAATTCCGAGAACAATGGAAGAGTTCAGAAGCATTTTTAAACTTCAGCAAAATTTCGAGAACAATGGAAGAGTTCCGAAGCATTTTTAAACTTCAGCGGAATTCCGAGAAAAATGTAAGTGTTCTGAAGCATTTTTAAACTTCAGCAGAATTCCGAGAACAATGGAAGAGTTCCGAAGCATTTTTAAACTTCTGCGGAATTCCGAGAAAAATGGAAGAGTTCCGAAGCATTTTTAAACTTCAGCGGAATTCCGAGAACAATGGAAGAGTTCCGAAGCATTTTTAAACGTCAGCAGTATGCCGAGAACAATGGAAGAGTTCCGACGCATTTTTAAACGTCAGCGGAATTCCGAGAACAATGGAAGAGATCTGAAGCATTTTTAAACTTCAGCGGAATTTTGAGAACAATGGAAGAGTTCCGAAGCATTTTTAAACGTCAGTGGAATTCTGAGAACAATGGAAGAGTTCCGAAGCATTTTTAATCTTCAGCGGAATTCCGAGAACAATGGAACAGTTCCGAAGCATTTTTAAACTTCAGCAGAATTCCGAGAACAATGGAAGAGTTCCGAAGCATTTTTAAACATCAGCGGAATTCCGAGAACATAGGAAGAGTTCCGATGCATTTTTGATCTTCAGCGGAATTCCGAGAACAATGGAAGAGTTCCGAAGCATTTTTAAACGTCAGCAGAATGCCCAGAACAATGGAAGAGTTCCGACGCATTTTTAAATGTCAGCGGAATTCCGAGAACAATGGAAGCGATCTGAAGCATTTTTAAACTTCAGCGGAATTTCGAGAACAATGGAAGAGTTCCGAAGCATTTTTAATCGTCAGTGTAATTCTGAGAACAATGGAAGAGTTCCGAAGCATTTTTAATCTTCAGCGGAATTCCGAGAACAATGGAAGAGTTCCGAAGCATTTTTAACTTCAGCAGAATTCCGAGAACAATGGAAGAGTTCCGAAGCATTTTTAAACTTCAGCAGAATTCCGAGAACAATGGAAGAGTTCCGAAGTATTTTTAAACGTCATCGGAATGCCGAGAACAAAGGAAGAGTTCCGAAGCATTTTTAAACATCAGCGGAATTCCGAGAACAATGGAAGAGTTCTAAAGCATTTTTAAACTTCAGCGGAATTCCGAGAACAATGGAAGAGTTCCAAAGCATTTTTAAACTTCAGCGGAATTCCGAGAACAATGGAAGAGATCTGAAGCATTTTTAAACTTCAGCGGAATTTTGAGAACAATGGAAGAGTTCCGAAGCATTTTTAAACGTCAGCGGAATTCTGAGAACAATGGAAGAGTTCCAAAGCATTTTTAATCTTCAGCGGAATTCCGAGAACAATGGAACAGTTCCGAAGCATTTTTAACTTCAGCAGAATTCCGAGAACAATGGAAGAGTTCCGAAGCATTTTTAAACTTCAGCAGAATTCCGAGAAAAATGGAAGAGTTGCGAAGCATTTTTAACTTCAGCGGAATGCCGAGAACAATGGAAGAGTTCCGACGCATTTTTAAAGGTCAGCGGAATTCCGAGAACAATGTAAGAGATCTGAAGCATTTTTAAACTTCAGCGGAATTTCGAGAGCAATGGAAGAGTTCCGAAGCATTTTTAAACATCTGCTAAATTCTGAGAACAATGGAAGAGTTCCGAAGCATTTTTAAACTTCAGCAGAATTCCGAGAAAAATGGAAGAGTTCCGAAGCATTTTTAAACTTCAGCGGAATTCCGAGAAAAATGGAAGTGTTCCGAAGCATTTTTAAACTTCAGCAGAATTCCGAGAACAATGGAAGAGTTCCGAAGCATTTTTAAACTTCTGCGGAATTCCGAGAAAAATGGAAGAGTTCCGAAGCATTTTTAAACTTCAGCGGAATTCCGAGAACAATGGAAGAGTTCCGAAGCATTTTTAAACGTCAGCAGTATGCCGAGAACAATGGAAGAGTTCCGACGCATTTTTAAACGTCAGCGGAATTCCGAGAACAATGGAAGAGATCTGAAGCATTTTTAAACTTCAGCGGAATTTTGAGAAAAATGGAAGAGTTCCAAAGCATTTTTAAAAGTCAGCGGAATTCTGAGAACAATGGAAGAGTTCCGAAGCATTTTTAATCTTCAGCGGAATTCCGAGAACAAAGGAACAGTTCCGAAGCATTTTTAAACTTCAGCGGAATTCCGAGAACAATGGAAGAGTTCCGAAGCATTTTTAAACATCAGCGGAATTCCGAGAACATAGGAAGAGTTCCGATGCATTTTTGATCTTCAGCGGAATTCCGAGAACAATGGAAGAGTTCCGAAGCATTTTTAAACGTCAGCAGAATGCCGAGAACAATGGAAGAGTTCTGACGCATTTTTAAATGTCAGCGGAATTCCGAGAACAATGGAAGCGATCTGAAGCATTTTTAAACTTCAGCGGAATTTCGAGAACAATGGAAGAGTCCCGAAGCATTTTTAAACATCAGCGTAATTCTGAGAACAATGGAAGAGTTCCGAAGCATTTTTAATCTTCAGCGGAATTCCGAGAACAATGGAACAGTTCCGAAGCATTTTTAACTTCAGCAGAATTCCGAGAACAATGGAAGAGTTCCGAAGCATTTTTAAACTTCAGCAGAATTCCGAGAACAATGGAAGAGTTCCGAAGTATTTTTAAACGTCATCGGAATGCCGAGAACAATGGAAGAGTTCCGACGCATTTTTAAAGGTCAGCGGAATTCCGAGAACAATGTAAGAGATCTGAAGCATTTTTAAACTTCAGCGGAATTTCGAGAGCAATGGAAGAGTTCCGAAGCATTTTTAAACATCTGCGGAATTCTGAGAAGAATGGAAGAGTTCCGAAGCATTTTTAACTTCAGCAGAATTCCGAGAACAATGGAAGAGTTCCGAAGTATTTTTAAACGTCAGCGGAATGCCGAGAACAATGGAAGAGTTCCGAAGCATTTTTAAACATCAGCGGAATTCCGAGAACAATGGAAAAGTTCTGAAGCATTTTTAAACTTCAGCGGAATTTCGAGAACAATGGAAGAGTTCCGAAGCATTTTTAAACGTCAGCGGAATTCTGAGAACAATGGAGGCGTTCCGAAGCATTTTTAAACGTCAGCAGAATTCTCAGAACATTGGAAGAGTTCCGAAGCATTTTTAAACTTCAGCGGAATTCCGAGAAAAATGGAAGAGTTCCGAAGCATTTTTAAACTTCAGCGGAATTCTGAGAACAATGGAAGAGTTCCGAAGCATTTTTAAACGTCAGCAGTATGCCGAGAACAATGGAAGAGTTCCGACGCATTTTTAAACGTCAGCGGAATTCCGAGAACAATGGAAGAGATCTGAAGCATTTTTAAACTTCAGCGGAATTTTGAGAACAATGGAAGAGTTCCGAAGCATTTTTAAACGTCAGTGGAATTCTGAGAACAATGGAAGAGTTCCGAAGCATTTTTAATCTTCAGCGGAATTCCGAGAACAATGGAACAGTTCCGAAGCATTTTTAAACTTCAGCAGAATTCCGAGAACAATGGAAGAGTTCCGAAGCATTTTTAAACATCAGCGGAATTCCGAGAACATAGGAAGAGTTCCGATGCATTTTTGATCTTCAGCGGAATTCCGAGAACAATGGAAGAGTTCCGAAGCATTTTTAAACGTCAGCAGAATGCCCAGAACAATGGAAGAGTTCCGACGCATTTTTAAATGTCAGCGGAATTCCGAGAACAATGGAAGCGATCTGAAGCATTTTTAAACTTCAGCGGAATTTCGAGAACAATGGAAGAGTTCCGAAGCATTTTTAATCGTCAGTGTAATTCTGAGAACAATGGAAGAGTTCCGAAGCATTTTTAATCTTCAGCGGAATTCCGAGAACAATGGAAGAGTTCCGAAGCATTTTTAACTTCAGCAGAATTCCGAGAACAATGGAAGAGTTCCGAAGCATTTTTAAACTTCAGCAGAATTCCGAGAACAATGGAAGAGTTCCGAAGTATTTTTAAACGTCATCGGAATGCCGAGAACAAAGGAAGAGTTCCGAAGCATTTTTAAACATCAGCGGAATTCCGAGAACAATGGAAGAGTTCTAAAGCATTTTTAAACTTCAGCGGAATTCCGAGAACAATGGAAGAGTTCCAAAGCATTTTTAAACTTCAGCGGAATTCCGAGAAAAATGGAAGAGTTCCGAAGCATTTTTAAACTTCAGCGGAATTCCGAGAACAATGGAAGAGTTCCGAAGCATTTTTAAATGTCAGCGGAATGCCGAGAACAATGGAAGAGTTCCGACGCATTTTTAAACGTCAGCGGAATTCCGAGAACAATGGAAGAGATCTGAAGCATTTTTAAACTTCAGCGGAATTTTGAGAACAATGGAAGAGTTCCGAAGCATTTTTAAACGTCAGCGGAATTCTGAGAACAATGGAAGAGTTCCAAAGCATTTTTAATCTTCAGCGGAATTCCGAGAACAATGGAACAGTTCCGAAGCATTTTTAACTTCAGCAGAATTCCGAGAACAATGGAAGAGTTCCGAAGCATTTTTAAACTTCAGCAGAATTCCGAGAAAAATGGAAGAGTTGCGAAGCATTTTTAACTTCAGCGGAATGCCGAGAACAATGGAAGAGTTCCGACGCATTTTTAAAGGTCAGCGGAATTCCGAGAACAATGTAAGAGATCTGAAGCATTTTTAAACTTCAGCGGAATTTCGAGAGCAATGGAAGAGTTCCGAAGCATTTTTAAACATCTGCTAAATTCTGAGAACAATGGAAGAGTTCCGAAGCATTTTTAAACTTCAGCAGAATTCCGAGAAAAATGGAAGAGTTCCGAAGCATTTTTAAACTTCAGCGGAATTCCGAGAAAAATGGAAGTGTTCCGAAGCATTTTTAAACTTCAGCAGAATTCCGAGAACAATGGAAGAGTTCCGAAGCATTTTTAAACTTCTGCGGAATTCCGAGAAAAATGGAAGAGTTCCGAAGCATTTTTAAACTTCAGCGGAATTCCGAGAACAATGGAAGAGTTCCGAAGCATTTTTAAACGTCAGCAGTATGCCGAGAACAATGGAAGAGTTCCGACGCATTTTTAAACGTCAGCGGAATTCCGAGAACAATGGAAGAGATCTGAAGCATTTTTAAACTTCAGCGGAATTTTGAGAAAAATGGAAGAGTTCCAAAGCATTTTTAAAAGTCAGCGGAATTCTGAGAACAATGGAAGAGTTCCGAAGCATTTTTAATCTTCAGCGGAATTCCGAGAACAAAGGAACAGTTCCGAAGCATTTTTAAACTTCAGCGGAATTCCGAGAACAATGGAAGAGTTCCGAAGCATTTTTAAACATCAGCGGAATTCCGAGAACATAGGAAGAGTTCCGATGCATTTTTGATCTTCAGCGGAATTCCGAGAACAATGGAAGAGTTCCGAAGCATTTTTAAACGTCAGCAGAATGCCGAGAACAATGGAAGAGTTCTGACGCATTTTTAAATGTCAGCGGAATTCCGAGAACAATGGAAGCGATCTGAAGCATTTTTAAACTTCAGCGGAATTTCGAGAACAATGGAAGAGTCCCGAAGCATTTTTAAACATCAGCGTAATTCTGAGAACAATGGAAGAGTTCCGAAGCATTTTTAATCTTCAGCGGAATTCCGAGAACAATGGAACAGTTCCGAAGCATTTTTAACTTCAGCAGAATTCCGAGAACAATGGAAGAGTTCCGAAGCATTTTTAAACTTCAGCAGAATTCCGAGAACAATGGAAGAGTTCCGAAGTATTTTTAAACGTCATCGGAATGCCGAGAACAATGGAAGAGTTCCGACGCATTTTTAAAGGTCAGCGGAATTCCGAGAACAATGGAAGAGTTCCGAAGCATTTTTAAACATCAGCGGAATTCCGAGAACAATGGAAAAGTTCTGAAGCATTTTTAAACTTCAGCGGAATTTCGAGAACAATGGAAGAGTTCCGAAGCATTTTTAAACGTCAGCGGAATTCTGAGAACAATGGAGGCGTTCCGAAGCATTTTTAAACGTCAGCAGAATTCTCAGAACATTGGAAGAGTTCCGAAGCATTTTTAAACTTCAGCGGAATTCCGAGAAAAATGGAAGAGTTCCGAAGCATTTTTAAACTTCAGCGGAATTCTGAGAACAATGGAAGAGTTCCGAAGCATTTTTAAACGACAGCGGAATTCCGAGAACAATGGAAGAGTTCCGAAGCATTTTTAACTTCAGCGGAATGCCGAGAACAA
This sequence comes from Phyllobates terribilis, assembly GCF_046119375.1. Lineage (NCBI taxonomy): Eukaryota > Metazoa > Chordata > Amphibia > Anura > Dendrobatidae > Phyllobates > Phyllobates terribilis. Next base: position 202,086 of record NW_027363041.1, on the reverse strand, counting down.
TGGAAGAGTTCCGACGCATTTTTAAAGGTCAGCGGAATTCCGAGAACAATGTAAGAGATCTGAAGCATTTTTAAACTTCAGCGGAATTTCGAGAGCAATGGAAGAGTTCCGAAGCATTTTTAAACATCTGCGGAATTCTGAGAACAATGGAAGAGTTCAGAAGCATTTTTAAACTTCAGCAGAATTTCGAGAACAATGGAAGAGTTCCGAAGCATTTTTAAACTTCAGCGGAATTCCGAGAAAAATGTAAGTGTTCTGAAGCATTTTTAAACTTCAGCAGAATTCCGAGAACAATGGAAGAGTTCCGAAGCATTTTTAAACTTCTGCGGAATTCCGAGAAAAATGGAAGAGTTCCGAAGCATTTTTAAACTTCAGCGGAATTCCGAGAACAATGGAAGAGTTCCGAAGCATTTTTAAACGTCAGCAGTATGCCGAGAACAATGGAAGAGTTCCGACGCATTTTTAAACATCAGCGGAATTCCGAGAACAATGGAAGAGATCTGAAGAATTTTTAAACTTCAGCGGAATTTTGAGAACAATGGAAGAGTTCCGAAGCATTTTTAAACGTCAGTGGAATTCTGAGAACAATGGAAGAGTTCCGAAGCATTTTTAATCTTCAGCGGAATTCCGAGAACAATGGAACAGTTCCGAAGCATTTTTAAACTTCAGCAGAATTCCGAGAACAATGGAAGAGTTCCGAAGCATTTTTAAACATCAGCGGAATTCCGAGAACATAGGAAGAGTTCCGATGCATTTTTGATCTTCAGCGGAATTCCGAGAACAATGGAAGAGTTCCGAAGCATTTTTAAACGTCAGCAGAATGCCGAGAACAATGGAAGAGTTCCGCCGCATTTTTAAATGTCAGCGGAATTCCGAGAACAATGGAAGCGATCTGAAGCATTTTTAAACTTCAGCGGAATTTCGAGAACAATGGAAGAGTTCCGAAGCATTTTTAATCGTCAGTGAAATTCTGAGAACAATGGAAGAGTTCCGAAGCATTTTTAATCTTCAGCGGAATTCCGAGAACAATGGAAGAGTTCAGAAGCATTTTTAAACTTCAGCAGAATTTCGAGAACAATGGAAGAGTTCCGAAGCATTTTTAAACTTCAGCGGAATTCCGAGAAAAGTGTAAGTGTTCTGAAGCATTTTTAAACTTCAGCAGAATTCCGAGAACAATGGAAGAGTTCCGAAGCATTTTTAAACTTCTGCGGAATTCCGAGAAAAATGGAAGAGTTCCGAAGCATTTTTAAACTTCAGCGGAATTCCGAGAACAATGGAAGAGTTCCGAAGCATTTTTAAACGTCAGCAGTATGCCGAGAACAATGGAAGAGTTCTGACGCATTTTTAAATGTCAGCGGAATTCCGAGAACAATGGAAGCGATCTGAAGCATTTTTAAACTTCAGCAGAATTCCGAGAACAATGGAAGAGTTCCGAAGTATTTTTAAACGTCATCGGAATGCCGAGAACAATGGAAGAGTTCCGACGCATTTTTAAAGGTCAGCGGAATTCCGAGAACAATGTAAGAGATCTGAAGCATTTTTAAACTTCAGCGGAATTTCGAGAGCAATGGAAGAGTTCCGAAGCATTTTTAAACATCTGCGGAATTCTGAGAAGAATGGAAGAGTTCCGAAGCATTTTTAACTTCAGCAGAATTCCGAGAACAATGGAAGAGTTCCGAAGTATTTTTAAACGTCAGCGGAATGCCGAGAACAATGGAAGAGTTCCGAAGCATTTTTAAACATCAGCGGAATTCCGAGAACAATGGAAAAGTTCTGAAGCATTTTTAAACTTCAGCGGAATTTCGAGAACAATGGAAGAGTTCCGAAGCATTTTTAAACGTCAGCGGAATTCTGAGAACAATGGAGGCGTTCCGAAGCATTTTTAAACGTCAGCAGAATTCTCAGAACATTGGAAGAGTTCCGAAGCATTTTTAAACTTCAGCGGAATTCCGAGAAAAATGGAAGAGTTCCGAAGCATTTTTAAACTTCAGCGGAATTCTGAGAACAATGGAAGAGTTCCGAAGCATTTTTAAACGTCAGCAGTATGCCGAGAACAATGGAAGAGTTCCGACGCATTTTTAAACGTCAGCGGAATTCCGAGAACAATGGAAGAGATCTGAAGCATTTTTAAACTTCAGCGGAATTTTGAGAACAATGGAAGAGTTCCGAAGCATTTTTAAACGTCAGTGGAATTCTGAGAACAATGGAAGAGTTCCGAAGCATTTTTAATCTTCAGCGGAATTCCGAGAACAATGGAACAGTTCCGAAGCATTTTTAAACTTCAGCAGAATTCCGAGAACAATGGAAGAGTTCCGAAGCATTTTTAAACATCAGCGGAATTCCGAGAACATAGGAAGAGTTCCGATGCATTTTTGATCTTCAGCGGAATTCCGAGAACAATGGAAGAGTTCCGAAGCATTTTTAAACGTCAGCAGAATGCCCAGAACAATGGAAGAGTTCCGACGCATTTTTAAATATCAGCGGAATTCCGAGAACAATGGAAGCGATCTGAAGCATTTTTAAACTTCAGCGGAATTTCGAGAACAATGGAAGAGTTCCGAAGCATTTTTAATCGTCAGTGTAATTCTGAGAACAATGGAAGAGTTCCGAAGCATTTTTAATCTTCAGCGGAATTCCGAGAACAATGGAAGAGTTCCGAAGCATTTTTAACTTCAGCAGAATTCCGAGAACAATGGAAGAGTTCCGAAGCATTTTTAAACTTCAGCAGAATTCCGAGAACAATGGAAGAGTTCCGAAGTATTTTTAAACGTCATCGGAATGCCGAGAACAAAGGAAGAGTTCCGAAGCATTTTTAAACATCAGCGGAATTCCGAGAACAATGGAAGAGTTCTAAAGCATTTTTAAACTTCAGCGGAATTCCGAGAACAATGGAAGAGTTCCAAAGCATTTTTAAACTTCAGCGGAATTCCGAGAAAAATGGAAGAGTTCCGAAGCATTTTTAAACTTCAGCGGAATTCCGAGAACAATGGAAGAGTTCCGAAGCATTTTTAAATGTCAGCGGAATGCCGAGAACAATGGAAGAGTTCCGACGCATTTTTAAACGTCAGCGGAATTCCGAGAACAATGGAAGAGATCTGAAGCATTTTTAAACTTCAGCGGAATTTTGAGAACAATGGAAGAGTTCCGAAGCATTTTTAAACGTCAGCGGAATTCTGAGAACAATGGAAGAGTTCCAAAGCATTTTTAATCTTCAGCGGAATTCCGAGAACAATGGAACAGTTCCGAAGCATTTTTAACTTCAGCAGAATTCCGAGAACAATGGAAGAGTTCCGAAGCATTTTTAAACTTCAGCAGAATTCCGAGAAAAATGGAAGAGTTGCGAAGCATTTTTAACTTCAGCGGAATGCCGAGAACAATGGAAGAGTTCCGACGCATTTTTAAAGGTCAGCGGAATTCCGAGAACAATGTAAGAGATCTGAAGCATTTTTAAACTTCAGCGGAATTTCGAGAGCAATGGAAGAGTTCCGAAGCATTTTTAAACATCTGCTAAATTCTGAGAACAATGGAAGAGTTCCGAAGCATTTTTAAACTTCAGCAGAATTCCGAGAAAAATGGAAGAGTTCCGAAGCATTTTTAAACTTCAGCGGAATTCCGAGAAAAATGGAAGTGTTCCGAAGCATTTTTAAACTTCAGCAGAATTCCGAGAACAATGGAAGAGTTCCGAAGCATTTTTAAACTTCTGCGGAATTCCGAGAAAAATGGAAGAGTTCCGAAGCATTTTTAAACTTCAGCGGAATTCCGAGAACAATGGAAGAGTTCCGAAGCATTTTTAAACGTCAGCAGTATGCCGAGAACAATGGAAGAGTTCCGACGCATTTTTAAACGTCAGCGGAATTCCGAGAACAATGGAAGAGATCTGAAGCATTTTTAAACTTCAGCGGAATTTTGAGAAAAATGGAAGAGTTCCAAAGCATTTTTAAAAGTCAGCGGAATTCTGAGAACAATGGAAGAGTTCCGAAGCATTTTTAATCTTCAGCGGAATTCCGAGAACAAAGGAACAGTTCCGAAGCATTTTTAAACTTCAGCGGAATTCCGAGAACAATGGAAGAGTTCCGAAGCATTTTTAAACATCAGCGGAATTCCGAGAACATAGGAAGAGTTCCGATGCATTTTTGATCTTCAGCGGAATTCCGAGAACAATGGAAGAGTTCCGAAGCATTTTTAAACGTCAGCAGAATGCCGAGAACAATGGAAGAGTTCTGACGCATTTTTAAATGTCAGCGGAATTCCGAGAACAATGGAAGCGATCTGAAGCATTTTTAAACTTCAGCGGAATTTCGAGAACAATGGAAGAGTCCCGAAGCATTTTTAAACATCAGCGTAATTCTGAGAACAATGGAAGAGTTCCGAAGCATTTTTAATCTTCAGCGGAATTCCGAGAACAATGGAACAGTTCCGAAGCATTTTTAACTTCAGCAGAATTCCGAGAACAATGGAAGAGTTCCGAAGCATTTTTAAACTTCAGCAGAATTCCGAGAACAATGGAAGAGTTCCGAAGTATTTTTAAACGTCATCGGAATGCCGAGAACAATGGAAGAGTTCCGACGCATTTTTAAAGGTCAGCGGAATTCCGAGAACAATGTAAGAGATCTGAAGCATTTTTAAACTTCAGCGGAATTTCGAGAGCAATGGAAGAGTTCCGAAGCATTTTTAAACATCTGCGGAATTCTGAGAAGAATGGAAGAGTTCCGAAGCATTTTTAACTTCAGCAGAATTCCGAGAACAATGGAAGAGTTCCGAAGTATTTTTAAACGTCAGCGGAATGCCGAGAACAATGGAAGAGTTCCGAAGCATTTTTAAACATCAGCGGAATTCCGAGAACAATGGAAAAGTTCTGAAGCATTTTTAAACTTCAGCGGAATTTCGAGAACAATGGAAGAGTTCCAAAGCATTTTTAAACGTCAGCGGAATTCTGAGAACAATGGAGGCGTTCCGAAGCATTTTTAAACGTCAGCAGAATTCTCAGAACATTGGAAGAGTTCCGAAGCATTTTTAAACTTCAGCGGAATTCCGAGAAAAATGGAAGAGTTCCGAAGCATTTTTAAACTTCAGCGGAATTCTGAGAACAATGGAAGAGTTCCGAAGCATTTTTAAACGACAGCGGAATTCCGAGAACAATGGAAGAGTTCCGAAGCATTTTTAACTTCAGCGGAATGCCGAGAACAATGGAAGAGTTCCGACGCATTTTTAAAGGTCAGCGGAATTCCGAGAACAATGTAAGAGATCTGAAGCATTTTTAAACTTCAGCGGAATTTCGAGAGCAATGGAAGAGTTCCGAAGCATTTTTAAACATCTGCGGAATTCTGAGAACAATGGAAGAGTTCAGAAGCATTTTTAAACTTCAGCAGAATTTCGAGAACAATGGAAGAGTTCCGAAGCATTTTTAAACTTCAGCGGAATTCCGAGAAAAATGTAAGTGTTCTGAAGCATTTTTAAACTTCAGCAGAATTCCGAGAACAATGGAAGAGTTCCGAAGCATTTTTAAACTTCTGCGGAATTCCGAGAAAAATGGAAGAGTTCCGAAGCATTTTTAAACTTCAGCGGAATTCCGAGAACAATGGAAGAGTTCCGAAGCATTTTTAAACGTCAGCAGTATGCCGAGAACAATGGAAGAGTTCCGACGCATTTTTAAACATCAGCGGAATTCCGAGAACAATGGAAGAGATCTGAAGAATTTTTAAACTTCAGCGGAATTTTGAGAACAATGGAAGAGTTCCGAAGCATTTTTAAACGTCAGTGGAATTCTGAGAACAATGGAAGAGTTCCGAAGCATTTTTAATCTTCAGCAGAATTCCGAGAACAATGGAAGAGTTCCGAAGCATTTTTAAACATCAGCGGAATTCCGAGAACATAGGAAGAGTTCCGATGCATTTTTGATCTTCAGCGGAATTCCGAGAACAATGGAAGAGTTCCGAAGCATTTTTAAACGTCAGCAGAATGCCGAGAACAATGGAAGAGTTCCGCCGCATTTTTAAATGTCAGCGGAATTCCGAGAACAATGGAAGCGATCTGAAGCATTTTTAAACTTCAGCGGAATTTCGAGAACAATGGAAGAGTTCCGAAGCATTTTTAATCGTCAGTGAAATTCTGAGAACAATGGAAGAGTTCCGAAGCATTTTTAATCTTCAGCGGAATTCCGAGAACAATGGAAGAGTTCAGAAGCATTTTTAAACTTCAGCAGAATTTCGAGAACAATGGAAGAGTTCCGAAGCATTTTTAAACTTCAGCGGAATTCCGAGAAAAGTGTAAGTGTTCTGAAGCATTTTTAAACTTCAGCAGAATTCCGAGAACAATGGAAGAGTTCCGAAGCATTTTTAAACTTCTGCGGAATTCCGAGAAAAATGGAAGAGTTCCGAAGCATTTTTAAACTTCAGCGGAATTCCGAGAACAATGGAAGAGTTCCGAAGCATTTTTAAACGTCAGCAGTATGCCGAGAACAATAGAAGAGTTCCGACGCATTTTTAAACGTCAGCGGAATTCCGAGAACAATGGAAGAGATCTGAAGCATTTTTAAACTTCAGCGGAATTTTGAGAACAATGGAAGAGTTCCGAAGCATTTTTAAACGTCAGTGGAATTCTGAGAACAATGGAAGAGTTCCGAAGCATTTTTAATCTTCAGCGGAATTCCGAGAACAATGGAACAGTTCCGAAGCATTTTTAAACTTCAGCAGAATTCCGAGAACAATGGAAGAGTTCCGAAGCATTTTTAAACATCAGCGGAATTCCGAGAACATAGGAAGAGTTCCGATGCATTTTTGATCTTCAGCGGAATTCCGAGAACAATGGAAGAGTTCCGAAGCATTTTTAAACGTCAGCAGAATGCCGAGAACAATGGAAGAGTTCCGACGCATTTTTAAATGTCAGCGGAATTCCGAGAACAATGGAAGCGATCTGAAGCATTTTTAAACTTCAGCGGAATTTCGAGAACAATGGAAGAGTTCCGAAGCATTTTTAATCGTCAGTGTAATTCTGAGAACAATGGAAGAGTTCCGAAGCATTTTTAATCTTCAGCGGAATTCCGAGAACAATGGAAGAGTTCCGAAGCATTTTTAACTTCAGCAGAATTCCGAGAACAATGGAAGAGTTCCGAAGCATTTTTAAACTTCAGCAGAATTCCGAGAACAATGGAAGAGTTCCGAAGTATTTTTAAACGTCATCGGAATGCTGAGAACAAAGGAAGAGTTCCGAAGCATTTTTAAACATCAGCGGAATTCCGAGAACAATGGAAGAGTTCTAAAGCATTTTTAAACTTCAGCGGAATTCCGAGAACAATGGAAGAGTTCCAAAGCATTTTTAAACTTCAGCGGAATTCCGAGAAAAATGGAAGAGTTCCGAAGCATTTTTAAACTTCAGCGGAATTCCGAGAACAATGGAAGAGTTCTGAAGCATTTTTAAACTTCAGTGGAATTCCGAGAACAATGGAAGAGTTCCGAAGCATTTTTAAACTTCAGCAGAATTCTGAGAACAATGGAAGAGCTCCGAAGTATTTTTAAACGTCATCGGAATGCCGAGAACAATGGAAGAGTTCCGACGCATTTTTAAAGGTCAGCGGAATTCCGAAAACAATGTAAGAGATATGAAGCATTTTTAAACTTCAGCGGAATTTCGAGAGCAATGGAAGAGTTACGAAGCATTTTTAAACATCTGCGGAATTCTGAGAAGAATGGAAGAGTTCCGAAGCATTTTTAACTTCAGCAGAATTCCGAGAACAATGGAAGAGTTCCGAAGTATTTTTAAACGTCAGCGGAATGCCGAGAACAATGGAAGAGTTCCGAAGCATTTTAAAACATCAGCGGAATTCCGAGAACAATGGAAGAGTTCTGAAGCATTTTTAAACTTCAGCGGAATTTCGAGAACAATGGAAGAGTTCCGAAGCATTTTTAAACGTCAGCGGAATTCTGAGAATAATGGAGGCGTTCCGAAGCATTTTTAAACGTCAGCAGAATTCTCAGAACATTGGAAGAGTTCCGAAGCATTTTTAAACTTCAGCGGAATTCCGAGAAAAATGGAAGAGTTCCGAAGCATTTTTAAACTTCAGCGGAATTCTAAGAACAATGGAAGAGTTCCGAAGCATTTTTAAACGTCAGCGGAATTCCGAGAACAATGGAAGAGTTCCGAAGCATTTTTAAACTTCAGCGGAATTCCGAGAACAATGGAAGAGTTCCGAAGCTTTTTTAAATGTCAGCGGAATGCCGAGAACAATGGAAGAGTTCTGAAGCATTTTTAAACTTCAGCGGAATTCCGAGAACAATGGAAGAGTTCTGAAGCATTTTTAAACTTCAGCAGAATTCCGAGAACAATGGAAGAGTTCCGAAGTATTTTTAAACGTCATCGGAATGCCGAGAACAATGGAAGAGTTCCGACGCATTTTTAAAGGTCAGCGGAATTCCGAATACAATGTAAGAGATATGAAGCATTTTTAAACTTCAGCGGAATTTCGAGAGCAATGGAAGGGTTCCGAAGCATTTTTAAACATCTGCGGAATTCTGAGAAGAATGGAAGAGTTCCGAAGCATTTTTAACTTCAGCAGAATTCCGAGAACAATGGAAGAGTTCCTAAGTATTTTTAAACGTCAGCGGAATGCCGAGAACAATGGAAGAGTTCCGACGCATTTTTAAAGGTCAGCGGAATTCCGAATACAATGTAAGAGATATAAAGCATTTTTAAACTTCAGCGGAATTTCGAGAGCAATGGAAGGGTTCCGAAGCATTTTTAAACATCTGCGGAATTCTGAGAAGAATGGAAGAGTTCCGAAGCATTTTTAACTTCAGCAGAATTCCGAGAACAATGGAAGAGTTCCGAAGTATTTTTAAACGTCAGCGGAATGCCGAGAACAATGGAAGAGTTCCGAAGCATTTTTAAACATCAGCGGAATTCCGAGAACAATGGAAGAGTTCTGAAGCATTTTTAAACATCAGCGGAATTCCGAGAACAATGGAAGAGTTCTGAAGCATTTTTAAACGTCAGTGGAATTCTGAGAACAATGGAAGAGTTCCGAAGCATTTTTAATCTTCAGCGGAATTCCGAGAACAATGGAACAGTTCCGAAGCATTTTTAACTTCAGCAGAATTCCGAGAACAATGGAAGAGTTACGAAGCATTTTTAAACGTCAGCGGAATTCTGAGAATAATGGAGGCGTTCCGAAGCATTTTTAAACGTCAGCAGAATTCTCAGAACATTGGAAGAGTTCCAAAGCATTTTTAAACTTCAGCGGAATTCCGAGAGAAATGGAAGAGTTCCGAAGCATTTTTAAACTTCAGCGGAATTCTAAGAACAATGGAAGAGTTCCGAAGCATTTTTAAACGTCAGCGGAATTCCGAGAACAATGGAAGAGTTCCGAAGCATTTTTAAACTTCAGCGGAATTCCGAGAACAATGGAAGAGTTCCGAAGCATTTTTAAATGTCAGCGGAATGCCGAGAACAATGGAAGAGTTCCGACGCATTTTTAAACGTCAGCGGAATTCCGAGAACAATGGAAGAGATCTGAAGCATTTTTAAACTTCAGCGGAATTTTGAGAACAATGGAAGAGTTCCGAAGCATTTTTAAACGTCAGCGGAATTCTGAGAACAATGGAAGAGTTCTGAAGCATTTTTAATCTTCAGCGGAATTCCGAGAACAATGGAAGAGATCTGAAGCATTTTTAAACTTCAGCGGAATTTTGAGAACAATGGAAGAGTTCCGAAGCATTTTTAAACGTCTGTGGAATTCTGAGAACAATGGAAGAGTTCCGAAGCATTTTTAATCTTCAGCGGAATTCCGAGAACAATGGAACAGTTCCGAAGCATTTTTAAACTTCAGCAGAATTCCGAGAACAATGGAAGAGTTCCGAAGCATTTTTAATCTTCAGCGGAATTCCGAGAACAATGGAACAGTTCCGAAGCATTTTTAAACTTCAGCAGAATTCCGAGAACAATGGAAGAGTTCCGAAGCATTTTTAAACATCAGCGGAATTCCGAGAACATAGGAAGAGTTCCGATGCATTTTTGATCTTCAGCGGAATTCCGAGAACAATGGAAGAGTTCCAAAGCATTTTTAAACGTCAGCAGAATGCCGAGAACAATGGAAGAGTTCCGACGCATTTTTAAATGTCAGCGGAATTCCGAGAACAATGGAAGCGATCTGAAGCATTTTTAAACTTCAGCGGAATTTCGAGAACAATGGAAGAGTTCCGAAGCATTTTTAATCGTCAGTGTAATTCTGAGAACAATGGAAGAGTTCCGAAGCATTTTTAATCTTCAGCGGAATTCCGAGAACAATGGAAGAGTTCCGAAGCATTTTTAACTTCAGCAGAATTCCGAGAACAATGGAAGAGTTCCGAAGCATTTTTAAACTTCAGCAGAATTCCGAGAACAATGGAAGAGTTCCGAAGTATTTTTAAACGTCATCGGAATGCCGAGAACAAAGGAAGAGTTCCGAAGCATTTTTAAACATCAGCGGAATTCCGAGAACAATGGAAGAGTTCTAAAGCATTTTTAAACTTCAGCGGAATTCCGAGAACAATGGAAGAGTTCCAAAGCATTTTTAAACTTCAGCGGAATTCCGAGAAAAATGGAAGAGTTCCGAAGCATTTTTAAACTTCAGCGGAATTCCGAGAACAATGGAAGAGTTCTGAAGCATTTTTAAACTTCAGTGGAATTCCGAGAACAATGGAAGAGTTCCGAAGCATTTTTAAACTTCAGCAGAATTCTGAGAACAATGGAAGAGCTCCGAAGTATTTTTAAACGTCATCGGAATGCCGAGAACAATGGAAGAGTTCCGACGCATTTTTAAAGGTCAGCGGAATTCCGAAAACAATGTAAGAGATATGAAGCATTTTTAAACTTCAGCGGAATTTCGAGAGCAATGGAAGAGTTACGAAGCATTTTTAAACATCTGCGGAATTCTGAGAAGAATGGAAGAGTTCCGAAGCATTTTTAACTTCAGCAGAATTCCGAGAACAATGGAAGAGTTCCGAAGTATTTTTAAACGTCAGCGGAATGCCGAGAACAATGGAAGAGTTCCGAAGCATTTTAAAACATCAGCGGAATTCCGAGAACAATGGAAGAGTTCTGAAGCATTTTTAAACTTCAGCGGAATTTCGAGAACAATGGAAGAGTTCCGAAGCATTTTTAAACGTCAGCGGAATTCTGAGAATAATGGAGGCGTTCCGAAGCATTTTTAAACGTCAGCAGAATTCTCAGAACATTGGAAGAGTTCCGAAGCATTTTTAAACTTCAGCGGAATTCCGAGAAAAATGGAAGAGTTCCGAAGCATTTTTAAACTTCAGCGGAATTCTAAGAACAATGGAAGAGTTCCGAAGCATTTTTAAACGTCAGCGGAATTCCGAGAACAATGGAAGAGTTCCGAAGCATTTTTAAACTTCAGCGGAATTCCGAGAACAATGGAAGAGTTCCGAAGCTTTTTTAAATGTCAGCGGAATGCCGAGAACAATGGAAGAGTTCTGAAGCATTTTTAAACTTCAGCGGAATTCCGAGAACAATGGAAGAGTTCTGAAGCATTTTTAAACTTCAGCAGAATTCCGAGAACAATGGAAGAGTTCCGAAGTATTTTTAAACGTCATCGGAATGCCGAGAACAATGGAAGAGTTCCGACGCATTTTTAAAGGTCAGCGGAATTCCGAATACAATGTAAGAGATATGAAGCATTTTTAAACTTCAGCGGAATTTCGAGAGCAATGGAAGGGTTCCGAAGCATTTTTAAACATCTGCGGAATTCTGAGAAGAATGGAAGAGTTCCGAAGCATTTTTAACTTCAGCAGAATTCCGAGAACAATGGAAGAGTTCCTAAGTATTTTTAAACGTCAGCGGAATGCCGAGAACAATGGAAGAGTTCCGACGCATTTTTAAAGGTCAGCGGAATTCCGAATACAATGTAAGAGATATAAAGCATTTTTAAACTTCAGCGGAATTTCGAGAGCAATGGAAGGGTTCCGAAGCATTTTTAAACATCTGCGGAATTCTGAGAAGAATGGAAGAGTTCCGAAGCATTTTTAACTTCAGCAGAATTCCGAGAACAATGGAAGAGTTCCGAAGTATTTTTAAACGTCAGCGGAATGCCGAGAACAATGGAAGAGTTCCGAAGCATTTTTAAACATCAGCGGAATTCCGAGAACAATGGAAGAGTTCTGAAGCATTTTTAAACATCAGCGGAATTCCGAGAACAATGGAAGAGTTCTGAAGCATTTTTAAACGTCAGTGGAATTCTGAGAACAATGGAAGAGTTCCGAAGCATTTTTAATCTTCAGCGGAATTCCGAGAACAATGGAACAGTTCCGAAGCATTTTTAACTTCAGCAGAATTCCGAGAACAATGGAAGAGTTACAAAGCATTTTTAAACGTCAGCGGAATTCTGAGAATAATGGAGGCGTTCCGAAGCATTTTTAAACGTCAGCAGAATTCTCAGAACATTGGAAGAGTTCCAAAGCATTTTTAAACTTCAGCGGAATTCCGAGAGAAATGGAAGAGTTCCGAAGCATTTTTAAACCTCAGCGGAATTCTAAGAACAATGGAAGAGTTCCGAAGCATTTTTAAACGTCAGCGGAATTCCGAGAACAATGGAAGAGTTCCGAAGCATTTTTAAACTTCAGCGGAATTCCGAGAACAATGGAAGAGTTCTGAAGCATTTTTAAACTTCAGCGGAATTTCGAGAACAATGGAAGAGTTCCGAAGCATTTTTAAACGTCAGCGGAATTCTGAGAATAATGGAGGCGTTCCGAAGCATTTTTAAACGTCAGCAGAATTCTCAGAACATTGGAAGAGTTCCGAAGCATTTTTAAACTTCAGCGGAATTCCGAGAAAAATGGAAGAGTTCCGAAGCATTTTTAAACTTCAGCGGAATTCTAAGAACAATGGAAGAGTTCCGAAGCATTTTTAAACGTCAGCGGAATTCCGAGAACAATGGAAGAGTTCCGAAGCATTTTTAAACTTCAGCGGAATTCCGAGAACAATGGAAGAGTTCCGAAGCTTTTTTAAATGTCAGCGGAATGCCGAGAACAATGGAAGAGTTCTGAAGCATTTTTAAACTTCAGCGGAATTCCGAGAACAATGGAAGAGTTCTGAAGCATTTTTAAACTTCAGCAGAATTCCGAGAACAATGGAAGAGTTCCGAAGTATTTTTAAACGTCATCGGAATGCCGAGAACAATGGAAGAGTTCCGACGCATTTTTAAAGGTCAGCGGAATTCCGAATACAATGTAAGAGATATGAAGCATTTTTAAACTTCAGCGGAATTTCGAGAGCAATGGAAGGGTTCTGAAGCATTTTTAAACATCTGCGGAATTCTGAGAAGAATGGAAGAGTTCCGAAGCATTTTTAACTTCAGCAGAATTCCGAGAACAATGGAAGAGTTCCTAAGTATTTTTAAACGTCAGCGGAATGCCGAGAACAATGGAAGAGTTCCGACGCATTTTTAAAGGTCAGCGGAATTCCGAATACAATGTAAGAGATATAAAGCATTTTTAAACTTCAGCGGAATTTCGAGAGCAATGGAAGGGTTCCGAAGCATTTTTAAACATCTGCGGAATTCTGAGAAGAATGGAAGAGTTCCGAAGCATTTTTAACTTCAGCAGAATTCCGAGAACAATGGAAGAGTTCCGAAGTATTTTTAAACGTCAGCGGAATGCCGAGAACAATGGAAGAGTTCCGAAGCATTTTTAAACATCAGCGGAATTCCGAGAACAATGGAAGAGTTCTGAAGCATTTTTAAACATCAGCGGAATTCCGAGAACAATGGAAGAGTTCTGAAGCATTTTTAAACGTCAGTGGAATTCTGAGAACAATGGAAGAGTTCCGAAGCATTTTTAATCTTCAGCGGAATTCCGAGAACAATGGAACAGTTCCGAAGCATTTTTAACTTCAGCAGAATTCCGAGAACAATGGAAGAGTTACGAAGCATTTTTAAACGTCAGCGGAATTCTGAGAATAATGGAGGCGTTCCGAAGCATTTTTAAACGTCAGCAGAATTCTCAGAACATTGGAAGAGTTCCAAAGCATTTTTAAACTTCAGCGGAATTCCGAGAGAAATGGAAGAGTTCCGAAGCATTTTTAAACTTCAGCGGAATTCTAAGAACAATGGAAGAGTTCCGAAGCATTTTTAAACGTCAGCGGAATTCCGAGAACAATGGAAGAGTTCCGAAGCATTTTTAAACTTCAGCGGAATTCCGAGAACAATGGAAGAGTTCCGAAGCATTTTTAAATGTCAGCGGAATGCCGAGAACAATGGAAGAGTTCCGACGCATTTTTAAACGTCAGCGGAATTCCGAGAACAATGGAAGAGATCTGAAGCATTTTTAAACTTCAGCGGAATTTTGAGAACAATGGAAGAGTTCCGAAGCATTTTTAAACGTCAGCGGAATTCTGAGAACAATGGAAGAGTTCTGAAGCATTTTTAATCTTCAGCGGAATTCCGAGAACAATGGAAGAGATCTGAAGCATTTTTAAACTTCAGCGGAATTTTGAGAACAATGGAAGAGTTCCGAAGCATTTTTAAACGTCTGTGGAATTCTGAGAACAATGGAAGAGTTCCGAAGCATTTTTAATCTTCAGCGGAATTCCGAGAACAATGGAACAGTTCCGAAGCATTTTTAAACTTCAGCAGAATTCCGAGAACAATGGAAGAGTTCCGAAGCATTTTTAATCTTCAGCGGAATTCCGAGAACAATGGAACAGTTCCGAAGCATTTTTAAACTTCAGCAGAATTCCGAGAACAATGGAAGAGTTCCGAAGCATTTTTAAACATCAGCGGAATTCCGAGAACATAGGAAGAGTTCCGATGCATTTTTGATCTTCAGCGGAATTCCGAGAACAATGGAAGAGTTCCGAAGCATTTTTAAACGTCAGCAGAATGCCGAGAACAATGGAAGAGTTCCGACGCATTTTTAAATGTCAGCGGAATTCCGAGAACAATGGAAGCGATCTGAAGCATTTTTAAACTTCAGCGGAATTTCGAGAACAATGGAAGAGTTCCGAAGCATTTTTAATCGTCAGTGTAATTCTGAGAACAATGGAAGAGTTCCGAAGCATTTTTAATCTTCAGCGGAATTCCGAGAACAATGGAAGAGTTCCGAAGCATTTTTAACTTCAGCAGAATTCCGAGAACAATGGAAGAGTTCCGAAGCATTTTTAAACTTCAGCAGAATTCCGAGAACAATGGAAGAGTTCCGAAGTATTTTTAAACGTCATCGGAATGCCGAGAACAAAGGAAGAGTTCCGAAGCATTTTTAAACATCAGCGGAATTCCGAGAACAATGGAAGAGTTCTAAAGCATTTTTAAACTTCAGCGGAATTCCGAGAACAATGGAAGAGTTCCAAAGCATTTTTAAACTTCAGCGGAATTCCGAGAAAAATGGAAGAGTTCCGAAGCATTTTTAAACTTCAGCGGAATTCCGAGAACAATGGAAGAGTTCTGAAGCATTTTTAAACTTCAGTGGAATTCCGAGAACAATGGAAGAGTTCCGAAGCATTTTTAAACTTCAGCAGAATTCTGAGAACAATGGAAGAGCTCCGAAGTATTTTTAAACGTCATCGGAATGCCGAGAACAATGGAAGAGTTCCGACGCATTTTTAAAGGTCAGCGGAATTCCGAAAACAATGTAAGAGATATGAAGCATTTTTAAACTTCAGCGGAATTTCGAGAGCAATGGAAGAGTTACGAAGCATTTTTAAACATCTGCGGAATTCTGAGAAGAATGGAAGAGTTCCGAAGCATTTTTAACTTCAGCAGAATTCCGAGAACAATGGAAGAGTTCCGAAGTATTTTTAAACGTCAGCGGAATGCCGAGAACAATGGAAGAGTTCCGAAGCATTTTAAAACATCAGCGGAATTCCGAGAACAATGGAAGAGTTCTGAAGCATTTTTAAACTTCAGCGGAATTTCGAGAACAATGGAAGAGTTCCGAAGCATTTTTAAACGTCAGCGGAATTCTGAGAATAATGGAGGCGTTCCGAAGCATTTTTAAACGTCAGCAGAATTCTCAGAACATTGGAAGAGTTCCGAAGCATTTTTAAACGTCAGCGGAATTCCGAGAACAATGGAAGAGTTCCGAAGCATTTTTAAACTTCAGCGGAATTCCGAGAACAATGGAAGAGTTCCGAAGCTTTTTTAAATGTCAGCGGAATGCCGAGAACAATGGAAGCGATCTGAAGCATTTTTAAACTTCAGCGGAATTTCGAGAACAATGGAAGAGTTCCGAAGCATTTTTAATCGTCAGTGAAATTCTGAGAACAATGGAAGAGTTCCGAAGCATTTTTAATCTTCAGCGGAATTCCGAGAACAATGGAAGAGTTCAGAAGCATTTTTAAACTTCAGCAGAATTTCGAGAACAATGGAAGAGTTCCGAAGCATTTTTAAACGTCAGCGGAATTCTGAGAATAATGGAGGCGTTCCGAAGCATTTTTAAACGTCAGCAGAATTCTCAGAACATTGGAAGAGTTCCGAAGCATTTTTAAACTTCAGCGGAATTCCGAGAAAAATGGAAGAGTTCCGAAGCATTTTTAAACTTCAGCGGAATTCTAAGAACAATGGAAGAGTTCCGAAGCATTTTTAAACGTCAGCGGAATTCCGAGAACAATGGAAGAGTTCCGAAGCATTTTTAAACTTCAGCGGAATTCCGAGAACAATGGAAGAGTTCCGAAGCTTTTTTAAATGTCAGCGGAATGCCGAGAACAATGGAAGAGTTCTGAAGCATTTTTAAACTTCAGCGGAATTCCGAGAACAATGGAAGAGTTCTGAAGCATTTTTAAACTTCAGCAGAATTCCGAGAACAATGGAAGAGTTCCGAAGTATTTTTAAACGTCATCGGAATGCCGAGAACAATGGAAGAGTTCCGACGCATTTTTAAAGGTCAGCGGAATTCCGAATACAATGTAAGAGATATGAAGCATTTTTAAACTTCAGCGGAATTTCGAGAGCAATGGAAGGGTTCCGAAGCATTTTTAAACATCTGCGGAATTCTGAGAAGAATGGAAGAGTTCCGAAGCATTTTTAACTTCAGCAGAATTCCGAGAACAATGGAAGAGTTCCTAAGTATTTTTAAACGTCAGCGGAATGCCGAGAACAATGGAAGAGTTCCGACGCATTTTTAAAGGTCAGCGGAATTCCGAATACAATGTAAGAGATATAAAGCATTTTTAAACTTCAGCGGAATTTCGAGAGCAATGGAAGGGTTCCGAAGCATTTTTAAACATCTGCGGAATTCTGAGAAGAATGGAAGAGTTCCGAAGCATTTTTAACTTCAGCAGAATTCCGAGAACAATGGAAGAGTTCCGAAGTATTTTTAAACGTCAGCGGAATGCCGAGAACAATGGAAGAGTTCCGAAGCATTTTTAAACATCAGCGGAATTCCGAGAACAATGGAAGAGTTCTGAAGCATTTTTAAACATCAGCGGAATTCCGAGAACAATGGAAGAGTTCTGAAGCATTTTTAAACGTCAGTGGAATTCTGAGAACAATGGAAGAGTTCCGAAGCATTTTTAATCTTCAGCGGAATTCCGAGAACAATGGAACAGTTCCGAAGCATTTTTAACTTCAGCAGAATTCCGAGAACAATGGAAGAGTTACAAAGCATTTTTAAACGTCAGCGGAATTCTGAGAATAATGGAGGCGTTCCGAAGCATTTTTAAACGTCAGCAGAATTCTCAGAACATTGGAAGAGTTCCAAAGCATTTTTAAACTTCAGCGGAATTCCGAGAGAAATGGAAGAGTTCCGAAGCATTTTTAAACTTCAGCGGAATTCTAAGAACAATGGAAGAGTTCCGAAGCATTTTTAAACGTCAGCGGAATTCCGAGAACAATGGAAGAGTTCCGAAGCATTTTTAAACTTCAGCGGAATTCCGAGAACAATGGAAGAGTTCCGAAGCATTTTTAAATGTCAGCGGAATGCCGAGAACAATGGAAGAGTTCCGACGCATTTTTAAACGTCAGCGGAATTCCGAGAACAATGGAAGAGATCTGAAGCATTTTTAAACTTCAGCGGAATTTTGAGAACAATGGAAGAGTTCCGAAGCATTTTTAAACGTCAGCGGAATTCTGAGAACAATGGAAGAGTTCTGAAGCATTTTTAATCTTCAGCGGAATTCCGAGAACAATGGAAGAGATCTGAAGAATTTTTAAACTTCAGTGGAATTTTGAGAACAATGGAAGAGTTCCGAAGCATTTTTAAACGTCAGTGGAATTCTGAGAACAATGGAAGAGTTCCGAAGCATTTTTAATCTTCAGCGGAATTCCGAGAACAATGGAACAGTTCCGAAGCATTTTTAAACTTCAGCAGAATTCCGAGAACAATGGAAGAGTTCCGAAGCATTTTTAAACATCAGCGGAATTCCGAGAACATAGGAAGAGTTCCGATGCATTTTTGATCTTCAGCGGAATTCCGAGAACAATGGAAGAGTTCCGAAGCATTTTTAAACGTCAGCAGAATGCCGAGAACAATGGAAGAGTTCCGCCGCATTTTTAAATGTCAGCGGAATTCCGAGAACAATGGAAGCGATCTGAAGCATTTTTAAACTTCAGCGGAATTTCGAGAACAATGGAAGAGTTCCGAAGCATTTTTAATCGTCAGTGAAATTCTGAGAACAATGGAAGAGTTCCGAAGCATTTTTAATCTTCAGCGGAATTCCGAGAACAATGGAAGAGTTCAGAAGCATTTTTAAACTTCAGCAGAATTTCGAGAACAATGGAAGAGTTCCGAAGCATTTTTAAACGTCAGCGGAATTCTGAGAATAATGGAGGCGTTCCGAAGCATTTTTAAACGTCAGCAGAATTCTCAGAACATTGGAAGAGTTCCGAAGCATTTTTAAACTTCAGCGGAATTCCGAGAAAAATGGAAGAGTTCCGAAGCATTTTTAAACTTCAGCGGAATTCTAAGAACAATGGAAGAGTTCCGAAGCATTTTTAAACGTCAGCGGAATTCCGAGAACAATGGAAGAGTTCCGAAGCATTTTTAAACTTCAGCGGAATTCCGAGAACAATGGAAGAGTTCCGAAGCTTTTTTAAATGTCAGCGGAATGCCGAGAACAATGGAAGAGTTCTGAAGCATTTTTAAACTTCAGCGGAATTCCGAGAACAATGGAAGAGTTCTGAAGCATTTTTAAACTTCAGCAGAATTCCGAGAACAATGGAAGAGTTCCGAAGTATTTTTAAACGTCATCGGAATGCCGAGAACAATGGAAGAGTTCCGACGCATTTTTAAAGGTCAGCGGAATTCCGAATACAATGTAAGAGATATGAAGCATTTTTAAACTTCAGCGGAATTTCGAGAGCAATGGAAGGGTTCCGAAGCATTTTTAAACATCTGCGGAATTCTGAGAAGAATGGAAGAGTTCCGAAGCATTTTTAACTTCAGCAGAATTCCGAGAACAATGGAAGAGTTCCTAAGTATTTTTAAACGTCAGCGGAATGCCGAGAACAATGGAAGAGTTCCGACGCATTTTTAAAGGTCAGCGGAATTCCGAATACAATGTAAGAGATATAAAGCATTTTTAAACTTCAGCGGAATTTCGAGAGCAATGGAAGGGTTCCGAAGCATTTTTAAACATCTGCGGAATTCTGAGAAGAATGGAAGAGTTCCGAAGCATTTTTAACTTCAGCAGAATTCCGAGAACAATGGAAGAGTTCCGAAGTATTTTTAAACGTCAGCGGAATGCCGAGAACAATGGAAGAGTTCCGAAGCATTTTTAAACATCAGCGGAATTCCGAGAACAATGGAAGAGTTCTGAAGCATTTTTAAACATCAGCGGAATTCCGAGAACAATGGAAGAGTTCTGAAGCATTTTTAAACGTCAGTGGAATTCTGAGAACAATGGAAGAGTTCCGAAGCATTTTTAATCTTCAGCGGAATTCCGAGAACAATGGAACAGTTCCGAAGCATTTTTAACTTCAGCAGAATTCCGAGAACAATGGAAGAGTTACAAAGCATTTTTAAACGTCAGCGGAATTCTGAGAATAATGGAGGCGTTCCGAAGCATTTTTAAACGTCAGCAGAATTCTCAGAACATTGGAAGAGTTCCAAAGCATTTTTAAACTTCAGCGGAATTCCGAGAGAAATGGAAGAGTTCCGAAGCATTTTTAAACTTCAGCGGAATTCTAAGAACAATGGAAGAGTTCCGAAGCATTTTTAAACGTCAGCGGAATTCCGAGAACAATGGAAGAGTTCCGAAGCATTTTTAAACTTCAGCGGAATTCCGAGAACAATGGAAGAGTTCCGAAGCATTTTTAAATGTCAGCGGAATGCCGAGAACAATGGAAGAGTTCCGACGCATTTTTAAACGTCAGCGGAATTCCGAGAACAATGGAAGAGATCTGAAGCATTTTTAAACTTCAGCGGAATTTTGAGAACAATGGAAGAGTTCCGAAGCATTTTTAAACGTCAGCGGAATTCTGAGAACAATGGAAGAGTTCTGAAGCATTTTTAATCTTCAGCGGAATTCCGAGAACAATGGAAGAGATCTGAAGAATTTTTAAACTTCAGCGGAATTTTGAGAACAATGGAAGAGTTCCGAAGCATTTTTAAACGTCAGTGGAATTCTGAGAACAATGGAAGAGTTCCGAAGCATTTTTAATCTTCAGCGGAATTCCGAGAACAATGGAACAGTTCCGAAGCATTTTTAAACTTCAGCAGAATTCCGAGAACAATGGAAGAGTTCCGAAGCATTTTTAAACATCAGCGGAATTCCGAGAACATAGGAAGAGTTCCGATGCATTTTTGATCTTCAGCGGAATTCCGAGAACAATGGAAGAGTTCCGAAGCATTTTTAAACGTCAGCAGAATGCCGAGAACAATGGAAGAGTTCCGCCGCATTTTTAAATGTCAGCGGAATTCCGAGAACAATGGAAGCGATCTGAAGCATTTTTAAACTTCAGCGGAATTTCGAGAACAATGGAAGAGTTCCGAAGCATTTTTAATCGTCAGTGAAATTCTGAGAACAATGGAAGAGTTCCGAAGCATTTTTAATCTTCAGCGGAATTCCGAGAACAATGGAAGAGTTCAGAAGCATTTTTAAACTTCAGCAGAATTTCGAGAACAATGGAAGAGTTCCGAAGCATTTTTAAACTTCAGCGGAATTCCGAGAAAAGTGTAAGTGTTCTGAAGCATTTTTAAACTTCAGCAGAATTCCGAGAACAATGGAAGAGTTCCGAAGCATTTTTAAACTTCAGCGGAATTCCGAGAACAATGGAAGAGTTCCGAAGCATTTTTAAACGTCAGCAGTATGCCGAGAACAATAGAAGAGTTCCGACGCATTTTTAAACGTCAGCGGAATTCCGAGAACAATGGAAGAGATCTGAAGCATTTTTAAACTTCAGCGGAATTTTGAGAACAATGGAAGAGTTCCGAAGCATTTTTAAACGTCAGTGGAATTCTGAGAACAATGGAAGAGTTCCGAAGCATTTTTAATCTTCAGCGGAATTCCGAGAACAATGGAACAGTTCCGAAGCATTTTTAAACTTCAGCAGAATTCCGAGAACAATGGAAGAGTTCCGAAGCATTTTTAAACATCAGCGGAATTCCGAGAACATAGGAAGAGTTCCGATGCATTTTTGATCTTCAGCGGAATTCCGAGAACAATGGAAGAGTTCCGAAGCATTTTTAAACGTCAGCAGAATGCCGAGAACAATGGAAGAGTTCCGCCGCATTTTTAAATGTCAGCGGAATTCCGAGAACAATGGAAGCGATCTGAAGCATTTTTAAACTTCAGCGGAATTTCGAGAACAATGGAAGAGTTCCGAAGCATTTTTAATCGTCAGTGAAATTCTGAGAACAATGGAAGAGTTCCGAAGCATTTTTAATCTTCAGCGGAATTCCGAGAACAATGGAAGAGTTCAGAAGCATTTTTAAACTTCAGCAGAATTTCGAGAACAATGGAAGAGTTCCGAAGCATTTTTAAACTTCAGCGGAATTCCGAGAAAAGTGTAAGTGTTCTGAAGCATTTTTAAACTTCAGCAGAATTCCGAGAACAATGGAAGAGTTCCGAAGCATTTTTAAACTTCAGCGGAATTCCGAGAACAATGGAAGAGTTCCGAAGCATTTTTAAACGTCAGCAGTATGCCGAGAACAATAGAAGAGTTCCGACGCATTTTTAAACGTCAGCGGAATTCCGAGAACAATGGAAGAGATCTGAAGCATTTTTAAACTTCAGCGGAATTTTGAGAACAATGGAAGAGTTCCGAAGCATTTTTAAACGTCAGTGGAATTCTGAGAACAATGGAAGAGTTCCGAAGCATTTTTAATCTTCAGCGGAATTCCGAGAACAATGGAACAGTTCCGAAGCATTTTTAAACTTCAGCAGAATTCCGAGAACAATGGAAGAGTTCCGAAGCATTTTTAAACATCAGCGGAATTCCGAGAACATAGGAAGAGTTCCGATGCATTTTTGATCTTCAGCGGAATTCCGAGAACAATGGAAGAGTTCCGAAGCATTTTTAAACGTCAGCAGAATGCCGAGAACAATGGAAGAGTTCCGACGCATTTTTAAATGTCAGCGGAATTCCGAGAACAATGGAAGCGATCTGAAGCATTTTTAAACTTCAGCGGAATTTCGAGAACAATGGAAGAGTTCCGAAGCATTTTTAATCGTCAGTGTAATTCTGAGAACAATGGAAGAGTTCCGAAGCATTTTTAATCTTCAGCGGAATTCCGAGAACAATGGAAGAGTTCCGAAGCATTTTTAACTTCAGCAGAATTCCGAGAACAATGGAAGAGTTCCGAAGCATTTTTAAACTTCAGCAGAATTCCGAGAACAATGGAAGAGTTCCGAAGTATTTTTAAACGTCATCGGAATGCCGAGAACAAAGGAAGAGTTCCGAAGCATTTTTAAACATCAGCGGAATTCCGAGAACAATGGAAGAGTTCTAAAGCATTTTTAAACTTCAGCGGAATTCCGAGAACAATGGAAGAGTTCCAAAGCATTTTTAAACTTCAGCGGAATTCCGAGAAAAATGGAAGAGTTCCGAAGCATTTTTAAACTTCAGCGGAATTCCGAGAACAATGGAAGAGTTCTGAAGCATTTTTAAACTTCAGTGGAATTCCGAGAACAATGGAAGAGTTCCGAAGCATTTTTAAACTTCAGCAGAATTCTGAGAACAATGGAAGAGCTCCGAAGTATTTTTAAACGTCATCGGAATGCCGAGAACAATGGAAGAGTTCCGACGCATTTTTAAAGGTCAGCGGAATTCCGAAAACAATGTAAGAGATATGAAGCATTTTTAAACTTCAGCGGAATTTCGAGAGCAATGGAAGAGTTACGAAGCATTTTTAAACATCTGCGGAATTCTGAGAAGAATGGAAGAGTTCCGAAGCATTTTTAACTTCAGCAGAATTCCGAGAACAATGGAAGAGTTCCGAAGTATTTTTAAACGTCAGCGGAATGCCGAGAACAATGGAAGAGTTCCGAAGCATTTTAAAACATCAGCGGAATTCCGAGAACAATGGAAGAGTTCTGAAGCATTTTTAAACTTCAGCGGAATTTCGAGAACAATGGAAGAGTTCCGAAGCATTTTTAAACGTCAGCGGAATTCTGAGAATAATGGAGGCGTTCCGAAGCATTTTTAAACGTCAGCAGAATTCTCAGAACATTGGAAGAGTTCCGAAGCATTTTTAAACTTCAGCGGAATTCCGAGAAAAATGGAAGAGTTCCGAAGCATTTTTAAACTTCAGCGGAATTCTAAGAACAATGGAAGAGTTCCGAAGCATTTTTAAACGTCAGCGGAATTCCGAGAACAATGGAAGAGTTCCGAAGCATTTTTAAACTTCAGCGGAATTCCGAGAACAATGGAAGAGTTCCGAAGCTTTTTTAAATGTCAGCGGAATGCCGAGAACAATGGAAGAGTTCTGAAGCATTTTTAAACTTCAGCGGAATTCCGAGAACAATGGAAGAGTTCTGAAGCATTTTTAAACTTCAGCAGAATTCCGAGAACAATGGAAGAGTTCCGAAGTATTTTTAAACGTCATCGGAATGCCGAGAACAATGGAAGAGTTCCGACGCATTTTTAAAGGTCAGCGGAATTCCGAATACAATGTAAGAGATATGAAGCATTTTTAAACTTCAGCGGAATTTCGAGAGCAATGGAAGGGTTCCGAAGCATTTTTAAACATCTGCGGAATTCTGAGAAGAATGGAAGAGTTCCGAAGCATTTTTAACTTCAGCAGAATTCCGAGAACAATGGAAGAGTTCCTAAGTATTTTTAAACGTCAGCGGAATGCCGAGAACAATGGAAGAGTTCCGACGCATTTTTAAAGGTCAGCGGAATTCCGAATACAATGTAAGAGATATAAAGCATTTTTAAACTTCAGCGGAATTTCGAGAGCAATGGAAGGGTTCCGAAGCATTTTTAAACATCTGCGGAATTCTGAGAAGAATGGAAGAGTTCCGAAGCATTTTTAACTTCAGCAGAATTCCGAGAACAATGGAAGAGTTCCGAAGTATTTTTAAACGTCAGCGGAATGCCGAGAACAATGGAAGAGTTCCGAAGCATTTTTAAACATCAGCGGAATTCCGAGAACAATGGAAGAGTTCTGAAGCATTTTTAAACATCAGCGGAATTCCGAGAACAATGGAAGAGTTCTGAAGCATTTTTAAACGTCAGTGGAATTCTGAGAACAATGGAAGAGTTCCGAAGCATTTTTAATCTTCAGCGGAATTCCGAGAACAATGGAACAGTTCCGAAGCATTTTTAACTTCAGCAGAATTCCGAGAACAATGGAAGAGTTACAAAGCATTTTTAAACGTCAGCGGAATTCTGAGAATAATGGAGGCGTTCCGAAGCATTTTTAAACGTCAGCAGAATTCTCAGAACATTGGAAGAGTTCCAAAGCATTTTTAAACTTCAGCGGAATTCCGAGAGAAATGGAAGAGTTCCGAAGCATTTTTAAACTTCAGCGGAATTCTAAGAACAATGGAAGAGTTCCGAAGCATTTTTAAACGTCAGCGGAATTCCGAGAACAATGGAAGAGTTCCGAAGCATTTTTAAACTTCAGCGGAATTCCGAGAACAATGGAAGAGTTCCGAAGCATTTTTAAATGTCAGCGGAATGCCGAGAACAATGGAAGAGTTCCGACGCATTTTTAAACGTCAGCGGAATTCCGAGAACAATGGAAGAGATCTGAAGCATTTTTAAACTTCAGCGGAATTTTGAGAACAATGGAAGAGTTCCGAAGCATTTTTAAACGTCAGCGGAATTCTGAGAACAATGGAAGAGTTCTGAAGCATTTTTAATCTTCAGCGGAATTCCGAGAACAATGGAAGAGATCTGAAGAATTTTTAAACTTCAGCGGAATTTTGAGAACAATGGAAGAGTTCCGAAGCATTTTTAAACGTCAGTGGAATTCTGAGAACAATGGAAGAGTTCCGAAGCATTTTTAATCTTCAGCGGAATTCCGAGAACAATGGAACAGTTCCGAAGCATTTTTAAACTTCAGCAGAATTCCGAGAACAATGGAAGAGTTCCGAAGCATTTTTAAACATCAGCGGAATTCCGAGAACATAGGAAGAGTTCCGATGCATTTTTGATCTTCAGCGGAATTCCGAGAACAATGGAAGAGTTCCGAAGCATTTTTAAACGTCAGCAGAATGCCGAGAACAATGGAAGAGTTCCGCCGCATTTTTAAATGTCAGCGGAATTCCGAGAACAATGGAAGCGATCTGAAGCATTTTTAAACTTCAGCGGAATTTCGAGAACAATGGAAGAGTTCCGAAGCATTTTTAATCGTCAGTGAAATTCTGAGAACAATGGAAGAGTTCCGAAGCATTTTTAATCTTCAGCGGAATTCCGAGAACAATGGAAGAGTTCAGAAGCATTTTTAAACTTCAGCAGAATTTCGAGAACAATGGAAGAGTTCCGAAGCATTTTTAAACTTCAGCGGAATTCCGAGAAAAGTGTAAGTGTTCTGAAGCATTTTTAAACTTCAGCAGAATTCCGAGAACAATGGAAGAGTTCCGAAGCATTTTTAAACTTCAGCGGAATTCCGAGAACAATGGAAGAGTTCCGAAGCATTTTTAAACGTCAGCAGTATGCCGAGAACAATAGAAGAGTTCCGACGCATTTTTAAACGTCAGCGGAATTCCGAGAACAATGGAAGAGATCTGAAGCATTTTTAAACTTCAGCGGAATTTTGAGAACAATGGAAGAGTTCCGAAGCATTTTTAAACGTCAGTGGAATTCTGAGAACAATGGAAGAGTTCCGAAGCATTTTTAATCTTCAGCGGAATTCCGAGAACAATGGAACAGTTCCGAAGCATTTTTAAACTTCAGCAGAATTCCGAGAACAATGGAAGAGTTCCGAAGCATTTTTAAACATCAGCGGAATTCCGAGAACATAGGAAGAGTTCCGATGCATTTTTGATCTTCAGCGGAATTCCGAGAACAATGGAAGAGTTCCGAAGCATTTTTAAACGTCAGCAGAATGCCGAGAACAATGGAAGAGTTCCGCCGCATTTTTAAATGTCAGCGGAATTCCGAGAACAATGGAAGCGATCTGAAGCATTTTTAAACTTCAGCGGAATTTCGAGAACAATGGAAGAGTTCCGAAGCATTTTTAATCGTCAGTGAAATTCTGAGAACAATGGAAGAGTTCCGAAGCATTTTTAATCTTCAGCGGAATTCCGAGAACAATGGAAGAGTTCAGAAGCATTTTTAAACTTCAGCAGAATTTCGAGAACAATGGAAGAGTTCCGAAGCATTTTTAAACTTCAGCGGAATTCCGAGAAAAGTGTAAGTGTTCTGAAGCATTTTTAAACTTCAGCAGAATTCCGAGAACAATGGAAGAGTTCCGAAGCATTTTTAAACTTCAGCGGAATTCCGAGAACAATGGAAGAGTTCCGAAGCATTTTTAAACGTCAGCAGTATGCCGAGAACAATAGAAGAGTTCCGACGCATTTTTAAACGTCAGCGGAATTCCGAGAACAATGGAAGAGATCTGAAGCATTTTTAAACTTCAGCGGAATTTTGAGAACAATGGAAGAGTTCCGAAGCATTTTTAAACGTCAGTGGAATTCTGAGAACAATGGAAGAGTTCCGAAGCATTTTTAATCTTCAGCGGAATTCCGAGAACAATGGAACAGTTCCGAAGCATTTTTAAACTTCAGCAGAATTCCGAGAACAATGGAAGAGTTCCGAAGCATTTTTAAACATCAGCGGAATTCCGAGAACATAGGAAGAGTTCCGATGCATTTTTGATCTTCAGCGGAATTCCGAGAACAATGGAAGAGTTCCGAAGCATTTTTAAACGTCAGCAGAATGCCGAGAACAATGGAAGAGTTCCGACGCATTTTTAAATGTCAGCGGAATTCCGAGAACAATGGAAGCGATCTGAAGCATTTTTAAACTTCAGCGGAATTTCGAGAACAATGGAAGAGTTCCGAAGCATTTTTAATCGTCAGTGTAATTCTGAGAACAATGGAAGAGTTCCGAAGCATTTTTAATCTTCAGCGGAATTCCGAGAACAATGGAAGAGTTCCGAAGCATTTTTAACTTCAGCAGAATTCCGAGAACAATGGAAGAGTTCCGAAGCATTTTTAAACTTCAGCAGAATTCCGAGAACAATGGAAGAGTTCCGAAGTATTTTTAAACGTCATCGGAATGCCGAGAACAAAGGAAGAGTTCCGAAGCATTTTTAAACATCAGCGGAATTCCGAGAACAATGGAAGAGTTCTAAAGCATTTTTAAACTTCAGCGGAATTCCGAGAACAATGGAAGAGTTCCAAAGCATTTTTAAACTTCAGCGGAATTCCGAGAAAAATGGAAGAGTTCCGAAGCATTTTTAAACTTCAGCGGAATTCCGAGAACAATGGAAGAGTTCTGAAGCATTTTTAAACTTCAGTGGAATTCCGAGAACAATGGAAGAGTTCCGAAGCATTTTTAAACTTCAGCAGAATTCTGAGAACAATGGAAGAGCTCCGAAGTATTTTTAAACGTCATCGGAATGCCGAGAACAATGGAAGAGTTCCGACGCATTTTTAAAGGTCAGCGGAATTCCGAAAACAATGTAAGAGATATGAAGCATTTTTAAACTTCAGCGGAATTTCGAGAGCAATGGAAGAGTTACGAAGCATTTTTAAACATCTGCGGAATTCTGAGAAGAATGGAAGAGTTCCGAAGCATTTTTAACTTCAGCAGAATTCCGAGAACAATGGAAGAGTTCCGAAGTATTTTTAAACGTCAGCGGAATGCCGAGAACAATGGAAGAGTTCCGAAGCATTTTAAAACATCAGCGGAATTCCGAGAACAATGGAAGAGTTCTGAAGCATTTTTAAACTTCAGCGGAATTTCGAGAACAATGGAAGAGTTCCGAAGCATTTTTAAACGTCAGCGGAATTCTGAGAATAATGGAGGCGTTCCGAAGCATTTTTAAACGTCAGCAGAATTCTCAGAACATTGGAAGAGTTCCGAAGCATTTTTAAACTTCAGCGGAATTCCGAGAAAAATGGAAGAGTTCCGAAGCATTTTTAAACTTCAGCGGAATTCTAAGAACAATGGAAGAGTTCCGAAGCATTTTTAAACGTCAGCGGAATTCCGAGAACAATGGAAGAGTTCCGAAGCATTTTTAAACTTCAGCGGAATTCCGAGAACAATGGAAGAGTTCCGAAGCTTTTTTAAATGTCAGCGGAATGCCGAGAACAATGGAAGAGTTCTGAAGCATTTTTAAACTTCAGCGGAATTCCGAGAACAATGGAAGAGTTCTGAAGCATTTTTAAACTTCAGCAGAATTCCGAGAACAATGGAAGAGTTCCGAAGTATTTTTAAACGTCATCGGAATGCCGAGAACAATGGAAGAGTTCCGACGCATTTTTAAAGGTCAGCGGAATTCCGAATACAATGTAAGAGATATGAAGCATTTTTAAACTTCAGCGGAATTTCGAGAGCAATGGAAGGGTTCCGAAGCATTTTTAAACATCTGCGGAATTCTGAGAAGAATGGAAGAGTTCCGAAGCATTTTTAACTTCAGCAGAATTCCGAGAACAATGGAAGAGTTCCTAAGTATTTTTAAACGTCAGCGGAATGCCGAGAACAATGGAAGAGTTCCGACGCATTTTTAAAGGTCAGCGGAATTCCGAATACAATGTAAGAGATATAAAGCATTTTTAAACTTCAGCGGAATTTCGAGAGCAATGGAAGGGTTCCGAAGCATTTTTAAACATCTGCGGAATTCTGAGAAGAATGGAAGAGTTCCGAAGCATTTTTAACTTCAGCAGAATTCCGAGAACAATGGAAGAGTTCCGAAGTATTTTTAAACGTCAGCGGAATGCCGAGAACAATGGAAGAGTTCCAAAGCATTTTTAAACATCAGCGGAATTCCGAGAACAATGGAAGAGTTCTGAAGCATTTTTAAACATCAGCGGAATTCCGAGAACAATGGAAGAGTTCTGAAGCATTTTTAAACGTCAGTGGAATTCTGAGAACAATGGAAGAGTTCCGAAGCATTTTTAATCTTCAGCGGAATTCCGAGAACAATGGAACAGTTCCGAAGCATTTTTAACTTCAGCAGAATTCCGAGAACAATGGAAGAGTTACGAAGCATTTTTAAACGTCAGCGGAATTCTGAGAATAATGGAGGCGTTCCGAAGCATTTTTAAACGTCAGCAGAATTCTCAGAACATTGGAAGAGTTCCAAAGCATTTTTAAACTTCAGCGGAATTCCGAGAGAAATGGAAGAGTTCCGAAGCATTTTTAAACTTCAGCGGAATTCTAAGAACAATGGAAGAGTTCCGAAGCATTTTTAAACGTCAGCGGAATTCCGAGAACAATGGAAGAGTTCCGAAGCATTTTTAAATGTCAGCGGAATGCCGAGAACAATGGAAGAGTTCCGACGCATTTTTAAACGTCAGCGGAATTCCGAGAACAATGGAAGAGATCTGAAGCATTTTTAAACTTCAGCGGAATTTTGAGAACAATGGAAGAGTTCCGAAGCATTTTTAAACGTCAGCGGAATTCTGAGAACAATGGAAGAGTTCTGAAGCATTTTTAATCTTCAGCGGAATTCCGAGAACAATGGAACAGTTCCGAAGCATTTTTAACTTCAGCAGAATTCCGAGAACAATGGAAGAGTTCCGAAGCATTATTAAACTTCAGCGGAATTCCGAGAAAAATGGAAGAGTTGCGAAGCATTTTTAACTTCAGCGGAATGCCGAGAACAATGGAAGAGTTCCGAAGCATTTTTAAAGGTCAGCGGAATTCCGAGAACAATGTAAGAGATCTGAAGCATTTTTAAACTTCAGCGGAATTTCGAGAGCAATGGAAGAGTTCCGAAGCATTTTTAAACATCTGCGGAATTCTGAGAACAATGGAAGAGTTCAGAAGCATTTTTAAACTTCAGCAGAATTCCGAGAACAATGGAAGAGTTCCGAAGCATTTTTAAACATCTGCGGAATTCTGAGAAGAATGGAAGAGTTCCGAAGCATTTTTAAACGTCAGCGGAATTCTGAGAATAATGGAGGCGTTCCGAAGCATTTTTAAACGTCAGCAGAATTCTCAGAACATTGGAAGAGTTCCGAAGCATTTTTAAACTTCAGCGGAATTCCGAGAAAAATGGAAGAGTTCCGAAGCATTTTTAAACTTCAGCGGAATTCTAAGAACAATGGAAGAGTTCCGAAGCATTTTTAAACGTCAGCGGAATTCCGAGAACAATGGAAGAGTTCCGAAGCATTTTTAAACTTCAGCGGAATTCCGAGAACAATGGAAGAGTTCCGAAGCTTTTTTAAATGTCAGCGGAATGCCGAGAACAATGGAAGAGTTCTGAAGCATTTTTAAACTTCAGCGGAATTCCGAGAACAATGGAAGAGTTCTGAAGCATTTTTAAACTTCAGCAGAATTCCGAGAACAATGGAAGAGTTCCGAAGTATTTTTAAACGTCATCGGAATGCCGAGAACAATGGAAGAGTTCCGACGCATTTTTAAAGGTCAGCGGAATTCCGAATACAATGTAAGAGATATGAAGCATTTTTAAACTTCAGCGGAATTTCGAGAGCAATGGAAGGGTTCCGAAGCATTTTTAAACATCTGCGGAATTCTGAGAAGAATGGAAGAGTTCCGAAGCATTTTTAACTTCAGCAGAATTCCGAGAACAATGGAAGAGTTCCTAAGTATTTTTAAACGTCAGCGGAATGCCGAGAACAATGGAAGAGTTCCGACGCATTTTTAAAGGTCAGCGGAATTCCGAATACAATGTAAGAGATATAAAGCATTTTTAAACTTCAGCGGAATTTCGAGAGCAATGGAAGGGTTCCGAAGCATTTTTAAACATCTGCGGAATTCTGAGAAGAATGGAAGAGTTCCGAAGCATTTTTAACTTCAGCAGAATTCCGAGAACAATGGAAGAGTTCCGAAGTATTTTTAAACGTCAGCGGAATGCCGAGAACAATGGAAGAGTTCCGAAGCATTTTTAAACATCAGCGGAATTCCGAGAACAATGGAAGAGTTCTGAAGCATTTTTAAACATCAGCGGAATTCCGAGAACAATGGAAGAGTTCTGAAGCATTTTTAAACGTCAGTGGAATTCTGAGAACAATGGAAGAGTTCCGAAGCATTTTTAATCTTCAGCGGAATTCCGAGAACAATGGAACAGTTCCGAAGCATTTTTAACTTCAGCAGAATTCCGAGAACAATGGAAGAGTTACGAAGCATTTTTAAACGTCAGCGGAATTCTGAGAATAATGGAGGCGTTCCGAAGCATTTTTAAACGTCAGCAGAATTCTCAGAACATTGGAAGAGTTCCAAAGCATTTTTAAACTTCAGCGGAATTCCGAGAGAAATGGAAGAGTTCCGAAGCATTTTTAAACTTCAGCGGAATTCTAAGAACAATGGAAGAGTTCCGAAGCATTTTTAAACGTCAGCGGAATTCCGAGAACAATGGAAGAGTTCCGAAGCATTTTTAAACTTCAGCGGAATTCCGAGAACAATGGAAGAGTTCCGAAGCATTTTTAAATGTCAGCGGAATGCCGAGAACAATGGAAGAGTTCCGACGCATTTTTAAACGTCAGCGGAATTCCGAGAACAATGGAAGAGATCTGAAGCATTTTTAAACTTCAGCGGAATTTTGAGAACAATGGAAGAGTTCCGAAGCATTTTTAAACGTCAGCGGAATTCTGAGAACAATGGAAGAGTTCTGAAGCATTTTTAATCTTCAGCGGAATTCCGAGAACAATGGAACAGTTCCGAAGCATTTTTAACTTCAGCAGAATTCCGAGAACAATGGAAGAGTTCCGAAGCATTATTAAACTTCAGCGGAATTCCGAGAAAAATGGAAGAGTTGCGAAGCATTTTTAACTTCAGCGGAATGCCGAGAACAATGGAAGAGTTCCGAAGCATTTTTAAAGGTCAGCGGAATTCCGAGAACAATGTAAGAGATCTGAAGCATTTTTAAACTTCAGCGGAATTTCGAGAGCAATGGAAGAGTTCCGAAGCATTTTTAAACATCTGCGGAATTCTGAGAACAATGGAAGAGTTCAGAAGCATTTTTAAACTTCAGCAGAATTCCGAGAACAATGGAAGAGTTCCGAAGCATTTTTAAACATCTGCGGAATTCTGAGAAGAATGGAAGAGTTCCGAAGCATTTTTAAACGTCAGCGGAATTCTGAGAATAATGGAGGCGTTCCGAAGCATTTTTAAACGTCAGCAGAATTCTCAGAACATTGGAAGAGTTCCGAAGCATTTTTAAACTTCAGCGGAATTCCGAGAAAAATGGAAGAGTTCCGAAGCATTTTTAAACTTCAGCGGAATTCTAAGAACAATGGAAGAGTTCCGAAGCATTTTTAAACGTCAGCGGAATTCCGAGAACAATGGAAGAGTTCCGAAGCATTTTTAAACTTCAGCGGAATTCCGAGAACAATGGAAGAGTTCCGAAGCTTTTTTAAATGTCAGCGGAATGCCGAGAACAATGGAAGAGTTCTGAAGCATTTTTAAACTTCAGCGGAATTCCGAGAACAATGGAAGAGTTCTGAAGCATTTTTAAACTTCAGCAGAATTCCGAGAACAATGGAAGAGTTCCGAAGTATTTTTAAACGTCATCGGAATGCCGAGAACAATGGAAGAGTTCCGACGCATTTTTAAAGGTCAGCGGAATTCCGAATACAATGTAAGAGATATGAAGCATTTTTAAACTTCAGCGGAATTTCGAGAGCAATGGAAGGGTTCCGAAGCATTTTTAAACATCTGCGGAATTCTGAGAAGAATGGAAGAGTTCCGAAGCATTTTTAACTTCAGCAGAATTCCGAGAACAATGGAAGAGTTCCGAAGTATTTTTAAACGTCAGCGGAATGCCGAGAACAATGGAAGAGTTCCGAAGCATTTTTAAACATCAGCGGAATTCCGAGAACAATGGAAGAGTTCTGAAGCATTTTTAAACGTCAGTGGAATTCTGAGAACAATGGAAGAGTTCCGAAGCATTTTTAATCTTCAGCGGAATTCCGAGAACAATGGAACAGTTCCGAAGCATTTTTAACTTCAGCAGAATTCCGAGAACAATGGAAGAGTTCCGAAGCATTTTTAAACGTCAGCGGAATTCTGAGAATAATGGAGGCGTTCCGAAGCATTTTTAAACGTCAGCAGAATTCTCAGAACATTGGAAGAGTTCCGAAGCATTTTTAAACTTCAGCGAAATTCCGAGAGAAATGCAAGAGTTCCGAAGCATTTTTAAACTTCAGCGGAATTCTAAGAACAATGGAAGAGTTCCGAAGCATTTTTAAACGTCAGCGGAATTCCGAGAACAATGGAAGAGTTCCGAAGCATTTTTAAACTTCAGCGGAATTCCGAGAACAATGGAAGAGTTCCGAAGCATTTTTAAATGTCAGCGGAATGCCGAGAACAATGGAAGAGTTCCGACGCATTTTTAAACGTCAGCGGAATTCCGAGAACAATGGAAGAGATCTGAAGCATTTTTAAACTTCAGCGGAATTTTGAGAACAATGGAAGAGTTCCGAAGCATTTTTAAACGTCAGCGGAATTCTGAGAACAATGGAAGACTTCTGAAGCATTTTTAATCTTCAGCGGAATTCCGAGAACAATGGAACAGTTCTGAAGCATTTTTAACTTCAGCAGAATTCCGAGAACAATGGAAGAGTTCCGAAGCATTATTAAACTTCAGCGGAATTCCGAGAAAAATGGAAGAGTTGCGAAGCATTTTTAACTTCAGCGGAATGCCGAGAACAATGGAAGAGTTCCGAAGCATTTTTAAAGGTCAGCGGAATTCCGAGAACAATGTAAGAGATCTGAAGCATTTTTAAACTTCAGCGGAATTTCGAGAGCAATGGAAGAGTTCCGAAGCATTTTTAAACATCTGTGGAATTCTGAGAACAATGGAAGAGTTCAGAAGCATTTTTAAACTTCAGCAGAATTCCGAGAACAATGGAAGAGTTCCGAAGCATTTTTAAACATCTGCGGAATTCTGAGAAGAATGGAAGAGTTCCGAAGCATTTTTAAACGTCAGCGGAATTCTGAGAATAATGGAGGCGTTCCGAAGCATTTTTAAACGTCAGCAGAATTCTCAGAACATTGGAAGAGTTCCGAAGCATTTTTAAACTTCAGCGGAATTCCGAGAAAAATGGAAGAGTTCCGAAGCATTTTTAAACTTCAGCGGAATTCTAAGAACAATGGAAGAGTTCCGAAGCATTTTTAAACGTCAGCGGAATTCCGAGAACAATGGAAGAGTTCCGAAGCATTTTTAAACTTCAGCGGAATTCCGAGAACAATGGAAGAGTTCCGAAGCTTTTTTAAATGTCAGCGGAATGCCGAGAACAATGGAAGAGTTCTGAAGCATTTTTAAACTTCAGCGGAATTCCGAGAACAATGGAAGAGTTCTGAAGCATTTTTAAACTTCAGCAGAATTCCGAGAACAATGGAAGAGTTCCGAAGTATTTTTAAACGTCATCGGAATGCCGAGAACAATGGAAGAGTTCCGACGCATTTTTAAAGGTCAGCGGAATTCCGAATACAATGTAAGAGATATGAAGCATTTTTAAACTTCAGCGGAATTTCGAGAGCAATGGAAGGGTTCCGAAGCATTTTTAAACATCTGCGGAATTCTGAGAAGAATGGAAGAGTTCCGAAGCATTTTTAACTTCAGCAGAATTCCGAGAACAATGGAAGAGTTCCGAAGTATTTTTAAACGTCAGCGGAATGCCGAGAACAATGGAAGAGTTCCGAAGCATTTTTAAACATCAGCGGAATTCCGAGAACAATGGAAGAGTTCTGAAGCATTTTTAAACGTCAGTGGAATTCTGAGAACAATGGAAGAGTTCCGAAGCATTTTTAATCTTCAGCGGAATTCCGAGAACAATGGAACAGTTCCGAAGCATTTTTAACTTCAGCAGAATTCCGAGAACAATGGAAGAGCTCCGAAGCATTTTTAAACGTCAGCGGAATTCTGAGAATAATGGAGGCGTTCCGAAGCATTTTTAAACGTCAGCAGAATTCTCAGAACATTGGAAGAGTTCCGAAGCATTTTTAAACTTCAGCGGAATTCCGAGAACAATGGAAGAGTTCTGAAGCATTTTTAAACGTCAGTGGAATTCTGAGAACAATGGAAGAGTTCCGAAGCATTTTTAATCTTCAGCGGAATTCCGAGAACAAAGGAACAGTTCCGAAGCATTTTTAAACTTCAGCGGAATTCTGAGAACAATGGAAGAGTTCCGAAGCATTTTTAAACATCAGCGGAATTCCGAGAACATAGGAAGAGTTCCGATGCATTTTTAAATGTCAGCGGAATTCCGAGAACAATGGAAGCGATCTGAAGCATTTTTAAACTTCAGCGGAATTTCGAGAACAATGGAAGAGTCCCGAAGCATTTTTAAACATCAGCGTAATTCTGAGAACAATGGAAGAGTTCCGAAGCATTTTTAATCTTCAGCGGAATTCCGAGAACAATGGAACAGTTCCGAAGCATTTTTAACTTCAGCAGAATTCCGAGAACAATGGAAGAGTTCCGAAGCATTTTTAAACTTCAGCAGAATTCCGAGAACAATGGAAGAGTTCCGAAGTATTTTTAAACGTCATCGGAATGCCGAGAACAATGGAAGAGTTCCGACGCATTTTTAAAGGTCAGCGGAATTCCGAGAACAATGTAAGAGATCTGAAGCATTTTTAAACTTCAGCGGAATTTCGAGAGCAATGGAAGAGTTCCGAAGCATTTTTAAACATCTGCGGAATTCTGAGAAGAATGGAAGAGTTCCGAAGCATTTTTAACTTCAGCAGAATTCCGAGAACAATGGAAGAGTTCCGAAGTATTTTTAAACGTCAACGGAATGCCGAGAACAATGGAAGAGTTCCGAAGCATTTTTAAACATCAGCGGAATTCCGAGAACAATGGAAAAGTTCTGAAGCATTTTTAAACTTCAGCGGAATTTCGAGAACAATGGAAGAGTTCCGAAGCATTTTTAAACGTCAGCGGAATTCTGAGAACAATGGAGGCGTTCCGAAGCATTTTTAAACGTCAGCAGAATTCTCAGAACATTGGAAGAGTTCCGAAGCATTTTTAAACTTCAGCGGAATTCCGAGAAAAATGGAAGAGTTCCGAAGCATTTTTAAACTTCAGCGGAATTCTGAGAACAATGGAAGAGTTCCGAAGCATTTTTAAACGTCAGCGGAATTCCGAGAACAATGGAAGAGTTCCGAAGCATTTTTAACTTCAGCGGAATGCCGAGAACAATGGAAGAGTTCCGACGCATTTTTAAAGGTCAGCGGAATTCCGAGAACAATGTAAGAGATCTGAAGCATTTTTAAACTTCAGCGGAATTTCGAGAGCAATGGAAGAGTTCCGAAGCATTTTTAAACATCTGCGGAATTCTGAGAACAATGGAAGAGTTCAGAAGCATTTTTAAACTTCAGCAGAATTCCGAGAACAATGGAAGAGTTCCGAAGCATTTTTAAACTTCTGCGGAATTCCGAGAAAAATGGAAGAGTTCCGAAGCATTTTTAAACTTCAGCGGAATTCCGAGAACAATGGAAGAGTTCCGAAGCATTTTTAAACGTCAGCAGTATGCCGAGAACAATGGAAGAGTTCCGACGCATTTTTAAACGTCAGCGGAATTCCGAGAACAATGGAAGAGATCTGAAGAATTTTTAAACTTCAGCGGAATTTTGAGAACAATGGAAGAGTTCCGAAGCATTTTTAAACGTCAGTGGAATTCTGAGAACAATGGAAGAGTTCCGAAGCATTTTTAATCTTCAGCGGAATTCCGAGAACAATGGAACAGTTCCGAAGCATTTTTAAACTTCAGCAGAATTCCGAGAACAATGGAAGAGTTCCGAAGCATTTTTAAACATCAGCGGAATTCCGAGAACATAGGAAGAGTTCCGATGCATTTTTGATCTTCAGCGGAATTCCGAGAACAATGGAAGAGTTCCGAAGCATTTTTAAACGTCAGCAGAATGCCGAGAACAATGGAAGAGTTCCGACGCATTTTTAAACGTCAGCAGAATGCCGAGAACAATGGAAGAGTTCCGACGCATTTTTAAATGTCAGCGGAATTCCGAGAACAATGGAAGAGTTCCGACGCATTTTTAAATGTCAGCGGAATTCCGAGAACAATGGAAGAGTTCCGATGCATTTTTGATCTTCAGCGGAATTCCGAGAACAATGGAAGAGTTCCGAAGCATTTTTAAACGTCAGCAGAATGCCGAGAACAATGGAAGAGTTCCGAAGCATTTTTAAATGTCAGCGGAATTCCGAGAACAATGGAAGCGATCTGAAGCATTTTTAAACATCAGCGGAATTCCGAGAACAATGGAAGAGTTCTGAAGCATTTTTAAACGTCAGTGGAATTCTGAGAACAATGGAAGAGTTCCGAAGCATTTTTAATCTTCAGCGGAATTCCGAGAACAATGGAACAGTTCCGAAACATTTTTAACTTCAGCAGAATTCCGAGAACAATGGAAGAGTTACGAAGCATTTTTAAACGTCAGCGGAATTCTGAGAATAATGGAGGCGTTCCGAAGCATTTTTAAACGTCAGCAGAATTCTCAGAACATTGGAAGAGTTCCAAAGCATTTTTAAACTTCAGCGGAATTCCGAGAGAAATGGAAGAGTTCCGAAGCATTTTTAAACTTCAGCGGAATTCTAAGAACAATGGAAGAGTTCCGAAGCATTTTTAAACGTCAGCGGAATTCCGAGAACAATGGAAGAGTTCCGAAGCATTTTTAAACTTCAGCGGAATTCCGAGAACAATGGAAGAGTTCCGAAGCATTTTTAAATGTCAGCGGAATGCCGAGAACAATGGAAGAGTTCCGACGCATTTTTAAACGTCAGCGGAATTCCGAGAACAATGGAAGAGATCTGAAGCATTTTTAAACTTCAGCGGAATTTTGAGAACAATGGAAGAGTTCCGAAGCATTTTTAAACGTCAGCGGAATTCTGAGAACAATGGAAGAGTTCTGAAGCATTTTTAATCTTCAGCGGAATTCCGAGAACAATGGAACAGTTCCGAAGCATTTTTAACTTCAGCAGAATTCCGAGAACAATGGAAGAGTTCCGAAGCATTATTAAACTTCAGCGGAATTCCGAGAAAAATGGAAGAGTTGCGAAGCATTTTTAACTTCAGCGGAATGCCGAGAACAATGGAAGAGTTCCGAAGCATTTTTAAAGGTCAGCGGAATTCCGAGAACAATGTAAGAGATCTGAAGCATTTTTAAACTTCAGCGGAATTTCGAGAGCAATGGAAGAGTTCCGAAGCATTTTTAAACATCTGCGGAATTCTGAGAACAATGGAAGAGTTCAGAAGCATTTTTAAACTTCAGCAGAATTCCGAGAACAATGGAAGAGTTCCGAAGCATTTTTAAACATCTGCGGAATTCTGAGAAGAATGGAAGAGTTCCGAAGCATTTTTAAACGTCAGCGGAATTCTGAGAATAATGGAGGCGTTCCGAAGCATTTTTAAACGTCAGCAGAATTCTCAGAACATTGGAAGAGTTCCGAAGCATTTTTAAACTTCAGCGGAATTCCGAGAAAAATGGAAGAGTTCCGAAGCATTTTTAAACTTCAGCGGAATTCTAAGAACAATGGAAGAGTTCCGAAGCATTTTTAAACGTCAGCGGAATTCCGAGAACAATGGAAGAGTTCCGAAGCATTTTTAAACTTCAGCGGAATTCCGAGAACAATGGAAGAGTTCCGAAGCTTTTTTAAATGTCAGCGGAATGCCGAGAACAATGGAAGAGTTCTGAAGCATTTTTAAACTTCAGCGGAATTCCGAGAACAATGGAAGAGTTCTGAAGCATTTTTAAACTTCAGCAGAATTCCGAGAACAATGGAAGAGTTCCGAAGTATTTTTAAACGTCATCGGAATGCCGAGAACAATGGAAGAGTTCCGACGCATTTTTAAAGGTCAGCGGAATTCCGAATACAATGTAAGAGATATGAAGCATTTTTAAACTTCAGCGGAATTTCGAGAGCAATGGAAGGGTTCCGAAGCATTTTTAAACATCTGCGGAATTCTGAGAAGAATGGAAGAGTTCCGAAGCATTTTTAACTTCAGCAGAATTCCGAGAACAATGGAAGAGTTCCGAAGTATTTTTAAACGTCAGCGGAATGCCGAGAACAATGGAAGAGTTCCGAAGCATTTTTAAACATCAGCGGAATTCCGAGAACAATGGAAGAGTTCTGAAGCATTTTTAAACGTCAGTGGAATTCTGAGAACAATGGAAGAGTTCCGAAGCATTTTTAATCTTCAGCGGAATTCCGAGAACAATGGAACAGTTCCGAAGCATTTTTAACTTCAGCAGAATTCCGAGAACAATGGAAGAGTTCCGAAGCATTTTTAAACGTCAGCGGAATTCTGAGAATAATGGAGGCGTTCCGAAGCATTTTTAAACGTCAGCAGAATTCTCAGAACATTGGAAGAGTTCCGAAGCATTTTTAAACTTCAGCGAAATTCCGAGAGAAATGCAAGAGTTCCGAAGCATTTTTAAACTTCAGCGGAATTCTAAGAACAATGGAAGAGTTCCGAAGCATTTTTAAACGTCAGCGGAATTCCGAGAACAATGGAAGAGTTCCGAAGCATTTTTAAACTTCAGCGGAATTCCGAGAACAATGGAAGAGTTCCGAAGCATTTTTAAATGTCAGCGGAATGCCGAGAACAATGGAAGAGTTCCGACGCATTTTTAAACGTCAGCGGAATTCCGAGAACAATGGAAGAGATCTGAAGCATTTTTAAACTTCAGCGGAATTTTGAGAACAATGGAAGAGTTCCGAAGCATTTTTAAACGTCAGCGGAATTCTGAGAACAATGGAAGACTTCTGAAGCATTTTTAATCTTCAGCGGAATTCCGAGAACAATGGAACAGTTCTGAAGCATTTTTAACTTCAGCAGAATTCCGAGAACAATGGAAGAGTTCCGAAGCATTATTAAACTTCAGCGGAATTCCGAGAAAAATGGAAGAGTTGCGAAGCATTTTTAACTTCAGCGGAATGCCGAGAACAATGGAAGAGTTCCGAAGCATTTTTAAAGGTCAGCGGAATTCCGAGAACAATGTAAGAGATCTGAAGCATTTTTAAACTTCAGCGGAATTTCGAGAGCAATGGAAGAGTTCCGAAGCATTTTTAAACATCTGTGGAATTCTGAGAACAATGGAAGAGTTCAGAAGCATTTTTAAACTTCAGCAGAATTCCGAGAACAATGGAAGAGTTCCGAAGCATTTTTAAACATCTGCGGAATTCTGAGAAGAATGGAAGAGTTCCGAAGCATTTTTAAACGTCAGCGGAATTCTGAGAATAATGGAGGCGTTCCGAAGCATTTTTAAACGTCAGCAGAATTCTCAGAACATTGGAAGAGTTCCGAAGCATTTTTAAACTTCAGCGGAATTCCGAGAAAAATGGAAGAGTTCCGAAGCATTTTTAAACTTCAGCGGAATTCTAAGAACAATGGAAGAGTTCCGAAGCATTTTTAAACGTCAGCGGAATTCCGAGAACAATGGAAGAGTTCCGAAGCATTTTTAAACTTCAGCGGAATTCCGAGAACAATGGAAGAGTTCCGAAGCTTTTTTAAATGTCAGCGGAATGCCGAGAACAATGGAAGAGTTCTGAAGCATTTTTAAACTTCAGCGGAATTCCGAGAACAATGGAAGAGTTCTGAAGCATTTTTAAACTTCAGCAGAATTCCGAGAACAATGGAAGAGTTCCGAAGTATTTTTAAACGTCATCGGAATGCCGAGAACAATGGAAGAGTTCCGACGCATTTTTAAAGGTCAGCGGAATTCCGAATACAATGTAAGAGATATGAAGCATTTTTAAACTTCAGCGGAATTTCGAGAGCAATGGAAGGGTTCCGAAGCATTTTTAAACATCTGCGGAATTCTGAGAAGAATGGAAGAGTTCCGAAGCATTTTTAACTTCAGCAGAATTCCGAGAACAATGGAAGAGTTCCGAAGTATTTTTAAACGTCAGCGGAATGCCGAGAACAATGGAAGAGTTCCGAAGCATTTTTAAACATCAGCGGAATTCCGAGAACAATGGAAGAGTTCTGAAGCATTTTTAAACGTCAGTGGAATTCTGAGAACAATGGAAGAGTTCCGAAGCATTTTTAATCTTCAGCGGAATTCCGAGAACAATGGAACAGTTCCGAAGCATTTTTAACTTCAGCAGAATTCCGAGAACAATGGAAGAGCTCCGAAGCATTTTTAAACGTCAGCGGAATTCTGAGAATAATGGAGGCGTTCCGAAGCATTTTTAAACGTCAGCAGAATTCTCAGAACATTGGAAGAGTTCCGAAGCATTTTTAAACTTCAGCGGAATTCCGAGAACAATGGAAGAGTTCTGAAGCATTTTTAAACGTCAGTGGAATTCTGAGAACAATGGAAGAGTTCCGAAGCATTTTTAATCTTCAGCGGAATTCCGAGAACAAAGGAACAGTTCCGAAGCATTTTTAAACTTCAGCGGAATTCTGAGAACAATGGAAGAGTTCCGAAGCATTTTTAAACATCAGCGGAATTCCGAGAACATAGGAAGAGTTCCGATGCATTTTTAAATGTCAGCGGAATTCCGAGAACAATGGAAGCGATCTGAAGCATTTTTAAACTTCAGCGGAATTTCGAGAACAATGGAAGAGTCCCGAAGCATTTTTAAACATCAGCGTAATTCTGAGAACAATGGAAGAGTTCCGAAGCATTTTTAATCTTCAGCGGAATTCCGAGAACAATGGAACAGTTCCGAAGCATTTTTAACTTCAGCAGAATTCCGAGAACAATGGAAGAGTTCCGAAGCATTTTTAAACTTCAGCAGAATTCCGAGAACAATGGAAGAGTTCCGAAGTATTTTTAAACGTCATCGGAATGCCGAGAACAATGGAAGAGTTCCGACGCATTTTTAAAGGTCAGCGGAATTCCGAGAACAATGTAAGAGATCTGAAGCATTTTTAAACTTCAGCGGAATTTCGAGAGCAATGGAAGAGTTCCGAAGCATTTTTAAACATCTGCGGAATTCTGAGAAGAATGGAAGAGTTCCGAAGCATTTTTAACTTCAGCAGAATTCCGAGAACAATGGAAGAGTTCCGAAGTATTTTTAAACGTCAGCGGAATGCCGAGAACAATGGAAGAGTTCCGAAGCATTTTTAAACATCAGCGGAATTCCGAGAACAATGGAAAAGTTCTGAAGCATTTTTAAACTTCAGCGGAATTTCGAGAACAATGGAAGAGTTCCGAAGCATTTTTAAACGTCAGCGGAATTCTGAGAACAATGGAGGCGTTCCGAAGCATTTTTAAACGTCAGCAGAATTCTCAGAACATTGGAAGAGTTCCGAAGCATTTTTAAACTTCAGCGGAATTCCGAGAAAAATGGAAGAGTTCCGAAGCATTTTTAAACTTCAGCGGAATTCTGAGAACAATGGAAGAGTTCCGAAGCATTTTTAAACGTCAGCGGAATTCCGAGAACAATGGAAGAGTTCCGAAGCATTTTTAACTTCAGCGGAATGCCGAGAACAATGGAAGAGTTCCGACGCATTTTTAAAGGTCAGCGGAATTCCGAGAACAATGTAAGAGATCTGAAGCATTTTTAAACTTCAGCGGAATTTCGAGAGCAATGGAAGAGTTCCGAAGCATTTTTAAACATCTGCGGAATTCTGAGAACAATGGAAGAGTTCAGAAGCATTTTTAAACTTCAGCAGAATTTCGAGAACAATGGAAGAGTTCCGAAGCATTTTTAAACTTCAGCGGAATTCCGAGAAAAATGTAAGTGTTCTGAAGCATTTTTAAACTTCAGCAGAATTCCGAGAACAATGGAAGAGTTCCGAAGCATTTTTAAACTTCTGCGGAATTCCGAGAAAAATGGAAGAGTTCCGAAGCATTTTTAAACTTCAGCGGAATTCCGAGAACAATGGAAGAGTTCCGAAGCATTTTTAAACGTCAGCAGTATGCCGAGAACAATGGAAGAGTTCCGACGCATTTTTAAACGTCAGCGGAATTCCGAGAACAATGGAAGAGATCTGAAGAATTTTTAAACTTCAGCGGAATTTTGAGAACAATGGAAGAGTTCCAAAGC
Source organism: Phyllobates terribilis (assembly GCF_046119375.1). NCBI lineage: Eukaryota > Metazoa > Chordata > Amphibia > Anura > Dendrobatidae > Phyllobates > Phyllobates terribilis. The sequence continues at coordinate 158,623 of NW_027363041.1, read as the reverse complement.
ATTTTTAAACGTCAGTGGAATTCTGAGAACAATGGAAGAGTTCCGAAGCATTTTTAATCTTCAGCGGAATTCCGAGAACAATGGAACAGTTCCGAAGCATTTTTAAACTTCAGCAGAATTCCGAGAACAATGGAAGAGTTCCGAAGCATTTTTAAACATCAGCGGAATTCCGAGAACATAGGAAGAGTTCCGATGCATTTTTGATCTTCAGCGGAATTCCGAGAACAATGGAAGAGTTCCGAAGCATTTTTAAACGTCAGCAGAATGCCGAGAACAATGGAAGAGTTCCGACGCATTTTTAAACGTCAGCAGAATGCCGAGAACAATGGAAGAGTTCCGACGCATTTTTAAATGTCAGCGGAATTCCGAGAACAATGGAAGAGTTCCGACGCATTTTTAAATGTCAGCGGAATTCCGAGAACAATGGAAGAGTTCCGATGCATTTTTGATCTTCAGCGGAATTCCGAGAACAATGGAAGAGTTCCGAAGCATTTTTAAACGTCAGCAGAATGCCGAGAACAATGGAAGAGTTCCGACGCATTTTTAAATGTCAGCGGAATTCCGAGAACAATGGAAGCGATCTGAAGCATTTTTAAACATCAGCGGAATTCCGAGAACAATGGAAGAGTTCTGAAGCATTTTTAAACGTCAGTGGAATTCTGAGAACAATGGAAGAGTTCCGAAGCATTTTTAATCTTCAGCGGAATTCCGAGAACAATGGAACAGTTCCGAAACATTTTTAACTTCAGCAGAATTCCGAGAACAATGGAAGAGTTACGAAGCATTTTTAAACGTCAGCGGAATTCTGAGAATAATGGAGGCGTTCCGAAGCATTTTTAAACGTCAGCAGAATTCTCAGAACATTGGAAGAGTTCCAAAGCATTTTTAAACTTCAGCGGAATTCCGAGAGAAATGGAAGAGTTCCGAAGCATTTTTAAACTTCAGCGGAATTCTAAGAACAATGGAAGAGTTCCGAAGCATTTTTAAACGTCAGCGGAATTCCGAGAACAATGGAAGAGTTCCGAAGCATTTTTAAACTTCAGCGGAATTCCGAGAACAATGGAAGAGTTCCGAAGCATTTTTAAATGTCAGCGGAATGCCGAGAACAATGGAAGAGTTCCGACGCATTTTTAAACGTCAGCGGAATTCCGAGAACAATGGAAGAGATCTGAAGCATTTTTAAACTTCAGCGGAATTTTGAGAACAATGGAAGAGTTCCGAAGCATTTTTAAACGTCAGCGGAATTCTGAGAACAATGGAAGAGTTCTGAAGCATTTTTAATCTTCAGCGGAATTCCGAGAACAATGGAACAGTTCCGAAGCATTTTTAACTTCAGCAGAATTCCGAGAACAATGGAAGAGTTCCGAAGCATTATTAAACTTCAGCGGAATTCCGAGAAAAATGGAAGAGTTGCGAAGCATTTTTAACTTCAGCGGAATGCCGAGAACAATGGAAGAGTTCCGAAGCATTTTTAAAGGTCAGCGGAATTCCGAGAACAATGTAAGAGATCTGAAGCATTTTTAAACTTCAGCGGAATTTCGAGAGCAATGGAAGAGTTCCGAAGCATTTTTAAACATCTGCGGAATTCTGAGAACAATGGAAGAGTTCAGAAGCATTTTTAAACTTCAGCAGAATTCCGAGAACAATGGAAGAGTTCCGAAGCATTTTTAAACATCTGCGGAATTCTGAGAAGAATGGAAGAGTTCCGAAGCATTTTTAAACGTCAGCGGAATTCTGAGAATAATGGAGGCGTTCCGAAGCATTTTTAAACGTCAGCAGAATTCTCAGAACATTGGAAGAGTTCCGAAGCATTTTTAAACTTCAGCGGAATTCCGAGAAAAATGGAAGAGTTCCGAAGCATTTTTAAACTTCAGCGGAATTCTAAGAACAATGGAAGAGTTCCGAAGCATTTTTAAACGTCAGCGGAATTCCGAGAACAATGGAAGAGTTCCGAAGCATTTTTAAACTTCAGCGGAATTCCGAGAACAATGGAAGAGTTCCGAAGCTTTTTTAAATGTCAGCGGAATGCCGAGAACAATGGAAGAGTTCTGAAGCATTTTTAAACTTCAGCGGAATTCCGAGAACAATGGAAGAGTTCTGAAGCATTTTTAAACTTCAGCAGAATTCCGAGAACAATGGAAGAGTTCCGAAGTATTTTTAAACGTCATCGGAATGCCGAGAACAATGGAAGAGTTCCGACGCATTTTTAAAGGTCAGCGGAATTCCGAATACAATGTAAGAGATATGAAGCATTTTTAAACTTCAGCGGAATTTCGAGAGCAATGGAAGGGTTCCGAAGCATTTTTAAACATCTGCGGAATTCTGAGAAGAATGGAAGAGTTCCGAAGCATTTTTAACTTCAGCAGAATTCCGAGAACAATGGAAGAGTTCCGAAGTATTTTTAAACGTCAGCGGAATGCCGAGAACAATGGAAGAGTTCCGAAGCATTTTTAAACATCAGCGGAATTCCGAGAACAATGGAAGAGTTGTGAAGCATTTTTAAACGTCAGTGGAATTCTGAGAACAATGGAAGAGTTCCGAAGCATTTTTAATCTTCAGCGGAATTCCGAGAACAATGGAACAGTTCCGAAGCATTTTTAACTTCAGCAGAATTCCGAGAACAATGGAAGAGTTCCGAAGCATTTTTAAACGTCAGCGGAATTCTGAGAATAATGGAGGCGTTCCGAAGCATTTTTAAACGTCAGCAGAATTCTCAGAACATTGGAAGAGTTCCGAAGCATTTTTAAACTTCAGCGGAATTCCGAGAGAAATGGAAGAGTTCCGAAGCATTTTTAAACTTCAGCGGAATTCTAAGAACAATGGAAGAGTTCTGAAGCATTTTTAAACGTCAGCGGAATTCCGAGAACAATGGAAGAGTTCCGAAGCATTTTTAAACTTCAGCGGAATTCCGAGAACAATGGAAGAGTTCCAAAGCATTTTTAAATGTCAGCGGAATGCCGAGAACAATGGAAGACTTCCGACGCATTTTTAAACGTCAGCGGAATTCCGAGAACAATGGAAGAGATCTGAAGCATTTTTAAACTTCAGCGGAATTTTGAGAACAATGGAAGAGTTCCGAAGCATTTTTAAACGTCAGCGGAATTCTGAGAACAATGGAAGACTTCTGAAGCATTTTTAATCTTCAGCGGAATTCCGAGAACAATGGAACAGTTCCGAAGCATTTTTAACTTCAGCAGAATTCCGAGAACAATGGAAGAGTTCCGAAGCATTATTAAACTTCAGCGGAATTCCGAGAAAAATGGAAGAGTTGCGAAGCATTTTTCACTTCAGCGGAATGCCGAGAACAATGGAAGAGTTCCGAAGCATTTTTAAAGGTCAGCGGAATTCCGAGAACAATGTAAGAGATCTGAAGCATTTTTAAACTTCAGCGGAATTTCGAGAGCAATGGAAGAGTTCCGAAGCATTTTTAAACATCTGCGGAATTCTGAGAACAATGGAAGAGTTCAGAAGCATTTTTAAACTTCAGCAGAATTCCGAGAACAATGGAAGAGTTCCGAAGCATTTTTAAACATCTGCGGAATTCTGAGAAGAATGGAAGAGTTCCGAAGCATTTTTAAACGTCAGCGGAATTCTGAGAATAATGGAGGCGTTCCGAAGCATTTTTAAACGTCAGCAGAATTCTCAGAACATTGGAAGAGTTCCGAAGCATTTTTAAACTTCAGCGGAATTCCGAGAAAAATGGAAGAGTTCCGAAGCATTTTTAAACTTCAGCGGAATTCTAAGAACAATGGAAGAGTTCCGAAGCATTTTTAAACGTCAGCGGAATTCCGAGAACAATGGAAGAGTTCCGAAGCATTTTTAAACTTCAGCGGAATTCCGAGAACAATGGAAGAGTTCCGAAGCTTTTTTAAATGTCAGCGGAATGCCGAGAACAATGGAAGAGTTCTGAAGCATTTTTAAACTTCAGCGGAATTCCGAGAACAATGGAAGAGTTCTGAAGCATTTTTAAACTTCAGCAGAATTCCCAGAACAATGGAAGAGTTCCGAAGTATTTTTAAACGTCATCGGAATGCCGAGAACAATGGAAGAGTTCCGACGCATTTTTAAAGGTCAGCGGAATTCCGAATACAATGTAAGAGATATGAAGCATTTTTAAACTTCAGCGGAATTTCGAGAGCAATGGAAGGGTTCCGAAGCATTTTTAAACATCTGCGGAATTCTGAGAAGAATGGAAGAGTTCCGAAGCATTTTTAACTTCAGCAGAATTCCGAGAACAATGGAAGAGTTCCGAAGTATTTTTAAACGTCAGCGGAATGCCGAGAACAATGGAAGAGTTCCGAAGCATTTTTAAACATCAGCGGAATTCCGAGAACAATGGAAGAGTTGTGAAGCATTTTTAAACGTCAGTGGAATTCTGAGAACAATGGAAGAGTTCCGAAGCATTTTTAATCTTCAGCGGAATTCCGAGAACAATGGAACAGTTCCGAAGCATTTTTAACTTCAGCAGAATTCCGAGAACAATGGAAGAGTTCCGAAGCATTTTTAAACGTCAGCGGAATTCTGAGAATAATGGAGGCGTTCCGAAGCATTTTTAAACGTCAGCAGAATTCTCAGAACATTGGAAGAGTTCCGAAGCATTTTTAAACTTCAGCGGAATTCCGAGAGAAATGGAAGAGTTCCGAAGCATTTTTAAACTTCAGCGGAATTCTAAGAACAATGGAAGAGTTCTGAAGCATTTTTAAACGTCAGCGGAATTCCGAGAACAATGGAAGAGTTCCGAAGCATTTTTAAACTTCAGCGGAATTCCGAGAACAATGGAAGAGTTCCAAAGCATTTTTAAATGTCAGCGGAATGCCGAGAACAATGGAAGACTTCCGACGCATTTTTAAACGTCAGCGGAATTCCGAGAACAATGGAAGAGATCTGAAGCATTTTTAAACTTCAGCGGAATTTTGAGAACAATGGAAGAGTTCCGAAGCATTTTTAAACGTCAGCGGAATTCTGAGAACAATGGAAGACTTCTGAAGCATTTTTAATCTTCAGCGGAATTCCGAGAACAATGGAACAGTTCCGAAGCATTTTTAACTTCAGCAGAATTCCGAGAACAATGGAAGAGTTCCGAAGCATTATTAAACTTCAGCGGAATTCCGAGAAAAATGGAAGAGTTGCGAAGCATTTTTAACTTCAGCGGAATGCCGAGAACAATGGAAGAGTTCCGAAGCATTTTTAAAGGTCAGCGGAATTCCGAGAACAATGTAAGAGATCTGAAGCATTTTTAAACTTCAGCGGAATTTCGAGAGCAATGGAAGAGTTCCGAAGCATTTTTAAACATCTGTGGAATTCTGAGAACAATGGAAGAGTTCAGAAGCATTTTTAAACTTCAGCGGAATTCCGAGAACAATGGAAGAGTTCCGAAGCATTTTTAAATGTCAGCGGAATGCCGAGAACAATGGAAGAGTTCCGACGCATTTTTAAACGTCAGCGGAATTCCGAGAACAATGGAAGAGATCTGAAGCATTTTTAAACTTCAGCGGAATTTTGAGAACAATGGAAGAGTTCCGAAGCATTTTTAAACGTCAGCGGAATTCTGAGAACAATGGAAGAGTTCTGAAGCATTTTTAATCTTCAGCGGAATTCCGAGAACAATGGAACAGTTCCGAAGCATTTTTAACTTCAGCAGAATTCCGAGAACAATGGAAGAGTTCCGAAGCATTATTAAACTTCAGCGGAATTCCGAGAAAAATGGAAGAGTTGCGAAGCATTTTTAACTTCAGCGGAATGCCGAGAACAATGGAAGAGTTCCGAAGCATTTTTAAAGGTCAGCGGAATTCCGAGAACAATGTAAGAGATCTGAAGCATTTTTAAACTTCAGCGGAATTTCGAGAGCAATGGAAGAGTTCCGAAGCATTTTTAAACATCTGCGGAATTCTGAGAACAATGGAAGAGTTCAGAAGCATTTTTAAACTTCAGCAGAATTCCGAGAACAATGGAAGAGTTCCGAAGCATTTTTAAACATCTGCGGAATTCTGAGAAGAATGGAAGAGTTCCGAAGCATTTTTAAACGTCAGCGGAATTCTGAGAATAATGGAGGCGTTCCGAAGCATTTTTAAACGTCAGCAGAATTCTCAGAACATTGGAAGAGTTCCGAAGCATTTTTAAACTTCAGCGGAATTCCGAGAAAAATGGAAGAGTTCCGAAGCATTTTTAAACTTCAGCGGAATTCTAAGAACAATGGAAGAGTTCCGAAGCATTTTTAAACGTCAGCGGAATTCCGAGAACAATGGAAGAGTTCCGAAGCATTTTTAAACTTCAGCGGAATTCCGAGAACAATGGAAGAGTTCCGAAGCTTTTTTAAATGTCAGCGGAATGCCGAGAACAATGGAAGAGTTCTGAAGCATTTTTAAACTTCAGCGGAATTCCGAGAACAATGGAAGAGTTCTGAAGCATTTTTAAACTTCAGCAGAATTCCGAGAACAATGGAAGAGTTCCGAAGTATTTTTAAACGTCATCGGAATGCCGAGAACAATGGAAGAGTTCCGACGCATTTTTAAAGGTCAGCGGAATTCCGAATACAATGTAAGAGATATGAAGCATTTTTAAACTTCAGCGGAATTTCGAGAGCAATGGAAGGGTTCCGAAGCATTTTTAAACATCTGCGGAATTCTGAGAAGAATGGAAGAGTTCCGAAGCATTTTTAACTTCAGCAGAATTCCGAGAACAATGGAAGAGTTCCGAAGTATTTTTAAACGTCAGCGGAATGCCGAGAACAATGGAAGAGTTCCGAAGCATTTTTAAACATCAGCGGAATTCCGAGAACAATGGAAGAGTTCTGAAGCATTTTTAAACGTCAGTGGAATTCTGAGAACAATGGAAGAGTTCCGAAGCATTTTTAATCTTCAGCGGAATTCCGAGAACAATGGAACAGTTCCGAAGCATTTTTAACTTCAGCAGAATTCCGAGAACAATGGAAGAGTTCCGAAGCATTTTTAAACGTCAGCGGAATTCTGAGAATAATGGAGGCGTTCCGAAGCATTTTTAAACGTCAGCAGAATTCTCAGAACATTGGAAGAGTTCCGAAGCATTTTTAAACTTCAGCGAAATTCCGAGAGAAATGCAAGAGTTCCGAAGCATTTTTAAACTTCAGCGGAATTCTAAGAACAATGGAAGAGTTCCGAAGCATTTTTAAACGTCAGCGGAATTCCGAGAACAATGGAAGAGTTCCGAAGCATTTTTAAACTTCAGCGGAATTCCGAGAACAATGGAAGAGTTCCGAAGCATTTTTAAATGTCAGCGGAATGCCGAGAACAATGGAAGAGTTCCGACGCATTTTTAAACGTCAGCGGAATTCCGAGAACAATGGAAGAGATCTGAAGCATTTTTAAACTTCAGCGGAATTTTGAGAACAATGGAAGAGTTCCGAAGCATTTTTAAACGTCAGCGGAATTCTGAGAACAATGGAAGACTTCTGAAGCATTTTTAATCTTCAGCGGAATTCCGAGAACAATGGAACAGTTCTGAAGCATTTTTAACTTCAGCAGAATTCCGAGAACAATGGAAGAGTTCCGAAGCATTATTAAACTTCAGCGGAATTCCGAGAAAAATGGAAGAGTTGCGAAGCATTTTTAACTTCAGCGGAATGCCGAGAACAATGGAAGAGTTCCGAAGCATTTTTAAAGGTCAGCGGAATTCCGAGAACAATGTAAGAGATCTGAAGCATTTTTAAACTTCAGCGGAATTTCGAGAGCAATGGAAGAGTTCCGAAGCATTTTTAAACATCTGTGGAATTCTGAGAACAATGGAAGAGTTCAGAAGCATTTTTAAACTTCAGCAGAATTCCGAGAACAATGGAAGAGTTCCGAAGCATTTTTAAACATCTGCGGAATTCTGAGAAGAATGGAAGAGTTCCGAAGCATTTTTAAACGTCAGCGGAATTCTGAGAATAATGGAGGCGTTCCGAAGCATTTTTAAACGTCAGCAGAATTCTCAGAACATTGGAAGAGTTCCGAAGCATTTTTAAACTTCAGCGGAATTCCGAGAAAAATGGAAGAGTTCCGAAGCATTTTTAAACTTCAGCGGAATTCTAAGAACAATGGAAGAGTTCCGAAGCATTTTTAAACGTCAGCGGAATTCCGAGAACAATGGAAGAGTTCCGAAGCATTTTTAAACTTCAGCGGAATTCCGAGAACAATGGAAGAGTTCCGAAGCTTTTTTAAATGTCAGCGGAATGCCGAGAACAATGGAAGAGTTCTGAAGCATTTTTAAACTTCAGCGGAATTCCGAGAACAATGGAAGAGTTCTGAAGCATTTTTAAACTTCAGCAGAATTCCGAGAACAATGGAAGAGTTCCGAAGTATTTTTAAACGTCATCGGAATGCCGAGAACAATGGAAGAGTTCCGACGCATTTTTAAAGGTCAGCGGAATTCCGAATACAATGTAAGAGATATGAAGCATTTTTAAACTTCAGCGGAATTTCGAGAGCAATGGAAGGGTTCCGAAGCATTTTTAAACATCTGCGGAATTCTGAGAAGAATGGAAGAGTTCCGAAGCATTTTTAACTTCAGCAGAATTCCGAGAACAATGGAAGAGTTCCGAAGTATTTTTAAACGTCAGCGGAATGCCGAGAACAATGGAAGAGTTCCGAAGCATTTTTAAACATCAGCGGAATTCCGAGAACAATGGAAGAGTTCTGAAGCATTTTTAAACGTCAGTGGAATTCTGAGAACAATGGAAGAGTTCCGAAGCATTTTTAATCTTCAGCGGAATTCCGAGAACAATGGAACAGTTCCGAAGCATTTTTAACTTCAGCAGAATTCCGAGAACAATGGAAGAGCTCCGAAGCATTTTTAAACGTCAGCGGAATTCTGAGAATAATGGAGGCGTTCCGAAGCATTTTTAAACGTCAGCAGAATTCTCAGAACATTGGAAGAGTTCCGAAGCATTTTTAAACTTCAGCGGAATTCCGAGAACAATGGAAGAGTTCTGAAGCATTTTTAAACGTCAGTGGAATTCTGAGAACAATGGAAGAGTTCCGAAGCATTTTTAATCTTCAGCGGAATTCCGAGAACAAAGGAACAGTTCCGAAGCATTTTTAAACTTCAGCGGAATTCTGAGAACAATGGAAGAGTTCCGAAGCATTTTTAAACATCAGCGGAATTCCGAGAACATAGGAAGAGTTCCGATGCATTTTTAAATGTCAGCGGAATTCCGAGAACAATGGAAGCGATCTGAAGCATTTTTAAACTTCAGCGGAATTTCGAGAACAATGGAAGAGTCCCGAAGCATTTTTAAACATCAGCGTAATTCTGAGAACAATGGAAGAGTTCCGAAGCATTTTTAATCTTCAGCGGAATTCCGAGAACAATGGAACAGTTCCGAAGCATTTTTAACTTCAGCAGAATTCCGAGAACAATGGAAGAGTTCCGAAGCATTTTTAAACTTCAGCAGAATTCCGAGAACAATGGAAGAGTTCCGAAGTATTTTTAAACGTCATCGGAATGCCGAGAACAATGGAAGAGTTCCGACGCATTTTTAAAGGTCAGCGGAATTCCGAGAACAATGTAAGAGATCTGAAGCATTTTTAAACTTCAGCGGAATTTCGAGAGCAATGGAAGAGTTCCGAAGCATTTTTAAACATCTGCGGAATTCTGAGAAGAATGGAAGAGTTCCGAAGCATTTTTAACTTCAGCAGAATTCCGAGAACAATGGAAGAGTTCCGAAGTATTTTTAAACGTCAGCGGAATGCCGAGAACAATGGAAGAGTTCCGAAGCATTTTTAAACATCAGCGGAATTCCGAGAACAATGGAAAAGTTCTGAAGCATTTTTAAACTTCAGCGGAATTTCGAGAACAATGGAAGAGTTCCGAAGCATTTTTAAACGTCAGCGGAATTCTGAGAACAATGGAGGCGTTCCGAAGCATTTTTAAACGTCAGCAGAATTCTCAGAACATTGGAAGAGTTCCGAAGCATTTTTAAACTTCAGCGGAATTCCGAGAAAAATGGAAGAGTTCCGAAGCATTTTTAAACTTCAGCGGAATTCTGAGAACAATGGAAGAGTTCCGAAGCATTTTTAAACGTCAGCGGAATTCCGAGAACAATGGAAGAGTTCCGAAGCATTTTTAACTTCAGCGGAATGCCGAGAACAATGGAAGAGTTCCGACGCATTTTTAAAGGTCAGCGGAATTCCGAGAACAATGTAAGAGATCTGAAGCATTTTTAAACTTCAGCGGAATTTCGAGAGCAATGGAAGAGTTCCGAAGCATTTTTAAACATCTGCGGAATTCTGAGAACAATGGAAGAGTTCAGAAGCATTTTTAAACTTCAGCAGAATTTCGAGAACAATGGAAGAGTTCCGAAGCATTTTTAAACTTCAGCGGAATTCCGAGAAAAATGTAAGTGTTCTGAAGCATTTTTAAACTTCAGCAGAATTCCGAGAACAATGGAAGAGTTCCGAAGCATTTTTAAACTTCTGCGGAATTCCGAGAAAAATGGAAGAGTTCCGAAGCATTTTTAAACTTCAGCGGAATTCCGAGAACAATGGAAGAGTTCCGAAGCATTTTTAAACGTCAGCAGTATGCCGAGAACAATGGAAGAGTTCCGACGCATTTTTAAACGTCAGCGGAATTCCGAGAACAATGGAAGAGATCTGAAGAATTTTTAAACTTCAGCGGAATTTTGAGAACAATGGAAGAGTTCCGAAGCATTTTTAAACGTCAGTGGAATTCTGAGAACAATGGAAGAGTTCCGAAGCATTTTTAATCTTCAGCGGAATTCCGAGAACAATGGAACAGTTCCGAAGCATTTTTAAACTTCAGCAGAATTCCGAGAACAATGGAAGAGTTCCGAAGCATTTTTAAACATCAGCGGAATTCCGAGAACATAGGAAGAGTTCCGATGCATTTTTGATCTTCAGCGGAATTCCGAGAACAATGGAAGAGTTCCGAAGCATTTTTAAACGTCAGCAGAATGCCGAGAACAATGGAAGAGTTCCGACGCATTTTTAAACGTCAGCAGAATGCCGAGAACAATGGAAGAGTTCCGACGCATTTTTAAATGTCAGCGGAATTCCGAGAACAATGGAAGAGTTCCGACGCATTTTTAAATGTCAGCGGAATTCCGAGAACAATGGAAGAGTTCCGATGCATTTTTGATCTTCAGCGGAATTCCGAGAACAATGGAAGAGTTACGAAGCATTTTTAAACGTCAGCAGAATGCCGAGAACAATGGAAGAGTTCCGACGCATTTTTAAATGTCAGCGGAATTCCGAGAACAATGGAAGCGATCTGAAGCATTTTTAAACATCAGCGGAATTCTGAGAACAATGGAAGAGTTCTGAAGCATTTTTAAACGTCAGTGGAATTCTGAGAACAATGGAAGAGTTCCGAAGCATTTTTAATCTTCAGCGGAATTCCGAGAACAATGGAACAGTTCCGAAACATTTTTAACTTCAGCAGAATTCCGAGAACAATGGAAGAGTTACGAAGCATTTTTAAACGTCAGCGGAATTCTGAGAATAATGGAGGCGTTCCGAAGCATTTTTAAACGTCAGCAGAATTCTCAGAACATTGGAAGAGTTCCAAAGCATTTTTAAACTTCAGCGGAATTCCGAGAGAAATGGAAGAGTTCCGAAGCATTTTTAAACTTCAGCGGAATTCTAAGAACAATGGAAGAGTTCCGAAGCATTTTTAAACGTCAGCGGAATTCCGAGAACAATGGAAGAGTTCCGAAGCATTTTTAAACTTCAGCGGAATTCCGAGAACAATGGAAGAGTTCCGAAGCATTTTTAAATGTCAGCGGAATGCCGAGAACAATGGAAGAGTTCCGACGCATTTTTAAACGTCAGCGGAATTCCGAGAACAATGGAAGAGATCTGAAGCATTTTTAAACTTCAGCGGAATTTTGAGAACAATGGAAGAGTTCCGAAGCATTTTTAAACGTCAGCGGAATTCTGAGAACAATGGAAGAGTTCTGAAGCATTTTTAATCTTCAGCGGAATTCCGAGAACAATGGAACAGTTCCGAAGCATTTTTAACTTCAGCAGAATTCCGAGAACAATGGAAGAGTTCCGAAGCATTATTAAACTTCAGCGGAATTCCGAGAAAAATGGAAGAGTTGCGAAGCATTTTTAACTTCAGCGGAATGCCGAGAACAATGGAAGAGTTCCGAAGCATTTTTAAAGGTCAGCGGAATTCCGAGAACAATGTAAGAGATCTGAAGCATTTTTAAACTTCAGCGGAATTTCGAGAGCAATGGAAGAGTTCCGAAGCATTTTTAAACATCTGCGGAATTCTGAGAACAATGGAAGAGTTCAGAAGCATTTTTAAACTTCAGCAGAATTCCGAGAACAATGGAAGAGTTCCGAAGCATTTTTAAACATCTGCGGAATTCTGAGAAGAATGGAAGAGTTCCGAAGCATTTTTAAACGTCAGCGGAATTCTGAGAATAATGGAGGCGTTCCGAAGCATTTTTAAACGTCAGCAGAATTCTCAGAACATTGGAAGAGTTCCGAAGCATTTTTAAACTTCAGCGGAATTCCGAGAAAAATGGAAGAGTTCCGAAGCATTTTTAAACTTCAGCGGAATTCTAAGAACAATGGAAGAGTTCCGAAGCATTTTTAAACGTCAGCGGAATTCCGAGAACAATGGAAGAGTTCCGAAGCATTTTTAAACTTCAGCGGAATTCCGAGAACAATGGAAGAGTTCCGAAGCTTTTTTAAATGTCAGCGGAATGCCGAGAACAATGGAAGAGTTCTGAAGCATTTTTAAACTTCAGCGGAATTCCGAGAACAATGGAAGAGTTCTGAAGCATTTTTAAACTTCAGCAGAATTCCGAGAACAATGGAAGAGTTCCGAAGTATTTTTAAACGTCATCGGAATGCCGAGAACAATGGAAGAGTTCCGACGCATTTTTAAAGGTCAGCGGAATTCCGAATACAATGTAAGAGATATGAAGCATTTTTAAACTTCAGCGGAATTTCGAGAGCAATGGAAGGGTTCCGAAGCATTTTTAAACATCTGCGGAATTCTGAGAAGAATGGAAGAGTTCCGAAGCATTTTTAACTTCAGCAGAATTCCGAGAACAATGGAAGAGTTCCGAAGTATTTTTAAACGTCAGCGGAATGCCGAGAACAATGGAAGAGTTCCGAAGCATTTTTAAACATCAGCGGAATTCCGAGAACAATGGAAGAGTTGTGAAGCATTTTTAAACGTCAGTGGAATTCTGAGAACAATGGAAGAGTTCCGAAGCATTTTTAATCTTCAGCGGAATTCCGAGAACAATGGAACAGTTCCGAAGCATTTTTAACTTCAGCAGAATTCCGAGAACAATGGAAGAGTTCCGAAGCATTTTTAAACGTCAGCGGAATTCTGAGAATAATGGAGGCGTTCCGAAGCATTTTTAAACGTCAGCAGAATTCTCAGAACATTGGAAGAGTTCCGAAGCATTTTTAAACTTCAGCGGAATTCCGAGAGAAATGGAAGAGTTCCGAAGCATTTTTAAACTTCAGCGGAATTCTAAGAACAATGGAAGAGTTCCGAAGCATTTTTAAACGTCAGCGGAATTCCGAGAACAATGGAAGAGTTCCGAAGCATTTTTAAACTTCAGCGGAATTCCGAGAACAATGGAAGAGTTCCAAAGCATTTTTAAATGTCAGCGGAATCCCGAGAACAATGGAAGACTTCCGACGCATTTTTAAACGTCAGCGGAATTCCGAGAACAATGGAAGAGATCTGAAGCATTTTTAAACTTCAGCGGAATTTTGAGAACAATGGAAGAGTTCCGAAGCATTTTTAAACGTCAGCGGAATTCTGAGAACAATGGAAGACTTCTGAAGCATTTTTAATCTTCAGCGGAATTCCGAGAACAATGGAACAGTTCCGAAGCATTTTTAACTTCAGCAGAATTCCGAGAACAATGGAAGAGTTCCGAAGCATTATTAAACTTCAGCGGAATTCCGAGAAAAATGGAAGAGTTGCGAAGCATTTTTAACTTCAGCGGAATGCCGAGAACAATGGAAGAGTTCCGAAGCATTTTTAAAGGTCAGCGGAATTCCGAGAACAATGTAAGAGATCTGAAGCATTTTTAAACTTCAGCGGAATTTCGAGAGCAATGGAAGAGTTCCGAAGCATTTTTAAACATCTGTGGAATTCTGAGAACAATGGAAGAGTTCAGAAGCATTTTTAAACTTCAGCAGAATTCCGAGAACAATGGAAGAGTTCCGAAGCATTTTTAAACATCTGCGGAATTCTGAGAAGAATGGAAGAGTTCCGAAGCATTTTTAAACGTCAGCGGAATTCTGAGAATAATGGAGGCGTTCCGAAGCATTTTTAAACGTCAGCAGAATTCTCAGAACATTGGAAGAGTTCCGAAGCATTTTTAAACTTCAGCGGAATTCCGAGAAAAATGGAAGAGTTCCGAAGCATTTTTAAACTTCAGCGGAATTCTAAGAACAATGGAAGAGTTCCGAAGCATTTTTAAACGTCAGCGGAATTCCGAATACAATGTAAGAGATATGAAGCATTTTTAAACTTCAGCGGAATTTCGAGAGCAATGGAAGGGTTCCGAAGCATTTTTAAACATCTGCAAGATTCTGAGAAGAATGGAAGAGTTCCGAAGCATTTTTAACTTCAGCAGAATTCCGAGAACAATGGAAGAGTTCCGAAGTATTTTTAAACGTCAGCGGAATGCCGAGAACAATGGAAGAGTTCCGAAGCATTTTTAAACATCAGCGGAATTCCGAGAACAATGGAAGAGTTCTGAAGCATTTTTAAACATCAGCGGAATTCCGAGAACAATGGAAGAGTTCTGAAGCATTTTTAAACGTCAGTGGAATTCTGAGAACAATGGAAGAGTTCCGAAGCATTTTTAATCTTCAGCGGAATTCCGAGAGCAATGGAACAGTTCCGAAGCATTTTTAACTTCAGCAGAATTCCGAGAACAATGGAAGAGTTCCGAAGCATTTTTAAACGTCAGCGGAATTCTGAGAATAATGGAGGCGTTCCGAAGCATTTTTAAACGTCAGCAGAATTCTCAGAACACTGGAAGAGTTCCAAACATTTTTAAACTTCAGCGGAATTCCGAGAGAAATGGAAGAGTTCCGAAGCATTTTTAAACTTCTGCGGAATTCCGAGAAAAATGGAAGAGTTCCGAAGCATTTTTAAACTTCAGCGGAATTCCGAGAACAATGGAAGAGTTCCGAAGCATTTTTAAACGTCAGCAGTATGCCGAGAACAATGGAAGAGTTCCGACGCATTTTTAAACGTCAGCGGAATTCCGAGAACAATGGAAGAGATCTGAAGCATTTTTAAACTTCAGCGGAATTTTGAGAACAATGGAAGAGTTCCGAAGCATTTTTAAACTTCAGCGGAATTCCGAGAACAATGGAAGAGTTCTGAAGCATTTTTAAACTTCAGTGGAATTCCGAGAACAATGGAAGAGTTCCGAAGCATTTTTAAACTTCAGCAGAATTCCGAGAACAATGGAAGAGTTCCGAAGTATTTTTAAACGTCATCGGAATGCCGAGAACAATGGAAGAGTTCCGACGCATTTTTAAAGGTCAGCGGAATTCCGAATACAATGTAAGAGATATGAAGCATTTTTAAACTTCAGCGGAATTTCGAGAGCAATGGAAGGGTTCCGAAGCATTTTTAAACATCTGCAAGATTCTGAGAAGAATGGAAGAGTTCCGAAGCATTTTTAACTTCAGCAGAATTCCGAGAACAATGGAAGAGTTCCGAAGTATTTTTAAACGTCAGCGGAATGCCGAGAACAATGGAAGAGTTCCGAAGCATTTTTAAACATCAGCGGAATTCCGAGAACAATGGAAGAGTTCTGAAGCATTTTTAAACATCAGCGGAATTCCGAGAACAATGGAAGAGTTCTGAAGCATTTTTAAACGTCAGTGGAATTCTGAGAACAATGGAAGAGTTCCGAAGCATTTTTAATCTTCAGCGGAATTCCGAGAGCAATGGAACAGTTCCGAAGCATTTTTAACTTCAGCAGAATTCCGAGAACAATGGAAGAGTTCCGAAGCATTTTTAAACGTCAGCGGAATTCTGAGAATAATGGAGGCGTTCCGAAGCATTTTTAAACGTCAGCAGAATTCTCAGAACACTGGAAGAGTTCCAAAGCATTTTTAAACTTCAGCGGAATTCCGAGAGAAATGGAAGAGTTCCGAAGCATTTTTAAACTTCAGCGGAATTCTAAGAACAATGGAAGAGTTCCGAAGCATTTTTAATTGTCAGCGGAATTCCGAGAACAATGGAAGAGTTCCGAAGCATTTTTAAACGTCAGTGGAATTCTGAGAACAATGGAAGAGTTCCGAAGCATTTTTAATCTTCAGCGGAATTCCGAGAACAATGGAACAGTTCCGAAGCATTTTTAAACTTCAGCAGAATTCCGAGAACAATGGAAGAGTTCCGAAGCATTTTTAAACATCAGCGGAATTCCGAGAACATAGGAAGAGTTCCGATGCATTTTTGATCTTCAGCGGAATTCCGAGAACAATGGAAGAGTTCCGAAGCATTTTTAAACGTCAGCAGAATGCCGAGAACAATGGAAGAGTTCCGACGCATTTTTAAACGTCAGCAGAATGCCGAGAACAATGGAAGAGTTCCGACGCATTTTTAAATGTCAGCGGAATTCCGAGAACAATGGAAGAGTTCCGACGCATTTTTAAATGTCAGCGGAATTCCGAGAACAATGGAAGAGTTCCGATGCATTTTTGATCTTCAGCGGAATTCCGAGAACAATGGAAGAGTTCCGAAGCATTTTTAAACGTCAGCAGAATGCCGAGAACAATGGAAGAGTTCCGACGCATTTTTAAATGTCAGCGGAATTCCGAGAACAATGGAAGCGATCTGAAGCATTTTTAAACATCAGCGGAATTCCGAGAACAATGGAAGAGTTCTGAAGCATTTTTAAACGTCAGTGGAATTCTGAGAACAATGGAAGAGTTCCGAAGCATTTTTAATCTTCAGCGGAATTCCGAGAACAATGGAACAGTTCCGAAACATTTTTAACTTCAGCAGAATTCCGAGAACAATGGAAGAGTTACGAAGCATTTTTAAACGTCAGCGGAATTCTGAGAATAATGGAGGCGTTCCGAAGCATTTTTAAACGTCAGCAGAATTCTCAGAACATTGGAAGAGTTCCAAAGCATTTTTAAACTTCAGCGGAATTCCGAGAGAAATGGAAGAGTTCCGAAGCATTTTTAAACTTCAGCGGAATTCTAAGAACAATGGAAGAGTTCCGAAGCATTTTTAAACGTCAGCGGAATTCCGAGAACAATGGAAGAGTTCCGAAGCATTTTTAAACTTCAGCGGAATTCCGAGAACAATGGAAGAGTTCCGAAGCATTTTTAAATGTCAGCGGAATGCCGAGAACAATGGAAGAGTTCCGACGCATTTTTAAACGTCAGCGGAATTCCGAGAACAATGGAAAAGATCTGAAGCATTTTTAAACTTCAGCGGAATTTCGAGAGCAATGGAAGAGTTCCGAAGCATTTTTAAACATCTGCGGAATTCTGAGAACAATGGAAGAGTTCAGAAGCATTTTTAAACTTCAGCAGAATTCCGAGAACAATGGAAGAGTTCCGAAGCATTTTTAAACATCTGCGGAATTCTGAGAAGAATGGAAGAGTTCCGAAGCATTTTTAAACGTCAGCGGAATTCTGAGAATAATGGAGGCGTTCCGAAGCATTTTTAAACGTCAGCAGAATTCTCAGAACATTGGAAGAGTTCCGAAGCATTTTTAAACTTCAGCGGAATTCCGAGAAAAATGGAAGAGTTCCGAAGCATTTTTAAACTTCAGCGGAATTCTAAGAACAATGGAAGAGTTCCGAAGCATTTTTAAACGTCAGCGGAATTCCGAGAACAATGGAAGAGTTCCGAAGCATTTTTAAACTTCAGCGGAATTCCGAGAACAATGGAAGAGTTCCGAAGCTTTTTTAAATGTCAGCGGAATGCCGAGAACAATGGAAGAGTTCTGAAGCATTTTTAAACTTCAGCGGAATTCCGAGAACAATGGAAGAGTTCTGAAGCATTTTTAAACTTCAGCAGAATTCCGAGAACAATGGAAGAGTTCCGAAGTATTTTTAAACGTCATCGGAATGCCGAGAACAATGGAAGAGTTCCGACGCATTTTTAAAGGTCAGCGGAATTCCGAATACAATGTAAGAGATATGAAGCATTTTTAAACTTCAGCGGAATTTCGAGAGCAATGGAAGGGTTCCGAAGCATTTTTAAACATCTGCGGAATTCTGAGAAGAATGGAAGAGTTCCGAAGCATTTTTAACTTCAGCAGAATTCCGAGAACAATGGAAGAGTTCCGAAGTATTTTTAAACGTCAGCGGAATGCCGAGAACAATGGAAGAGTTCCGAAGCATTTTTAAACATCAGCGGAATTCCGAGAACAATGGAAGAGTTGTGAAGCATTTTTAAACGTCAGTGGAATTCTGAGAACAATGGAAGAGTTCCGAAGCATTTTTAATCTTCAGCGGAATTCCGAGAACAATGGAACAGTTCCGAAGCATTTTTAACTTCAGCAGAATTCCGAGAACAATGGAAGAGTTCCGAAGCATTTTTAAACGTCAGCGGAATTCTGAGAATAATGGAGGCGTTCCGAAGCATTTTTAAACGTCAGCAGAATTCTCAGAACATTGGAAGAGTTCCGAAGCATTTTTAAACTTCAGCGGAATTCCGAGAGAAATGGAAGAGTTCCGAAGCATTTTTAAACTTCAGCGGAATTCTAAGAACAATGGAAGAGTTCCGAAGCATTTTTAAACGTCAGCGGAATTCCGAGAACAATGGAAGAGTTCCGAAGCATTTTTAAACTTCAGCGGAATTCCGAGAACAATGGAAGAGTTCCAAAGCATTTTTAAATGTCAGCGGAATGCCGAGAACAATGGAAGACTTCCGACGCATTTTTAAACGTCAGCGGAATTCCGAGAACAATGGAAGAGATCTGAAGCATTTTTAAACTTCAGCGGAATTTTGAGAACAATGGAAGAGTTCCGAAGCATTTTTAAACGTCAGCGGAATTCTGAGAACAATGGAAGACTTCTGAAGCATTTTTAATCTTCAGCGGAATTCCGAGAACAATGGAACAGTTCCGAAGCATTTTTAACTTCAGCAGAATTCCGAGAACAATGGAAGAGTTCCGAAGCATTATTAAACTTCAGCGGAATTCCGAGAAAAATGGAAGAGTTGCGAAGCATTTTTAACTTCAGCGGAATGCCGAGAACAATGGAAGAGTTCCGAAGCATTTTTAAAGGTCAGCGGAATTCCGAGAACAATGTAAGAGATCTGAAGCATTTTTAAACTTCAGCGGAATTTCGAGAGCAATGGAAGAGTTCCGAAGCATTTTTAAACATCTGTGGAATTCTGAGAACAATGGAAGAGTTCAGAAGCATTTTTAAACTTCAGCAGAATTCCGAGAACAATGGAAGAGTTCCGAAGCATTTTTAAACATCTGCGGAATTCTGAGAAGAATGGAAGAGTTCCGAAGCATTTTTAAACGTCAGCGGAATTCTGAGAATAATGGAGGCGTTCCGAAGCATTTTTAAACGTCAGCAGAATTCTCAGAACATTGGAAGAGTTCCGAAGCATTTTTAAACTTCAGCGGAATTCCGAGAAAAATGGAAGAGTTCCGAAGCATTTTTAAACTTCAGCGGAATTCTAAGAACAATGGAAGAGTTCCGAAGCATTTTTAAACGTCAGCGGAATTCCGAATACAATGTAAGAGATATGAAGCATTTTTAAACTTCAGCGGAATTTCGAGAGCAATGGAAGGGTTCCGAAGCATTTTTAAACATCTGCAAGATTCTGAGAAGAATGGAAGAGTTCCGAAGCATTTTTAACTTCAGCAGAATTCCGAGAACAATGGAAGAGTTCCGAAGTATTTTTAAACGTCAGCGGAATGCCGAGAACAATGGAAGAGTTCCGAAGCATTTTTAAACATCAGCGGAATTCCGAGAACAATGGAAGAGTTCTGAAGCATTTTTAAACATCAGCGGAATTCCGAGAACAATGGAAGAGTTCTGAAGCATTTTTAAACGTCAGTGGAATTCTGAGAACAATGGAAGAGTTCCGAAGCATTTTTAATCTTCAGCGGAATTCCGAGAGCAATGGAACAGTTCCGAAGCATTTTTAACTTCAGCAGAATTCCGAGAACAATGGAAGAGTTCCGAAGCATTTTTAAACGTCAGCGGAATTCTGAGAATAATGGAGGCGTTCCGAAGCATTTTTAAACGTCAGCAGAATTCTCAGAACACTGGAAGAGTTCCAAACATTTTTAAACTTCAGCGGAATTCCGAGAGAAATGGAAGAGTTCCGAAGCATTTTTAAACTTCTGCGGAATTCCGAGAAAAATGGAAGAGTTCCGAAGCATTTTTAAACTTCAGCGGAATTCCGAGAACAATGGAAGAGTTCCGAAGCATTTTTAAACGTCAGCAGTATGCCGAGAACAATGGAAGAGTTCCGACGCATTTTTAAACGTCAGCGGAATTCCGAGAACAATGGAAGAGATCTGAAGCATTTTTAAACTTCAGCGGAATTTTGAGAACAATGGAAGAGTTCCGAAGCATTTTTAAACTTCAGCGGAATTCCGAGAACAATGGAAGAGTTCTGAAGCATTTTTAAACTTCAGTGGAATTCCGAGAACAATGGAAGAGTTCCGAAGCATTTTTAAACTTCAGCAGAATTCCGAGAACAATGGAAGAGTTCCGAAGTATTTTTAAACGTCATCGGAATGCTGAGAACAATGGAAGAGTTCCGACGCATTTTTAAAGGTCAGCGGAATTCCGAATACAATGTAAGAGATATGAAGCATTTTTAAACTTCAGCGGAATTTCGAGAGCAATGGAAGGGTTCCGAAGCATTTTTAAACATCTGCAAGATTCTGAGAAGAATGGAAGAGTTCCGAAGCATTTTTAACTTCAGCAGAATTCCGAGAACAATGGAAGAGTTCCGAAGTATTTTTAAACGTCAGCGGAATGCCGAGAACAATGGAAGAGTTCCGAAGCATTTTTAAACATCAGCGGAATTCCGAGAACAATGGAAGAGTTCTGAAGCATTTTTAAACATCAGCGGAATTCCGAGAACAATGGAAGAGTTCTGAAGCATTTTTAAACGTCAGTGGAATTCTGAGAACAATGGAAGAGTTCCGAAGCATTTTTAATCTTCAGCGGAATTCCGAGAGCAATGGAACAGTTCCGAAGCATTTTTAACTTCAGCAGAATTCCGAGAACAATGGAAGAGTTCCGAAGCATTTTTAAACGTCAGCGGAATTCTGAGAATAATGGAGGCGTTCCGAAGCATTTTTAAACGTCAGCAGAATTCTCAGAACACTGGAAGAGTTCCAAAGCATTTTTAAACTTCAGCGGAATTCCGAGAGAAATGGAAGAGTTCCGAAGCATTTTTAAACTTCAGCGGAATTCTAAGAACAATGGAAGAGTTCCGAAGCATTTTTAATTGTCAGCGGAATTCCGAGAACAATGGAAGAGTTCCGAAGCATTTTTAAACTTCAGCAGAATTCCGAGAACAATGGAAGAGTTCCGAAGCATTTTTAAATGTCAGCGGAATGCCGAGAACAATGGAAGAGTTCCGACGCATTTTTAAACATCAGCGGAATTCCGAGAACAATGGAAGAGATCTGAAGCATTTTTAAACTTCAGCGGAATTTTGAGAACAATGGAAGAGTTCCGAAGCATATTTAAACGTCAGCGGAATTCTGAGAACAATGGAAGAGTTCTGAAGCATTTTTAATCTTCAGCGGAATTCCGAGAACAATGGAACAGTTCCGAAGCATTTTTAACTTCAGCAGAATTCCGAGAACAATGGAAGAGTTCCGAAGCATTATTAAACTTCAGCGGAATTCCGAGAACAATGGAAGAGTTCTGAAGCATTTTTAAACTTCAGTGGAATTCCGAGAACAATGGAAGAGTTCCGAAGCATTTTTAAACTTCAGCAGAATTCCGAGAACAATGGAAGAGTTCCGAAGTATTTTTAAACGTCATCGGAATGCCGAGAACAATGGAAGAGTTCCGACGCATTTTTAAAGGTCAGCGGAATTCCGAATACAATGTAAGAGATATGAAGCATTTTTAAACTTCAGCGGAAATTCGAGAGCAATGGAAGGGTTCCGAAGCATTTTTAAACATCTGCGGAATTCTGAGAAGAATGGAAGAGTTCCGAAGCATTTTTAACTTCAGCAGAATTCCGAGAACAATGGAAGAGTTCCGAAGTATTTTTAAACGTCAGCGGAATGCCGAGAACAATGGAAGAGTTCCGAAGCATTTTTAAACATCAGCGGAATTCCGAGAACAATGGAAGAGTTCTGAAGCATTTTTAAACGTCAGCGGAATTCTGAGAACAATGGAAGAGTTCCGAAGCATTTTTAATCTTCAGCGGAATTCCGAGAACAATGGAACAGTTCCGAAGCATTTTTAACTTCAGCAGAATTCCGAGAACAATGGAAGAGTTCCGAAGCATTTTTAAACTTCAGCAGAATTCCGAGAACAATGGAAGAGTTCCGAAGTATTTTTAAACGTCAGCGGAATGCCGAGAACAATGGAAGAGTTCCGAAGCATTTTTAAACATCAGCGGAATTCCGAGAACAATGGAAGAGTTCTGAAGCATTTTTAAACTTCAGCGGAATTTCGAGAACAATGGAAGAGTTCCGAAGCATTTTTAAACGTCAGCGGAATTCTGAGAATAATGGAGGCGTTCCGAAGCATTTTTAAACGTCAGCAGAATTTTCAGAGCATTGGAAGAGTTCCGAAGCATTTTTAAACTTCAGCGGAATTCCGAGAAAAATGGAAGAGTTCCGAAGCATTTTTAAACTTCAGCGGAATTCCGAGAACAATGGAAGAGTTCTGAAGCATTTTTAAACTTCAGTGGAATTCCGAGAACAATGGAAGAGTTCCGAAGCATTTTTAAACTTCAGCAGAATTCTGAGAACAATGGAAGAGTTCCGAAGTATTTTTAAACGTCATCGGAATGCCGAGAACAATGGAAGAATTCCGACGCATTTTTAAAGGTCAGCGGAATTCCGAAAACAATGTAAGAGATATGAAGCATTTTTAAACTTCAGCGGAATTTCGAGAGCAATGGAAGAGTTCCGAAGCATTTTTAAACATCTGCGGAATTCTGAGAAGAATGGAAGAGTTCCGAAGCATTTTTAACTTCAGCAGAATTCCGAGAACAATGGAAGAGTTCCGAAGTATTTTTAAACGTCAGCGGAATGCCAAGAACAATGGAAGAGTTCCGAAGCATTTTTAAACATCAGCGGAATTCCGAGAACAATGGAAGAGTTCTGAAGCATTTTTAAACTTCAGCGGAATTTCGAGAACAATGGAAGAGTTCCGAAGCATTTTTAAACGTCAGCGGAATTCTGAGAATAATGGAGGCGTTCCGAAGCATTTTTAAACGTCAGCAGAATTTTCAGAGCATTGGAAGAGTTCCGAAGCATTTTAAAACTTCAGCGGAATTCCGAGAAAAATGGAAGAGTTCCGAAGCATTTTTAAACTTCAGCGGAATTCTAAGAACAATGGAAGAGTTCCGAAGCATTTTTAAACGTCAGCGGAATTCCGAGAACAATGGAAGAGTTCCGAAGCATTTTTAAACTTCAGCGGAATTCCGAGAACAATGGAAGAGTTCCGAAGCTTTTTTAAATGTCAGCGGAATGCCGAGAACAATGGAAGAGTTCTGAAGCATTTTTAAACTTCAGCGGAATTCCGAGAACAATGGAAGAGTTCTGAAGCATTTTTAAACTTCAGCGGAATTCCGAGAACAATGGAAGAGTTCCAAAGCATTTTTAAACTTCAGCGGAATTCCGAGAAAAATGGAAGAGTTCCGAAGCATTTTTAAACTTCAGCGGAATTCCGAGAACAATGGAAGAGTTCTGAAGCATTTTTAAACTTTAGTGGAATTTCGCGAACAATGGAAGAGTTCCGAAGCATTTTTACTTCAGCAGAATTTCGAAAGCAATGGAAGAGTTCCGAAGCATTTTTAAACATCTGTGGAATTCTGAGAACAATGGAAGAGTTCCGAAGCATTTTTAAACTTCAGCGGAATTTCGAGAACAATGGAAGAGTTCCGAAGCATTTTTAAACGTCAGCGGAATTCTGAGAACAATGGAAGAGTTCCGAAGCATTTTTAAACTTCAGCAGAATTCCGAGAACAATGGAGGCGTTCTGAAGCATTTTTAAACGTCAGCAGAATTCTCAGAACATTGGAAGAGTTCCGAAGCATTTTTAAACATCTGCAAGATTCTGAGAAGAATGGAAGAGTTCCGAAGCATTTTTAACTTCAGCAGAATTCCGAGAACAATGGAAGAGTTCCGAAGTATTTTTAAACGTCAGCGGAATGCCGAGAACAATGGAAGAGTTCCGAAGCATTTTTAAACATCAGCGGAATTCCGAGAACAATGGAAGAGTTCTGAAGCATTTTTAAACATCAGCGGAATTCCGAGAACAATGGAAGAGTTCTGAAGCATTTTTAAACGTCAGTGGAATTCTGAGAACAATGGAAGAGTTCCGAAGCATTTTTAATCTTCAGCGGAATTCCGAGAGCAATGGAACAGTTCCGAAGCATTTTTAACTTCAGCAGAATTCCGAGAACAATGGAAGAGTTCCGAAGCATTTTTAAACGTCAGCGGAATTCTGAGAATAATGGAGGCGTTCCGAAGCATTTTTAAACGTCAGCAGAATTCTCAGAACACTGGAAGAGTTCCAAAGCATTTTTAAACTTCAGCGGAATTCCGAGAGAAATGGAAGAGTTCCGAAGCATTTTTAAACTTCAGCGGAATTCTAAGAACAATGGAAGAGTTCCGAAGCATTTTTAATTGTCAGCGGAATTCCGAGAACAATGGAAGAGTTCCGAAGCATTTTTAAACTTCAGCGGAATTCCGAGAACAATGGAAGAGTTCCGAAGCATTTTTAAATGTCAGCGGAATGCCGAGAACAATGGAAGAGTTCCGACGCATTTTTAAACATCAGCGGAATTCCGAGAACAATGGAAGAGATCTGAAGCATTTTTAAACTTCAGCGGAATTTTGAGAACAATGGAAGAGTTCCGAAGCATATTTAAACGTCAGCGGAATTCTGAGAACAATGGAAGAGTTCTGAAGCATTTTTAATCTTCAGCGGAATTCCGAGAACAATGGAACAGTTCCGAAGCATTTTTAACTTCAGCAGAATTCCGAGAACAATGGAAGAGTTCCGAAGCATTATTAAACTTCAGCGGAATTCCGAGAAAAATGGAAGAGTTGCGAAGCATTTTTAACTTCAGCGGAATGCCGAGAACAATGGAAGAGTTCTGAAGCATTTTTAAAGGTCAGCGGAATTCCGAGAACAATGTAAGAGATCTGAAGCATTTTTAAACTTCAGCGGAATTTCGAGAGCAATGGAAGAGTTCCGAAGCATTTTTAAACATCTGCGGAATTCTGAGAACAATGGA
This sequence comes from Phyllobates terribilis, assembly GCF_046119375.1. Classification (NCBI taxonomy): domain Eukaryota; kingdom Metazoa; phylum Chordata; class Amphibia; order Anura; family Dendrobatidae; genus Phyllobates; species Phyllobates terribilis. Next base: position 133,210 of record NW_027363041.1, on the reverse strand, counting down.
AGAGTTCAGAAGCATTTTTAAACTTCAGCAGAATTCCGAGAACAATGGAAGAGTTCCGAAGCATTTTTAAACTTCTGCGGAATTCCGAGAAAAATGGAAGAGTTCCGAAGCATTTTTAAACTTCAGCGGAATTCCGAGAACAATGGAAGAGTTCCGAAGCATTTTTAAACGTCAGCAGTATGCCGAGAACAATGGAAGAGTTCCGACGCATTTTTAAACGTCAGCGGAATTCCGAGAACAATGGAAGAGATCTGAAGCATTTTTTAAACTTCAGCGGAATTTTGAGAACAATGGAAGAGTTCCGAAGCATTTTTAAACTTCAGCGGAATTCCGAGAACAATGGAAGAGTTCTGAAGCATTTTTAAACTTCAGTGGAATTCCGAGAGCAATGGAAGGGTTCCGAAGCATTTTTAAACATCTGCGGAATTCTGAGAAGAATGGAAGAGTTCCGAAGCATTTTTAACTTCAGCAGAATTCCGAGAACAATGGAAGAGTTCCGAAGTATTTTTAAACGTCAGCGGAATGCCGAGAACAATGGAAGAGTTCCGAAGCATTTTTAAACATCAGCGGAATTCCGAGAACAATGGAAGAGTTCTGAAGCATTTTTAAACGTCAGCGGAATTCTGAGAACAATGGAAGAGTTCCGAAGCATTTTTAATCTTCAGCGGAATTCCGAGAACAATGGAACAGTTCCGAAGCATTTTTAACTTCAGCAGAATTCCGAGAACAATGGAAGAGTTCCGAAGCATTTTTAAACTTCAGCAGAATTCCGAGAACAATGGAAGAGTTCCGAAGTATTTTTAAACGTCATCGGAATGCCGAGAACAAAGGAAGAGTTCCGAAGCATTTTTAAACATCAGCGGAATTCCGAGAACAATGGAAGAGTTCTGAAGCATTTTTAAACTTCAGCGGAATTCCGAGAAAAATGGAAGAGTTCCGAAGCATTTTTAAACTTCAGCGGAATTCCGAGAACAATGGAAGAGTTCTGAAGCATTTTTAAACTTCAGTGGAATTCCGAGAACAATGGAAGAGTTCCGAATCATTTTTAAACTTCAGCAGAATTCTGAGAACAATGGAAGAGTTCCGAAGTATTTTTAAACGTCATCGGAATGCCGAGAACAATGGAAGAGTTCCGACGCATTTTTAAAGCTCAGCGGAATTCCGAAAACAATGTAAGAGATATGAAGCATTTTTAAACTTCAGCGGAATTTCGAGAGCAATGGAAGAGTTCCGAAGCATTTTTAAACATCTGCGGAATTCTGAGAAGAATGGAAGAGTTCCGAAGCATTTTTAACTTCAGCAGAATTCCGAGAACAATGGAAGAGTTCCGAAGTATTTTTAAACGTCAGCGGAATGCCGAGAACAATGGAAGAGTTCCGAAGCATTTTTAAACATCAGCGGAATTCCGAGAACAATGGAAGAGTTCTGAAGCATTTTTAAACTTCAGCGGAATTTCGAGAACAATGGAAGAGTTCCGAAGCATTTTTAAACGTCAGCGGAATTCTGAGAATAATGGAGGCGTTCCGAAGCATTTTTAAACGTCAGCAGAATTTTCAGAGCATTGGAAGAGTTCCGAAGCATTTTTAAACTTCAGCGGAATTCCGAGAAAAATGGAAGAGTTCCGAAGCATTTTTAAACTTCAGCGGAATTCCGAGAACAATGGAAGAGTTCTGAAGCATTTTTAAACTTCAGTGGAATTCCGAGAACAATGGAAGAGTTCCGAAGCATTTTTAAACTTCAGCAGAATTCTGAGAACAATGGAAGAGTTCCGAAGTATTTTTAAACGTCATCGGAATGCCGAGAACAATGGAAGAATTCCGACGCATTTTTAAAGGTCAGCGGAATTCCGAAAACAATGTAAGAGATATGAAGCATTTTTAAACTTCAGCGGAATTTCGAGAGCAATGGAAGAGTTCCGAAGCATTTTTAAACATCTGCGGAATTCTGAGAAGAATGGAAGAGTTCCGAAGAATTTTTAACTTCAGCAGAATTCCGAGAACAATGGAAGAGTTCCGAAGTATTTTTAAACGTCAGCGGAATGCCGAGAACAATGGAAGAGTTCCGAAGCATTTTTAAACATCAGCGGAATTCCGAGAACAATGGAAGAGTTCTGAAGCATTTTTAAACTTCAGCGGAATTTCGAGAACAATGGAAGAGTTCCGAAGCATTTTTAAACGTCAGCGGAATTCTGAGAATAATGGAGGCGTTCCGAAGCATTTTTAAACGTCAGCAGAATTTTCAGAGCATTGGAAGAGTTCCGAAGCATTTTAAAACTTCAGCGGAATTCCGAGAAAAATGGAAGAGTTCCGAAGCATTTTTAAACTTCAGCGGAATTCTAAGAACAATGGAAGAGTTCCGAAGCATTTTTAAACGTCAGCGGAATTCCGAGAACAATGGAAGAGTTCCGAAGCATTTTTAAACTTCAGCGGAATTCCGAGAACAATGGAAGAGTTCCGAAGCTTTTTTAAATGTCAGCGGAATGCCGAGAACAATGGAAGAGTTCTGAAGCATTTTTAAACTTCAGCGGAATTCCGAGAACTATGGAAGAGTTCTGAAGCATTTTTAAACTTCAGCGGAATTCCGAGAACAATGGAAGAGTTCCAAAGCATTTTTAAACTTCAGCGGAATTCCGAGAAAAATGGAAGAGTTCCGAAGCATTTTTAAACTTCAGCGGAATTCCGAGAACAATGGAAGAGTTCTGAAGCATTTTTAAACTTCAGTGGAATTTCGCGAACAATGGAAGAGTTCCGAAGCATTTTTACTTCAGCAGAATTTCGAAAGCAATGGAAGAGTTCCGAAGCATTTTTAAACATCTGTGGAATTCTGAGAACAATGGAAGAGTTCCGAAGCATTTTTAAACTTCAGCGGAATTTCGAGAACAATGGAAGAGTTCCGAAGCATTTTTAAACGTCAGCGGAATTCTGAGAACAATGGAAGAGTTCCGAAGCATTTTTAAACTTCAGCAGAATTCCGAGAACAATGGAGGCGTTCTGAAGCATTTTTAAACGTCAGCAGAATTCTCAGAACATTGGAAGAGTTCCGAAGCATTTTTAAACTTCAGCGGAATTCCGAGAAAAATGGAAGAGTTCCGAAGCATTTCTAAATTTCAGCGGAATTCCGAGAACAATGGAAGAGTTCCAAAGCATTTTTAAACGTCATCGGAATGCCGAGAAAAATGGAAGAGTTCCGAAGCATGTTTAAACTACAGCGGAATTCCTAGAACAATGGAAGAGTACTGATGCATTTTTAAACTTCAGCGGAATTTCTAGAACAATGGAAGAGTTCCGAAGCATTTTAAAATTTCAGCTGAATTCCGAGAACAGTGGAAGAGTTCCGAAGCATTTTTAAACTTTAGCAGAATTCCGAGAACAATGGAGGCGTACCGAAGCATTTTTAAACGTCAGCGGAATTCTCAGAACAATGGAAGTGTTCCGAAGCATTTTTAAACGTCAGCGGAATTCCGAGAACATTGGAAGAGTTCCGAAGCATTTTTAAACTTCAGCAGAATTCCGAGAACAATGGAGGCATTACGAAGCATTTTTAAACGTCAGCGGAATTCTGAGAACAATGGAAGAGTTCCGAAGCATTTTAAACTTCAGCAGAATTCCGAGAACAATGGAGGCGTTTCGAAGCATTTTTAAACGTCAGCAGAATTCTCAGAACATTGGAAGAGTTCCGAAGCATTTTTAAACTTCAGCGGAATTCCGAGAACAATGGAAGACATCTGAAGCATTTTTAAACTTCTGCGGAATTCCGAGAACAATGGAAGAGTTCCGAAGCATTTTTAAACGTCAGCGGAATTCCGAGAACAATGGAAGAGTTCCGAAGCATTTTTAAACTTCAGCGGAATTCCGAGAACAATGGAAGAGTTCCGAAGCATTTTTAAATGTCAGCGGAATGCCGAGAACAATGGAAGAGTTCCGACGCATTTTTAAACGTCAGCGGAATTCCGAGAACAATGGAAGAGATCTGAAGCATTTTTAAACTTCAGCGGAATTTTGAGAACAATGGAAGAGTTCCGAAGCATTTTTAAACGTCAGCGGAATTCTGAGAACAATGGAAGAGTTCCAAAGCATTTTTAATCTTCAGCGGAATTCCGAGAACAATGGAACAGTTCCGAAGCATTTTTAACTTCAGCAGAATTCCGAGAACAATGGAAGAGTTCCGAAGCATTTTTAAACTTCAGCGGAATTCCGAGAAAAATGGAAGAGTTGCGAAGCATTTTTAATTTCAGCGGAATGTCGAGAACAATGGAAGAGTTCCGACGCATTTTTAAAGGTCAGCGGAAGTCCGAGAACAATGTAAGAGATCTGAAGCATTTTTAAACTTCAGCAGAATTTCGAGAGCAATGGAAGAGTTCCGAAGCATTTTTAAACATCTGCGGAATTCTGAGAACAATGGAAGAGTTCCGAAGCATTTTTAAACTTCAGCAGAATTCCGAGAACAATGGAAGAGTTCCGAAGCATTTTTAAACTTCAGCGGAATTCCGAGAAAGATGGAAGTGTTCCGAAGCATTTTTAAACTTCAGCAGAATTCCGAGAACAATGGAAGAGTTCCGAAGCATTTTTAAACTTCTGCGGAATTCCGAGAAAAATGGAAGAGTTCCGAAGCATTTTTAAACTTCAGCGGAATTCCGAGAACAATGGAAGAGTTCCGAAGCATTTTTAAACGTCAGCAGTATGCCGAGAACAATGGAAGAGTTCCGACGCATTTTTAAACGTCAGCGGAATTCCGAGAACAATGGAAGAGATCTGAAGCATTTTTAAACTTCAGCGGAATTTTGAGAACAATGGAAGAGTTCCGAAGCATTTTTAAACGTCAGCGGAATTCTGAGAACAATGGAAGAGTTCCGAAGCATTTTTAATCTTCAGCGGAATTCCGAGAACAATGGAAGAGTTCCGAAGCATTTTTAAACATCAGCGGAATTCCGAGAACATAGGAAGAGTTCCGATGCATTTTTGATCTTCAGCGGAATTCCGAGAACAATGGAAGAGTTCCGAAGCATTTTTAAACGTCAGCAGAATGCCGAGAACAGTGGAAGAGTTCCGACGCATTTTTAAATGTCAGCGGAATTCCGAGAACAATGGAAGCGATCTGAAGCATTTTTAAACTTCAGCGGAATTTCGAGAACAATGGAAGAGTTCCGAAGCATTTTTAAACGTCAGCGTAATTCTGAGAACAATGGAAGAGTTCCGAAGCATTTTTAATCTTCAGCGGAATTCCGAGAACAATGGAACAGTTCCGAAGCATTTTTAACTTCAGCAGAATTCCGAGAACAATGGAAGAGTTCCGAAGCATTTTTAAACTTCAGCAGAATTCCGAGAACAATGGAAGAGTTCCGAAGCATTTTTAACTTCAGCAGAATTCCGAGAACAATGGAAGAGTTCAGAAGTATTTTTAAACGTCAGCGGAATGCCGAGAACAATGGAAGAGTTCCGAAGCATTTTTAAACATCAGCGGAATTCCGAGAACAATGGAAGAGTTCTGAAGCATTTTTAAACTTCAGCGGAATTTCGAGAACAATGGAAGAGTTCCGACGCATTTTTAAACGTCAGCGGAATTCTGAGAACAATGGAGGCGTTCCAAAGCATTTTTAAACGTCAGCAGAATTCTCAGAACATTGGAAGAGTTGCGAAGCATTTTTAACTTCAGCGGAATGCCGAGAACAATGGAAGAGTTCCGACGCATTTTTAAAGGTCAGCGGAATTCCGAGAACAATGTAAGGGATCTGAAGCATTTTTAAACTTCAGCGGAATTTCGAGAGCAATGGAAGAGTTCCGAAGCATTTTTAAACATCTGCGGAATTCTGAGAACAATGGAAGAGTTCCGAAGCATTTTTAAACTTCAGCAGAATTCCGAGAAAAATGGAAGAGTTCCGAAGCATTTTTAAACTTCAGCGGAATTCCGAGAAAAATGGAAGTGTTCCGAAGCATTTTTAAACTTCAGCAGAATTCCGAGAACAATGGAAGAGTTCCGAAGCATTTTTAAACTTCTGCGGAATTCCGAGAAAAATGGAAGAGTTCCGAAGCATTTTTAAACTTCAGCGGAATTCCGAGAACAATGGAAGAGTTCCGAAGCATTTTTAAACGTCAGCAGTATGCCGAGAACAATGGAAGAGTTCCGACGCATTTTTAAACGTCAGCGGAATTCCGAGAACAATGGAAGAGATCTGAAGCATTTTTAAACTTCAGCGGAATTTTGAGAAAAATGGAAGAGTTCCAAAGCATTTTTAAAAGTCACCGGAATTCTGAGAACAATGGAAGAGTTCCGAAGCATTTTTAATCTTCAGCAGAATTCCGAGAACAATGGAACAGTTCCGAAGCATTTTTAAACTTCAGCGGAATTCCGAGAACAATGGAACAGTTCCGAAGCATTTTTAAACTTCAGCGGAATTCCGAGAACAATGGAAGAGTTCCGAAGCATTTTTAAACATCAGCGGAATTTCGAGAACATAGGAAGAGTTCCGATGCATTTTTGATCTTCAGCGGAATTCCGAGAATAATGGAAGAGTTCCGAAGCATTTTTAAACGTCAGCAGAATGCCGAGAACAATGGAAGAGTTCTGACGCATTTTTAAATGTCAGCGGAATTCCGAGAACAATGGAAGCGATCTGAAGCATTTTTAAACTTCAGCGGAATTTCGAGAACAATGGAAGAGTCCCGAAGCATTTTTAAACATCAGCGTAATTCTGAGAACAATGGAAGAGTTCCGAAGCATTTTTAATCTTCAGCGGAATTCCGAGAACAATGGAACAGTTCCGAAGCATTTTTAACTTCAGCAGAATTCCGAGAACAATGGAAGAGTTCTGAAGCATTTTTAAACTTCAGCAGAATTCCGAGAACAATGGAAGAGTTCCGAAGTATTTTTAAACGTCATCGGAATGCCGAGAACAATGGAAGAGTTCCAACGCATTTTTAAAGGTCAGCGGAATTCCGAGAACAATGTAAGAGATCTGAAGCATTTTTAAACTTCAGCGGAATTTCGAGAGCAATGGAAGAGTTCCGAAGCATTTTTAAACATCTGCGGAATTCTGAGAAGAATGGAAGAGTTCCGAAGCATTTTTAACTTCAGCAGAATTCCGAGAACAATGGAAGAGTTCCGAAGTATTTTTAAACGTCAGCGGAATGCCGAGAACAATGGAAGAGTTCCGAAGCATTTTTAAACATCAGCGGAATTCCGAGAACAATGGAAGAGTTCTGAAGCATTTTTAAACTTCAGCGGAATTTCGAGAACAATGGAAGAGTTCCGAAGCATTTTTAAACGTCAGCGGAATTCTGAGAACAATGGAGGCGTTCCGAAGCATTTTTAAACGTCAGCAGAATTCTCAGAACATTGGAAGAGTTCCGAAGCATTTTTAAACTTCAGCGGAATTCCGAGAAAAATGGAAGAGTTCCGAAGCATTTTTAAACTTCAGCGGAATTCTGAGAACAATGGAAGAGTTCCAAAGCATTTTTAAACGTCAGCGGAATTCCGAGAACAATGGAAGAGTTCCGAAGCATTTTTAAACTTCAGCGGAATTCCGAGAACAGTGGAAGAGTTCCGAAGCATTTTTAAATGTCAGCGGAATGCCGAGAACAATGGAAGAGTTCCGACGCATTTTTAAACGTCAGCGGAATTCCGAGAACAATGGAAGAGATCTGAAGCATTTTTAAACTTCAGCGGAATTTTGAGAACAATGGAAGAGTTCCGAAGCATTTTTAAACGTCAGCGGAATTCTGAGAACAATGGAAGAGTTCCGAAGCATTTTTAAACTACAGCGGAATTCCTAGAACAATGGAAGAGTACTGATGCATTTTTAAACTTCAGCTGAATTTCTAGAACAATGGAAGAGTTCCGAAGCATTTTAAAATTTCAGCTGAATTCCGAGAACAGTGGAAGAGTTACGAAGCATTTTTAAACTTTAGCAGAATTCCGAGAACAATGGAGGCGTACCGAAGCATTTTTAAACGTCAGCGGAATTCTCAGAACAATGGAAGTGTTCCGAAGCATTTTTAAACGTCAGCGGAATTCCGAGAACATTGGAAGAGTTCCGAAGCATTTTTAAACTTCAGCAGAATTCCGAGAACAATGGAGGCATTACGAAGCATTTTTAAACGTCAGCGGAATTCTGAGAACAATGGAAGAGTTCCGAAGCATTTTAAACTTCAGCAGAATTCCGAGAACAATGGAGGCGTTTCGAAGCATTTTTAAACGTCAGCAGAATTCTCAGAACAATGGAAAAGCTCCGAAGCATTTTTAAACTTCAGCGGTATTCCGAGAACAATGGAAGACATCTGAAGCATTTTTAAACTTCAGAGGAATTTCGAGAACAATGGAAGAGTTCCGAAGCATTTTTAAACGTCAGCGGAATTCCGAGAACAATGGAAGAGTTCCGAAGCATTTTTAAACTTCAGCGGAATTCCGAGAACAATGGACGAGTTCCGAAGCATTTTTAAATGTCAGCGGAATGCCGAGAACAATGGAAGAGTTCCGACGCATTTTTAAACGTCAGCGGAATTCCGAGAACAATGGAAGAGATCTGAAGCATTTTTAAACTTCAGCGGAATTTTGAGAACAATGGAAGAGTTCCGAAGCATTTTTAAACGTCAGCGGAATTCTGAGAACTATGGAAGAGTTCTGAAGCATTTTTAATCTTCAGCGGAATTCCGAGAACAATGGAACAGTTCCGAAGCATTTTTAACTTCAGCAGAATTCCGAGAACAATGGAAGAGTTCCGAAGCATTATTAAACTTCAGCGGAATTCCGAGAAAAATGGAAGAGTTGCGAAGCATTTTTAACTTCAGCGGAATGCCGAGAACAATGGAAGAGTTCCGATGCATTTTTAAAGGTCAGCGGAATTCCGAGAACAATGTAAGAGATCTGAAGCATTTTTAAACTTCAGCGGAATTTCGAGAGCAATGGAAGAGTTCCGAAGCATTTTTAAACATCTGCGGAATTCTGAGAACAATGGAAGAGTTCAGAAGCATTTTTAAACTTCAGCAGAATTCCGAGAACAATGGAAGAGTTCCGAAGCATTTTTAAACTTCAGCGGAATTCCGAGAAAAATGTAAGTGTTCCGAAGCATTTTTAAACTTCAGCAGAATTCCGAGAACAATGGAAGAGTTCCGAAGCATTTTTAAACTTCTGCGGAATTCCGAGAAAAATGGAAGAGTTCCGAAGCATTTTTAAACTTCAGCGGAATTCCGAGAACAATGGAAGAGTTCCGAAGCATTTTTAAACGTCAGCAGTATGCCGAGAACAATGGAAGAGTTCCGACGCATTTTTAAACGTCAGCGGAATTCCGAGAACAATGGAAGAGATCTGAAGCATTTTTAAACTTCAGCGGAATTTTGAGAACAATGGAAGAGTTCCGAAGCATTTTTAAACGTGAGCGGAATTCTGAGAACAATGGAAGAGTTCCGAAGCATTTTTACTTCAGCAGAATTTCGAAAGCAATGGAAGAGTTCCGAAGCATTTTTAAACATCTGTGGAATTCTGAGAACAATGGAAGAGTTCCGAAGCATTTTTAAACTTCAGCGGAATTTCGAGAACAATGGAAGAGTTCCGAAGCATTTTTAAACGTCAGCGGAATTCTGAGAACAATGGAAGAGTTCCGAAGCATTTTTAAACTTCAGCAGAATTCCGAGAACAATGGAGGCGTTCTGAAGCATTTTTAAACGTCAGCAGAATTCTCAGAACATTGGAAGAGTTCCGAAGCATTTTTAAACTTCAGCGGAATTCCGAGAAAAATGGAAGAGTTCCGAAGCATTTCTAAATTTCAGCGGAATTCCGAGAACAATGGAAGAGTTCCAAAGCATTTTTAAACGTCATCGGAATGCCGAGAAAAATGGAAGAGTTCCGAAGCATGTTTAAACTACAGCGGAATTCCTAGAACAATGGAAGAGTACTGATGCATTTTTAAACTTCAGCGGAATTTCTAGAACAATGGAAGAGTTCCGAAGCATTTTAAAATTTCAGCTGAATTCCGAGAACAGTGGAAGAGTTCCGAAGCATTTTTAAACTTTAGCAGAATTCCGAGAACAATGGAGGCGTACCGAAGCATTTTTAAACGTCAGCGGAATTCTCAGAACAATGGAAGTGTTCCGAAGCATTTTTAAACGTCAGCGGAATTCCGAGAACATTGGAAGAGTTCCGAAGCATTTTTAAACTTCAGCAGAATTCCGAGAACAATGGAGGCATTACGAAGCATTTTTAAACGTCAGCGGAATTCTGAGAACAATGGAAGAGTTCCGAAGCATTTTAAACTTCAGCAGAATTCCGAGAACAATGGAGGCGTTTCGAAGCATTTTTAAACGTCAGCAGAATTCTCAGAACATTGGAAGAGTTCCGAAGCATTTTTAAACTTCAGCGGAATTCCGAGAACAATGGAAGACATCTGAAGCATTTTTAAACTTCTGCGGAATTCCGAGAACAATGGAAGAGTTCCGAAGCATTTTTAAACGTCAGCGGAATTCCGAGAACAATGGAAGAGTTCCGAAGCATTTTTAAACTTCAGCGGAATTCCGAGAACAATGGAAGAGTTCCGAAGCATTTTTAAATGTCAGCGGAATGCCGAGAACAATGGAAGAGTTCCGACGCATTTTTAAACGTCAGCGGAATTCCGAGAACAATGGAAGAGATCTGAAGCATTTTTAAACTTCAGCGGAATTTTGAGAACAATGGAAGAGTTCCGAAGCATTTTTAAACGTCAGCGGAATTCTGAGAACAATGGAAGAGTTCCAAAGCATTTTTAATCTTCAGCGGAATTCCGAGAACAATGGAACAGTTCCGAAGCATTTTTAACTTCAGCAGAATTCCGAGAACAATGGAAGAGTTCCGAAGCATTTTTAAACTTCAGCGGAATTCCGAGAAAAATGGAAGAGTTGCGAAGCATTTTTAATTTCAGCGGAATGTCGAGAACAATGGAAGAGTTCCGACGCATTTTTAAAGGTCAGCGGAAGTCCGAGAACAATGTAAGAGATCTGAAGCATTTTTAAACTTCAGCAGAATTTCGAGAGCAATGGAAGAGTTCCGAAGCATTTTTAAACATCTGCGGAATTCTGAGAACAATGGAAGAGTTCCGAAGCATTTTTAAACTTCAGCAGAATTCCGAGAACAATGGAAGAGTTCCGAAGCATTTTTAAACTTCAGCGGAATTCCGAGAAAGATGGAAGTGTTCCGAAGCATTTTTAAACTTCAGCAGAATTCCGAGAACAATGGAAGAGTTCCGAAGCATTTTTAAACTTCTGCGGAATTCCGAGAAAAATGGAAGAGTTCCGAAGCATTTTTAAACTTCAGCGGAATTCCGAGAACAATGGAAGAGTTCCGAAGCATTTTTAAACGTCAGCAGTATGCCGAGAACAATGGAAGAGTTCCGACGCATTTTTAAACGTCAGCGGAATTCCGAGAACAATGGAAGAGATCTGAAGCATTTTTAAACTTCAGCGGAATTTTGAGAACAATGGAAGAGTTCCGAAGCATTTTTAAACGTCAGCGGAATTCTGAGAACAATGGAAGAGTTCCGAAGCATTTTTAATCTTCAGCGGAATTCCGAGAACAATGGAAGAGTTCCGAAGCATTTTTAAACATCAGCGGAATTCCGAGAACATAGGAAGAGTTCCGATGCATTTTTGATCTTCAGCGGAATTCCGAGAACAATGGAAGAGTTCCGAAGCATTTTTAAACGTCAGCAGAATGCCGAGAACAGTGGAAGAGTTCCGACGCATTTTTAAATGTCAGCGGAATTCCGAGAACAATGGAAGCGATCTGAAGCATTTTTAAACTTCAGCGGAATTTCGAGAACAATGGAAGAGTTCCGAAGCATTTTTAAACGTCAGCGTAATTCTGAGAACAATGGAAGAGTTCCGAAGCATTTTTAATCTTCAGCGGAATTCCGAGAACAATGGAACAGTTCCGAAGCATTTTTAACTTCAGCAGAATTCCGAGAACAATGGAAGAGTTCCGAAGCATTTTTAAACTTCAGCAGAATTCCGAGAACAATGGAAGAGTTCCGAAGCATTTTTAACTTCAGCAGAATTCCGAGAACAATGGAAGAGTTCAGAAGTATTTTTAAACGTCAGCGGAATGCCGAGAACAATGGAAGAGTTCCGAAGCATTTTTAAACATCAGCGGAATTCCGAGAACAATGGAAGAGTTCTGAAGCATTTTTAAACTTCAGCGGAATTTCGAGAACAATGGAAGAGTTCCGACGCATTTTTAAACGTCAGCGGAATTCTGAGAACAATGGAGGCGTTCCAAAGCATTTTTAAACGTCAGCAGAATTCTCAGAACATTGGAAGAGTTGCGAAGCATTTTTAACTTCAGCGGAATGCCGAGAACAATGGAAGAGTTCCGACGCATTTTTAAAGGTCAGCGGAATTCCGAGAACAATGTAAGGGATCTGAAGCATTTTTAAACTTCAGCGGAATTTCGAGAGCAATGGAAGAGTTCCGAAGCATTTTTAAACATCTGCGGAATTCTGAGAACAATGGAAGAGTTCCGAAGCATTTTTAAACTTCAGCAGAATTCCGAGAAAAATGGAAGAGTTCCGAAGCATTTTTAAACTTCAGCGGAATTCCGAGAAAAATGGAAGTGTTCCGAAGCATTTTTAAACTTCAGCAGAATTCCGAGAACAATGGAAGAGTTCCGAAGCATTTTTAAACTTCTGCGGAATTCCGAGAAAAATGGAAGAGTTCCGAAGCATTTTTAAACTTCAGCGGAATTCCGAGAACAATGGAAGAGTTCCGAAGCATTTTTAAACGTCAGCAGTATGCCGAGAACAATGGAAGAGTTCCGACGCATTTTTAAACGTCAGCGGAATTCCGAGAACAATGGAAGAGATCTGAAGCATTTTTAAACTTCAGCGGAATTTTGAGAAAAATGGAAGAGTTCCAAAGCATTTTTAAAAGTCACCGGAATTCTGAGAACAATGGAAGAGTTCCGAAGCATTTTTAATCTTCAGCAGAATTCCGAGAACAATGGAACAGTTCCGAAGCATTTTTAAACTTCAGCGGAATTCCGAGAACAATGGAACAGTTCCGAAGCATTTTTAAACTTCAGCGGAATTCCGAGAACAATGGAAGAGTTCCGAAGCATTTTTAAACATCAGCGGAATTTCGAGAACATAGGAAGAGTTCCGATGCATTTTTGATCTTCAGCGGAATTCCGAGAATAATGGAAGAGTTCCGAAGCATTTTTAAACGTCAGCAGAATGCCGAGAACAATGGAAGAGTTCTGACGCATTTTTAAATGTCAGCGGAATTCCGAGAACAATGGAAGCGATCTGAAGCATTTTTAAACTTCAGCGGAATTTCGAGAACAATGGAAGAGTCCCGAAGCATTTTTAAACATCAGCGTAATTCTGAGAACAATGGAAGAGTTCCGAAGCATTTTTAATCTTCAGCGGAATTCCGAGAACAATGGAACAGTTCCGAAGCATTTTTAACTTCAGCAGAATTCCGAGAACAATGGAAGAGTTCTGAAGCATTTTTAAACTTCAGCAGAATTCCGAGAACAATGGAAGAGTTCCGAAGTATTTTTAAACGTCATCGGAATGCCGAGAACAATGGAAGAGTTCCGACGCATTTTTAAAGGTCAGCGGAATTCCGAGAACAATGTAAGAGATCTGAAGCATTTTTAAACTTCAGCGGAATTTCGAGAGCAATGGAAGAGTTCCGAAGCATTTTTAAACATCTGCGGAATTCTGAGAAGAATGGAAGAGTTCCGAAGCATTTTTAACTTCAGCAGAATTCCGAGAACAATGGAAGAGTTCCGAAGTATTTTTAAACGTCAGCGGAATGCCGAGAACAATGGAAGAGTTCCGAAGCATTTTTAAACATCAGCGGAATTCCGAGAACAATGGAAGAGTTCTGAAGCATTTTTAAACTTCAGCGGAATTTCGAGAACAATGGAAGAGTTCCGAAGCATTTTTAAACGTCAGCGGAATTCTGAGAACAATGGAGGCGTTCCGAAGCATTTTTAAACGTCAGCAGAATTCTCAGAACATTGGAAGAGTTCCGAAGCATTTTTAAACTTCAGCGGAATTCCGAGAAAAATGGAAGAGTTCCGAAGCATTTTTAAACTTCAGCGGAATTCTGAGAACAATGGAAGAGTTCCAAAGCATTTTTAAACGTCAGCGGAATTCCGAGAACAATGGAAGAGTTCCGAAGCATTTTTAAACTTCAGCGGAATTCCGAGAACAGTGGAAGAGTTCCGAAGCATTTTTAAATGTCAGCGGAATGCCGAGAACAATGGAAGAGTTCCGACGCATTTTTAAACGTCAGCGGAATTCCGAGAACAATGGAAGAGATCTGAAGCATTTTTAAACTTCAGCGGAATTTTGAGAACAATGGAAGAGTTCCGAAGCATTTTTAAACGTCAGCGGAATTCTGAGAACAATGGAAGAGTTCCGAAGCATTTTTAAACTACAGCGGAATTCCTAGAACAATGGAAGAGTACTGATGCATTTTTAAACTTCAGCTGAATTTCTAGAACAATGGAAGAGTTCCGAAGCATTTTAAAATTTCAGCTGAATTCCGAGAACAGTGGAAGAGTTACGAAGCATTTTTAAACTTTAGCAGAATTCCGAGAACAATGGAGGCGTACCGAAGCATTTTTAAACGTCAGCGGAATTCTCAGAACAATGGAAGTGTTCCGAAGCATTTTTAAACGTCAGCGGAATTCCGAGAACATTGGAAGAGTTCCGAAGCATTTTTAAACTTCAGCAGAATTCCGAGAACAATGGAGGCATTACGAAGCATTTTTAAACGTCAGCGGAATTCTGAGAACAATGGAAGAGTTCCGAAGCATTTTAAACTTCAGCAGAATTCCGAGAACAATGGAGGCGTTTCGAAGCATTTTTAAACGTCAGCAGAATTCTCAGAACAATGGAAAAGCTCCGAAGCATTTTTAAACTTCAGCGGTATTCCGAGAACAATGGAAGACATCTGAAGCATTTTTAAACTTCAGAGGAATTTCGAGAACAATGGAAGAGTTCCGAAGCATTTTTAAACGTCAGCGGAATTCCGAGAACAATGGAAGAGTTCCGAAGCATTTTTAAACTTCAGCGGAATTCCGAGAACAATGGACGAGTTCCGAAGCATTTTTAAATGTCAGCGGAATGCCGAGAACAATGGAAGAGTTCCGACGCATTTTTAAACGTCAGCGGAATTCCGAGAACAATGGAAGAGATCTGAAGCATTTTTAAACTTCAGCGGAATTTTGAGAACAATGGAAGAGTTCCGAAGCATTTTTAAACGTCAGCGGAATTCTGAGAACTATGGAAGAGTTCTGAAGCATTTTTAATCTTCAGCGGAATTCCGAGAACAATGGAACAGTTCCGAAGCATTTTTAACTTCAGCAGAATTCCGAGAACAATGGAAGAGTTCCGAAGCATTATTAAACTTCAGCGGAATTCCGAGAAAAATGGAAGAGTTGCGAAGCATTTTTAACTTCAGCGGAATGCCGAGAACAATGGAAGAGTTCCGATGCATTTTTAAAGGTCAGCGGAATTCCGAGAACAATGTAAGAGATCTGAAGCATTTTTAAACTTCAGCGGAATTTCGAGAGCAATGGAAGAGTTCCGAAGCATTTTTAAACATCTGCGGAATTCTGAGAACAATGGAAGAGTTCAGAAGCATTTTTAAACTTCAGCAGAATTCCGAGAACAATGGAAGAGTTCCGAAGCATTTTTAAACTTCAGCGGAATTCCGAGAAAAATGTAAGTGTTCCGAAGCATTTTTAAACTTCAGCAGAATTCCGAGAACAATGGAAGAGTTCCGAAGCATTTTTAAACTTCTGCGGAATTCCGAGAAAAATGGAAGAGTTCCGAAGCATTTTTAAACTTCAGCGGAATTCCGAGAACAATGGAAGAGTTCCGAAGCATTTTTAAACGTCAGCAGTATGCCGAGAACAATGGAAGAGTTCCGACGCATTTTTAAACGTCAGCGGAATTCCGAGAACAATGGAAGAGATCTGAAGCATTTTTAAACTTCAGCGGAATTTTGAGAACAATGGAAGAGTTCCGAAGCATTTTTAAACGTGAGCGGAATTCTGAGAACAATGGAAGAGTTCCGAAGCATTTTTAATCTTCAGCGGAATTCCGAGAACAATGGAACAGTTCCGAAGCATTTTTAAACATCAGCGGAATTCCGAGAACATAGGAAGAGTTCTGATGCATTTTTGATCGTGAGCGGAATTCCGAGAACAATGGAAGAGTTCCGAAGCATTTTTAAACGTCAGCAGAATGCCGAGAACAATTGAAGAGTTCCGACGCATTTTTAAATGTCAGCGGAATTCCGAGAACAATGGAAGCGATCTGAAGCATTTTTAAACTTCAGCGGAATTTCGAGAACAATGGAAGAGTTCCGAAGCATTTTTAAACGTCAGTGTAATTCTGAGAACAATGGAAGAGTTCCGAAGCATTTTTAATCTTCAGCGGAATTCCGAGAACAATGGAACAGTTCCGAAGCATTTTTAACTTCAGCAGAATTCCGAGAACAATGGAAGAGTTCCGAAGTATTTTTAAACGTCATCGGAATGCCGAGAACAATGGAAGAGTTCCGAAGCATTTTTAAACATCAGCGGAATTCCGAGAACAATGGAAGAGTTCTGAAGCAATTTTAAACTTCAGCGGAATTCCGAGAACAATGGAAGAGTTCCAAAGCATTTTTAAACTTCAGCGGAATTCCGAGAAAAATGGAAGAGTTCCGAAGCATTTTTAAACTTCAGCGGAATTCCGAGAACAATGGAAGAGTTCTGAAGCATTTTTAAACTTCAGTGGAATTTCGCGAACAATGGAAGAGTTCCGAAGCATTTTTACTTCAGCAGAATTTCGAGAGCAATGGAATAGTGCAGAAGCATTTTTAAACATCTGCGGAATTCTGAGAACAATGGAAGAGTTCCGAAGCATTTTTAAACTTCAGCAGAATTTCGAGAACAATGGAAGAGTTCCGAAGCATTTTTAAATGTCAGTGGAATTCTGAGAACAATGGAAGAGTTCCGAAGCATTTTTAAACTTCAGCAGAATTCCGAGAACAATGGAGGCATTCTGAAGCATTTTTAAACGACAGCAGAATTCTCAGAACATTGGAAGAGTTCCGAAGCATTTTTAAACTTCAGCGGAATTCCGAGAAAAATGGAAGAGTTCCGAAGCATTTTTAAACTTCAGCGGAATTCCGAGAACAATGGAGGAGTTCCGAAGCATTTTTAAACGTCATCGGAATGCCGAGAAAAATGGAAGAGTTCCGAAGCATTTTTAAACTGCAGCGGAATTCCTAGAACAATGGAAGAGTACTGATGCATTTTTAAACTTCAGCGGAATTTCTAGAACAATGGAAGAGTTCCGAAGCATTTTAAAATTTCAGCTGAATTCCGAGAACAGTGGAAGAGTTCCGAAGCATTTTTAAACTTTAGCAGAATTCCGAGAACAATGGAGGCGTACCGAAGCATTTTTAAACGTCAGCGAAATTCTCAGAACAACGGAAGTGTTCCGAAGCATTTTTAAACGTCAGCGGAATTCCGAGAACATTGGAAGAGTTCCGAAGCATTTTTAAACTTCAGCAGAATTCCGAGAACAATGGAGGCATTATGAAGCATTTTTAAACTTCAGCGGAATTTCGAGAGCAATGGAAGAGTTCCGAAGCATTTTTAAACATCTGCGGAATTCTGAGAAGAATGGAAGAGTTCCGAAGCATTTTTAACTTCAGCAGAATTCCGAGAACAATGGAAGAGTTCCGAAGTATTTTTAAACGTCAGCGGAATGCCGAGAACAATGGAAGAGTTCCGAAGCATTTTTAAACATCAGCGGAATTCCGAGAACAATGGAAGAGTTCTGAAGCATTTTTAAACTTCAGCGGAATTTCGAGAACAATGGAAGAGTTCCGAAGCATTTTTAAACGTCAGCGGAATTCTGAGAACAATGGAGGCGTTCCGAAGCATTTTTAAACGTCAGCAGAATTCTCAGAACATTGGAAGAGTTCCGAAGCATTTTAAAACTTCAGCGGAATTCCGAGAAAAATGGAAGAGTTCCGAAGCATTTTTAAACTTCAGCGGAATTCTGAGAACAATGGAAGAGTTCCAAAGCATTTTTAAACGTCAGCGGAATTCCGAGAACAATGGAAGAGTTCCGAAGCATTTTTAAACTTCAGCGGAATTCCGAGAACAGTGGAAGAGTTCCGAAGCATTTTTAAATGTCAGCGGAATGCCGAGAACAATGGAAGAGTTCCGACGCATTTTTAAACGTCAGCGGAATTCCGAGAACAATGGAAGAGATCTGAAGCATTTTTAAACTTCAGCGGAATTTTGAGAACAATGGAAGAGTTCCGAAGCATTTTTAAACGTCAGCGGAATTCTGAGAACAATGGAAGAGTTCCGAAGCATTTTTAAACTACAGCGGAATTCCTAGAACAATGGAAGAGTACTGATGCATTTTTAAACTTCAGCGGAATTTCTAGAACAATGGAAGAGTTCCGAAGCATTTTAAAATTTCAGCTGAATTCCGAGAACAGTGGAAGAGTTACGAAGCATTTTTAAACTTTAGCAGAATTCCGAGAACAATGGAGGCGTACCGAAGCATTTTTAAACGTCAGCGGAATTCTCAGAACAATGGAAGTGTTCCGAAGCATTTTTAAACGTCAGCGGAATTCCGAGAACATTGGAAGAGTTCCGAAGCATTTTTAAACTTCAGCAGAATTCCGAGAACAATGGAGGCATTACGAAGCATTTTTAAACATCAGCGGAATTCTGAGAACAATGGAAGAGTTCCGAAGCATTTTAAACTTCAGCAGAATTCCGAGAACAATGGAGGCGTTTCGAAGCATTTTTAAACGTCAGCAGAATTCTCAGAACAATGGAAAAGCTCCGAAGCATTTTTAAACTTCAGCGGTATTCCGAGAACAATGGAAGACATCTGAAGCATTTTTAAACTTCAGAGGAATTTCGAGAACAATGGAAGAGTTCCGAAGCATTTTTAAACGTCAGCGGAATTCCGAGAACAATGGAAGAGTTCCGAAGCATTTTTAAACTTCAGCGGAATTCCGAGAACAATGGACGAGTTCCGAAGCATTTTTAAATGTCAGCGGAATGCCGAGAACAATGGAAGAGTTCTGAAGCATTTTTAATCTTCAGCGGAATTCCGAGAACAATGGAACAGTTCCGAAGCATTTTTAACTTCAGCAGAATTCCGAGAACAATGGAAGAGTTCCGAAGCATTATTAAACTTCAGCGGAATTCCGAGAAAAATGGAAGAGTTGCGAAGCATTTTTAACTTCAGCGGAATGCCGAGAACAATGGAAGAGTTCCGATGCATTTTTAAAGGTCAGCGGAATTCCGAGAACAATGTAAGAGATCTGAAGCATTTTTAAACTTCAGCGGAATTTCGAGAGCAATGGAAGAGTTCCGAAGCATTTTTAAACATCTGCGGAATTCTGAGAACAATGGAAGAGTTCAGAAGCATTTTTAAACTTCAGCAGAATTCCGAGAACAATGGAAGAGTTCCGAAGCATTTTTAAACTTCAGCGGAATTCCGAGAAAAATGTAAGTGTTCCGAAGCATTTTTAAACTTCAGCAGAATTCCGAGAACAATGGAAGAGTTCCGAAGCATTTTTAAACTTCTGCGGAATTCCGAGAAAAATGGAAGAGTTCCGAAGCATTTTTAAACTTCAGCGGAATTCCGAGAACAATGGAAGAGTTCCGAAGCATTTTTAAACGTCAGCAGTATGCCGAGAACAATGGAAGAGTTCCGACGCATTTTTAAACGTCAGCGGAATTCCGAGAACAATGGAAGAGATCTGAAGCATTTTTAAACTTCAGCGGAATTTTGAGAACAATGGAAGAGTTCCGAAGCATTTTTAAACGTGAGCGGAATTCTGAGAACAATGGAAGAGTTCCGAAGCATTTTTAATCTTCAGCGGAATTCCGAGAACAATGGAACAGTTCCGAAGCATTTTTAAACATCAGCGGAATTCCGAGAACATAGGAAGAGTTCTGATGCATTTTTGATCTTGAGCGGAATTCCGAGAACAATGGAAGAGTTCCGAAGCATTTTTAAACGTCAGCAGAATGCCGAGAACAATTGAAGAGTTCCGACGCATTTTTAAATGTCAGCGGAATTCCGAGAACAATGGAAGCGATCTGAAGCATTTTTAAACTTCAGCGGAATTTCGAGAACAATGGAAGAGTTCCGAAGCATTTTTAAACGTCAGTGTAATTCTGAGAACAATGGAAGAGTTCCGAAGCATTTTTAATCTTCAGCGGAATTCCGAGAACAATGGAACAGTTCCGAAGCATTTTTAACTTCAGCAGAATTCCGAGAACAATGGAAGAGTTCCGAAGTATTTTTAAACGTCATCGGAATGCCGAGAACAATGGAAGAGTTCCGAAGCATTTTTAAACATCAGCGGAATTCCGAGAACAATGGAAGAGTTCTGAAGCAATTTTAAACTTCAGCGGAATTCCGAGAACAATGGAAGAGTTCCAAAGCATTTTTAAACTTCAGCGGAATTCCGAGAAAAATGGAAGAGTTCCGAAGCATTTTTAAACTTCAGCGGAATTCCGAGAACAATGGAAGAGTTCTGAAGCATTTTTAAACTTCAGTGGAATTTCGCGAACAATGGAAGAGTTCCGAAGCATTTTTACTTCAGCAGAATTTCGAGAGCAATGGAATAGTGCAGAAGCATTTTTAAACATCTGCAGAATTCTGAGAACAATGGAAGAGTTCCGAAGCATTTTTAAACTTCAGCAGAATTTCGAGAACAATGGAAGAGTTCCGAAGCATTTTTAAATGTCAGTGGAATTCTGAGAACAATGGAAGAGTTCCGAAGCATTTTTAAACTTCAGCAGAATTCCGAGAACAATGGAGGCATTCTGAAGCATTTTTAAATGACAGCAGAATTCTCAGAACATTGGAAGAGTTCCGAAGCATTTTTAAACTTCAGCGGAATTCCGAGAAAAATGGAAGAGTTCCGAAGCATTTTTAAACTTCAGCGGAATTCCGAGAACAATGGAAGAGTTCCGAAGCATTTTTAAACGTCATCGGAATGCCGAGAAAAATGGAAGAGTTCCGAAGCATTTTTAAACTGCAGCGGAATTCCTAGAACAATGGAAGAGTACTGATGCATTTTTAAACTTCAGCGGAATTTCTAGAACAATGGAAGAGTTCCGAAGCATTTTAAAATTTCAGCTGAATTCCGAGAACAGTGGAAGAGTTCCGAAGCATTTTTAAACTTTAGCAGAATTCCGAGAACAATGGAGGCGTACCGAAGCATTTTTAAACGTCAGCGAAATTCTCAGAACAACGGAAGTGTTCCGAAGCATTTTTAAACGTCAGCGGAATTCCGAGAACATTGGAAGAGTTCCGAAGCATTTTTAAACTTCAGCAGAATTCCGAGAACAATGGAGGCATTATGAAGCATTTTTAAACGTCAGCGGAATTCTGAGAACAATGGAAGAGTTCCAAAGCATTTTAAACTTCAGCAGAATTCCGAGTACAATGGAGGCGTTTCGAAGCATTTTTAAACGTCAGCAGAATTCTCAGAACAATGGAAAAGCTCCGAACCATTTTTAAACTTCAGCGGTATTCCGAGAACAATGGAAGACATCTGAAGCATTTTTAAACTTCAGAGGAATTTCGAGAACAATGGAAGAGTTCCGAAGCATTTTTAAACGTCAGCGGAATTCTGAGAACAATGGAAGAGTTCCGAAGCATTTTTATTCTTCAGCGGAATTCCGAGAACAATGGAACAGTTCCGAAGCATTTTTAACTTCAGCAGAATTCTGAGAACAATGGAAGAGTTCCGAAGCATTTTTAAACTTCAGCGGAATTCCGAGAAAAATGGAAGAGTTGCGAAGCATTTTTAACTTCAGCAGAATTCCGAGAACAATGGAAGAGTTCCGAAGCATTTTTAAATGTCAGCGGAATGCCGAGAACAATGGAAGAGTTCCGACGCATTTTTAAACGTCAGCGGAATTCCGAGAACAATGGAAGAGATCTGAAGCATTTTTAAACTTCAGCGGAATTTCGAGAGCAATGGAAGAGTTCCGAAGCATTTTTAAACATCAGCGGAATGCCGAGAACAATGGAAGAGTTCCGAAGCATTTTTAAACATCAGCGGAATTCCGAGAACAATGGAAGAGTTCTGAAGCATTTTTAAACTTCAGCAGAATTTCGATAACAATGGAAGAGTTCCGATGCATTTTTAAACTTCAGCAGAATTCCGAGAACAATGGAAGAGTTCCGAAGCGCTTTTAAACTTCAGCGGAATTCCGAGAACAAAGGAAGAGTTCCGAAGCATTTTTGATCTTCAGCGGAATTCCGAGAACAATGGAAGAGTTCTGAAGCATTTTTAAACGTCAGCGGAATGCCGAGAACAATGGAAGAGTTCCGACGCATTTTTAAATGTCAGCGGAATTCCGAGAACAATGGAAGAGATCTGAAGCATTTTTAAACTTCAGCGGAATTTCGAGAGCAATGGAAGAGTTCCGAAGCATTTTTAAACATCTGCGGAATTCTGAGAAGAATGGAAGAGTTCCGAAGCATTTTTAACTTCAGCAGAATTCCGAGAACAATGGAAGAGTTCCGAAGTATTTTTAAACGTCAGCGGAATGCCGAGAACAATGGAAGAGTTCCGAAGCATTTTTAAACATCAGAACTCTTCCATTGTTCTCGGAATTCCGCTGAAGCATTTTTAAACTTCAGCGGAATTTCGAGAACAATGGAAGAGTTCCGAAGCATTTTTAAACGTCAGCGGAATTCTGAGAACAATGGAGGCGTTCCGAAGCATTTTTAAACGTCAGCAGAATTCTCAGAACATTGGAAGAGTTCCGAAGCATTTTTAAACTTCAGCAGAATTCCGAGAACAATGGAAGAGTTCCGAAGCATTTTTAAACTTCTGCGGAATTCCGAGAAAAATGGAAGAGTTCCGAAGCATTTTTAAATTCAGCGGAATTCCGAGAAAAATGGAAGTGTTCCGAAGCATTTTTAAACTTCAGCAGAATTCCGAGAACAATGGAAGAGTTCCGAAGCATTTTTAAACTTCTGCGGAATTCCGAGAAAAATGGAAGAGTTCCGAAGCATTTTTAAACTTCAGTGGAATTCCGAGAACAATGGAAGAGTTCCGAAGCATTTTTAAACGTCAGCAGTATGCCGAGAACAATGGAA
The DNA here is from genome assembly GCF_046119375.1 of Phyllobates terribilis. NCBI lineage: Eukaryota > Metazoa > Chordata > Amphibia > Anura > Dendrobatidae > Phyllobates > Phyllobates terribilis. The sequence continues at coordinate 110,076 of NW_027363041.1, read as the reverse complement.
GAGTTCCGACGCATTTTTAAACGTCAGCGGAATTCCGAGAACAATGGAAGAGATCTGAAGCATTTTTAAACTTCAGCGGAATTTTGAGAACCATGGAAGAGTTCCAAAGCATTTTTAAACGTCAGCGGAATTCTGAGAACAATGGAAGATTTCCGAAGCATTTTTAATCTTCAGCGGAATTCCGAGAACAATGGAACGGTTCTGAAGCATTTTTAACTTCAGCAGAATTCCGAGAACAATGGAAGAGTTACGAAGTATTTTTAAACTTCAGCGGAATTCCGAGAAAAATGGAAGAGTTGCGAAGCATTTTTAACTTCAGCGGAATGCCGAGAACAATGGAAGAGTTCCGACGCATTTTTAAAGGTCAGCGGAATTCCGAGAACAATGTAAGAGATCTGAAGCATTTTTAAACTTCAGCGGAATTTCGAGAGCAATGGAAGAGTTCCGAAGCATTTTTAAACATCTGCGGAATTCTGAGAACAATGGAAGAGTTCCGAAGCATTTTTAAACTTCAGCAGAATTCCGAGAACAATGGAAGAGTTCCGAAGCATTTTTAAACTTCAGCGGAATTCCGAGAACAATGGAAGAGTTCCAAAGCATTTTTAAACTTCAGCGGAATTCCGAGAAAAATGGAAGAGTTCCGAAGCATTTTTAAACTTCAGCGGAATTCCGAGAACAATGGAAGAGTTCTGAAGCATTTTTAAACTTCAGTGGAATTTCGCGAACAATGGAAGAGTTCCGAAGCATTTTTACTTCAGCAGAATTTCGAGAGCAATGGAATAGTGCAGAAGCATTTTTAAACATCTGCGGAATTCTGAGAACAATGGAAGAGTTCCGAAGCATTTTTAAACTTCAGCAGAATTTCGAGAACAATGGAAGAGTTCCGAAGCATTTTTAAATGTCAGTGGAATTCTGAGAACAATGGAAGAGTTCCGAAGCATTTTTAAACTTCAGCAGAATTCCGAGAACAATGGAGGCATTCTGAAGCATTTTTAAACGACAGCAGAATTCTCAGAACATTGGAAGAGTTCCGAAGCATTTTTAAACTTCAGCGGAATTCCGAGAAAAATGGAAGAGTTGCGAAGCATTTTTAACTTCAGCGGAATGCCGAGAACAATGGAAGAGTTCCGACGCATTTTTAAAGGTCAGCGGAATTCCGAGAACAATGTAAGAGATCTGAAGCATTTTTAAACTTCAGCGGAATTTCGAGAGCAATGGAAGAGTTCCGAAGCATTTTTAAACATCTGCGGAATTCTGAGAACAATGGAAGAGTTCCGAAGCATTTTTAAACTTCAGCAGAATTCCGAGAACAATGGAAGAGTTCCGAAGCATTTTTAAACTTCAGCGGAATTCCGAGAAAAATGGAAGTGTTCCGAAGCATTTTTAAACTTCAGCAGAATTCCAAGAACAATGGAAGAGTTCCGAAGCATTTTTAAACTTCTGCGGAATTCCGAGAAAAATGGAAGAGTTCCGAAGCATTTTTAAACTTCAGCGGAATTCCGAGAACAATGGAAGAGTTCCGAAGCATTTTTAAACGTCAGCAGTATGCCGAGAACAATGGAAGAGTTCCGACGCAATTTTAAACGTCAGCGGAATTCCGAGAACAATGGAAGAGATCTGAAGCATTTTTAAACTTCAGCGTAATTTTGAGAACAATGGAAGAGTTCCGAAGCATTTTTAAACGTCAACGGAATTCTGAGAACAATGGAAGAGTTCCAAAGCATTTTTAATCTTCAGCGGAATTCCGAGAACAATGGAACAGTTCCGAAGCATTTTTAAACTTCAGCGGAATTCCGAGAACAATGGAAGAGTTGCGAATCATTTTTAACTTCAGCGGAATGCCGAGAACAATGGAAGAGTTCCGACGCATTTTTAAAGGTCAGCGGAATTCCGAGAACAATGTAAGAGATCTGAAGCATTTTTAAACTTCAGCGGAATTTCGAGAGCAATGGAAGAGTTCCGAAGCATTTTTAAACATCTGCGGAATTCTGAGAACAATGGAAGAGTTCCGAAGCATTTTTAAACTTCAGCAGAATTCCGAGAACAATGGAAGAGTTCCGAAGCATTTTTAAACTTCAGCGGAATTCCGAGAAAAATGGAAGTGTTCCGAAGCATTTTTAAACTTCAGCAGAATTCCAAGAACAATGAAAGAGTTCAGAAGGATTTTTAAACTGCAGCGGAATTCCGAGAAAAATGGAAGTGTTCCGAAGCATTTTTAAACTTCTGCGGAATTCCGAGAAAAATGGAAGAGTTCCGAAGCATTTTTAAACTTCAGCGGAATTCCGAGAACAATGGAAGAGTTCCGAAGCATTTTTAAACGTCAGCAGTATGCCGAGAACAATGGAAGAGTTCCGACGCATTTTTAAACGTCAGCGGAATTCCGAGAACAATGGAAGAGATCTGAAGCATTTTTAAACTTCAGTGGAATTTTGAGAACAATGGAAGAGTTCCGAAGCATTTTTAAACGTCAGCGGAATTCTGAGAACAATGGAAGAGTTCCGAAGCATTTTTAATCTTCAGCGGAATTCCGAGAACAATGGAACAGTTCCGAAGCATTTTTAAACTTCAGCGGAATTCCGAGAACAATGGAAGAGTTCCGAAGCATTTTTAAACATCAGCGGAATTCCGAGAACATAGGAAGAGTTCCGATGCATTTTTGATCTTCAGCGGAATTCCGAGAACAATGGAAGAGTTCCGAAGCATTTTTAAACGTCAGCAGAATGCCGAGAACAATGGAAGAGTTCCGACGCATTTTTAAATGTCAGCGGAATTCCGAGAACAATGGAAGCGATCTGAAGCATTTTTAAACTTCAGCGGAATTTCGAGAACAATGGAAGGGTTCCGAAGCATTTTTAAACGTCAGCGTAATTCTGAGAACAATGGAAGAGTTCCGAAGCATTTTTAATCTTCAGCGGAATTCCGAGAACAATGGAACAGTTCCGAAGCATTTTTAACTTCAGCAGAATTCCGAGAACAATGGAAGAGTTCCGAAGCATTTTTAAACTTCAGCAGAATTCCGAGAACAATGGAAGAGTTCCGAAGTATTTTTAAACGTCATCGGAATGCCGAGAACAATGGAAGAGTTCCGACGCATTTTTAAAGGTCAGCGGAAATCCGAGAACAATGTAAGAGATCTGAAGCATTTTTAAACTTCAGCGGAATTTCGAGAGCAATGGAAGAGTTCCGAAGCATTTTTAAACATCTGCGGAATTCTGAGAAGAATGGAAGAGTTCCGAAGCATTTTTAACTTCAGCAGAATTCCGAGAACAATGGAAGAGTTCCGAAGTATTTTTAAACGTCAGCGGAATGCCGAGAACAATGGAAGAGTTCCGAAGCATTTTTAAACATCAGCGGAATTCCGAGAACAATGGAAGAGTTCTGAAGCATTTTTAAACTTCAGCGGAATTTCGAGAACAATGGAAGAGTTCTGAAGCATTTTTAAACGTCAGCGGAATTCTGAGAACAATGGAGGCGTTCCGAAGCATTTTTAAACGTCAGCAGAATTCTCAGAACATTGGAAGAGTTCCGAAGCATTTTTAAACTTCAGCGGAATTCCGAGAAAAATGGAAGAGTTCTGAAGCATTTTTAAACTTCAGCGGAATTCTGAGAACAATGGAAGAGTTCCGAAGCATTTTTAAACGTCAGCGGAATTCCGAGAACAATGGAAGAGTTCCGAAGCATTTTTAAACTTCAGCGGAATTCCGAGAACAATGGAAGAGTTTCGAAGCATTTTTAAATGTCAGCGGAATGCCGAGAACAATGGAAGAGTTCCGACGCATTTTTAAACGTCAGCGGAATTCCGAGAACAATGGAAGAGATCTGAAGCATTTTTAAACTTCAGCGGAATTTTGAGAACAATGGAAGAGTTCCGAAGCATTTTTAAACGTCAGCGGAATTCTGAGAACAATGGAAGAGTTCCGAAGCATTTTTAATCTTCAGCGGAATTCCGAGAACAATGGAACAGTTCCGAAGCATTTTTAACTTCAGCAGAATTCCGAGAACAGTGGAAGAGTTCCGAAGCATTGTTAAACTTCAGCGGAATTCCGAGAAAAATGGAAGAGTTGCGAAGCATTTGTAACTTCAGCGGAATGTCGAGAACAATGGAAGAGTTCCGAAGCATTATTAAACTTCAGCGGAATTCCGAGAAAAATGGAAGAGTTGCGAAGCATTTGTATCTTCAGCGGAATGTCGAGAACAATGGAAGAGTTCCGACGCATTTTTAAAGGTCAGCGGAATTCCGAGAACAATGTAAGAGATCTGAAGCATTTTTAAACATCTGCGGAATTCTGAGAACAATGGAAGAGTTCCGAAGCATTTTTAAACTTCAGCAGAATTCCGAGAACAATGGAAGAGTTCCGAAGCATTTTTAAACTTCAGCGGAATTCCGAGAAAAATGTAAGTGTTCCGAAGCATTTTTAAACTTCAGCAGAATTCCGAGAACAATGGAAGAGTTCCGAAGCATTTTTAAACTTCTGCGGAATTCCGAGAAAAATGGAAGAGTTCCGAAGCATTTTTAAACTTCAGCGGAATTCCGAGAACAATGGAAGAGTTCCGAAGCATTTTTAAACGTCAGCAGTATGCCGAGAACAATGGAAGAGTTCCGACGCATTTTTAAACGTCAGCGGAATTCCGAGAACAATGGAAGAGATCTGAAGCATTTTTAAACTTCAGCGGAATTTTGAGAACAATGGAAGAGTTCCGAAGCATTTTTAAACGTCAGCGGAATTCTGAGAACAATGGAAGAGTTCCGAAGCATTTTTAATCTTCAGCGGAATTCCGAGAACAATGGAACAGTTCCGAAGCATTTTTAAACTTCAGCGGAATTCCGAGAACAATGGAAGAGTTCCGAAGCATTTTTAAACATCAGCGGAATTCCGATAACATAGGAAGAGTTCCGATGCATTTTTGATCTTCAGCGGAATTCCGAGAACAATGGAAGAGTTCCGAAGCATTTTTAAACGTCAGCAGAATGCCGAGAACAATGGAAGAGTTCCGACGCATTTTTAAATGTCAGCGGAATTCCGAGAACAATGGAAGCGATCTGAAGCATTTTTAAACTTCAGCGGAATTTCGAGAACAATGGAAGAGTTCCGAAGCATTTTTAAACGTCAGTGTAATTCTGAGAACAATGGAAGAGTTCCGAAGCATTTTTAATCTTCAGCGGAATTCCGAGAACAATGGAACAGTTCCGAAGCATTTTTAACTTCAGCAGAATTCCGAGAACAATGGAAGAGTTCCGAAGCATTTTTAAACTTCAGCAGAATTCCGAGAACAATGGAAGAGTTCCGAAGTATTTTTAAACGTCATCGGAATGCGGAGAACAAAGGAAGAGTTCCGAAGCATTTTTAAACATCAGCGGAATTCCGAGAACAATGGAAGAGTTCTGAAGCATTTTTAAACTTCAGCGGAATTCCGAGAACAATGGATGAGTTCCAAAGCATTTTTAAACGTCAGCGGAATTCCGAGAAAAATGGAAGAGTTCCGAAGCATTTTTAAACTTCAGCGGAATTCCGAGAACAATGGAAGCGATCTGAAGCATTTTTAAACTTCAGCGGAATTTCGAGTACAATGGAAGAGTTCCGAAGCATTTTTAAACGTCAGCGTAATTCTGAGAACAATGGAAGAGTTCCGAAGCATTTTTAATCTTCAGCGGAATTCCGAGAACAATGGAACAGTTCCGAAGCATTTTTAACTTCAGCAGAATTCCGAGAACAATGGAAGAGTTCCGAAGCATTTTTAAACTTCAGCAGAATTCCGAGAACAATGGAAGAGTTCCGAAGTATTTTTAAACGTCATCGGAATGCCGAGAACAATGGAAGAGTTCCGACGCATTTTTAAAGGTCAGCGGAATTCCGAGAACAATGTAAGAGATCTGAAGCATTTTTAAACTTTAGCGGAATTTCGAGAGCAATGGAAGAGTTCCGAAGCATTTTTAAACATCTGCGGAATTCTGAGAAGAATGGAAGAGTTCCGAAGCATTTTTAACTTCAGCAGAATTCCGAGAACAATGGAAGAGTTCCGAAGCATTTTTAAACGTCAGCGGAATGCCGAGAACAATGGAAGAGTTCCGAAGCATTTTTAAACATCAGCGGAATTCCGAGAACAATGGAAGAGTTCTGAAGCATTTTTAAACGTCAGCGGAATTCTGAGAACAATGGAGGCGTTTCGAAGCATTTTTAAACGTCAGCAGAATTCTCAGAACATTGGAAGAGTTCCGAAGCATTTTTAAACTTCAGCGGAATTCCGAGAAAAATGGAAGAGTTCCGAAGCATTTTTAAACTTCAGCGGAATTCTGAGAACAATGGAAGAGTTCCGAAGCCTTTTTAAATGTCAGCGGAATTCCGAGAACAATGGAAGAGTTCCGAAGCATTTTTAAACTTCAGCGGAAATCCGAGAACAATGGAAGAGTTCCGAAGCATTTTTAAATGTCAGCGGAATGCCGAGAACAATGGAAGAGTTCCGACGCATTTTTAAACGTCAGCGGAATTCCGAGAACAATGGAAGAGATCTGAAGCATTTTTAAACTTCAGCGGAATTTTGAGAACAATGGAAGAGTTCCGAAGCATTTTTAATCTTCAGCGGAATTCCGAGAACAATGGAACAGTTCCGAAGCATTTTTAAACTTCAGCGGAATTCCGAGAACAATGGAAGAGTTCCGAAGCATTTTTAAACATCAGCGGAATTCCGATAACATAGGAAGAGTTCCGATGCATTTTTGATCTTCAGCGGAATTCCGAGAACAATGGAAGAGTTCCGAAGCATTTTTAAACGTCAGCAGAATGCCGAGAACAATGGAAGAGTTCCGACGCATTTTTAAATGTCAGCGGAATTCCGAGAACAATGGAAGCGATCTGAAGCATTTTTAAACTTCAGCGGAATTTCGAGAACAATGGAAGAGTTCCGAAGCATTTTTAAACGTCAGTGTAATTCTGAGAACAATGGAAGAGTTCCGAAGCATTTTTAATCTTCAGCGGAATTCCGAGAACAATGGAACAGTTCCGAAGCATTTTTAACTTCAGCAGAATTCCGAGAACAATGGAAGAGTTCCGAAGCATTTTTAAACTTCAGCAGAATTCCGAGAACAATGGAAGAGTTCCGAAGTATTTTTAAACGTCATCGGAATGCGGAGAACAAAGGAAGAGTTCCGAAGCATTTTTAAACATCAGCGGAATTCCGAGAACAATGGAAGAGTTCTGAAGCATTTTTAAACTTCAGCGGAATTCCGAGAACAATGGATGAGTTCCAAAGCATTTTTAAACGTCAGCGGAATTCCGAGAAAAATGGAAGAGTTCCGAAGCATTTTTAAACTTCAGCGGAATTCCGAGAACAATGGAAGCGATCTGAAGCATTTTTAAACTTCAGCGGAATTTCGAGTACAATGGAAGAGTTCCGAAGCATTTTTAAACGTCAGCGTAATTCTGAGAACAATGGAAGAGTTCCGAAGCATTTTTAATCTTCAGCGGAATTCCGAGAACAATGGAACAGTTCCGAAGCATTTTTAACTTCAGCAGAATTCCGAGAACAATGGAAGAGTTCCGAAGCATTTTTAAACTTCAGCAGAATTCCGAGAACAATGGAAGAGTTCCGAAGTATTTTTAAACGTCATCGGAATGCCGAGAACAATGGAAGAGTTCCGACGCATTTTTAAAGGTCAGCGGAATTCCGAGAACAATGTAAGAGATCTGAAGCATTTTTAAACTTCAGCGGAATTTCGAGAGCAATGGAAGAGTTCCGAAGCATTTTTAAACATCTGCGGAATTCTGAGAAGAATGGAAGAGTTCCGAAGCATTTTTAACTTCAGCAGAATTCCGAGAACAATGGAAGAGTTCCGAAGCATTTTTAAACGTCAGCGGAATGCCGAGAACAATGGAAGAGTTCCGAAGCATTTTTAAACATCAGCGGAATTCCGAGAACAATGGAAGAGTTCTGAAGCATTTTTAAACTTCAGCGGAATTTCGAGAACAATGGAAGAGTTCTGAAGCATTTTTAAACGTCAGCGGAATTCTGAGAACAATGGAGGCGTTCCGAAGCATTTTTAAACGTCAGCAGAATTCTCAGAACATTGGAAGAGTTCCGAAGCATTTTTAAACTTCAGCGGAATTCCGAGAAAAATGGAAGAGTTCCGAAGCATTTTTAAACTTCAGCGGAATTCTGAGAACAATGGAAGAGTTCCGAAGCCTTTTTAAACGTCAGCGGAATTCCGAGAACAATGGAAGAGTTCCGAAGCATTTTTAAACTTCAGCGGAATTCCGAGAACAATGGAAGAGTTCCGAAGCATTTTTAAATGTCAGCGGAATGCCGAGAACAATGGAAGAGTTCTGAAGCATTTTTAAACTTCAGCGGAATTTCGAGAACAATGGAAGAGTTCCGAATCATTTTTAAACGTCAGCGGAATTCTGAGAACAATGGAGGCGTTCCGAAGCATTTTTAAACGTCAGCAGAATTCTCAGAACATTGGAAGAGTTCCGAAGCATTTTTAAACTTCAGCGGAATTCCGAGAAAAATGGAAGAGTTCCGAAGCATTTTTAAACTTCAGCGGAATTCTGAGAACAATGGAAGAGTTCCGAAGCCTTTTTAAACGTCAGCGGAATTCCGAGAACAATGGAAGAGTTCCGACGCATTTTTAAACGTCAGCGGAATTCCGAGAACAATGGAAGAGATCTGAAGCATTTTTAAACTTCAGCGGAATTTTGAGAACAATGGAAGAGTTCCGAAGCATTTTTAAATGTCAGCAGAATTCTGAGAACAATGGAAGAGTTCCGAAGCATTTTTAATCTTCAGCGGAATTCCGAGAACAATGGAACAGTTCCGAAGCATTTTTAACTTCAGCAGAATTCCGAGAACAATGGAAGAGTTCCGAAGCATTATTAAACTTCAGCGGAATTCCGAGAAAAATGGAAGAGTTGCGAAGCATTTGTAACTTCAGCGGAATGTCGAGAACAATGGAACAGTTCCGACGCATTTTTAAAGGTCAGCGGAATTCCGAGAACAATGTAAGAGATCTGAAGCATTTTTAAACTTCAGCGGAATTTCGAGAGCAATGGAAGAGTTCCGAAGCATTTTTAAACATCTGCGGAATTCTGAGAACAATGTAAGAGTTCCGAAGCATTTTTAAACTTCAGCAGAATTCCGAGAACAATGGAAGAGTTCCGAATCATTTTTAAACTTCAGCGGAATTCCGAGAAAAATGTAAGTGTTCCGAAGCATTTTTAAACTTCAGCAGAATTCCGAGAACAATGGAAGAGTTCCGAAGCATTTTTAAACTTCTGCGGAATTCCGAGAAAAATGGAAGAGTTCCGAAGCATTTTTAAACTTCAGCGGAATTCCGAGAACAATGGAAGAGTTCCGAAGCATTTTTAAACGTCAGCAGTATGCCGAGAACAATGGAAGAGTTCCGACGCATTTTTAAACGTCAGCGGAATTGCGAGAACAATGGAAGAGATCTGAAGCATTTTTAAACTTCAGCGGAATTTTGAGAACAATGGAAGAGTTCCGAAGCATTTTTAAACTTCAGCAGAATTCCGAGAACAATGGAAGAGTTCCGAAGTATTTTTAAACGTCATCGGAATGCGGAGAACAAAGGAAGAGTTCCGAAGCATTTTTAAACATCAGCGGAATTCCGAGAACAATGGAAGAGTTCTGAAGCATTTTTAAACTTCAGCGGAATTCCGAGAACAATGGATGAGTTCCAAAGCATTTTTAAACGTCAGCGGAATTCCGAGAAAAATGGAAGAGTTCCGAAGCATTTTTAAACTTCAGCGGAATTCCGAGAACAATGGTAGCGATCTGAAGCATTTTTAAACTTCAGCGGAATTTCGAGTACAATGGAAGAGTTCCGAAGCATTTTTAAACGTCAGCGTAATTCTGAGAACAATGGAAGAGTTCCGAAGCATTTTTAATCTTCAGCGGAATTCCGAGAACAATGGAACAGTTCCGAAGCATTTTTAACTTCAGCAGAATTCCGAGAACAATGGAAGAGTTCCGAAGCATTTTTAAACTTCAGCAGAATTCCGAGAACAATGGAAGAGTTCCGAAGTATTTTTAAACGTCATCGGAATGCCGAGAACAATGGAAGAGTTCTGTCGCATTTTTAAAGGTCAGCGGAATTCCGACAACAATGTAAGAGATCTGAAGCATTTTTAAACTTCAGCGGAATTTCGAGAGCAATGGAAGAGTTCCGAAGCATTTTTAAACATCTGCGGAATTCTGAGAAGAATGGAAGAGTTCCGAAGCATTTTTAACTTCAGCAGAATTCCGAGAACAATGGAAGAGTTCCGAAGCATTTTTAAACGTCAGCGGAATGCCGAGAACAATGGAAGAGTTCCGAAGCATTTTTAAACTTCAGCGGAATTCCGAGAACAATGGAAGAGTTCTGAAGCATTTTTAAACTTCAGCGGAATTTCGAGAACAATGGAAGAGTTCTGAAGCATTTTTAAACGTCAGCGGAATTCTGAGAACAATGGAGGCGTTCCGAAGCATTTTTAAACGTCAGCAGAATTCTCAGAACATTGGAAGAGTTCCGAAGCATTTTTAAACTTCAGCGGAATTCCGAGAAAAATGGAAGAGTTCCGAAGCATTTTTAAACTTCAGCGGAATTCTGAGAACAATGGAAGAGTTCCGAAGCCTTTTTAAACGTCAGCGGAATTCCGAGAACAATGGAAGAGTTCCGAAGCATTTTTAAACTTCAGCGGAATTCCGAGAACAATGGAAGAGTTCCGAAGCATTTTTAAATGTCAGCGGAATGCCGAGAACAATGGAAGAGTTCCGACGCATTTTTAAACGTCAGCGGAATTCCGAGAACAATGGAAGAGATCTGAAGCATTTTTAAACTTCAGCGGAATTTTGAGAACAATGGAAGAGTTCCGAAGCATTTTTAAATGTCAGCAGAATTCTGAGAACAATGGAAGAGTTCCGAAGCATTTTTAATCTTCAGCGGAATTCCGAGAACAATGGAACAGTTCCGAAGCATTTTTAACTTCAGCAGAATTCCGAGAACAATGGAAGAGTTCCGAAGCATTATTAAACTTCAGCGGAATTCCGAGAAAAATGGAAGAGTTGCGAAGCATTTGTAACTTCAGCGGAATGTCGAGAACAATGGAACAGTTCCGACGCATTTTTAAAGGTCAGCGGAATTCCGAGAACAATGTAAGAGATCTGAAGCATTTTTAAACTTCAGCGGAATTTCGAGAGCAATGGAAGAGTTCCGAAGCATTTTTAAACATCTGCGGAATTCTGAGAACAATGTAAGAGTTCCGAAGCATTTTTAAACTTCAGCAGAATTCCGAGAACAATGGAAGAGTTCCGAATCATTTTTAAACTTCAGCGGAATTCCGAGAAAAATGTAAGTGTTCCGAAGCATTTTTAAACTTCAGCAGAATTCCGAGAACAATGGAAGAGTTCCGAAGCATTTTTAAACTTCTGCGGAATTCCGAGAAAAATGGAAGAGTTCCGAAGCATTTTTAAACTTCAGCGGAATTCCGAGAACAATGGAAGAGTTCCGAAGCATTTTTAAACGTCAGCAGTATGCCGAGAACAATGGAAGAGTTCCGACGCATTTTTAAACGTCAGCGGAATTCCGAGAACAATGGAAGAGATCTGAAGCATTTTTAAACTTCAGCGGAATTTTGAGAACAATGGAAGAGTTCCGAAGCATTTTTAAACGTCAGCGGAATTCTGAGAACAATGGAAGAGTTCCGAAGCATTTTTAATCTTCAGCGGAATTCCGAGAACAATGGAACAGTTCCGAAGCATTTTTAAACTTCAGCGGAATTCCGAGAACAATGGAAGAGTTCCGAAGCATTTTTAAACATCAGCGGAATTCCGAGAACATAGGAAGAGTTCCGATGCATTTTTGATCTTCAGCGGAATTCCGAGAACAATGGAAGAGTTCCGAAGCATTTTTAAACGTCAGCAGAATGCCGAGAACAATGGAAGAGTTCCGACGCATTTTTAAATGTCAGCGGAATTCCGAGAACAATGGAAGCGATCTGAAGCATTTTTAAACTTCAGCAGAATTCCGAGAACAATGGAAGAGTTCCGAAGTATTTTTAAACGTCATCGGAATGCGGAGAACAAAGGAAGAGTTCCGAAGCATTTTTAAACATCTGCGGAATTCTGAGAACAATGTAAGAGTTCCGAAGCATTTTTAAACTTCAGCAGAATTCCGAGAACAATGGAAGAGTTCCGAATCATTTTTAAACTTCAGCGGAATTCCGAGAAAAATGTAAGTGTTCCGAAGCATTTTTAAACTTCAGCAGAATTCCGAGAACAATGGAAGAGTTCCGAAGCATTTTTAAACTTCTGCGGAATTCCGAGAAAAATGGAAGAGTTCCGAAGCATTTTTAAACTTCAGCGGAATTCCGAGAACAATGGAAGAGTTCCGAAGCATTTTTAAACGTCAGCAGTATGCCGAGAACAATGGAAGAGTTCCGACGCATTTTTAAACGTCAGCGGAATTGCGAGAACAATGGAAGAGATCTGAAGCATTTTTAAACTTCAGCGGAATTTTGAGAACAATGGAAGAGTTCCGAAGCATTTTTAAACTTCAGCAGAATTCCGAGAACAATGGAAGAGTTCCGAAGTATTTTTAAACGTCATCGGAATGCGGAGAACAAAGGAAGAGTTCCGAAGCATTTTTAAACATCAGCGGAATTCCGAGAACAATGGAAGAGTTCTGAAGCATTTTTAAACTTCAGCGGAATTCCGAGAACAATGGATGAGTTCCAAAGCATTTTTAAACGTCAGCGGAATTCCGAGAAAAATGGAAGAGTTCCGAAGCATTTTTAAACTTCAGCGGAATTCCGAGAACAATGGTAGCGATCTGAAGCATTTTTAAACTTCAGCGGAATTTCGAGTACAATGGAAGAGTTCCGAAGCATTTTTAAACGTCAGCGTAATTCTGAGAACAATGGAAGAGTTCCGAAGCATTTTTAATCTTCAGCGGAATTCCGAGAACAATGGAACAGTTCCGAAGCATTTTTAACTTCAGCAGAATTCCGAGAACAATGGAAGAGTTCCGAAGCATTTTTAAACTTCAGCAGAATTCCGAGAACAATGGAAGAGTTCCGAAGTATTTTTAAACGTCATCGGAATGCCGAGAACAATGGAAGAGTTCTGTCGCATTTTTAAAGGTCAGCGGAATTCCGACAACAATGTAAGAGATCTGAAGCATTTTTAAACTTCAGCGGAATTTCGAGAGCAATGGAAGAGTTCCGAAGCATTTTTAAACATCTGCGGAATTCTGAGAAGAATGGAAGAGTTCCGAAGCATTTTTAACTTCAGCAGAATTCCGAGAACAATGGAAGAGTTCCGAAGCATTTTTAAACGTCAGCGGAATGCCGAGAACAATGGAAGAGTTCCGAAGCATTTTTAAACTTCAGCGGAATTCCGAGAACAATGGAAGAGTTCTGAAGCATTTTTAAACTTCAGCGGAATTTCGAGAACAATGGAAGAGTTCTGAAGCATTTTTAAACGTCAGCGGAATTCTGAGAACAATGGAGGCGTTCCGAAGCATTTTTAAACGTCAGCAGAATTCTCAGAACATTGGAAGAGTTCCGAAGCATTTTTAAACTTCAGCGGAATTCCGAGAAAAATGGAAGAGTTCCGAAGCATTTTTAAACTTCAGCGGAATTCTGAGAACAATGGAAGAGTTCCGAAGCCTTTTTAAACGTCAGCGGAATTCCGAGAACAATGGAAGAGTTCCGAAGCATTTTTAAACTTCAGCGGAATTCCGAGAACAATGGAAGAGTTCCGAAGCATTTTTAAATGTCAGCGGAATGCCGAGAACAATGGAAGAGTTCCGACGCATTTTTAAACGTCAGCGGAATTCCGAGAACAATGGAAGAGATCTGAAGCATTTTTAAACTTCAGCGGAATTTTGAGAACAATGGAAGAGTTCCGAAGCATTTTTAAATGTCAGCAGAATTCTGAGAACAATGGAAGAGTTCCGAAGCATTTTTAATCTTCAGCGGAATTCCGAGAACAATGGAACAGTTCCGAAGCATTTTTAACTTCAGCAGAATTCCGAGAACAATGGAAGAGTTCCGAAGCATTATTAAACTTCAGCGGAATTCCGAGAAAAATGGAAGAGTTGCGAAGCATTTGTAACTTCAGCGGAATGTCGAGAACAATGGAACAGTTCCGACGCATTTTTAAAGGTCAGCGGAATTCCGAGAACAATGTAAGAGATCTGAAGCATTTTTAAACTTCAGCGGAATTTCGAGAGCAATGGAAGAGTTCCGAAGCATTTTTAAACATCTGCGGAATTCTGAGAACAATGTAAGAGTTCCGAAGCATTTTTAAACTTCAGCAGAATTCCGAGAACAATGGAAGAGTTCCGAATCATTTTTAAACTTCAGCGGAATTCCGAGAAAAATGTAAGTGTTCCGAAGCATTTTTAAACTTCAGCAGAATTCCGAGAACAATGGAAGAGTTCCGAAGCATTTTTAAACTTCTGCGGAATTCCGAGAAAAATGGAAGAGTTCCGAAGCATTTTTAAACTTCAGCGGAATTCCGAGAACAATGGAAGAGTTCCGAAGCATTTTTAAACGTCAGCAGTATGCCGAGAACAATGGAAGAGTTCCGACGCATTTTTAAATGTCAGCGGAATTCCGAGAACAATGGAAGAGATCTGAAGCATTTTTAAACTTCAGCGGAATTTTGAGAACAATGGAAGAGTTCCGAAGCATTTTTAAACGTCAGCGGAATTCTGAGAACAATGGAAGAGTTCCGAAGCATTTTTAATCTTCAGCGGAATTCCGAGAACAATGGAACAGTTCCGAAGCATTTTTAAACTTCAGCGGAATTCCGAGAACAATGGAAGAGTTCCGAAGCATTTTTAAACATCAGCGGAATTCCGAGAACATAGGAAGAGTTCCGATGCATTTTTGATCTTCAGCGGAATTCCGAGAACAATGGAAGAGTTCCGAAGCATTTTTAAACGTCAGCAGAATGCCGAGAACAATGGAAGAGTTCCGACGCATTTTTAAATGTCAGCGGAATTCCGAGAACAATGGAAGCGATCTGAAGCATTTTTAAACTTCAGCAGAATTCCGAGAACAATGGAAGAGTTCCGAAGTATTTTTAAACGTCATCGGAATGCGGAGAACAAAGGAAGAGTTCCGAAGCATTTTTAAACATCAGCGGAATTCCGAGAAAAATGGAAGAGTTCTGAAGCATTTTTAAACTTCAGCGGAATTCCGAGAACAATGGAAGAGTTCCAAAGCATTTTTAAACTTCAGCGGAATTCCGAGAAAAATGGAAGAGTTCTGAACCATTTTTAAACTTCAGCGGAATTCCGAGAACAATGGAAGAGTTCTGAAGCATTTTTAAACTTCAGTGGAATTCCGAGAACAATGGAAGAGTTCCGAAGCATTTTTAAACTTCAGCAGAATTCCGAGAACAATGGAAGAGTTCCGAAGTATTTTTAAACGTCATCGGAATGCCGAGAACAATGGAAGAGTTCCGACGCATTTTTAAAGGTCTGCGGAATTCCGAAAACAATGTAAGAGATCTGAAGCATTTTTAAAATTCAGCGGAATTTCGAGAGAAATGGAAGAGTTCCGAAGCATTTTTAAACATCTGCGGAATTCTGAGAAGAATGGAAGAGTTCCGAAGCATTTTTAACTTCAGCAGAATTCCGAGAACAATGGAAGAGTTCCGAAGTATTTTTAAACGTCAGCGGAATGCCGAGAACAATGGAAGAGTTCCGAAGCATTTTTAAACATCAGCGGAATTTCGAGAACAATGGAAGAGTTCTGAAGCATTTTTAAACTTCAGCGGAATTTCGAGAACAATGGAAGAGTTCCGAAGCATTTTTAAAAGTCAGCGGAATTCTGAGAACAATGGAGGCGTTCCGAAGCATTTTTAAACGTCAGCAGAATTCTCAGAACATTGGAAGAGTTCCCAAGCATTTTTAAACTTCAGCGGAATTCCGAGAAAAATGGAAGAGTTCCGAAGCATTTTTAAACTTCAGCGGAATTCTGAGAACAATGGAAGGGTTCCGAAGCATTTTTAAACGTCAGCGGAATTCCGAGAACAATGGAAGAGTTCCGAAGCATTTTTAAACTTCAGCGGAATTCCGAGAACAATGGAAGAGTTCCGAAGCATTTTTAAATGTCAGCGGAATGCCGAGAACAATGGAAGAGTTCCGACGCATTTTTAAACGTCAGCGGAATTTCGAGAGCAATGGAAGAGTTCCGAAGCATTTTTAAACATCTGCGGAATTCTGAGAAGAATGGAAGAGTTCCGAAGCATTTTTAACTTCAGCAGAATTCCGAGAACAATGGAAGAGTTCCGAAGTATTTTTAAACGTCAGCGGAATGCCGAGAACAATGGAAGAGTTCCGAAGCATTTTTAAACATCAGCGGAATTCCGAGAACAGTGGAAGAGTTCTGAAGCATTTTTAAACTTCAGCGTAATTTCGAGAACAATGGAAGAGTTCCGAAGCATTTTTAAACGTCAGCGGAATTCTGAGAACAATGGAGGCGTTCCGAAGCATTTTTAAACGTCAGCAGAATTCTCAGAACATTGGAAGAGTTCCGAAGCATTTTTAAACTTCAGCGGAATTCCGATAAAAATGGAAGAGTTCCGAAGCATTTTTAAACTTCAGCGGAATTCTGAGGACAATGGAAGAGTTCTGAAGCATTTTTAAACGTCAGCGGAATTCCGAGAACAATGGAAGAGTTCCGAAGCATTTTTAAACTTCAGCGGAATTCCGAGAACAATGGAAGAGTTCCGAAGCATTTTTAAATGTCAGCGGAATGCCGAGAACAATGGAAGAGTTCCAACACATTTTTAAACGTCAGCGGAATTCCGAGAACAATGGAAGAGATCTGAAGCATTTTTAAACTTCAGCGGAATTTTGAGAACAATGGAAGAGTTCCGAAGCATTTTTAAACGTCAGCGGAATTCTGAGAACAATGGAAGAGTTCCGAAGCATTTTTAATCTTCAGCGGAATTCCGAGAACAATGGATCAGTTCCGAAGCATTTTTAACTTCAGCAGAATTCCGAGAACAATGGAAGAGTTCCGAAGCATTTTTAAACTTCAGCGGAATTCCGAGAAAAATGGAAGAGTTGCGAAGCATTTTTAACTTCAGCAGAATTCCGGGAACAATGGAAGAGTTCCGAAGCATTTTTAAATGTCAGCGGAATGCCGAGAACAATGGAAGAGTTCCGACGCATTTTTAAACGTCAGCGGAATTCCGAGAACAATGGAAGAGATCTGAAGCATTTTTAAACTTCAGCGGAATTTCGATAGCAATGGAAGAGTTCTGAAGCATTTTTAAACATCAGCGGAATGCCGAGAACAATGGAAGAGTTCCGAAGCATTTTTAAACATCAGCGGAATTCCGAGAACAATGGAAGAGTTCTGAAGCATTAAACTTCAGCAGAATTTCAATAACAATGGAAGAGTTCGGATGCATTTTTAAACGTCAGCGGAATTCCGAGAACAATGGAAGAGTTCCGAAGTATTTTTAAACTTCAGCAGAATTCCGAGAACAATGGAGGCATTCCAAAGCATTTTTAAACTTCAGCGGAATTCTGAGAACAATGGAAGAGTTCCGAAGCATTTTTAATCTTCAGCGGAATTCCGAGAACAATGGAACAGTTCCGAAGCATTTTTAAACTTCAGCGGAATTCCGAGAACAATGGAAGAGTTCCGAAGCATTTTTAAACATCAGCGGAATTCCGAGAACATAGGAAGAGTTCCGATGCATTTTTGATCTTCAGCGGAATTCCGAGAACAATGGAAGAGTTCCGAAGCATTTTTAAACGTCAGCAGAATGCCGAGAACAATGGAAGAGTTCCGACGCATTTTTAAATGTCAGCGGAATTCCAAGAACAATGGAAGCGATCTGAAGCATTTTTAAACTTCAGCGGAATTTCGAGAACAATGGAAGAGTTCCGAAGCATTTTTAAACGTCAGTGTAATTCTGAGAACAATGGAAGAGTTCCGAAGCATTTTTAATCTTCAGCGGAATTCCGAGAACAATGGAACAGTTCCGAAGCATTTTTAACTTCAGCAGAATTCCGAGAACAATGGAAGAGTTCCGAAGCATTTTTAAACTTCAGCAGAATTCCGAGAACAATGGAAGAGTTCCGAAGTATTTTTAAACGTCATCGGAATGCGGAGAACAAAGGAAGAGTTCCGAAGCATTTTTAAACATCAGCGGAATTCCGAGAAAAATGGAAGAGTTCCGAAGCATTTTTAAACTTCAGCGGAATTCCGAGAACAATGGAAGAGTTCCGAAGCATTTTTAAACGTCAGCAGTATGCCGAGAACAATGGAAGAGTTCCGACGCATTTTTAAACGTCAGCGGAATTCCGAGAACAATGGTAGAGATCTGAAGCATTTTTAAACTTCAGCGGAATTTTGAGAACAATGGAAGAGTTCCGAAGCATTTTTAAACGTCAGCGGAATTCTGAGAACAATGGAAGAGTTCCGAAGCATTTTTAATCTTCAGCGGAATTCCGAGAACAATGGAACAGTTCCGAAGCATTTTTAAACTTCAGCGGAATTCCGAGAACAATGGAAGAGTTCCGAAGCATTTTTAAACATCAGCGGAATTCCGAGAACATAGGAAGAGTTCCGATGCATTTTTGATCTTCAGCGGAATTCCGAGAACAATGGAAGAGTTCCGAAGCATTTTTAAACGTCAGCAGAATGCCGAGAACAATGGAAGAGTTCCGAAGCATTTTTAAATGTCAGCGGAATTCCGAGAACAATGGAAGCGATCTGAAGCATTTTTAAACTTCAGCAGAATTCCGAGAACAATGGAAGAGTTCCGAAGTATTTTTAAACGTCATCGGAATGCGGAGAACAAAGGAAGAGTTCCGAAGCATTTTTAAACATCAGCGGAATTCCGAGAACAATGGAAGAGTTCTGAAGCATTTCTAAACTTCAGCGGAATTCCGAGAACAATGGAAGAGTTCCAAAGCATTTTTAAACTTCAGCGGAATTCCGAGAAAAATGGAAGAGTTCCGAAGCATTTTTAAACTTCAGCGGAATTCCGAGAACAATGGAAGAGTTCTGAAGCATTTTTAAACTTCAGTGGAATTCCGAGAACAATGGAAGAGTTCCGAAGCATTTTTAAACTTCAGCAGAATTCCGAGAACAATGGAAGAGTTCCGAAGTATTTTTAAACGTCATCGGAATGCCGAGAACAATGGAAGAGTTCCGACGCATTTTTAAAGGTCAGCGGAATTCCGAAAACAATGTAAGAGATCTGAAGCACTTTTAAAATTCAGCGGAATTTCGAGAGCAATGGAAGAGTTCCGAAGCATTTTTAAACATCTGCGGAATTCTGAGAAGAATGGAAGAGTTCCGAAGCATTTTTAACTTCAGCAGAATTCCGAGAACAATGGAAGAGTTCCGAAGTATTTTTAAACGTCAGCGGAATGCCGAGAACAATGGAAGAGTTCCGAAGCATTTTTAAACATCAGCGGAAATTCGAGAACAATGGAAGAGTTCTGAAGCATTTTTAAACTTCAGCGGAATTTCGAGAACAATGGAAGAGTTCCGAAGCATTTTTAAACGTCAGCGGAATTCTGAGAACAATGGAGGCGTTCCGAAGCATTTTTAAACGTCAGCAGAATTCTCAGAACATTGGAAGAGTTCCGAAGCATTTTTAAACTTCAGCGGAATTCCGAGAAAAATGGAAGAGTTCCGAAGCATTTTTAAACTTCAGCGGAATTCTGAGAACAATGGAAGGGTTCCGAAGCATTTTTAAACGTCAGCGGAATTCTGAGAACAATGGAGGCGTTCCGA
This sequence comes from Phyllobates terribilis, assembly GCF_046119375.1. NCBI lineage: Eukaryota > Metazoa > Chordata > Amphibia > Anura > Dendrobatidae > Phyllobates > Phyllobates terribilis. The sequence continues at coordinate 90,307 of NW_027363041.1, read as the reverse complement.
AGCATTTTTAAACTTCAGCGGAATTCCGAGAACAATGGAAGAGTTCCGAAGCATTTTTAAACATCAGCGGAATTCCGAGAACATAGGAAGAGTTCCGATGCATTTTTGATCTTCAGCGGAATTCCGAGAACAATGGAAGAGTTCCGAAGCATTTTTAAACGTCAGCAGAATGCCGAGAACAATGGAAGAGTTCCGACGCATTTTTAAATGTCAGCGGAATTCCAAGAACAATGGAAGCGATCTGAAGCATTTTTAAACTTCAGCGGAATTTCGAGAACAATGGAAGAGTTCCGAAGCATTTTTAAACGTCAGTGTAATTCTGAGAACAATGGAAGAGTTCCGAAGCATTTTTAATCTTCAGCGGAATTCCGAGAACAATGGAACAGTTCCGAAGCATTTTTAACTTCAGCAGAATTCCGAGAACAATGGAAGAGTTCCGAAGCATTTTTAAACTTCAGCAGAATTCCGAGAACAATGGAAGAGTTCCGAAGTATTTTTAAACGTCATCGGAATGCGGAGAACAAAGGAAGAGTTCCGAAGCATTTTTAAACATCAGCGGAATTCCGAGAAAAATGGAAGAGTTCCGAAGCATTTTTAAACTTCAGCGGAATTCCGAGAACAATGGAAGAGTTCCGAAGCATTTTTAATCTTCAGCGGAATTCCGAGAACAATGGAACAGTTCCGAAGCATTTTTAACTTCAGCAGAATTCCGAGAACAATGGAAGAGTTCCGAAGCATTTTTAAACTTCAGCAGAATTCCGAGAACAATGGAAGAGTTCCGAAGTATTTTTAAACGTCATCGGAATGCGGAGAACAAAGGAAGAGTTCCGAAGCATTTTTAAACATCAGCGGAATTCCGAGAAAAATGGAAGAGTTCCGAAGCATTTTTAAACTTCAGCGGAATTCCGAGAACAATGGAAGAGTTCCGAAGCATTTTTAAACGTCAGCAGTATGCCGAGAACAATGGAAGAGTTCCGACGCATTTTTAAACGTCAGCGGAATTCCGAGAACAATGGTAGAGATCTGAAGCATTTTTAAACTTCAGCGGAATTTTGAGAACAATGGAAGAGTTCCGAAGCATTTTTAAACGTCAGCGGAATTCTGAGAACAATGGAAGAGTTCCGAAGCATTTTTAATCTTCAGCGGAATTCCGAGAACAATGGAACAGTTCCGAAGCATTTTTAAACTTCAGCGGAATTCCGAGAACAATGGAAGAGTTCCGAAGCATTTTTAAACATCAGCGGAATTCCGAGAACATAGGAAGAGTTCCGATGCATTTTTGATCTTCAGCGGAATTCCGAGAACAATGGAAGAGTTCCGAAGCATTTTTAAACGTCAGCAGAATGCCGAGAACAATGGAAGAGTTCCGAAGCATTTTTAAATGTCAGCGGAATTCCGAGAACAATGGAAGCGATCTGAAGCATTTTTAAACTTCAGCAGAATTCCGAGAACAATGGAAGAGTTCCGAAGTATTTTTAAACGTCATCGGAATGCGGAGAACAAAGGAAGAGTTCCGAAGCATTTTTAAACATCAGCGGAATTCCGAGAACAATGGAAGAGTTCTGAAGCATTTCTAAACTTCAGCGGAATTCCGAGAACAATGGAAGAGTTCCAAAGCATTTTTAAACTTCAGCGGAATTCCGAGAAAAATGGAAGAGTTCCGAAGCATTTTTAAACTTCAGCGGAATTCCGAGAACAATGGAAGAGTTCTGAAGCATTTTTAAACTTCAGTGGAATTCCGAGAACAATGGAAGAGTTCCGAAGCATTTTTAAACTTCAGCAGAATTCCGAGAACAATGGAAGAGTTCCGAAGTATTTTTAAACGTCATCGGAATGCCGAGAACAATGGAAGAGTTCCGACGCATTTTTAAAGGTCAGCGGAATTCCGAAAACAATGTAAGAGATCTGAAGCACTTTTAAAATTCAGCGGAATTTCGAGAGCAATGGAAGAGTTCCGAAGCATTTTTAAACATCTGCGGAATTCTGAGAAGAATGGAAGAGTTCCGAAGCATTTTTAACTTCAGCAGAATTCCGAGAACAATGGAAGAGTTCCGAAGTATTTTTAAACGTCAGCGGAATGCCGAGAACAATGGAAGAGTTCCGAAGCATTTTTAAACATCAGCGGAAATTCGAGAACAATGGAAGAGTTCTGAAGCATTTTTAAACTTCAGCGGAATTTCGAGAACAATGGAAGAGTTCCGAAGCATTTTTAAACGTCAGCGGAATTCTGAGAACAATGGAGGCGTTCCGAAGCATTTTTAAACGTCAGCAGAATTCTCAGAACATTGGAAGAGTTCCGAAGCATTTTTAAACTTCAGCGGAATTCCGAGAAAAATGGAAGAGTTCCGAAGCATTTTTAAACTTCAGCGGAATTCTGAGAACAATGGAAGGGTTCCGAAGCATTTTTAAACGTCAGCGGAATTCTGAGAACAATGGAGGCGTTCCGAAGCATTTTTAAACTTCAGCGGAATTCCGAGAACAATGGAAGAGTTCCGAAGCATTTTTAAACATCAGCGGAATTCCGAGAACATAGGAAGAGTTCCGATGCATTTTTGATCTTCAGCGGAATTCCGAGAACAATGGAAGAGTTCCGAAGCATTTTTAAACGTCAGCAGAATGCCGAGAACAATGGAAGAGTTCCGACGCATTTTTAAATGTCAGCGGAATTCCAAGAACAATGGAAGCGATCTGAAGCATTTTTAAACTTCAGCGGAATTTCGAGAACAATGGAAGAGTTCCGAAGCATTTTTAAACGTCAGTGTAATTCTGAGAACAATGGAAGAGTTCCGAAGCATTTTTAATCTTCAGCGGAATTCCGAGAACAATGGAACAGTTCCGAAGCATTTTTAACTTCAGCAGAATTCCGAGAACAATGGAAGAGTTCCGAAGCATTTTTAAACTTCAGCAGAATTCCGAGAACAATGGAAGAGTTCCGAAGTATTTTTAAACGTCATCGGAATGCGGAGAACAAAGGAAGAGTTCCGAAGCATTTTTAAACATCAGCGGAATTCCGAGAAAAATGGAAGAGTTCCGAAGCATTTTTAAACTTCAGCGGAATTCCGAGAACAATGGAAGAGTTCCGAAGCATTTTTAAACGTCAGCAGTATGCCGAGAACAATGGAAGAGTTCCGACGCATTTTTAAACGTCAGCGGAATTCCGAGAACAATGGAAGAGATCTGAAGCATTTTTAAACTTCAGCGGAATTTTGAGAACAATGGAAGAGTTCCGAAGCATTTTTAAACGTCAGCGGAATTCTGAGAACAATGGAAGAGTTCCGAAGCATTTTTAATCTTCAGCGGAATTCCGAGAACAATGGAACAGTTCCGAAGCATTTTTAAACTTCAGCGGAATTCCGAGAACAATGGAAGAGTTCCGAAGCATTTTTAAACATCAGCGGAATTCCGAGAACATAGGAAGAGTTCCGATGCATTTTTGATCTTCAGCGGAATTCCGAGAACAATGGAAGAGTTCCGAAGCATTTTTAAACGTCAGCAGAATGCCGAGAACAATGGAAGAGTTCCGACGCATTTTTAAATGTCAGCGGAATTCCGAGAACAATGGAAGCGATCTGAAGCATTTTTAAACTTCAGCAGAATTCCGAGAACAATGGAAGAGTTCCGAAGTATTTTTAAACGTCATCGGAATGCGGAGAACAAAGGAAGAGTTCCGAAGCATTTTTAAACATCAGCGGAATTCCGAGAACAATGGAAGAGTTCTGAAGCATTTCTAAACTTCAGCGGAATTCCGAGAACAATGGAAGAGTTCCAAAGCATTTTTAAACTTCAGCGGAATTCCGAGAAAAATGGAAGAGTTCCGAAGCATTTTTAAACTTCAGCGGAATTCCGAGAACAATGGAAGAGTTCTGAAGCATTTTTAAACTTCAGTGGAATTCCGAGAACAATGGAAGAGTTCCGAAGCATTTTTAAACTTCAGCAGAATTCCGAGAACAATGGAAGAGTTCCGAAGTATTTTTAAACGTCATCGGAATGCCGAGAACAATGGAAGAGTTCCGACGCATTTTTAAAGGTCAGCGGAATTCCGAAAACAATGTAAGAGATCTGAAGCACTTTTAAAATTCAGCGGAATTTCGAGAGCAATGGAAGAGTTCCGAAGCATTTTTAAACATCTGCGGAATTCTGAGAAGAATGGAAGAGTTCCGAAGCATTTTTAACTTCAGCAGAATTCCGAGAACAATGGAAGAGTTCCGAAGTATTTTTAAACGTCAGCGGAATGCCGAGAACAATGGAAGAGTTCCGAAGCATTTTTAAACATCAGCGGAATTTCGAGAACAATGGAAGAGTTCTGAAGCATTTTTAAACTTCAGCGGAATTTCGAGAACAATGGAAGAGTTCCGAAGCATTTTTAAACGTCAGCGGAATTCTGAGAACAATGGAGGCGTTCCGAAGCATTTTTAAACGTCAGCAGAATTCTCAGAACATTGGAAGAGTTCCGAAGCATTTTTAAACTTCAGCGGAATTCCGAGAAAAATGGAAGAGTTCCGAAGCATTTTTAAACTTCAGCGGAATTCTGAGAACAATGGAAGGGTTCCGAAGCATTTTTAAACGTCAGCGGAATTCCGAGAACAATGGAAGAGTTCCGAAGCATTTTTAAACTTCAGCGGAATTCCGAGAACAATGGAAGAGTTCCGAAGCATTTTTAAATGTCAGCGGAATGCCGAGAACAATGGAAGAGTTCCGACGCATTTTTAAACGTCAGCGGAATTTCGAGAGCAATGGAAGAGTTCCGAAGCATTTTTAAACATCTGCGGAATTCTGAGAAGAATGGAAGAGTTCCGAAGCATTTTTAACTTCAGCAGAATTCCGAGAACAATGGAAGAGTTCCGAAGTATTTTTAAACGTCAGCGGAATGCCGAGAACAATGGAAGAGTTCCGAAGCATTTTTAAACATCAGCGGAATTCCGAGAACAGTGGAAGAGTTCTGAAGAATTTTTAAACTTCAGCGGAATTTCGAGAACAATGGAGGCGTTCCGAAGCATTTTTAAACGTCAGCAGAATTCTCAGAACATTGGAAGAGTTCCGAAGCATTTTTAAACTTCAGCGGAATTCCGAGAAAAATGGAAGAGTTCCGAAGCATTTTTAAACTTCAGCGGAATTCTGAGAACAATGGAAGAGTTCCGAAGCATTTTTAAACGTCAGCGGAATTCCGAGAACAATGGAAGAGTTCCGAAGCATTTTTAAACTTCAGCGGAATTCCGAGAACAATGGAAGAGTTCCGAAGCATTTTTAAATGTCAGCGGAATGCCGAGAACAATGGAAGAGATCTGAAGCATTTTTAAACTTCAGCGGAATTTTGAGAACAATGGAAGAGTTCCGAAGCATTTTTAAACGTCAGCGGAATTCTGAGAACAATGGAAGAGTTCCGAAGCATTTTTAATCTTCAGCGGAATTCCGAGAACAATGGATCAGTTCCGAAGCATTTTTAACTTCAGCAGAATTCCGAGAACAATGGAAGAGTTCCGAAGCATTTTTAAACTTCAGCGGAATTCCGAGAAAAATGGAAGAGTTGCGAAGCATTTTTAACTTCAGCAGAATTCCGGGAACAATGGAAGAGTTCCGAAGCATTTTTAAATGTCAGCGGAATGCCGAGAACAATGGAAGAGTTCCGACGCATTTTTAAACGTCAGCGGAATTCCGAGAACAATGGAAGAGATCTGAAGCATTTTTAAACTTCAGCGGAATTTCGATAGCAATGGAAGAGTTCTGAAGCATTTTTAAACATCAGCGGAATGCCGAGAACAATGGAAGAGTTCCGAAGCATTTTTAAACATCAGCGGAATTCCGAGAACAATGGAAGAGTTCTGAAGCATTAAACTTCAGCAGAATTTCAATAACAATGGAAGAGTTCGGATGCATTTTTAAACGTCAGCGGAATTCCGAGAACAATGGAAGAGTTCCGAAGTATTTTTAAACTTCAGCAGAATTCCGAGAACAATGGAGGCATTCCAAAGCATTTTTAAACTTCAGCGGAATTCTGAGAACAATGGAAGAGTTCCGAAGCATTTTTAATCTTCAGCGGAATTCCGAGAACAATGGAACAGTTCCGAAGCATTTTTAAACTTCAGCGGAATTCCGAGAACAATGGAAGAGTTCCGAAGCATTTTTAAACATCAGCGGAATTCCGAGAACATAGGAAGAGTTCCGATGCATTTTTGATCTTCAGCGGAATTCCGAGAACAATGGAAGAGTTCCGAAGCATTTTTAAACGTCAGCAGAATGCCGAGAACAATGGAAGAGTTCCGACGCATTTTTAAATGTCAGCGGAATTCCAAGAACAATGGAAGCGATCTGAAGCATTTTTAAACTTCAGCGGAATTTCGAGAACAATGGAAGAGTTCCGAAGCATTTTTAAACGTCAGTGTAATTCTGAGAACAATGGAAGAGTTCCGAAGCATTTTTAATCTTCAGCGGAATTCCGAGAACAATGGAACAGTTCCGAAGCATTTTTAACTTCAGCAGAATTCCGAGAACAATGGAAGAGTTCCGAAGCATTTTTAAACTTCAGCAGAATTCCGAGAACAATGGAAGAGTTCCGAAGTATTTTTAAACGTCATCGGAATGCGGAGAACAAAGGAAGAGTTCCGAAGCATTTTTAAACATCAGCGGAATTCCGAGAAAAATGGAAGAGTTCCGAAGCATTTTTAAACTTCAGCGGAATTCCGAGAACAATGGAAGAGTTCCGAAGCATTTTTAAACGTCAGCAGTATGCCGAGAACAATGGAAGAGTTCCGACGCATTTTTAAACGTCAGCGGAATTCCGAGAACAATGGAAGAGATCTGAAGCATTTTTAAACTTCAGCGGAATTTTGAGAACAATGGAAGAGTTCCGAAGCATTTTTAAACGTCAGCGGAATTCTGAGAACAATGGAAGAGTTCCGAAGCATTTTTAATCTTCAGCGGAATTCCGAGAACAATGGAACAGTTCCGAAGCATTTTTAAACTTCAGCGGAATTCCGAGAACAATGGAAGAGTTCCGAAGCATTTTTAAACATCAGCGGAATTCCGAGAACATAGGAAGAGTTCCGATGCATTTTTGATCTTCAGCGGAATTCCGAGAACAATGGAAGAGTTCCGAAGCATTTTTAAACGTCAGCAGAATGCCGAGAACAATGGAAGAGTTCCGACGCATTTTTAAATGTCAGCGGAATTCCGAGAACAATGGAAGCGATCTGAAGCATTTTTAAACTTCAGCAGAATTCCGAGAACAATGGAAGAGTTCCGAAGTATTTTTAAACGTCATCGGAATGCGGAGAACAAAGGAAGAGTTCCGAAGCATTTTTAAACATCAGCGGAATTCCGAGAACAATGGAAGAGTTCTGAAGCATTTCTAAACTTCAGCGGAATTCCGAGAACAATGGAAGAGTTCCAAAGCATTTTTAAACTTCAGCGGAATTCCGAGAAAAATGGAAGAGTTCCGAAGCATTTTTAAACTTCAGCGGAATTCCGAGAACAATGGAAGAGTTCTGAAGCATTTTTAAACTTCAGTGGAATTCCGAGAACAATGGAAGAGTTCCGAAGCATTTTTAAACTTCAGCAGAATTCCGAGAACAATGGAAGAGTTCCGAAGTATTTTTAAACGTCATCGGAATGCCGAGAACAATGGAAGAGTTCCGACGCATTTTTAAAGGTCAGCGGAATTCCGAAAACAATGTAAGAGATCTGAAGCACTTTTAAAATTCAGCGGAATTTCGAGAGCAATGGAAGAGTTCCGAAGCATTTTTAAACATCTGCGGAATTCTGAGAAGAATGGAAGAGTTCCGAAGCATTTTTAACTTCAGCAGAATTCCGAGAACAATGGAAGAGTTCCGAAGTATTTTTAAACGTCAGCGGAATGCCGAGAACAATGGAAGAGTTCCGAAGCATTTTTAAACATCAGCGGAATTTCGAGAACAATGGAAGAGTTCTGAAGCATTTTTAAACTTCAGCGGAATTTCGAGAACAATGGAAGAGTTCCGAAGCATTTTTAAACGTCAGCGGAATTCTGAGAACAATGGAGGCGTTCCGAAGCATTTTTAAACGTCAGCAGAATTCTCAGAACATTGGAAGAGTTCCGAAGCATTTTTAAACTTCAGCGGAATTCCGAGAAAAATGGAAGAGTTCCGAAGCATTTTTAAACTTCAGCGGAATTCTGAGAACAATGGAAGGGTTCCGAAGCATTTTTAAACGTCAGCGGAATTCCGAGAACAATGGAAGAGTTCCGAAGCATTTTTAAACTTCAGCGGAATTCCGAGAACAATGGAAGAGTTCCGAAGCATTTTTAAATGTCAGCGGAATGCCGAGAACAATGGAAGAGTTCCGACGCATTTTTAAACGTCAGCGGAATTTCGAGAGCAATGGAAGAGTTCCGAAGCATTTTTAAACATCTGCGGAATTCTGAGAAGAATGGAAGAGTTCCGAAGCATTTTTAACTTCAGCAGAATTCCGAGAACAATGGAAGAGTTCCGAAGTATTTTTAAACGTCAGCGGAATGCCGAGAACAATGGAAGAGTTCCGAAGCATTTTTAAACATCAGCGGAATTCCGAGAACAGTGGAAGAGTTCTGAAGAATTTTTAAACTTCAGCGGAATTTCGAGAACAATGGAGGCGTTCCGAAGCATTTTTAAACGTCAGCAGAATTCTCAGAACATTGGAAGAGTTCCGAAGCATTTTTAAACTTCAGCGGAATTCCGAGAAAAATGGAAGAGTTCCGAAGCATTTTTAAACTTCAGCGGAATTCTGAGAACAATGGAAGAGTTCCGAAGCATTTTTAAACGTCAGCGGAATTCCGAGAACAATGGAAGAGTTCCGAAGCATTTTTAAACTTCAGCGGAATTCCGAGAACAATGGAAGAGTTCCGAAGCATTTTTAAATGTCAGCGGAATGCCGAGAACAATGGAAGAGATCTGAAGCATTTTTAAACTTCAGCGGAATTTTGAGAACAATGGAAGAGTTCCGAAGCATTTTTAAACGTCAGCGGAATTCTGAGAACAATGGAAGAGTTCCGAAGCATTTTTAATCTTCAGCGGAATTCCGAGAACAATGGATCAGTTCCGAAGCATTTTTAACTTCAGCAGAATTCCGAGAACAATGGAAGAGTTCCGAAGCATTTTTAAACTTCAGCGGAATTCCGAGAAAAATGGAAGAGTTGCGAAGCATTTTTAACTTCAGCAGAATTCCGGGAACAATGGAAGAGTTCCGACGCATTTTTAAACGTCAGCGGAATTCCGAGAACAATGGAAGAGATCTGAAGCATTTTTAAACTTCAGCGGAATTTCGATAGCAATGGAAGAGTTCTGAAGCATTTTTAAACATCAGCGGAATGCCGAGAACAATGGAAGAGTTCCGAAGCATTTTTAAACATCAGCGGAATTCCGAGAACAATGGAAGAATTCTGAAGCATTAAACTTCAGCAGAATTTCAATAACAATGGAAGAGTTCCGATGCATTTTTAAACGTCAGCGGAATTCCGAGAACAATGGAAGAGTTCCGAAGTATTTTTAAACTTCAGCAGAATTCCGAGAACAATGGAGGCATTCCGAAGCATTTTTAAACTTCAGCGGAATTCTGAGAACAATGGAAGAGTTCCGAAGCATTTTTAATCTTCAGCGGAATTCCGAGAACAATGGAACAGTTCCGAAGCATTTTTAAACTTCAGCGGAATTCCGAGAACAATGGAAGAGTTCCGAAGCATTTTTAAACATCAGCGGAATTCCGAGAACATAGGAAGAGTTCCGATGCATTTTTGATCTTCAGCGGAATTCCGAGAACAATGGAAGAGTTCCGAAGCATTTTTAAACGTCAGCAGAATGCCGAGAACAATGGAAGAGTTCCGACGCATTTTTAAATGTCAGCGGAATTCCGAGAACAATGGAAGCGATCTGAAGCATTTTTAAACTTCAGCGGAATTTCGAGAACAATGGAAGAGTTCCGAAGCATTTTTAAACGTCAGTGTAATTCTGAGAACAATGGAAGAGTTCCGAAGCATTTTTAATCTTCAGCGGAATTCCGAGAACAATGGAACAGTTCCGAAGCATTTTTAACTTCAGCAGAATTCCGAGAACAATGGAAGAGTTCCGAAGCATTTTTAAACTTCAGCAGAATTCCGAGAACAATGGAAGAGTTCCGAAGTATTTTTAAACGTCATCGGAATGCGGAGAACAAAGGAAGAGTTCCGAAGCATTTTTAAACATCAGCGGAATTCCGAGAACAATGGAAGAGTTCTGAAGCATTTTTAAACTTCAGCGGAATTCCGAGAACAATGGAAGAGTTCCAAAGCATTTTTAAACTTCAGCGGAATTCCGAGAAAAATGGAAGAGTTCCGAAGCATTTTTAAACTTCAGCGGAATTCCGAGAACAATGGAAGAGTTCTGAAGCATTTTTAAACTTCAGTGGAATTCCGAGAACAATGGAAGAGTTCCGAAGCATTTTTAAACTTCAGCAGAATTCCGAGAACAATGGAAGAGTTCCGAAGTATTTTTAAACGTCATCGGAATGCCGAGAACAATGGAAGAGTTCCGACGCATTTTTAAAGGTCAGCGGAATTCCGAAAACAATGTAAGAGATCTGAAGCATTTTTAAAATTCAGCGGAATTTCGAGAGCAATGGAAGAGTTCAGAAGCATTTTTAAACATCTGCGGAATTCTGAGAAGAATGGAAGAGTTCCGAAGCATTTTTAACTTCAGCAGAATTCCGAGAACAATGGAAGAGTTCCGAAGTATTTTTAAACGTCAGCGGAATGCCGAGAACAATGGAAGAGTTCCGAAGCATTTTTAAACATCAGCGGAATTCCGAGAACAGTGGAAGAGTTCTGAAGCATTTTTAAACTTCAGCGGAATTTCGAGAACAATGGAAGAGTTCCGAAGCATTTTTAAACGTCAGCGGAATTCTGAGAACAATGGAGGCGTTCCAAAGCATTTTTAAACGTCAGCAGAATTCTCAGAACATTGGAAGAGTTCCGAAGCATTTTTAAACTTCAGCGGAATTCCGATAAAAATGGAAGAGTTCCGAAGCATTTTTAAACTTCAGCGGAATTCTGAGAACAATGGAAGAGTTCCGAAGCATTTTTAAACGTCAGCGGAATTCCGAGAACAATGGAAGAGTTCCGAAGCATTTTTAAACTTCAGCGGAATTCCGAGAACAATGGAAGAGTTCCGAAGCATTTTTAAATGTCAGCGGAATGCCGAGAACAATGGAAGAGTTCCAACACATTTTTAAACGTCAGCGGAATTCCGAGAACAATGGAAGAGATCTGAAGCATTTTTAAACTTCAGCGGAATTTTGAGAACAATGGAAGAGTTCCGAAGCATTTTTAAACGTCAGCGGAATTCTTAGAACAATGGAAGAGTTCCGAAGCATTTTTAATCTTCAGCGGAATTCCGAGAACAATGGATCAGTTCCGAAGCATTTTTAACTTCAGCAGAATTCCGAGAACAATGGAAGAGTTCCGAAGCATTTTTAAACTTCAGTGGAATTCCGAGAAAAATGGAAGAGTTGCGAAGCATTTTTAACTTCAGCAGAATTCCGGGAACAATGGAAGAGTTCCGAAGCATTTTTAAATGTCAGCGGAATGCCGAGAACAATGGAAGAGTTCCGACGCATTTTTAAACGTCAGCGGAATTCCGAGAACAATGGAAGAGATCTGAAGCATTTTTAAACTTCAGCGGAATTTCGATAGCAATGGAAGAGTTCTGAAGCATTTTTAAACATCAGCGGAATGCCGAGAACAATGGAAGAGTTCCGAAGCATTTTTAAACATCAGCGGAATTCCGAGAACAATGGAAGAGTTCTGAAGCATTAAACTTCAGCAGAATTTCAATAACAATGGAAGAGTTCGGATGCATTTTTAAACGTCAGCGGAATTCCGAGAACAATGGAAGAGTTCCGAAGTATTTTTAAACTTCAGCAGAATTCCGAGAACAATGGAGGCATTCCGAAGCATTTTTAAACTTCAGCGGAATTCTGAGAACAATGGAAGAGTTCCGAAGCATTTTTAATCTTCAGCGGAATTCTGAGAACAATGGAACAGTTCCGAAGCATTTTTAAACTTCAGCGGAATTCCGAGAACAATGGAAGAGTTCCGAAGCATTTTTAAACATCAGCGGAATTCCGAGAACATAGGAAGAGTTCCGATGCATTTTTGATCTTCAGCGGAATTCCGAGAACAATGGAAGAGTTCCGAAGCATTTTTAAACGTCAGCAGAATGCCGAGAACAATGGTAGAGTTCCGACGCATTTTTAAATGTCAGCGGAATTCCGAGAACAATGGAAGCGATCTGAAGCATTTTTAAACTTCAGCGGAATTTCGAGAACAATGGAAGAGTTCCGAAGCATTTTTAAACGTCAGTGTAATTCTGAGAACAATGGAAGAGTTCCGAAGCATTTTTAATCTTCAGCGGAATTCCGAGAACAATGGAACAGTTCCGAAGCATTTTTAACTTCAGCAGAATTCCGAGAACAATGGAAGAGTTCCGAAGCATTTTTAAACTTCAGCAGAATTCCGAGAACAATGGAAGAGTTCCGAAGTATTTTTAAACGTCATCGGAATGCGGAGAACAAAGGAAGAGTTCCGAAGCATTTTTAAACATCAGCGGAATTCCGAGAAAAATGGAAGAGTTCCGAAGCATTTTTAAACTTCAGCGGAATTCCGAGAACAATGGAAGAGTTCCGAAGCATTTTTAAACGTCAGCAGTATGCCGAGAACAATGGAAGAGTTCCGACGCATTTTTAAACGTCAGCGGAATTCCGAGAACAATGGAAGAGATCTGAAGCATTTTTAAACTTCAGCGGAATTTTGAGAACAATGGAAGAGTTCCGAAGCATTTTTAAACGTCAGCGGAATTCTGAGAACAATGGAAGAGTTCCGAAGCATTTTTAATCTTCAGCGGAATTCCGAGAACAATGGAACAGTTCCGAAGCATTTTTAAACTTCAGCGGAATTCCGAGAACAATGGAAGAGTTCCGAAGCATTTTTAAACATCAGCGGAATTCCGAGAACATAGAAAGAGTTCCGATGCATTTTTGATCTTCAGCGGAATTCCGAGAACAATGGAAGAGTTCCGAAGCATTTTTAAACGTCAGCAGAATGCCGAGAACAATGGAAGAGTTCCGACGCATTTTTAAATGTCAGCGGAATTCCGAGAACAATGGAAGCGATCTGAAGCATTTTTAAACTTCAGCAGAATTCCGAGAACAATGGAAGAGTTCCGAAGTATTTTTAAACGTCATCGGAATGCGGAGAACAAAGGAAGAGTTCCGAAGCATTTTTAAACATCAGCGGAATTCCGAGAACAATGGAAGAGTTCTGAAGCATTTTTAAACTTCAGCGGAATTCCGAGAACAATGGAAGAGTTCCAAAGCATTTTTAAACTTCAGCGGAATTCCGAGAAAAATGGAAGAGTTCCGAAGCATTTTTAAACTTCAGCGGAATTCCGAGAACAATGGAAGAGTTCTGAAGCATTTTTAAACTTCAGTGGAATTCCGAGAACAATGGAAGAGTTCCGAAACATTTTTAAACTTCAGCAGAATTCCAAGAACAATGGAAGAGTTCCGAAGTATTTTTAAACGTCATCGGAATTCCGAGAACAATGGAAGAGTTCCGACGCATTTTTAAAGGTCAGCGGAATTCCGAAAACAATGTAAGAGATCTGAAGCACTTTTAAAATTCAGCGGAATTTCGAGAGCAATGGAAGAGTTCCGAAGCATTTTTAAACATCTGCGGAATTCTGAGAAGAATGGAAGAGTTCCGAAGCATTTTTAACTTCAGCAGATTTCCGAGAACAATGGAAGAGTTCCGAAGTATTTTTAAACGTCAGCGGAATGCCGAGAACAATGGAAGAGTTCCGAAGCATTTTTAAACATCAGCGGAATTTCGAGAACAATGGAAGAGTTCTGAAGCATTTTTAAACTTCAGCGGAATTTCGAGAACAATGGAAGAGTTCCGAAGCATTTTTAAACGTCAGCGGAATTCTGAGAACAATGGAGGCGTTCCGAAGCATTTTTAAACGTCAGCAGAATTCTCAGAACATTGGAAGAGTTCCGAAGCATTTTTAAACTTCAGCGGAATTCCGAGAAAAATGGAAGAGTTCCGAAGCATTTTTAAACTTCAGCGGAATTCTGAGAACAATGGAAGGGTTCCGAAGCATTTTTAAACGTCAGCGGAATTCCGAGAACAATGGAAGAGTTCCGAAGCATTTTTAAACTTCAGCGGAATTCCGAGAACAATGGAAGAGTTCCGAAGCATTTTTAAATGTCAGCGGAATGCCGAGAACAATGGAAGAGTTCCGACGCATTTTTAAACGTCAGCGGAATTTCGAGAGCAATGGAAGAGTTCCGAAGCATTTTTAAACATCTGCGGAATTCTGAGAAGAATGGAAGAGTTCCGAAGCATTTTTAACTTCAGCAGAATTCCGAGAACAATGGAAGAGTTCCGAAGTATTTTTAAACGTCAGCGGAATGCCGAGAACAATGGAAGAGTTCCGAAGCATTTTTAAACATCAGCGGAATTCCGAGAACAGTGGAAGAGTTCTGAAGCATTTTTAAACTTCAGCGGAATTTCGAGAACAATGGAAGAGTTCCGAAGCATTTTTAAACGTCAGCGGAATTCTGAGAACAATGGAGGCGTTCCGAAGCATTTTTAAACGTCAGCAGAATTCTCAGAACATTGGAAGAGTTCCGAAGCATTTTTAAACTTCAGCGGAATTCCGAGAAAAATGGAAGAGTTCCGAAGCATTTTTAAACTTCAGCGGAATTCTGAGAACAATGGAAGAGTTCCGAAGCATTTTTAAACGTCAGCGGAATTCCGAGAACAATGGAAGAGTTCCGAAGCATTTTTAAACTTCAGCGGAATTCCGAGAACAATGGAAGAGTTCCGAAGCATTTTTAAATGTCAGCGGAATGCCGAGAACAATGGAAGAGATCTGAAGCATTTTTAAACTTCAGCGGAATTTTGAGAACAATGGAAGAGTTCCGAAGCATTTTTAAACGTCAGCGGAATTCTGAGAACAATGGAAGAGTTCCGAAGCATTTTTAATCTTCAGCGGAATTCCGAGAACAATGGATCAGTTCCGAAGCATTTTTAACTTCAGCAGAATTCCGAGAACAATGGAAGAGTTCCGAAGCATTTTTAAACTTCAGCGGAATTCCGAGAAAAATGGAAGAGTTGCGAAGCATTTTTAACTTCAGCGGAATTTCGATAGCAATGGAAGAGTTCTGAAGCATTTTTAAACATCAGCGGAATGCCGAGAACAATGGAAGAGTTCCGAAGCATTTTTAAACATCAGCGGAATTCCGAGAACAATGGAAGAATTCTGAAGCATTAAACTTCAGCAGAATTTCAATAACAATGGAAGAGTTCCGATGCATTTTTAAACGTCAGCGGAATTCCGAGAACAATGGAAGAGTTCCGAAGTATTTTTAAACTTCAGCAGAATTCCGAGAACAATGGAGGCATTCCGAAGCATTTTTAAACTTCAGCGGAATTCTGAGAACAATGGAAGAGTTCCGAAGCATTTTTAATCTTCAGCGGAATTCCGAGAACAATGGAACAGTTCCGAAGCATTTTTAAACTTCAGCGGAATTCCGAGAACAATGGAAGAGTTCCGAAGCATTTTTAAACATCAGCGGAATTCCGAGAACATAGGAAGAGTTCCGATGCATTTTTGATCTTCAGCGGAATTCCGAGAACAATGGAAGAGTTCCGAAGCATTTTTAAACGTCAGCAGAATGCCGAGAACAATGGAAGAGTTCCGACGCATTTTTAAATGTCAGCGGAATTCCGAGAACAATGGAAGCGATCTGAAGCATTTTTAAACTTCAGCGGAATTTCGAGAACAATGGAAGAGTTCCGAAGCATTTTTAAACGTCAGTGTAATTCTGAGAACAATGGAAGAGTTCCGAAGCATTTTTAATCTTCAGCGGAATTCCGAGAACAATGGAACAGTTCCGAAGCATTTTTAACTTCAGCAGAATTCCGAGAACAATGGAAGAGTTCCGAAGCATTTTTAAACTTCAGCAGAATTCCGAGAACAATGGAAGAGTTACGAAGTATTTTTAAACGTCATCGGAATGCGGAGAACAAAGGAAGAGTTCCGAAGCATTTTTAAACATCAGCGGAATTCCGAGAACAATGGAAGAGTTCTGAAGCATTTTTAAACTTCAGCGGAATTCCGAGAACAATGGAAGAGTTCCAAAGCATTTTTAAACTTCAGCGGAATTCCGAGAAAAATGGAAGAGTTCCGAAGCATTTTTAAACTTCAGCGGAATTCCGAGAACAATGGAAGAGTTCTGAAGCATTTTTAAACTTCAGTGGAATTCCGAGAACAATGGAAGAGTTCCGAAGCATTTTTAAACTGCAGCAGAATTCCGAGAAAAATGGAAGAGTTCCGAAGTATTTTTAAACGTCATCGGAATGCCGAGAACAATGGAAGAGTTCCGACGCATTTTTAAAGGTCAGCGGAATTCCGAAAACAATGTAAGAGATCTGAAGCATTTTTAAAATTCAGCGGAATTTCGAGAGCAATGGAAGAGTTCCGAAGCATTTTTAAACATCTGCGGAATTCTGAGAAGAATGGAAGAGTTCCGAAGCATTTTTAACTTCAGCAGAATTCCGAGAACAATGGAAGAGTTCCGAAGTATTTTTAAACGTCAGCGGAATGCCGAGAACAATGGAAGAGTTCCGAAGCATTTTTAAACATCAGCGGAATTTCGAGAACAATGGAAGAGTTCTGAAGCATTTTTAAACTTCAGCGGAATTTCGAGAACAATGGAAGAGTTCCGAAGCATTTTTAAACGTCAGCGGAATTCTGAGAACAATGGAGGCGTTCCGAAGCATTTTTAAACGTCAGCAGAATTCTCAGAACATTGGAAGAGTTCCGAAGCATTTTTAAACTTCAGCGGAATTCCGAGAAAAATGGAAGAGTTCCGAAGCATTTTTAAACTTCAGCGGAATTCTGAGAACAATGGAAGAGTTCCGAAGCATTTTTAAACGTCAGCGGAATTCCGAGAACAATGGAAGAGTTCCGAAGCATTTTTAAACTTCAGCGGAATTCCGAGAACAATGGAAGAGTTCCGAAGCATTTTTAAATGTCAGCGGAATGCCAAGAACAATGGAAGAGTTCCGACGCATTTTTAAACGTCAGCGGAATTCCGAGAACAATGGAAGAGATCTGAAGCATTTTTAAACTTCAGCGGAATTTTGAGAACAATGGAAGAGTTCCGAAGCATTTTTTAATGTCAGCGGAATTCTGAGAACAAGGGAAGAGTTCCGAAGCATTTTTAATCTTCAGCGGAATTCCGAGAACAATGGAACAGTTCCGAAGCATTTTTAAACTTCAGCAGAATTCCGAGAACAATGGAAGAGTTCCGAAGCATTTTTAAACATCAGCGGAATGCGGAGAACAAAGGAAGAGTTCCGAAGCATTTTTAAACATCAGCGGAATTCCGAGAACAATGGAAGAGTTCTGAAGCATTTTTAAACTTCAGCGGAATTCCGAGAACAAAGGAAGAGTTCCAAAGCATTTTTAAACTTCAGCGGAATTCCGAGAAAAATGGAAGAGTTCCGAAGCATTTTTAAACTTCAGCGGAATTCCGAGAACAATGGAAGAGTTCTGAAGCATTTTTAAACTTCAGTGGAATTCCGAGAACAATGGAAGAGTTCCGAAGCATTTTTAAACTTCAGCAGAATTCCGAGAACAATGGAAGAGTTCCGAAGTATTTTTAAACGTCATCGGAATGCCGAGAACAATGGAAGAGTTCCGACGCATTTTTAAAGGTCAGCGGAATTCCGAAAACAATGTAAGAGATCTGAAGCATTTTTAAACTTCAGCGGAATTTCGAGAGCAATGGAAGAGTTCCGAAGCATTTTTAAACATATGCGGAATTCTGAGAAGAATGGAAGAGTTCCGAAGCATTTTTAACTTCAGCAGAATTCCGAGAACAATGGAAGAATTCCGAAGTATTTTTAAACGTCAGCGGAATGCCGAGAACAATGGAAGAGTTCCGAAGCATTTTTAAAGATCAGCGGAATTTCGAGAACAATGGAAGAGTTCTGAAGCATTTTTAAACTTCAGCGGAATTTCGAGAACAATGGAAGAGTTCCGAAGCATTTTTAAACGTCAGCGGAATTCTGAGAACAATGGAGGCGTTCCGAAGCATTTTTAAACGTCAGCAGAATTCTCAGAACATTGGAAGAGTTCCGAAGCATTTTTAAACTTCAGCGGAATACCGAGAAAAATGGAAGAGTTCCGAAGCATTTTTAAACTTCAGCGGAATTCTGAGAACAATGGAAGAGTTCCGAAGCATTTTTAAACGTCAGCGGAATTCCGAGAACAATGGAAGCGTTCCGAAGCATTTTTAAACTTCAGCGGAATTCCGAGAACAATGGAAGAGTTCCGAAGCATTTTTAAATGTCAGCGGAATGCCGAGAACAATGGAAGAGTTCCGACGCATTTTTAAACGTCAGCGGAATTCCGAGAACAATGGAAGAGATCTGAAGCATTTTTAAACTTCAGCGGAATTTTGAGAACAATGGAAGAGTTCCGAAGCATTTTTAAACGTCAGTGTAATTCTGAGAACAATGGAAGAGTTCCGAAGCATTTTTATTCTTCAGCGGAATTCCGAGAACAATGGAACAGTTCCGAAGCATTTTTAACTTCAGCAGAATTCCGAGAACAATGGAAGAGTTCCGAAGTATTTTTAAACGTCAGCAGAATTCTGAGAACAATGGAGGCGTTCCGAAGCATTTTTAAACGTCAGCAGAATTCTCAGAACATTGGAAGAGTTCCGAAGCATTTTTAAACTTCAGCGGAATTCCGAGAAAAATGGAAGAGTTCCGAAGCATTTTTAAACTTCAGCGGAATTCTGAGAACAATGGAAGAGTTCTGAAGCATTTTTAAACGTCAGCGGAATTCCGAGAACAATGGAAGAGTTCCGAAGCATTTTTAAACTTCAGCGGAATTCCGAGAACAATGGAAGAGTTCCGAAGCATTTTTAAATGTCAGCGGAATGCCGAGAACAATGGAAGAGTTCCGACGCATTTTTAAACGTCAGCGGAATTCCGAGAACAATGGAAGAGATCTGAAGCATTTTTAAACTTCAGCGGAATTTTGAGAACAATGGAAGAGTTCCGAAGCATTTTTAAACGTCAGTGTAATTCTGAGAACAATGGAAGAGTTCCGAAGCATTTTTAATCTTCAGCGGAATTCCGAGAACAATGGAACAGTTCCGAAGCATTTTTAACTTCAGCAGAATTCCGAGAACAATGGAAGAGTTCCGAAGTATTTTTAAACGTCATCGGAATGCGGAGAACAAAGGAAGAGTTCCGAAGCATTTTTAAACATCAGCGGAATTCCGAGAACTATGGAAGAGTTCTGAAGCATTTTTAAACTTCAGCGGAATTCCGAGAACAATGGAAGAGTTCCAAAGCATTTTTAAACTTCAGAGGAATTCCGAGAAAAATGGAAGAGTTCTGAAGCATTTTTAAACTTCAGCGGAATTCCGAGAACAATGGAAGAGTTCTGAAGCATTTTTAAACTTCAGTGGAATTCCGAGAACAATGGAAGAGTTCCGAAGCATTTTTAAACTTCAGCAGAATTCCGAGAACAATGGAAGAGTTCCGAAGTATTTTTAAACGTCATCGGAATGCCGAGAACAATGGAAGAGTTCCGACGCATTTTTAAAGGTCAGCGGAATTCCGAAAACAATGTAAGAGATCTGAAGCATTTTTAAACTTCAGCGGAATTTCGAGAGCAATGGAAGAGTTCCGAAGCATTTTTAAACATCTGCGGAATTCTGAGAAGAATGGAAGAGTTCCGAAGCATTTTTAACTTCAGCAGAATTCCGAGAACAATGGAAGAGTTCCGAAGTATTTTTAAACGTCAGCGGAATGCTGAGAACAATGGAAGAGTTCCGAAGCATTTTTAAACATCAGCGGAATTCCGAGAACAATGGAAGAGTTCTGAAGCATTTTTAAACTTCAGCGGAATTTCGAGAACAATGGAAGAGTTCCGAAGCATTTTTAAACGTCAGCGGAATTCTGAGAACAATGGAGGCGTTCCGAAGCATTTTTAAACGTCAGCAGAATTCTCAGAACATTGGAAGAGTTCTGAAGCATTTTTAAACTTCAGCGGAATTCCGAGAAAAATGGAAGAGTTTCGAAGCATTTTTAAACTTCAGCGGAATTCTGAGAACAATGGAAGAGTTCCGAAGCATTTTTAAACGTCAGCGGAATTCCGAGAACAATGGAAGAGTTCCGAAGCATTTTTAAACTTCAGCGGAATTCCGAGAACAATGGAAGAGTTCCGAAGCATTTTTAAATGTCAGCGGAATGCCGAGAACAATGGAAGAGTTCCGACACATTTTTAAACGTCAGCGGAATTCCGAGAACAATGGAAGAGATCTGAAGCATTTTTAAACTTCAGCGGAATTTTGAGAACAATGGAAGAGTTCCGAAGCATTTTTAAACGTCAGCGGAATTCTGAGAACAATGGAAGAGTTCCGAAGCATTTTTAATCTTCAGCGGAATTCCGAGAACAATGGATCAGTTCCGAAGCATTTTTAACTTCAGCAGAATTCCGAGAACAATGGAAGAGTTCCGAAGCATTTTTAAACTTCAGCGGAATTCCGAGAAAAATGGAAGAGTTGCGAAGCATTTTTAACTTCAGCAGAATTCCGGGAACAATGGAAGAGTTCCGAAGCATTTTTAAATGTCAGCGGAATGCCGAGAACAATGTAAGAGTTCCGACGCATTTTTAAACGTCAGCGGAATTCCGAGAACAATGGAAGAGATCTGAAGCATTTTTAAACTTCAGCGGAATTTCGAGAGCAATGGAAGAGTTCTGAAGCATTTTTAAACTTCAGCAGAATTCCGAGAACAATGGAGGCGTTCCGAAGCATTTTCAAACGTCAGCAGAATTCTCAGAACAATGGAAGAGCTCCGAAGCATTTTTAAACTTCAGCGGAATTTCTAGAACAATGGAAGAGTTCCGAAGCATTTTAAAATTTCAGCAGAATTCCGAGAACAGTGGAAGAGTTCCAAAGCATTTTTAAACTTTAGCAGAATTCCGGGAACAATGGAGGCATTCCGAAGCATTTTTAAACGTCAGCAGAATTCTCAGAACAATGGAAGTGTTCCGAAGCATTTTTAAACTTCAGCAGAATTCCGAGAACAATGGAAGAGTTCCGAAGCATTTTTAAACTTCAGCGGAATTCCGAGAAAAATGGAAGAGTTCCGAAGCATTTTTAAACTTCAGCGGAATTCCGAGAACAATGGAAGAGTTCCGAAGCATTTTAAAATTTCGGCAGAATTCCGAGAACAGTGGAAGAGTTCCGAAGCATTTTTAAACTTTAGCAGAATTCCGAGAACAATGGAGGCGTTCCGAAGCATTTTTAAACGTCAGCGGAATTCTCAGAACAATGGAAGTGTTCCGAAGCATTTTTAAACTTCAGCAGAATTCCGAGAACAATGGAAGAGTTCCGAAGCGGTTTTAAACTTCAGCGGAATTCCGAGAACAAAGGAAGAGTTCCGACGCATTTTTGATCTTCAGCGGAATTCCGAGAACAACGGAAGAGTTCTGAAGCATTTTTAAACGTCAGCGGAATGCCGAGAACAATGGAAGAGTTCCGACACATTTTTAAACGTCAGCGGAATTCCGAGAACAATGGAAGAGATCTGAAGCATTTTTAAACTTCAGCGGAATTTCGAGAACAATGGAAGGGTTCCGAAGCATTTTTAAACGTTAGCGGAATTCCGAGAACAATGGAAGAGTTCCGAAGCATTTTTAAACTTCAGCAGAATTCTGAGAACAATGGAGGCGTTACGAAGCATTTTTAAACGTCAGCGCAATTCTGAGAACAATGGAAGAGTTCTGAAGCATTTTTAAACTTCAGCAGAATTCTGAGAACAATGGAGGCGTTCCGAAGCATTTTTAAACGTCAGCGGAATTCCGAGAACAATGGAACAGTTCCGAAGGATTTTTAACTTCAGCAGAATTCCGAGAACAATGGAAGAGTTCCGAAGCATTTTTAAACTTCAGCGGAATTCCGAGAAAAATGGAAGAGTTGCGAAGCATTTTTAACTTCAGCAGAATTCCAAGAACAATGGAAGAGTTCCGAAGCATTTTTAAACGTCAGCGGAATGCCGAGAACAATGGAAGAGTTCCGACGCATTTTTAAACGTCAGCGGAATTCCGAGAACAATGGAAGAGATCTGAAGCATTTTTAAACTTCAGCGGAATTTCGAGAGCAATGGAAGAGTTCCGAAGCATTTTTAAACATCAGCGGAATACCGAGAACAATGGAAGAGTTCCGAAGCATTTTTAAACATCAGCGGAATTCCGAGAACAATGGAAGAGTTCTGAAGCATTTTTAAACTTCAGCGGAATTTCGATAACAATGGAAGAGTTCCGATGCATTTTTAAACGTCAGCGGAATTCCGAGAACAATGGAAGAGTTCCGAAGCATTTTTAAACTTCAGCAGAATTCCGAGAACAATGGAGGCATTCCAAAGCATTTTTAAACGTCAGCGGAATACCGAGAAAAATGGAAGAGTTCCGAAGCATTTTTAAACTTCAGCGGAATTCCGAGAACAATGGAAGAGTTCTGAAGCATTTTTAAACTTCAGCGGAATTTCGAGAACAATGGAAGAGTTCCGAAGCATTTTTAAACTTTAGCAGAATTCCGAGAACAATGGAGGCGTTCCGAAGCATTTTTAAACGTCAGCAGAATTCTCAGAACAATGGAAGTGTTCCGAAGCATTTTTAAACTTCAGCAGAAATCCGAGAACAATGGAAGAGTTCCGAAGCATTTTTAAACTTCAGCGGAATTCCGAGAACAAAGGAAGAGTTCCGAAGCATTTTTGATCTTCAGCGGAATTCCGAGAACAATGGAAGAGTTCCGAAGCATTTTTAAACGTCAGCAGAATTCTCAGAACATTGGAAGAGTTCCGAAGCATTTTTAAACTTCAGCGGAATTCCGAGAAAAATGGAAGAGTTTCGAAGCATTTTTAAACTTCAGCGGAATTCTGAGAACAATGGAAGAGTTCCGAAGCATTTTTAAACGTCAGCGGAATTCCGAGAACAATGGAAGAGTTCCGAAGCATTTTTAAACTTCAGCGGAATTCCGAGAACAATGGAAGAGTTCCGAAGCATTTTTAAATGTCAGCGGAATGCCGAGAACAATGGAAGAGTTCCGACACATTTTTAAACGTCAGCGGAATTCCGAGAACAATGGAAGAGATCTGAAGCATTTTTAAACTTCAGCGGAATTTTGAGAACAATGGAAGAGTTCCGAAGCATTTTTAAACGTCAGCGGAATTCTGAGAACTATGGAAGAGTTCCGAAGCATTTTTAATCTTCAGCGGAATTCCGAGAACAATGGATCAGTTCCGAAGCATTTTTAACTTCAGCAGAATTCCGAGAACAATGGAAGAGTTCCGAAGCATTTTTAAACTTCAGCGGAATTCCGAGAAAAATGGAAGAGTTGCGAAGCATTTTTAACTTCAGCAGAATTCCGGGAACAATGGAAGAGTTCCGAAGCATTTTTAAATGTCAGCGGAATGCCGAGAACAATGTAAGAGTTCCGACGCATTTTTAAACGTCAGCGGAATTCCGAGAACAATGGAAGAGATCTGAAGCATTTTTAAACTTCAGCGGAATTTCGAGAGCAATGGAAGAGTTCTGAAGCATTTTTAAACTTCAGCAGAATTCCGAGAACAATGGAGGCGTTCCGAAGCATTTTCAAACGTCAGCAGAATTCTCAGAACAATGGAAGAGCTCCGAAGCATTTTTAAACTTCAGCGGAATTTCTAGAACAATGGAAGAGTTCCGAAGCATTTTAAAATTTCAGCAGAATTCCGAGAACAGTGGAAGAGTTCCAAAGCATTTTTAAACTTTAGCAGAATTCCGGGAACAATGGAGGCATTCCGAAGCATTTTTAAACGTCAGCAGAATTCTCAGAACAATGGAAGTGTTCCGAAGCATTTTTAAACTTCAGCAGAATTCCGAGAACAATGGAAGAGTTCCGAAGCATTTTTAAACTTCAGCGGAATTCCGAGAAAAATGGAAGAGTTCCGAAGCATTTTTAAACTTCAGCGGAATTCCGAGAACAATGGAAGAGTTCCGAAGCATTTTAAAATTTCGGCAGAATTCCGAGAACAGTGGAAGAGTTCCGAAGCATTTTTAAACTTTAGCAGAATTCCGAGAACAATGGAGGCGTTCCGAAGCATTTTTAAACGTCAGCGGAATTCTCAGAACAATGGAAGTGTTCCGAAGCATTTTTAAACTTCAGCAGAATTCCGAGAACAATGGAAGAGTTCCGAAGCGTTTTTAAACTTCAGCGGAATTCCGAAAACAAAGGAAGAGTTCCGACGCATTTTTGATCTTCAGCGGAATTCCGAGAACAATGGAAGAGTTCTGAAGCATTTTTAAACGTCAGCGGAATGCCGAGAACAATGGAAGAGTTCCGACACATTTTTAAACGTCAGCGGAATTCCGAGAACAATGGAAGAGATCTGAAGCATTTTTAAACTTCAGCGGAATTTCGAGAACAATGGAAGGGTTCCGAAGCATTTTTAAACGTTAGCGGCATTCCGAGAACAATGGAAGAGTTCCGAAGCATTTTTAAACTTCAGCAGAATTCCGAGAACAATGGAGGCGTTACGAAGCATTTTTAAACGTCAGCGGAATTCTGAGAACAATGGAAGAGTTCTGAAGCATTTTTAAACTTCAGCAGAATTCTGAGAACAATGGAAGCGTTCCGAAGCATTTTTAAATGTCAGCAAAATTCTCAGAATAATGGAAAAGCTCCGAAGCATTTTTAAACGTCAGCGGAATTCCGAGAACAATGGAACAGTTCCGAAGGATTTTTAACTTCAGCAGAATTCCGAGAACAATGGAAGAGTTCCGAAGCATTTTTAAACTTCAGCGGAATTCCGAGAAAAATGGAAGAGTTGCGAAGCATTTTTAACTTCAGCAGAATTCCAAGAACAATGGAAGAGTTCCGAAGCATTTTTAAACGTCAGCGGAATGCCGAGAACAATGGAAGAGTTCCGACGCATTTTTAAACGTCAGCGGAATTCCGAGAACAATGGAAGAGATCTGAAGCATTTTTAAACTTCAGCGGAATTTCGAGAGCAATGGAAGAGTTCCGAAGCATTTTTAAACATCAGCGGAATACCGAGAACAATGGAAGAGTTCCGAAGCATTTTTAAACATCAGCGGAATTCCGAGAACAATGGAAGAGTTCTGAAGCATTTTTAAACTTCAGCGGAATTTCGATAACAATGGAAGAGTTCCGATGCATTTTTAAACGTCAGCGGAATTCCGAGAACAATGGAAGAGTTCCGAAGCATTTTTAAACTTCAGCAGAATTCCGAGAACAATGGAGGCATTCCAAAGCATTTTTAAACGTCAGCGGAATACCGAGAAAAATGGAAGAGTTCCGAAACATTTTTAAACTTCAGCGGAATTCCGAGAACAATGGAAGAGTTCTGAAGCATTTTTATACTTCAGCGGAATTTCGAGAACAATGGAAGAGTTCCGAAGCATTTTTAAACTTTAGCAGAATTCCGAGAACAATGGAAGAGTTCCGAAGCATTTTTAAACGTCAGCAGAATTCTCAGAACAATGGAAGTGTTCCAAAGCATTTTTAAACTTCAGCAGAATTCCGAGAACAATGGAAGAGTTCCGAAGCATTTTTAAACTTCAGCGGAATTCCGAGAACAAAGGAAGAGTTCCGAAGCATTTTTGATCTTCAGCGGAATTCCGAGAACAATGGAAGAGTTCCGAAGCATTTTTAAACGTCAGCGGAATGCCGAGAACAATGGAAGAGTTCCGACTCATTTTTAAACGTCAGCGGAATTCCGAGAACAATGGAAGAGTTCCGAAGCATTTTTAAACGTCAGCGGAATTCCGAGAACATTGGAAGAGTTCCGAAGCATTTTTAAACTTCAGCAGAATTCCGAGAACAATGGAGGCGTTACGAAGCATTTTTAAATGTCAGCGGAATTCTGAGAACAATGGAAGAGTTCCAAAGCATTTTTAAACTTCAGCAGAATTCCGAGAAAAATGGAGGCGTTTCGAAGCATTTTTAAACGTCAGCAGAATTCTCAGAACAATGGAAAAGCTCCGAAGCATTTTTAAACTTCAGCGGAATTCCGAGAACAATGGAAGACATCTGAAGCATTTTTAAACTTCAACGGAATTCCGAGAAAAATGGAAGAGTTCCGAAGCATTTTTAAACTTCAGCGGAATTCCGAGAACAATGGAAGAGTTCCGAAGTATTTTTAAACATCAGTGGAATTCCGAGAACAAAGGAAGAGTTCCGAAGCATTTTTGATCTTCAGCGGAATTCCGAGAACAGTGGAAGAGTTCCGAAGCATTTTTAAACGTCAGCGGAATGCCGAGAACAATGGAAGAGTTCCGACGCATTTTTAAACGTCAGCGGCATTCCGAGAACAATGGAAGAGATCTGAAGCATTTTTAAACTTCAGCGGAATTTCGAGAACAATGGAAGAGTTCCGAAGCATTTTTAAACGTCAGCGGAATTCTTAGAACAATGGAAGAGATCAGAAGCATTTTTAATCTTCAGCGGAATTCCGAGAACAATGGAACAGTTCCGAAGCATTTTTAACTTCAGCAGAATTCGGAGAACAATGGAAGAGTTCCGAAGCATTTTTAAACTTCAGCGGAATTCCGAGAAAAATGGAAGAGTTCTGATGCATTTTTAAACTTCAGCGGAATTTCTAGAACAATGGAAGAGTTCCAAAGCATTTTAAAATTTCAGCAGAATTCCGAGAACAGTGGAAGAGTTCCGAAGCATTTTTAAACTTTAGCAGAATTCCGAAAACAATGGAGGCGTTCCGAAGCATTTTTAAATGTCAGCGGAATTCTCAGAACAATGGAAGTGTTCCGAAGCATTTTTAAACGTCAGCAGAATTCTCAGAACAATGGAAGAGTTCCGAAGCAATTTTAAACTTCAGCGAAATTCCGAGAACAATGGAAGAGATCTGAAGCATTTTTAAACTTCAGCGGAATTTCGAGAACAATGGAACAGTTCCGAAGCATTTTTAACTTCAGCAGAATTCTGAGAACAATGGAAGAGTTCTGAAGCATTTTTAAACTTCAGCGGAATTTCAAGAACAATGGAAGAGTTCCGAAGCATCTTTAACTTCAGCAGAATTCCGAGAACAATGGAAGAGTTCCAAAGCATTTTTAAACTGCAGCGGAATTCCTAGAACAATGGAAGAGTTCTGATGCATTTTTAAACTTCAGGGGAATTTCTAGAACAATGGAAGAGTTCCGAAGCGTTTTTAAACTTCAGCGGAATTCCGAGAACAAAGGAAGAGTTCCGACGCATTTTTGATCTTCAGCGGAATTCCGAGAACAATGGAAGAGTTCTGAAGCATTTTTAAACGTCAGCGGAATGCCGAGAACAATGGAAGAGTTCCGACACATTTTTAAACGTCAGCGGAATTCCGAGAACAATGGAAGAGATCTGAAGCATTTTTAAACTTCAGCGGAATTTCGAGAACAATGGAAGGGTTCCGAAGCATTTTTAAACGTTAGCGGAATTCCGAGAACAATGGAAGAGTTCCGAAGCATTTTTAAACTTCAGCAGAATTCCGAGAACAATGGAGGCGTTACGAAGCATTTTTAAACGTCAGCGGAATTCTGAGAACAATGGAAGAGTTCTGAACCATTTTTAAACTTCAGCAGAATTCTGAGAACAATGGAAGCGTTCCGAAGCATTTTTAAATGTCAGCAAAATTCTCAGAATAATGGAAAAGCTCCGAAGCATTTTTAAACGTCAGCGGAATTCCGAGAACAATGGAACAGTTCCGAAGGATTTTTAACTTCAGCAGAATTCCGAGAACAATGGAAGAGTTCCGAAGCATTTTTAAACTTCAGCGGAATTCCGAGAAAAATGGAAGAGTTGCGAAGCATTTTTAACTTCAGCAGAATTCCAAGAACAATGGAAGAGTTCCGAAGCATTTTTAAACGTCAGCGGAATGCCGAGAACAATGGAAGAGTTCCGACGCATTTTTAAACGTCAGCGGAATTCCGAGAACAATGGAAGAGATCTGAAGCATTTTTAAACTTCAGCGGAATTTCGAGAGCAATGGAAGAGTTCCGAAGCATTTTTAAACATCAGCGGAATACCGAGAACAATGGAAGAGTTCCGAAGCATTTTTAAACATCAGCGGAATTCCGAGAACAATGGAAGAGTTCTGAAGCATTTTTAAACTTCAGCGGAATTTCGATAACAATGGAAGAGTTCCGATGCATTTTTAAACGTCAGCGGAATTCCGAGAACAATGGAAGAGTTCCGAAGCATTTTTAAACTTCAGCAGAATTCCGAGAACAATGGAGGCATTCCAAAGCATTTTTAAACGTCAGCGGAATACCGAGAAAAATGGAAGAGTTCCGAAACATTTTTAAACTTCAGCGGAATTCCGAGAACAATGGAAGAGTTCTGAAGCATTTTTAAACTTCAGCGGAATTTCGAGAACAATGGAAGAGTTCCGAAGCATTTTTAAACTTTAGCAGAATTCCGAGAACAATGGAGGCGTTCCGAAGCATTTTTAAACGTCAGCAGAATTCTCAGAACAATGGAAGTGTTCCAAAGCATTTTTAAACTTTAGCAGAATTCCGAGAACAATGGAAGAGTTCCGAAGCATTTTTAAACTTCAGCGGAATTCCGAGAACAAAGGAAGAGTTCCGAAGCATTTTTGATCTTCAGCGGAATTCCGAGAACAATGGAAGAGTTCCGAAGCATTTTTAAACGTCAGCGGAATGCCGAGAACAATGGAAGAGTTCCGACTCATTTTTAAACGTCAGCGGAATTCCGAGAACAATGGAAGAGTTCCGAAGCATTTTTAAACGTCAGCGGAATTCCGAGAACATTGGAAGAGTTCCGAAGCATTTTTAAACTTCAGCAGAATTCCGAGAACAATGGAGGCGTTACGAAGCATTTTTAAATGTCAGCGGAATTCTGAGAACAATGGAAGAGTTCCAAAGCATTTTTAAACTTCAGCAGAATTCCGAGAAAAATGGAGGCGTTTCGAAGCATTTTTAAACGTCAGCAGAATTCTCAGAACAATGGAAAAGCTCCGAAGCATTTTTAAACTTCAGCGGAATTCCGAGAACAATGGAAGACATCTGAAGCATTTTTAAACTTCAACGGAATTCCGAGAAAAATGGAAGAGTTCCGAAGCATTTTTAAACTTCAGCGGAATTCCGAGAACAATGGAAGAGTTCCGAAGTATTTTTAAACATCAGTGGAATTCCGAGAACAAAGGAAGAGTTCCGAAGCATTTTTGATCTTCAGCGGAATTCCGAGAACAGTGGAAGAGTTCCGAAGCATTTTTAAACGTCAGCGGAATGCCGAGAACAATGGAAGAGTTCCGACGCATTTTTAAACGTCAGCGGCATTCCGAGAACAATGGAAGAGATCTGAAGCATTTTTAAACTTCAGCGGAATTTCGAGAACAATGGAAGAGTTCCGAAGCATTTTTAAACGTCAGCGGAATTCTTAGAACAATGGAAGAGATCAGAAGCATTTTTAATCTTCAGCGGAATTCCGAGAACAATGGAACAGTTCCGAAGCATTTTTAACTTCAGCAGAATTCGGAGAACAATGGAAGAGTTCCGAAGCATTTTTAAACTTCAGCGGAATTCCGAGAAAAATGGAAGAGTTCTGATGCATTTTTAAACTTCAGCGGAATTTCTAGAACAATGGAAGAGTTCCAAAGCATTTTAAAATTTCAGCAGAATTCCGAGAACAGTGGAAGAGTTCCGAAGCATTTTTAAACTTTAGCAGAATTCCGAAAACAATGGAGGCGTTCCGAAGCATTTTTAAATGTCAGCGGAATTCTCAGAACAATGGAAGTGTTCCGAAGCATTTTTAAACGTCAGCAGAATTCTCAGAACAATGGAAGAGTTCCGAAGCAATTTTAAACTTCAGCGAAATTCCGAGAACAATGGAAGAGATCTGAAGCATTTTTAAACTTCAGCGGAATTTCGAGAACAATGGAACAGTTCCGAAGCATTTTTAACTTCAGCAGAATTCTGAGAACAATGGAAGAGTTCTGAAGCATTTTTAAACTTCAGCGGAATTTCAAGAACAATGGAAGAGTTCCGAAGCATCTTTAACTTCAGCAGAATTCCGAGAACAATGGAAGAGTTCCAAAGCATTTTTAAACTGCAGCGGAATTTCTAGAACAATGGAAGAGTTCTGATGCATTTTTAAACTTCAGGGGAATTTCTAGAACAATGGAAGAGTTCCGAAGCGTTTTTAAACTTCAGCGGAATTCCGAGAACAAAGGAAGAGTTCCGACGCATTTTTGATCTTCAGCGGAATTCCGAGAACAAAGGAAGAGTTCTGAAGCATTTTTAAACGTCAGCGGAATGCCGAGAACAATGGAAGAGTTCCGACACATTTTTAAACGTCAGCGGAATTCCGAGAACAATGGAAGAGATCTGAAGCATTTTTAAACTTCAGCGGAATTTCGAGAACAATGGAAGGGTTCCGAAGCATTTTTAAACGTTAGCGGAATTCCGAGAACAATGGAAGAGTTCCGAAGCATTTTTAAACTTCAGCAGAATTCCGAGAACAATGGAGGCGTTACGAAGCATTTTTAAACGTCAGCGGAATTCTGAGAACAATGGAAGAGTTCTGAAGCATTTTTAAACTTCAGCAGAATTCTGAGAACAATGGAGGCGTTCCGAAGCATTTTTAAATGTCAGCAAAATTCTCAGAATAATGGAAAAGCTCCGAAGCATTTTTAAACGTCAGCGGAATTCCGAGAACAATGGAACAGTTCCGAAGGATTTTTAACTTCAGCAGAATTCCGAGAACAATGGAAGAGTTCCGAAGCATTTTTAAACTTCAGCGGAATTCCGAGAAAAATGGAAGAGTTGCGAAGCATTTTTAACTTCAGCAGAATTCCAAGAACAAAGGAAGAGTTCCGAAGCATTTTTAAACGTCAGCGGAATGCCGAGAACAATGGAAGAGTTCCGACGCATTTTTAAACGTCAGCGGAATTCCGAGAACAATGGAAGAGATCTTAAGCATTTTTAAACTTCAGCGGAATTTCTAGAGCAATGGAAGAGTTCCGAAGGATTTTTAAACATCAGCGGAATACCGAGAACAATGGAAGAGTTCCGAAGCATTTTTAAACATCAGCGGAATTCCGAGAACAATGGAAGAGTTCTGAAGCATTTTTAAACTTCAGCGGAATTTCGATAACAATGGAAGAGTTCCGATGCATTTTTAAACGTCAGCGGAATTCCGAGAACAATGGAAGAGTTCTGAAGCATTTTTAAACTTCAGCAGAATTCCGAGAACAATGGAGGCATTCCAAAGCATTTTTAAACGTCAGCGGAATACCGAGAAAAATGGAAGAGTTCCGAAGCATTTTTAAACTTCAGCGGAATTCCGAGAACAATGGAAGAGTTCTGAAGCATTTTTAAACTTCAGCGGAATTTCGAGAACAATGGAAGAGTTCCGAAGCATTTTTAAACTTTAGCAGAATTCCGAGAACAATGGAGGCGTTCCGAAGCATTTTTAAACGTCAGCAGAATTCTCAGAACAATGGAAGTATTCCGAAGCATTTTTAAACTTCAGCAGAATTCCGAGAACAATGGAAGAGTTCCGAAGCATTTTTAAACTTCAGCGGAATTCCGAGAACAAAGGAAGAGTTCCGAAGCATTTTTGATCTTCAGCGGAATTCCGAGAACAATGGAAGAGTTCCGAAGCATTTTTAAACGTCAGCAGAATTCTCAGAACATTGGAAGAGTTTCGAAGCATTTTTAAACTTCAGCGGAATTCTGAGAACAATGGAAGAGTTCCGAAGCATTTTTAAACGTCAGCGGAATTCCGAGAACAATGGAAGAGTTCCGAAGCATTTTTAAACTTCAGCGGAATTCCGAGAACAATGGAAGAGTTCCGAAGCATTTTTAAATGTCAGCGGAATGCCGAGAACAATGGAAGAGTTCCGACACATTTTTAAACGTCAGCGGAATTCCGAGAACAATGGAAGAGATCTGAAGCATTTTTAAACTTCAGCGGAATTTTGAGAACAATGGAAGAGTTCCGAAGCATTTTTAAACGTCAGCGGAATTCTGAGAACAATGGAAGAGTTCCGAAGCATTTTTAATCTTCAGCGGAATTCCGAGAACAATGGATCAGTTCCGAAGCATTTTTAACTTCAGCAGAATTCCGAGAACAATGGAAGAGTTCCGAAGCATTTTTAAACTTCAGCGGAATTCCGAGAAAAATGGAAGAGTTGCGAAGCATTTTTAACTTCAGCAGAATTCCGGGAACAATGGAAGAGTTCCAAAGCATTTTTAAATGTCAGCGGAATGCCGAGAACAATGTAAGAGTTCCGACGCATTTTTAAACGTCAGCGGAATTCCGAGAACAATGGAAGAGATCTGAAGCATTTTTAAACTTCAGCGGAATTTCGAGAGCAATGGAAGAGTTCTGAAGCATTTTTAAACTTCAGCAGAATTCCGAGAACAATGGAGGCGTTCCGAAGCATTTTCAAACGTCAGCAGAATTCTCAGAACAATGGAAGAGCTCCGAAGCATTTTTAAACTTCAGCGGAATTTCTAGAACAATGGAAGAGTTCCGAAGCATTTTAAAATTTCAGCAGAATTCCGAGAACAGTGGAAGAGTTCCAAAGCATTTTTAAACTTTAGCAGAATTCCGGGAACAATGGAGGCATTCCGAAGCATTTTTAAACGTCAGCAGAATTCTCAGAACAATGGAAGTGTTCCGAAGCATTTTTAAACTTCAGCAGAATTCCGAGAACAATGGAAGAGTTCCGAAGCATTTTTAAACTTCAGCGGAATTCCGAGAAAAATGGAAGAGTTCCGAAGCATTTTTAAACTTCAGCGGAATTCCGAGAACAAAGGAAGAGTTCCGAAGCATTTTAAAATTTCGGCAGAATTCCGAGAACAGTGGAAGAGTTCCGAAGCATTTTTAAACTTTAGCTGAATTCCGAGAACAATGGAGGCGTTCCGAAGCATTTTTAAACGTCAGCGGAATTCTCAGAACAATGGAAGTGTTCCGAAGCATTTTTAAACTTCAGCAGAATTCCGAGAACAATGGAAGAGTTCCGAAGCGTTTTTAAACTTCAGCGGAATTCCGAGAACAAAGGAAGAGTTCCGACGCATTTTTGATCTTCAGCGGAATTCCGAGAACAATGGAAGAGTTCTGAAGCATTTTTAAACGTCAGCGGAATGCCGAGAACAATGGAAGAGTTCCGACACATTTTTAAACGTCAGCGGAATTCCGAGAACAATGGAAGAGATCTGAAGCATTTTTAAACTTCAGCGGAATTTCGAGAACAATGGAAGGGTTCCGAAGCATTTTTAAACGTTAGCGGAATTCCGAGAACAATGGAAGAGTTGCGAAGCATTTTTAAACTTCAGCAGAATTCCGAGAACAATGGAGGCGTTACGAAGCATTTTTAAACGTCAGCGGAATTCTGAGAACAATGGAAGAGTTCTGAAGCATTTTTAAACTTCAGCAGAATTCTGAGAACAATGGAGGCGTTCCGAAGCATTTTTAAATGTCAGCAAAATTCTCAGAATAATGGAAAAGCTCCGAAGCATTTTTAAACGTCAGCGGAATTCCGAGAACAATGGAACAGTTCCGAAGGATTTTTAACTTCAGCAGAATTCCGAGAACAATGGAAGAGTTCCGAAGCATTTTTAAACTTCAGCGGAATTCCGAGAAAAATGGAAGAGTTGCGAAGCATTTTTAACTTCAGCAGAATTCCAAGAACAAAGGAAGAGTTCCGAAGCATTTTTAAACGTCAGCGGAATGCCGAGAACAATGGAAGAGTTCCGACGCATTTTTAAACGTCAGCGGAATTCCGAGAACAATGGAAGAGATCTGAAGCATTTTTAAACTTCAGCGGAATTTCGAGAGCAATGGAAGAGTTCCGAAGGATTTTTAAACATCAGCGGAATACCGAGAACAATGGAAGAGTTCCGAAGCATTTTTAAACATCAGCGGAATTCCGAGAACAATGGAAGAGTTCTGAAGCATTTTTAAACTTCAGCGGAATTTCGATAACAATGGAAGAGTTCCGATGCATTTTTAAACGTCAGCGGAATTCCGAGAACAATGGAAGAGTTCCGAAGCATTTTTAAACTTCAGCAGAATTCCGAGAACAATGGAGGCATTCCAAAGCATTTTTAAACGTCAGCGGAATACCGAGAACAATGGAAGAGTTCCGAAGCATTTTTAAACTTCAGCGGAATTCCGAGAACAATGGAAGAGTTCTGAAGCATTTTTAAACTTCAGCGGAATTTCGAGAACAATGGAAGAGTTCCGAAGCATTTTTAAACTTTAGCAGAATTCCGAGAACAATGGAGGCGTTCCGAAGCATTTTTAAACGTCAGCAGAATTCTCAGAACAATGGAAGTATTCCGAAGCATTTTTAAACTTCAGCAGAATTCCGAGAACAATGGAAGAGTTCCGAAGCATTTTTAAACTTCAGCGGAATTCCGAGAACAAAGGAAGAGTTCCGAAGCATTTTTGATCTTCAGCGGAATTCCGAGAACAATGGAAGAGTTCCGAAGCATTTTTAAACGTCAGCAGAATTCTCAGAACATTGGAAGAGTTCCGAAGCATTTTTAAACTTCAGCGGAATTCCGAGAAAAATGGAAGAGTTTCGAAGCATTTTTAAACTTCAGCGGAATTCTGAGAACAATGGAAGAGTTCCGAAGCATTTTTAAACGTCAGCGGAATTCCGAGAACAATGGAAGAGTTCCGAAGCATTTTTAAACTTCAGCGGAATTCCGAGAACAATGGAAGAGTTCCGAAGCATTTTTAAATGTCAGCGGAATGCCGAGAACAATGGAAGAGTTCCGACACATTTTTAAACGTCAGCGGAATTCCGAGAACAATGGAAGAGATCTGAAGCATTTTTAAACTTCAGCGGAATTTTGAGAACAATGGAAGAGTTCCGAAGCATTTTTAAACGTCAGCGGAATTCTGAGAACAATGGAAGAGTTCCGAAGCATTTTTAATCTTCAGCGGAATTCCGAGAACAATGGATCAGTTCCGAAGCATTTTTAACTTCAGCAGAATTCCGAGAACAATGGAAGAGTTCCGAAGCATTTTTAAACTTCAGCGGAATTCCGAGAAAAATGGAAGAGTTGCGAAGCATTTTTAACTTCAGCAGAATTCCGGGAACAATGGAAGAGTTCCAAAGCATTTTTAAATGTCAGCGGAATGCCGAGAACAATGTAAGAGTTCCGACGCATTTTTAAACGTCAGCGGAATTCCGAGAACAATGGAAGAGATCTGAAGCATTTTTAAACTTCAGCGGAATTTCGAGAGCAATGGAAGAGTTCTGAAGCATTTTTAAACTTCAGCAGAATTCCGAGAACAATGGAGGCGTTCCGAAGCATTTTCAAACGTCAGCAGAATTCTCAGAACAATGGAAGAGCTCCGAAGCATTTTTAAACTTCAGCGGAATTTCTAGAACAATGGAAGAGTTCCGAAGCATTTTAAAATTTCAGCAGAATTCCGAGAACAGTGGAAGAGTTCCAAAGCATTTTTAAACTTTAGCAGAATTCCGGGAACAATGGAGGCATTCCGAAGCATTTTTAAACGTCAGCAGAATTCTCAGAACAATGGAAGTGTTCCGAAGCATTTTTAAACTTCAGCAGAATTCCGAGAACAATGGAAGAGTTCCGAAGCATTTTTAAACTTCAGCGGAATTCCGAGAAAAATGGAAGAGTTCCGAAGCATTTTTAAACTTCAGCGGAATTCCGAGAACAAAGGAAGAGTTCCGAAGCATTTTAAAATTTCGGCAGAATTCCGAGAACAGTGGAAGAGTTCCGAAGCATTTTTAAACTTTGGCTGAATTCCGAGAACAATGGAGGCGTTCCGAAGCATTTTTAAACGTCAGCGGAATTCTCAGAACAATGGAAGTGTTCCGAAGCATTTTTAAACTTCAGCAGAATTCCGAGAACAATGGAAGAGTTCCGAAGCGTTTTTAAACTTCAGCGGAATTCCGAGAACAAAGGAAGAGTTCCGACGCATTTTTGATCTTCAGCGGAATTCCGAGAACAATGGAAGAGTTCTGAAGCATTTTTAAACGTCAGCGGAATGCCGAGAACAATGGAAGAGTTCCGACACATTTTTAAACGTCAGCGGAATTCCGAGAACAATGGAAGAGATCTGAAGCATTTTTAAACTTCAGCGGAATTTCGAGAACAATGGAAGGGTTCCGAAGCATTTTTAAACGTTAGCGGAATTCCGAGAACAATGGAAGAGTTCCGAAGCATTTTTAAACTTCAGCAGAATTCCGAGAACAATGGAGGCGTTACGAAGCATTTTTAAACGTCAGCGGAATTCTGAGAACAATGGAAGAGTTCTGAAGCATTTTTAAACTTCAGCAGAATTCTGAGAACAATGGAGGCGTTCCGAAGCATTTTTAAATGTCAGCAAAATTCTCAGAATAATGGAAAAGCTCCGAAGCATTTTTAAACGTCAGCGGAATTCCGAGAACAATGGAACAGTTCCGAAGGATTTTTAACTTCAGCAGAATTCCGAGAACAATGGAAGAGTTCCGAAGCATTTTTAAACTTCAGCGGAATTCCGAAAAAATGGAAGAGTTGCGAAGCATTTTTAACTTCAGCAGAATTCCAAGAACAATGGAAGAGTTCCGAAGCATTTTTAAACGTCAGCGGAATGCCGAGAACAATGGAAGAGTTCCAACGCATTTTTAAACGTCAGCGGAATTCCGAGAACAATGGAAGAGATCTGAAGCATTTTTAAACTTCAGCGGAATTTCGAGAGCAATGGAAGAGTTCCGAAGCATTTTTAAACATCAGCGGAATACCGAGAACAATGGAAGAGTTCCGAAGCATTTTTAAACATCAGCGGAATTCCGAGAACAATGGAAGAGTTCTGAAGCATTTTTAAACTTCAGCGGAATTTCGATAACAATGGAAGAGTTCCGATGCATTTTTAAACGTCAGCGGAATTCCGAGAACAATGGAAGAGTTCCGAAGCATTTTTAAACTTCAGCAGAATTCCGAGAACAATGGAGGCATTCCAAAGCATTTTTAAATGTCAGTGGAATACCGAGAAAAATGGAAGAGTTCCGAAGCATTTTTAAACTTCAGCGGAATTCCGAGAACAATGGAAGAGTTCTGAAGCATTTTTAAACTTCAGCGGAATTTCGAGAACAATGGAAGAGTTCCGAAGCATTTTTAAACTTTAGCAGAATTCCGAGAACAATGGAGGCGTTCCAAAGCATTTTTAAACGTCAGCAGAATTCTCAGAACAATGGAAGTGTTCCGAAGCATTTTTAAACTTCAGCAGAATTCCGAGAACAATGGAAGAGTTCCGAAGCATTTTTAAACTTCAGCGGAATTCCGAGAACAAAGGAAGAGTTCCGAAGCATTTTTGATCTTCAGCGGAATTCCGAGAACAATGGAAGAGTTCCGAAGCATTTTTAAACGTCAGCAGAATTCTCAGAACATTGGAAGAGTTCCGAAGCATTTTTAAACTTCAGCGGAATTCCGAGAAAAATGGAAGAGTTTCGAAGCATTTTTAAACTTCAGCGGAATTCTGAGAACAATGGAAGAGTTCCGAAGCATTTTTAAACGTCAGCGGAATTCCGAGAACAATGGAAGAGTTCCGAAGCATTTTTAAACTTCAGCGGAATTCCGAGAACAATGGAAGAGTTCCGAAGCATTTTTAAATGTCAGCGGAATGCCGAGAACAATGGAAGAGTTCCGACACATTTTTAAACGTCAGCGGAATTCCGAGAACAATGGAAGAGATCTGAAGCATTTTTAAACTTCAGCGGAATTTTGAGAACAATGGAAGAGTTCCGAAGCATTTTTAAACGTCAGCGGAATTCTGAGAACAATGGAAGAGTTCCGAAGCATTTTTAATCTTCAGCGGAATTCCGAGAACAATGGATCAGTTCCGAAGCATTTTTAACTTCAGCAGAATTCCGAGAACAATGGAAGAGTTCCGAAGCATTTTTAAACTTCAGCGGAATTCCGAGAAAAATGGAAGAGTTGCGAAGCATTTTTAACTTCAGCAGAATTCCGGGAACAATGGAAGAGTTCCGAAGCATTTTTAAATGTCAGCGGAATGCCGAGAACAATGTAAGAGTTCCGACGCATTTTTAAACGTCAGCGGAATTCCGAGAACAATGGAAGAGATCTGAAGCATTTTTAAACTTCAGCGGAATTTCGAGAGCAATGGAAGAGTTCTGAAGCATTTTTAAACTTCAGCAGAATCCCGAGAACAATGGAGGCGTTCCGAAGCATTTTCAAACGTCAGCAGAATTCTCAGAACAATGGAAGAGCTCCGAAGCATTTTTAAACTTCAGCGGAATTTCTAGAACAATGGAAGAGTTCCGAAGCATTTTAAAATTTCAGCAGAATTCCGAGAACAGTGGAAGCGTTCCAAAGCATTTTTAAACTTTAGCAGAATTCCGGGAACAATGGAGGCATTCCGAAGCATTTTTAAACGTCAGCAGAATTCTCAGAACAATGGAAGTGTTCCGAAGCATTTTTAAACTTCAGCAGAATTCCGAGAACAATGGAAGAGTTCCGAAGCATTTTTAAACTTCAGCGGAATTCCGAGAAAAATGGAAGAGTTCCGAAGCATTTTTAAACTTCAGCGGAATTCCGAGAACAATGGAAGAGTTCGGAAGCATTTTAAAATTTCGGCAGAATTCCGAGAACAGTGGAAGATTTCCGAAGCATTTTTAAACTTTAGCAGAATTCCGAGAACAATGGAGGCGTTCCGAAGCATTTTTAAACGTCAGCGGAATTCTCAGAACAATGGAAGTGTTCCGAAGCATTTTTAAACTTCAGCAGAATTCCGAGAACAATGGAAGAGTTCCGAAGCGTTTTTAAACTTCAGCGGAATTCCGAGAACAAAGGAAGAGTTCCGACGCATTTTTGATCTTCAGCGGAATTCCGAGAACAATGGAAGAGTTCTGAAGCATTTTTAAACGTCAGCGGAATGCCGAGAACAATGGAAGAGTTCCGACACATTTTTAAACGTCAGCGGAATTCCGAGAACAATGGAAGAGATCTGAAGCATTTTTAAACTTCAGCGGAATTTCGAGAACAATGGAAGGGTTCCGAAGCATTTTTAAACGTTAGCGGAATTCCGAGAACAATGGAAGAGTTCCGAAGCATTTTTAAACTTCAGCAGAATTCCGAGAACAATGGAGGCGTTACGAAGCATTTTTAAACGTCAGCGGAATTCTGAGAACAATGGAAGAGTTCTGAAGCATTTTTAAACTTCAGCAGAATTCTGAGAACAATGGAGGCGTTCCGAAGCATTTTTAAATGTCAGCAAAATTCTCAGAATAATGGAAAAGCTCCGAAGCATTTTTAAACGTCAGCGGAATTCCGAGAAGAATGGAACAGTTCCGAAGGATTTTTAACTTCAGCAGAATTCCGAGAACAATGGAAGAGTTCCGAAGCATTTTTAAACTTCAGCGGAATTCCGAGAAAAATGGAAGAGTTGCGAAGCATTTTTAACTTCAGCAGAATTCCAAGAACAATGGAAGAGTTCCGAAGCATTTTTAAACGTCAGCGGAATGCCGAGAACAATGGAAGAGTTCCGACGCATTTTTAAACGTCAGCGGAATTCCGAGAACAATGGAAGAGATCTGAAGCATTTTTAAACTTCAGCGGAATTTCGAGAGCAATGGAAGAGTTCCGAAGCATTTTTAAACATCAGCGGAATACCGAGAACAATGGAAGAGTTCCGAAGCATTTTTAAACATCAGCGGAATTCCGAGAACAATGGAAGAGTTCTGAAGCATTTTTAAACTTCAGCGGAATTTCGATAACAATGGAAGAGTTCCGATGCATTTTTAAACGTCAGCGGAATTCCGAGAACAATGGAAGAGTTCCGAAGCATTTTTAAACTTCAGCAGAATTCCGAGAACAATGGAGGCATTCCAAAGCATTTTTAAACGTCAGCGGAATACCGAGAAAAATGGAAGAGTTCCGAAGCATTTTTAAACTTCAGCGGAATTCCGAGAACAATGGAAGAGTTCTGAAGCATTTTTAAACTTCAGCGGAATTTCGAGAACAATGGAAGAGTTCCGAAGCATTTTTAAACTTTAGCAGAATTCCGAGAACAATGGAGGCGTTCCGAAGCATTTTTAAACGTCAGCAGAATTCTCAGAACAATGGAAGTGTTCCGAAGCATTTTTAAAGTTCAGCAGAATTCCGAGAACAGTGGAAGAGTTCCGAAGCATTTTTAAACTTCAGCGGAATTCCGAGAACAAAGGAAGAGTTCCGAAGCATTTTTGATCTTCAGCGGAATTCCGAGAACAATGGAAGAGTTCCGAAGCATTTTTAAACGTCAGCGGAATGCCGAGAACAATGGAAGAGTTCCGACTCATTTTTAAACGTCAGCGGAATTCCGAGAACAATGGAAGAGTTCCGAAGCATTTTTAAACGTCAGCGGAATTCCGAGAACATTGGAAGAGTTCCGAAGCATTTTTAAACTTCAGCAGAATTCCGAGAACAATGGAGGCGTTACGAAGCATTTTTAAATGTCAGCGGAATTCTGAGAACAATGGAAGAGTTCCAAAGCATTTTTAAACTTCAGCAGAATTCCGAGAAAAATGGAGGCGTTTCGAAGCATTTTTAAACGTCAGCAGAATTCTCAAAACAATGGAAAAGCTCCGAAGCATTTTTAAACTTCAGCGGAATTCCGAGAACAGTGGAAGAGTTCCGAAGCATTTTTGATCTTCAGCGGAATTCCGAGAACAGTGGAAGAGTTCCGAAGCATTTTTAAACGTCAGCGGAATGCCGAGAACAATGGAAGAGTTCCGACGCATTTTTAAACGTCAGCAGCATTCCGAGAACAATGGAAGAGATCTGAAGCATTTTTAAACTTCAGCGGAATTTCGAGAACAATGGAAGAGATCTGAAGCATTTTTAAACGTCAGCGGAATTCTTAGAACAATGGAAGAGATCAGAAGCATTTTTAATCTTCAGCGGAATTCCGAGAACAATGGAACAGTTCCGAAGCATTTTTAACTTCAGCAGAATTCGGAGAACAATGGAAGAGTTTTGAAGCATTTTTAAACTTCAGCGGAATTCCGAGAAAAATGGAAGAGTTCTGATGCATTTTTAAACTTCAGCGGAATTTCTAGAACAATGGAAGAGTTCCAAAGCATTTTAAAATTTCAGCAGAATTCCGAGAACAGTGGAAGAGTTCCGAAGCATTTTTAAACTTTAGCAGAATTCCGAAAACAATGGAGGCGTTCCGAAGCATTTTTAAATGTCAGCGGAATTCTCAGAACAATGGAAGTGTTCCGAAGCATTTTTAAACGTCAGCAGAATTCTCAGAACAATGGAAGAGCTCCGAAGCAATTTTAAACTTCAGCGAAATTCCGAGAACAATGGAAGAGATCTGAAGCATTTTTAAACTTCAGCGGAATTTCGAGAACAATGGAACAGTTCCGAAGCATTTTTAACTTCAGCAGAATTCTGAGAACAATGGAAGAGTTCTGAAGCATTTTTAAACTTCAGCGGAATTTCAAGAACAATGGAAGAGTTCCGAAGCATCTTTAACTTCAGCAGAATTCCGAGAACAATGGAAGAGTTCCAAAGCATTTTTAAACTGCAGCGGAATTCCTAGAACAATGGAAGAGTTCTGATGCATTTTTAAACTTCAGGGGAATTTCTAGAACAATGGAAGAGTTCCGAAGCATTTTAAAATTTCAGCAGAATTCCGAGAACAGTGGAAGAGTTCCGAAGCATTTTTAAACTTTAGCGGAATAACGAGAACAATGGAAGAGTTCCGAAGCATTTTTAAAATGTCAGCAGAAATACTAGAACAATGGAAGAGTTCTGAAGCATTTTTAAAAGTCAGTGGAATTACGAGCACAATAAAAGAATTGCAAAGCATTTTTAAATTTCAGCAGAATTCCGAGAACAATGGAAGAGTTCCGAAGCATTTTTAAACGTCAGCGGACTTCCGAGAACAATGGAAGAGATCTGAAGCATTTTAAAACTTCAGCGGAATTTCGAGAACAATGGAAGAGTTCCGAAGCATTTTTAAACGTCAGCGGAATTCTGAGAACAATGGAAGAGTTCCGAAGCATTTTTAAACTTCAGCAGAATTCCGAGAACAATGGAGGCATTCCGAAGCATTTTTAAACGTCAGCAGAATTCTCAGAACAATGGAAGAGCTCCGAAGCATTTTTAAACTTCAGCAGAATTCCGAGAAAAATGGAAGAGTTCCGAAGCATTTTAAACTGCAGCGGAATTTCTAGAACAATGGAAGAGTTCCAAAGCATTTTAAAATTTCAGCAGAATTCCGAGAACAGTGGAAGTGTTCCGAAGCATTTTTAAACTTCAGCAGAATTCCGAGAACAATGGAAGAGTTCCGAAGCATTTTTAAACTTCAGCGGAATTCCGAGAAAAATGGAAGAGTTCCGAAGCATTTTAAAACTTCAGCGGAATTCCAAGAACAATGGAAGAGTTCCGAAGCATTTTTAAACATTAGCGGAATTCCGAGAACAAAGGAAGAGTTCCGAAGCATTTTTAAACGTCAGCGGAATGCCGAGAACAATGGAAGAGTTCCGACGCATTTTTAAACGTCAGCGGAATTCCGAGAACAATGGAAGAAATCTGAAGCATTTTTAAAATTCAACGGAATTTCGAGAGCAATGGAAGAGTTCCGAAGCATTTTTAAACATCAGCGGAATTCTGAGAACAATGGAAGAGTTCCGAAGCATTTTTAACTTCAGCAGAATTCCAAGAACAATGGAAGAGTTCCGAAGTATTTTTAAACGTCAGCGGAATGCCGAGAACAATGGAAGAGTTCCGAAGCATTTTTAAACATCAGCGGAATTTTTGAGAACAATGGAAGAGATCTGAAGCATTTTTAAACTTCAGCGGAATTTCGAGAACAATGGAAGAGTTCCGATGCATTTTTAAACATCAGCGGAATTCCGAGAACAATGGAAGAGTTCTGAAGCATTTTTAAACTTCAGCGCAATTTCGATAACAATGGAAGAGTTCCGATGCATTTTTAAACGTCAGCGGAATTCCGAGAACAATGGAAGAGTTCCGAAGCATTTTTAAACTTCAGCAGAATTCCGAGAACAATGGAGGCATTCCAAAGCATTTTTAAATGTCAGCGGAATTCCGAGAAAAATGGAAGAGTTCCGAAGCATTTTTAAACTTCAGCGGAATTCCGAGAACAATGGAAGAGTTCTGAAGCATTTTTAAACTTCAGCGGAATTTCGAGAACAATGGAAGAGTTCCGAAGCATTTTTAAACGTCAGCAGAATTCTCAGAACAATGGAAGTGTTCCGAAGCATTTTTAAACTTCAGCAGAATTCCGAGAACAATGGAAGAGTTCCGAAGCATTTTTAAACTTCAGCGGAATTCCGAGAACAAAGGAAGAGTTCCGAAGCATTTTTGATCTTCAGCGGAATTCCGAGAACAATGGAAGAGTTCCGAAGCATTTTTAAACGTCAGCGGAATGCCGAGAACGACGGAAGAGTTCCGACTCATTTTTAAACGTCAGCGGAATTCCGAGAACAATGGAAGAGTTCCGAAGCATTTTTAAACGTCAGCGGAATTCCGAGAACATAGTAAGAGTTCCGAAGCATTTTTAAACTTCAGCAGAATTCCGAGAACAATGGAGGCGTTACGAAGCATTTTTAAATGTCAGCGGAATTCTGAGAACAATGGAAGAGTTCCAAAGCATTTTTAAACTTCAGCAGAATTCCGAGAAAAATGGAGGCGTTTCGAAGCATTTTTAAACGTCAGCAGAATTCTCAGAACAATGGAAAAGCTCCGAAGCATTTTTAAACTTCAGCGGAATTCCGAGAACAATGGAAGACATCTGAAGCATTTTTAAACTTCAACGGAATTCCGAGAAAAATGGAAGAGTTCCGAAGCATTTTTAAACTTCAGCGGAATTCCGAGAACAATGGAAGAGTTCCGAAGTATTTTTAAACATCAGTGGAATTCCGAGAACAAAGGAAGAGTTCCGAAGCATTTTTGATCTTCAGCGGAATTCCGAGAACAGTGGAAGAGTTCCGAAGCATTTTTAAACGTCAGCGGCATTCCGAGAACAATGGAAGAGATCTGAAGCATTTTTAAACTTCAGCGGAATTTCGAGAACAATGGAAGAGTTCCGAAGCATTTTTAAACGTCAGCGGAATTCTTAGAACAATGGAAGA
Source organism: Phyllobates terribilis (assembly GCF_046119375.1). Classification (NCBI taxonomy): domain Eukaryota; kingdom Metazoa; phylum Chordata; class Amphibia; order Anura; family Dendrobatidae; genus Phyllobates; species Phyllobates terribilis. Next base: position 46,092 of record NW_027363041.1, on the reverse strand, counting down.
GTTCCGAAGCATTTTTAATCTTCAGCGGAATTCCGAGAACAATGGAACAGTTCCGAAGCATTTTTAACTTCAGCAGAATTCCAAGAACAATGGAAGAGTTCCGAAGCATTTTTAAACGTCAGCGGAATGCCGAGAACAATGGAAGAGTTCCGACGCATTTTTAAACGTCAGCGGAATTCCGAGAACAATGGAAGAGATCTGAAGCATTTTTAAACTTCAGCGGAATTTCGAGAGCAATGGAAGAGTTCCGAAGCATTTTTAAACATCAGCGGAATACCGAGAACAATGGAAGAGTTCCGAAGCATTTTTAAACATCAGCGGAATTTCGATAACAATGGAAGAGTTCCGATGCATTTTTAAACGTCAGCGGAATTCCGAGAACAATGGAAGAGTTCCGAAGCATTTTTAAACTTCAGCAGAATTCCGAGAACAATGGAGGCATTCCAAAGCATTTTTAAACGTCAGCGGAATTCCGAGAAAAATGGAAGAGTTCCGAAGCATTTTTAAACGTCAGCAGAATTCTCAGAACAATGGAAGTGTTCCGAAGCATTTTTAAACTTCAGCAGAATTCCCAGAACAATGGAAGAGTTCTGAAGCATTTTTAAACTTCAGCGGAATTCCGAGAACATTGGAAGAGTTCCGAAGCATTTTTAAACTTCAGCAGAATTCCGAGAACAATGGAGGCGTTATGAAGCATTTTTAAATGTCAGCGGAATTCTGAGAACAATGGAAGAGTTCCAAAGCATTTTTAAACTTCAGCAGAATTCCGAGAAAAATGGAGGCGTTTCGAAGCATTTTTAAACGTCAGCAGAATTCTCAGAACAATGGAAAAGCTCCGAAGCATTTTTAAACTTCAGCGGAATTCCGAGAACAATGGAAGACATCTGAAGCATTTTTAAACTTCAACGGAATTCCGAGAAAAATGGAAGAGTTCCGAAGCATTTTTAAACTTCAGCGGAATTCCGAGAACAATGGAAGAGTTCCGAAGTATTTTTAAACATCAGTGGAATTCCGAGAACAAAGGAAGAGTTCCGAAGCATTTTTGATCTTCAGCGGAATTCCGAGAACAGTGGAAGAGTTCCGAAGCATTTTTAAACGTCAGCAGAATGCCGAGAACAATGGAAGAGATCTGAAGCATTTTTAAACTTCAGCGGAATTTCGAGAACAATGGAAGAGTTCCGACGCATTTTTAAACGTCAGCGGCATTCCGAGAACAATGGAAGAGTTCTGAAGCATTTTTAAACTTCAGCGGAATTTCGAGAACAATGGAAGAGTTCCGAAGCATTTTTAAACGTCAGCGGAATTCTTAGAACAATTGAAGAGTTCCGAAGCATTTTTAATCTTCAGCGGAATTCCGAGAACAATGGAACAGTTCCGAAGCATTTTTAACTTCAGCAGAATTCGGAGAACAATGGAAGAGTTCCGAAGCATTTTTAAACTTCAGCGGAATTCCGAGAAAAATGGAAGAGTTCTGATGCATTTTTAAACTTCAGCGGAATTTCTAGAACAATGGAAGAGTTCCAAAGCATTTTAAAATTTCAGCAGAATTCCGAGAACAGTGGAAGAGTTCCGAAGCATTTTTAAACTTTAGCAGAATTCCGAGAACAATGGAGGCGTTCCGAAGCATTTTTAAATGTCAGCGGAATTCTCGGAACAATGGAAGTGTTCCGAAGCATTTTTAAACGTCAGCAGAATTCTCAGAACAATGGAAGAGCTCCGAAGCATTTTTAAACTTTAGCGGAATAACGAGAACAATGGAAGAGTTCCGAAGCATTTTTAAAATGTCAGCAGAAATACTAGAACAATGGAAGAGTTCTGAAGCATTTTTAAAAGTCAGTGGAATTACGAGCACAATAAAAGAATTGCAAAGCATTTTTAAACTTCAGCAGCATTCCGAGAACAATGGAAGAGTTCCGAAGCATTTTTAAACTTCAGCGGAATTCCGAGAACAAAGGAAGAGTTCCGAAGCATTTTTGATCTTCAGCGGAATTCCGAGAACAATGGAAGAGTTCCGAAGCATTTTTAAACGTCAGCGGAATGCCGAGAACAATGGAAGAGTTCCGACTCATTTTTAAACGTCAGCGGAATTCCGAGAACAATGGAAGAGTTCCGAAGCATTTTTAAACGTCAGCGGAATTCCGAGAACATTGGAAGAGTTCCGAAGCATTTTTAAACTTCAGCAGAATTCCGAGAACAATGGAGGCGTTACGAAGCATTTTTAAATGTCAGCGGAATTCTGAGAACAATGGAAGAGTTCCAAAGCATTTTTAAACTTCAGCAGAATTCCGAGAAAAATGGAGGCGTTTCGAAGCATTTTTAAACGTCAGCGGAATTCCGAGAACAATGGAAGACATCTGAAGCATTTTTAAGCTTCAACGGAATTCCGAGAAAAATGGAAGAGTTCCGAAGCATTTTTAAACTTCAGCGGAATTCCGAGAACAATGGAAGAGTTCCGAAGTATTTTTAAACATCAGTGGAATTCCGAGAACAAAGGAAGAGTTCCGAAGCATTTTTGATCTTCAGCGGAATTCCGAGAACAGTGGAAGAGTTCCGAAGCATTTTTAAACGTCAGCGGAATGCCGAGAACAATGGAACAGTTCCGACGCATTTTTAAACGTCAGCGGCATTCCGAGAACAATGGAAGAGATCTGAAGCATTTTTAAACTTCAGCGGAATTTCGAGAACAATGGAAGAGTTCCGAAGCATTTTTCAACGTCAGCGGAATACTTAGAACAATGGAAGAGTTCCGAAGCATTTTTAATCTTCAGCGGAATTCCGAGAACAATGGAACAGTTCCGAAGCATTTTTAACTTCAGCAGAATTCCAAGAACAATGGAAGAGTTCCGAAGCATTTTTAAACGTCAGCGGAATGCCGAGAACAATGGAAGAGTTCCGACGCATTTTTAAACGTCAGCGGAATTCCGAGAACAATGGAAGAGATCTGAAGCATTTTTAAACTTCAGCGGAATTTCGAGAGCAATGGAAGAGTTCCGAAGCATTTTTAAACATCAGCGGAATACCGAGAACAATGGAAGAGTTCCGAAGCATTTTTAAACATCAGCGGAATTCCGAGAACAATGGAAGAGTTCTGAAGCATTTTTAAACTTCAGCGGAATTTCGATAACAATGGAAGAGTTCCGATGCATTTTTAAACGTCAGCGGAATTCCGAGAACAATGGAAGAGTTCCGAAGCATTTTTAAACTTCAGCAGAATTCCGAGAACAATGGAGGCATTCCAAAGCATTTTTAAACGTCAGCGGAATTCCGAGAAAAATGGAAGAGTTCCGAAGCATTTTTAAACTTCAGCGGAATTCCGAGAACAATGGAAGAGTTCTGAAGCATTTTTAAACTTCAGCGGAATTTCGAGAATAATGGAAGAGTTCCGAAGCATTTTTAAACTTTAGCAGAATTCCGAGAACAATGGAGGCGTTCCGAAGCATTTTTAAACATCAGCAGAATTCTCAGAACAATGGAAGTGTTCCGAAGCATTTTTAAACTTCAGCAGAATTCCCAGAACAATGGAAGAGTTCCGAAGTATTTTTAAACTTCAGCGGAATTCCGAGAACAAAGGAAGAGTTCCGAAGCATTTTTGATCTTCAGCGGAATTCCCAGAACAATGGAAGAGTTCCGAAGCATTTTTAAACGTCAGCGGAATGCCGAGAACAATGGAAGAGTTCCGACTCATTTTTAAACGTCAGCGGAATTCCGAGAACAATGGAAGAGTTCCGAAGCATTTTTAAACGTCAGCGGAATTCCGAGAACATTGGAAGAGTTCCGAAGCATTTTTAAACTTCAGCAGAATTCCGAGAACAATGGAGGCGTTACGAAGCATTTTTAAATGTCAGCGGAATTCTGAGAACAATGGAAGAGTTCCAAAGCATTTTTAAACTTCAGCAGAATTCCGAGAAAAATGGAGGCGTTTCGAAGCATTTTTAAACGTCAGCAGTATTCTCAGAACAATGGAAAAGCTCCGAAGCATTTTTAAACTTCAGCGGAATTCCGAGAACAATGGAAGACATCTGAAGCATTTTTAAACTTCAACGGAATTCCGAGAACAATGGAAGAGTTCCGACGCATTTTTAAACGTCAGCGGAATTCCGAGAACAATGGAAGAGATCTGAAGCATTTTTAAACTTCAGCGGAATTTCGAGAGCAATGGAAGAGTTCCGAAGCATTTTTAAACATCAGCGGAATACCGAGAACAATGGAAGAGTTCCGAAGCATTTTTAAACATCAGCGGAATTCCGAGAACAATGGAAGAGTTCTGAAGCATTTTTAAACTTCAGCGGAATTTCGATAACAATGGAAGAGTTCTGACGCATTTTTAAACGTCAGCGGCATTCCGAGAACAATGGAAGAGATCTGAAGCATTTTTAAACTTCAGCGGAATTTCGAGAACAATGGAAGAGTTCCGAAGCATTTTTAAACGTCAGCGGAATTCTTAGAACAATGGAAGAGTTCCGAAGCATTTTTAATCTTCAGCGGAATTCCGAGAACAATGGAACAGTTCCGAAGCATTTTTAACTTCATCAGAATTCGGAGAACAATGGAAGAGTTCCGAAGCATTTTTAAACTTCAGCGGAATTCCGAGAAAAATGGAAGAGTTCTGATGCATTTTTAAACTTCAGCGGAATTTCTAGAACAATGGAAGAGTTCCAAAGCATTTTAAAATTTCAGCAGAATTCCGAGAACAGTGGAAGAGTTCCGAAGCATTTTTAAACTTTAGCAGAATTCCGAGAACAATGGAGGCGTTCCGAAGCATTTTTAAATGTCAGCGGAATTCTCGGAACAATGGAAGTGTTCCGAAGCATTTTTAAACGTCAGCAGAATTCTCAGAACAATGGAAGAGCTCCGAAGCAATTTTAAACTTCAGCAAAATTCCGAGAACAATGGAAGAGATCTGAAGCATTTTTAAACTTCAGCGGAATTTCGAGAACAATGGAACAGTTCCGAAGCATTTTTAACTTCAGCAGAATTCTGAGAACAATGGAAGAGTTCTGAAGCATTTTTAAACTTCAGCGGAATTTCAAGAACAATGGAAGAGTTCCGAAGCATCTTTAACTTCAGCAGAATTCCGAGAACAATGGAAGAGTTCCAAAGCATTTTTAAACTGCAGCGGAATTCCTAGAACAATGGAAGAGTTCTGATGCATTTTTAAACTTCAGGGGAATTTCTAGAACAATGGAAGAGTTCCGAAGCATTTTAAAATTTCAGCAGAATTCCGAGAACAGTGGAAGAGATCCGAAGCATTTTTAAACTTTAGCGGAATAACGAGAACAATGGAAGAGTTCCGAAGCATTTTTAAAATGTCAGCAGAAATACTAGAACAATGGAAGAGTTCTGAAGCATTTTTAAAAGTCAGTGGAATTACGAGCACAATAAAAGAATTGCAAAGCATTTTTAAACTTCAGCAGCATTCCGAGAACAATGGAAGAGTTCCGAAGCATTTTTAAACTTCAGCGGAATTCCGAGAACAAAGGAAGAGTTCCGAAGCATTTTTGATCTTCAGCGGAATTCCGAGAACAATGGAAGAGTTCCGAAGCATTTTTAAACGTCAGCGGAATGCCGAGAACAATGGAAGAGTTCCGACTCATTTTTAAACGTCAGCGGAATTCCGAGAACAATGGAAGAGTTCCGAAGCATTTTTAAACGTCAGCGGAATTCCGAGAACATTGGAAGAGTTCCGAAGCATTTTTAAACTTCAGCAGAATTCCGAGAACAATGGAGGCGTTACGAAGCATTTTTAAATGTCAGCGGAATTCTGAGAACAATGGAAGAGTTCCAAAGCATTTTTAAACTTCAGCAGAATTCCGAGAAAAATGGAGGCGTTTCGAAGCATTTTTAAACGTCAGCAGTATTCTCAGAACAATGGAAAAGCTCCGAAACATTTTTAAACTTCAGCGGAATTCCGAGAACAATGGAAGACATCTGAAGCATTTTTAAACTTCAACGGAATTCCGAGAAAAATGGAAGAGTTCCGAAGCATTTTTAAACTTCAGCGGAATTCCGAGAACAATTGAAGAGTTCCGAAGTATTTTTAAACATCAGTGGAATTCCGAGAACAAAGGAAGAGTTCCGAAGCATTTTTGATCTTCAGCGGAATTCCGAGAACAGTGGAAGAGTTCCGAAGCATTTTTAAACGTCAGCGGAATGCCGAGAACAATGGAAGAGTTCCGACGCATTTTTAAATGTCAGCGGCATTCCGAGAACAATGGAAGAGATCTGAAGCATTTTTAAACTTCAACGGAATTTCGAGAACAATGGAAGAGTTCCGAAGCATTTTTAAACGTCAGCGGAATTCTTAGAACAATGGAAGAGTTCCGAAGCATTTTTAATCTTCAGTGGAATTCCGAGAACAATGGAACAGTTCCGAAGCATTTTTAACTTCAGCAGAATTCCAAGAACAATGGAAGAGTTCCGAAGCATTTTTAAACGTCAGCGGAATGACGAGAACAAAGGAAGAGTTCCGACGCATTTTTAAACGTCAGCGGAATTCCGAGAACAATGGAAGAGATCTGAAGCATTTTTAAACTTCAGCGGAATTTCGAGAGCAATGGAAGAGTTCCGAAGCATTTTTAACATCAGCGGAATACCGAGAACAATGGAAGAGTTCCGAAGCATTTTTAAACATCAGCGGAATTCCGAGAACAATGGAAGAGTTCTGAAGCATTTTTAAACTTCAGCGGAATTTCGATAACAATGGAAGAGTTCCGATGCATTTTTAAACGTCAGCGGAATTCCGAGAACAATGGAAGAGTTCCGAAGCATTTTTAAACTTCAGCAGAATTCCGAGAACAATGGAGGCATTCCAAAGCATTTTTAAATGTCAGCGGAATTCCGAGAAAAATGGAAGAGTTCCGAAGCATTTTTAAACTTCAGCGGAATTCCGAGAACAATGGAAGAGTTCTGAAGCATTTTTAAACTTCAGCGGCATTTCGAGAATAATGGAAGAGTTCCGAAGCATTTTTAAACTTTAGCAGAATTCCGAGAACAATGGAGGTGTTCCGAAGCATTTTTAAACGTCAGCAGAATTCTCAGAACAATGGAAGTGTTCCGAAGCATTTTTAAACTTCAGCAGAATTCCCAGAACAATGGAAGAGTTCCGAAGCATTTTTAAACTTCAGCGGAATTCCGAGAACAAAGGAAGAGTTCCGAAGCATTTTTGATCTTCAGCGGAATTCCGAGAACAATGGAAGAGTTCCGAAGCATTTTTAAACGTCAGCGGAATGCCGAGAACAATGGAAGAGTTCCGACTCATTTTTAAACGTCAGCGGAATTCCGAGAACAATGGAAGAGTTCCGAAGCATTTTTAAACGTCAGCGGAATTCCGAGAACATTGGAAGAGTTCCGAAGCATTTTTAAACTTCAGCAGAATTCCGAGAACAATGGAGGCGTTACGAAGCATTTTTAAATGTCAGCGGAATTCTGAGAACAATGGAAGAGTTCCAAAGCATTTTTAAACTTCAGCAGAATTCCGAGAAAAATGGAGGCGTTTCGAAGCATTTTTAAACGTCAGCAGTATTCTCAGAACAATGGAAAAGCTCCGAAGCATTTTTAAACTTCAGCGGAATTCCGAGAACAATGGAAGACATCTGAAGCATTTTTAAACTTCAACGGAATTCCGAGAAAAATGGAAGAGTTCCGAAGCATTTTTAAACTTCAGCGGAATTCCGAGAACAATGGAAGAGTTCCGAAGAATTTTTAAACATCAGTGGAATTCCGAGAACAAAGGAAGAGTTCCGAAGCATTTTTGATCTTCAGCGGAATTCCGAGAACAGTGGAAGAGATCTGAAGCATTTTTAAACTTCAGCGGAATTTCGAGAACAATGGAAGAGTTCCGAAGCATTTTTAAACGTCAGCGGAATTCTTAGAACAATTGAAGAGTTCCGAAGCATTTTTAATCTTCAGCGGAATTCCGAGAACAATGGAACAGTTCCGAAGCATTTTTAACTTCAGCAGAATTCCAAGAACAATGGAAGAGTTCCGAAGCATTTTTAAACGTCAGCGGAATGCCGAGAACAATGGAAGAGTTCCGACGCATTTTTAAACGTCAGCGGAATTCCGAGAACAATGGAAGAGATCTGAAGCATTTTTAAACTTCAGCGGAATTTCGAGAGCAATGGAAGAGTTCCGAAGCATTTTTAAACATCAGCGGAATACCGAGAACAATGGAAGAGTTCCGAAGCATTTTTAAACATCAGCGGAATTCCGAGAACAATGGAAGAGTTCTGAAGCATTTTTAAACTTCAGCGGAATTTCGATAACAATGGAAGAGTTCCGATGCATTTTTAAACGTCAGCGGAATTCCGAGAACAATGGAAGAGTTCCGAAGCATTTTCAAAACTTCAGCAGAATTCCGAGAACAATGGAGGCATTCCAAAGCATTTTTAAACGTCAGCGGAATTCCGAGAAAAATGGAAGAGTTCCGAAGCATTTTTAAACTTCAGCGGAATTCCGAGAACAATGGAAGAGTTCTGAAGCATTTTTAAACTTCAGCGGAATTTCGAGAATAATGGAAGAGTTCCGAAGCATTTTTAAACTTAAGCAGAATTCCGAGAACAATGGAGGCGTTCCGAAGCATTTTTAAACGTCAGCAGAATTCTCAGAACAATGGAAGTGTTCCGAAGCATTTTTAAACTTCAGCAGAATTCCCAGAACAATGGAAGAGTTCCGAAGCATTTTTAAACTTCAGCGGAATTCCGAGAACAAAGGAAGAGTTCCGAAGCATTTTTGATCTTCAGCGGAATTCCGAGAACAATGGAAGAGTTCCGAAGCATTTTTAAACGTCAGCGGAATGCCGAGAACAATGGAAGAGTTCCGAAGCATTTTTAAACGTCAGCGGAATTCCGAGAACATTGGAAGAGTTCCGAAGCATTTTTAAACTTCAGCAGAATTCCGAGAACAATGGAGGCGTTACGAAGCATTTTTAAATGTCAGCGGAATTCTGAGAACAATGGAAGAGTTCCAAAGCATTTTTAAACTTCAGCAGAATTCCGAGAAAAATGGAGGCGTTTCGAAGCATTTTTAAACGTAAGCAGAATTCTCAGAACAATGGAAAAGCTCCGAAGCATTTTTAAACTTCAGCGGAATTCCGAGAACAATGGAAGACATCTGAAGCATTTTTAAACTTCAACGGAATTCCGAGAAAAATGGAAGAGTTCCGAAGCATTTTTAAACTTCAGCGAAATTCCGAGAACAATGGAAGAGTTCCGAAGCATTTTTGATCTTCAGCGGAATTCCGAGAACAGTGGAAGAGTTCCGAAGCATTTTTAAACGTCAGCGGAATGCCGAGAACAATGGAAGAGATCTGAAGCATTTTTAAACATCAGCGGAATTCCGAGAACAAAGGAAGAGTTCCGAAGCATTTTTAAACGTCAGCGGAATGCCGAGAACAATGGAAGAGTTCCGACGCATTTTTAAACGTCAGCGGAATTCCGAGAACAATGGAAGAAATCTGAAGCATTTTTAAAATTCAACGGAATTTCGAGAGCAATGGAAGAGTTCCGAAGCATTTTTAAACATCAGCGGAATTCTGAGAACAATGGAAGAGTTCCGAAGCATTTTTAACTTCAGCAGAATTCCAAGAACAATGGAAGAGTTCCGAAGTATTTTTAAACATCAGCGGAATGCCGAGAACAATGGAAGAGTTCCGAAGCATTTTTAAACATCAGCGGAATTTTTGAGAACAATGGAAGAGATCTGAAGCATTTTTAAACTTCAGCGGAATTTCGAGAACAATGGAGGCATTCCAAAGCATTTTTAAACGTCAGCGGAATTCCGAGAAAAATGGAAGAGTTCCGAAGCATTTTTAAACTTCAGCGGAATTTCGAGAACAATGGAAGAGTTCCGAAGCATTTTTAAACATCAGCGGAATTCCGAGAACAATGGAAGAGTTCTGAAGCATTTTTAAACTTCAGCGGAATTTCGATAACAATGGAAGAGTTCCGATGCATTTTTAAACGTCAGCGGAATTCCGAGAACAATGGAAGAGTTCCGAAGCATTTTTAAACTTCAGCAGAATTCCGAGAACAATGGAGGCATTCCAAAGCATTTTTAAACGTCAGCGGAATTCCGAGAAAAATGGAAGAGTTCCGAAGCATTTTTAAACGTCAGCGGAATGCCGAGAACAATGGAAGAGTTCCGACTCATTTTTAAACGTCAGCGGAATTCCGAGAACAATGGAAGAGTTCCGAAGCATTTTTAAACGTCAGCGGAATTCCGAGAACATTGGAAGAGTTCCGAAGCATTTTTAAACTTCAGCAGAATTCCGAGAACAATGGAGGCGTTACGAAGCATTTTTAAATGTCAGCGGAATTCTGAGAACAATGGAAGAGTTCCAAAGCATTTTTAAACTTCAGCAGAATTCCGAGAAAAATGGAGGCGTTTCGAAGCATTTTTAAACGTCAGCAGAATTCTCAGAACAATGGAAAAGCTCCGAAGCATTTTTAAACTTCAGCGGAATTCCGAGAACAATGGAAGACATCTGAAGCATTTTTAAACTTCAACGGAATTCCGAGAAAAATGGAAGAGTTCCGAAGCATTTTTAAACTTCAGCGGAATTCCGAGAACAATGGAAGAGTTCCGAAGTATTTTTAAACATCAGTGGAATTCCGAGAACAAAGGAAGAGTTCCGAAGCATTTTTGATCTTCAGCGGAATTCCGAGAACAGTGGAAGAGTTCCGAAGCATTTTTAAACGTCAGCGGAATGCCGAGAACAATGGAAGAGTTCCGACGCATTTTTAAACGTCAGCGGCATTCCGAGAACAATGGAAGAGATCTGAAGCATTTTTAAACTTCAGCGGAATTTCGAGAACAATGGAAGAGTTCCGAAGCATTTTTAAACGTCAGCGGAATTCTTAGAACAATGGAAGAGTTCCGAAGCATTTTTAATCTTCAGCGGAATTCCGAGAACAATGGAACAGTTCCGAAGCATTTTTAACTTCAGCAGAATTCGGAGAACAATGGAAGAGTTCCGAAGCATTTTTAAACTTCAGCGGAATTCCGAGAAAAATGGAAGAGTTCCGAAGCATTTTTAAACGTCAGCGGAATTCTTAGAACAATGGAAGAGTTCCGAAGCATTTTTAATCTTCAGCGGAATTCCGAGAACAATGGAAGAATTCTGATGCATTTTTAAACTTCAGCGGAATTTCTAGAACAATGGAAGAGTTCCAAAGCATTTTAAAATTTCAGCAGAATTCCGAGAACAGTGGAAGAGTTCCGAAGCATTTTTAAACTTTAGCAGAATTCCGAGAACAATGGAGGCGTTCCGAAGCATTTTTAAATGTCAGCGGAATTCTCAGAACAATGGAAGTGTTCCGAAGCATTTTTAAACGTCAGCAGAATTCTCAGAACAATGGAAGAGCTCCGAAGCAATTTTAAACTTCAGCGACATTCCGAGAACAATGGAAGAGATCTGAAGCATTTTTAAACTTCAGCGGAATTTCGAGAACAATGGAACAGTTCCGAAGCATTTTTAACTTCAGCAGAATTCTGAGAACAATGGAAGAGTTCTGAAGCATTTTTAAACTTCAGCGGAATTTCAAGAACAATGGAAGAGTTCCGAAGCATCTTTAACTTCAGCAGAATTCCGAGAACAATGGAAGAGTTCTGATGCATTTTTAAACTTCAGGGGAATTTCTAGAACAATGGAAGAGTTCCGAAGCATTTTAAAATTTCAGCAGAATTCCGAGAACAGTGGAAGAGTTCCGAAGCATTTTTAAACTTTAGCGGAATAACGAGAACAATGGAAGAGTTCCGAAGCATTTTTAAAATGTCAGCAGAAATACTAGAACAATGGAAGAGTTCTGAAGCATTTTTAAAAGTCAGTGGAATTACGAGCACAATAAAGGAATTGCAAAGCATTTTTAAACTTCAGCAGCATGCCAAGAACAATGGAAGAGTTCCGAAGCATTTTTAAACGTCAGCGGACTTCCGAGAACAATGGAAGAGATCTGAAGCATTTTAAAACTTCAGCGGAATTTCGAGAACAATGGAAGAGTTCCGAAGCATTTTTAAACGTCAGCGGAATTCTGAGAACAATGGAAGAGTTCCGAAGCATTTTTAAACTTCAGCAGAATTCCGAGAACAATGGAGGCATTCCGAAGCATTTTTAAACGTCAGCAGAATTCTCAGAACAATGGAAGAGCTCCGAAGCATTTTTAAACTTCAGCAGAATTCCGAGAAAAATGGAAGAGTTCCGAAGCATTTTTAAACTGCAGCAGAATTTCTAGAACAATGGAAGAGTTCCAAAGCATTTTAAAATTTCAGCAGAATTCCGAGAACAGTGGAAGTGTTCCGAAGCATTTTTAAACTTCAGCAGAATTCCGAGAACAATGGAAGAGTTCCGAAGCATTTTTAAACTTCAGCGGAATTCCGAGAAAAATGGAAGAGTTCCGAAGCATTTTAAAACTTCAGCGGAATTCCGAGAACAATGGAAGAGTTCCGAAGCATTTTTAAACATCAGCGGAATTCCGAGAACAAAGGAAGAGTTCCGAACCATTTTTAAACGTCAGCGGAATGCCGAGAACAATGGAAGAGTTCCGACGCATTTTTAAACGTCAGCGGAATTCCGAGAACAATGGAAGAAATCTGAAGCATTTTTAAAATTCAACGGAATTTTGAGAGCAATGGAAGAGTTCCGAAGCATTTTTAAACATCAGCGGAATTCTGAGAACAATGGAAGAGTTCCGAAGCATTTTTAACTTCAGCAGAATTCCAAGAACAATGGAAGAGTTCCGAAGTATTTTTAAACGTCAGCGGAATGCCGAGAACAATGGAAGAGTTCCGAAGCATTTTTAAACATCAGCGGAATTTTTGAAAACAATGGAAGAGATCTGAAGCATTTTTAAACTTCAGCGGAATTTCGAGAACAATGGAAGAGTTCCGAAGCATTTTTAAACGTCAGCGGAATTCTGAAAACAATGGAAGAGTTCCGACGCATTTTTAAACGTCAGCGGAATTCCGAGAACAATGGAAGAGATCTGAAGCATTTTTAAACATCAGCGGAATTCCGAGAACAATGGAAGAGATCTGAAGCATTTTTAAACTTCAGCAGAATTCCGAGAGCAATGGAGGCGTTCCGAAGCATTTTTAAACTTCAGCAGAATTACGAGAAAAATGGAAGAGTTCCGAAGCATTTTTAAACTTCAGCCGAATTCCGAGAACAATGGAAGAGTTCTGAAGCATTTTTAAACATCAGCGGAATTCCGAGAACAAAGGAAGAGTTCCGAAGCATTTTTGATCTTCAGCGGAATTCCGAGAACAGTGGAAGAGTTCCGAAGCATTTTTAAACGTCAGCGGAATGCCAAGAACAATGTAAGAGTTCCGACGCATTTTTAAACGTCAGCGGAATTCCGAGAACAATGGAAGAGATCTGAAGCATTTTTAAACTTCAGCGGAATTTCGAGAACAATGGAAGAGTTCCGAAGCATTTTTAAACGTCAGCGGAATTCTTAGAACAATGGAAGCGTTCCGAAGCATTTTTAATATTCAGCGGAATTCCAAGAACAATGGAACAGTTCCGAAGCATTTTTAACTTCAGCAGAATTCCGAGAACAATGGAAGAGTTCCGAAGCATTTTTAAACTTCAGCGGAATTCCGAGAAAAATGGAAGAGTTCTGATGCATTTTTAAACTTCAGCGGAATTTCTAGAACAATGGAAGAGTTCCGAAGCATTTTAAAATTTCAGCAGAATTCCGAGAACAGTGGAAGAGTTCCGAAGCATTTTTAAACTTTAGCAGAATTCCGAGAACAATGGAGGCGTTCCGAAGCATTTTTAAATGTCAGCGGAATTCTCAGAACAATGGAAGTGTTCCGAAGCAATTTTAAACGTCAGCGGAATTCTGAGAACAATGGAAGAGTTCCGAAGCATTTTTAATCTTCAGCGGAATTCCGAGAACAAAGGAAGAGTTCCGAAGCAATTTTGATCTTCAGCGGAATTCCGAGAACAATGGAAGAGTTCCGAAGCATTTTTGATCTTCAGCGTAATTCCGAGAACAATGGAAGAGTTCCGAAGCATTTTTAAACGTCAGCGGAATGCCGAGAACAATGGAAGAGTTCCGACTCATTTTTAAACGTCAGCGGAATTCCGAGAACAATGGAAGAGTTCCGAAGCATTTTTAAACGTCAGCGGAATTCCGAGAACATTGGAAGAGTTCCGAAGCATTTTTAAACTTCAGCAGAATTCCGAGAACAATGGAGGCGTTACGAAGCATTTTTAAATGTCAGCGGAATTCTGAGAACAATGGAAGAGTTCCAAAGCATTTTTAAACTTCAGCAGAATTCCGAGAAAAATGGAGGCGTTTCGAAGCATTTTTAAACGTCAGCAGTATTCTCAGAACAATGGAAAAGCTCCGAAGCATTTTTAAACTTCAGCGGAATTCCGAGAACAATGGAAGACATCTGAAGCATTTTTAAACTTCAACGGAATTCCGAGAAAAATGGAAGAGTTCCGAAGCATTTTTAAACTTCAGCGGAATTCCGAGAACAATGGAAGAGTTCCGAAGTATTTTTAAACATCAGTGGAATTCCGAGAACAAAGGAAGAGTTCCGAAGCATTTTTGATCTTCAGCGGAATTCCGAGAACAGTGGAAGAGTTCCGAAGCATTTTTAAACGTCAGCGGAATGCCGAGAACAATGGAAGAGTTCCGACGCATTTTTAAACGTCAGCGGCATTCCGAGAACAATGGAAGAGATCTGAAGCATTTTTAAACTTCAGCGGAGTTTCGAGAACAATGGAAGAGTTCCGAAGCATTTTTAAACGTCAGCGGAATTCTTAGAACAATGGAAGAGTTCCGAAGCATTTTTAATCTTCAGCGGAATTCCGAGAACAATGGAACAGTTCCGAAGCATTTTTAACTTCAGCAGAATTCCAAGAACAATGGAAGAGTTCCGAAGCATTTTTAAACGTCAGCGGAATGCCGAGAACAATGGAAGAGTTCCGACGCATTTTTAAACGTCAGCGGAATTCCGAGAACAATGGAAGAGATCTGAAGCATTTTTAAACTTCAGCGGAATTTCGAGAGCAATGGAAGAGTTCCGAAGCATTTTTAAACATCAGCGGAATACCGAGAACAATGGAAGAGTTCCGAAGCATTTTTAAACATCAGCGGAATTCCGAGAACAATGGAAGAGTTCTGAAGCATTTTTAAACTTCAGCGGAATTTCGATAACAATGGAAGAGTTCCGATGCATTTTTAAACGTCAGCGGAATTCCGAGAACAATGGAAGAGTTCCGAAGCATTTTTAAACTTCAGCAGAATTCCGAGAACAATGGAGGCATTCCAAAGCATTTTTAAACGTCAGCGGAATTCCGAGAAAAATGGAAGAGTTCCGAAGCATTTTTAAACTTCAGCGGAATTCCGAGAACAATGGAAGAGTTCTGAAGCATTTTTAAACTTCAGCGGAATTTCGAGAATAATGGAAGAGTTCCGAAGCATTTTTAAACTTTAGCAGAATTCCGAGAACAATGGAGGCGTTCCGAAGCATTTTTAAACGTCAGCAGAATTCTCAGAACAATGGAAGTGTTCCGAAGCATTTTTAAACTTCAGCAGAATTCCCAGAACAATGGAAGAGTTCCGAAGCATTTTTAAACTTCAGCGGAATTCCGAGAACAAAGGAAGAGTTCCGAAGCATTTTTGATCTGCAGCGGAATTCCGAGAACAATGGAAGAGTTCCGAAGCATTTTTAAACGTCAGCGGAATGCCGAGAACAATGGAAGAGTTCCGACGCATTTTTAAACGTCAGCGGAATTCCGAGAACAATGGAAGAAATCTGAAGCATTTTTAAAATTCAACGGAATTTTGAGAGCAATGGAAGAGTTCCGAAGCATTTTTAAACATCAGCGGAATTCTGAGAACAATGGAAGAGTTCCGAAGCATTTTTAAACATCAGCGGAATTTTTGAGAACAATGGAAGAGATCTGAAGCATTTTTAAACTTCAGCGGAATTTCGAGAACAATGGAAGAGTTCCGAAGCATTTTTAAACATCAGCGGAATTCCGAGAACAATGGAAGAGTTCTGAAGCATTTTTAAACTTCAGCGGAATTTCGATAACAATGGAAGAGTTCCGATGCATTTTTAAACGTCAGCGGAATTCCGAGAACAATGGAAGAGTTCCGAAGCATTTTTAAACTTCAGCAGAATTCCGAGAACAATGGAGGCATTCCAAAGCATTTTTAAACGTCAGCGGAATTCCGAGAAAAATGGAAGAGTTCCGAAGCATTTTTAAACTTCAGCGGAATTTCGAGAACAATGGAAGAGTTCCGAAGCATTTTTAAACATCAGCGGAATTCCGAGAACAATGGAAGAGTTCTGAAGCATTTTTAAACTTCAGCGGAATTTCGATAACAATGGAAGAGTTCCGATGCATTTTTAAACGTCAGCGGAATTCCGAGAACAATGGAAGAGTTCCGAAGCATTTTTAAACTTCAGCAGAATTCCGAGAACAATGGAGGCATTCCAAAGCATTTTTAAACGTCAGCGGAATTCCGAGAAAAATGGAAGAGTTCCGAAGCATTTTTAAACTTCAGCGGAATTCCGAGAACAATGGAGGCGTTCCGAAGCATTTTTAAACGTCAGCAGAATTCTCAGAACAATGGAAGTGTTCCGAAGCATTTTTAAACTTCAGCAGAATTCCGAGAACAATGGAAGAGTTCCGAAGCATTTTTAAACTTCAGCGGAATTCCGAAAACAAAGGAAGAGTTCCGAAGCATTTCTGATCTTCAGCGGAATTCCGAGAACAATGGAAGAGTTCCGAAGCATTTTTAAACGTCAGCGGAATGCCGAGAACAATGGAAGAGTTCCGACTCATTTTTAAACGTCAGCGGAATTCCGAGAACAATATAAGAGTTCCGAAGCATTTTTAAACGTCAGCGGAATTCCGAGAACATTGGAAGAGTTCCGAAGCATTTTTAAACTTCAGCAGAATTCCGAGAACAATGGAGGCATTACGAAGCATTTTTAAATGTCAGCGGAATTCTGAGAACAATGGAAGAGTTCCAAAGCATTTTTAAACTTCAGCAGAATTCCGAGAAAAATGGAGGCGTTTCGAAGCATTTTTAAACGTCAGCAGAATTCTCAGAACAATGGAAAAGCTCCGAAGCATTTTTAAACTTCAGCGGAATTCCGAGAACAATGGAAGACATCTGAAGCATTTTTAAACTTCAACGGAATTCCGAGAAAAATGGAAGAGTTCCGAAGCATTTTTAAACTTCAGCGGAATTCCGAGAACAATGGAAGAGTTCCGAAGTATTTTTAAACATCAGTGGAATTCCGAGAACAAAGGAAGAGTTCCGAAGCATTTTTGATCTTCAGCGGAATTCCGAGAACAGTGGAAGAGTTCCGAAGCATTTTTAAACGTCAGCGGAATGCCGAGAACAATGGAAGAGTTCCGACGCATTTTTAAACGTCAGCGGCATTCCGAGAACAATGGAAGAGATCTGAAGCATTTTTAAACTTCAGCGGAATTTCGAGAACAATGGAAGAGTTCCGAAGCATTTTTAAACGTCAGCGGAATTCTTAGAACAATGGAAGAGTTCCGAAGCATTTTTAATCTTCAGCGGAATTCCGAGAACAATGGAACAGTTCCGAAGCATTTTTAACTTCAGCAGAATTCGGAGAACAATGGAAGAGTTCCGAAGCATTTTTAAACTTCAGCGGAATTCCGAGAAAAATGGAAGAGTTCTGATGCATTTTTAAACTTCAGCGGAATTTCTAGAACAATGGAAGAGTTCCAAAGCATTTTAAAACTTCAGCAGAATTCCGAGAACAGTGGAAGAGTTCCGAAGCATTTTTAAACTTTAGCAGAATTCCGAGAACAATGGAGGCGTTCCGAAGCATTTTTAAATGTCAGCGGAATTCTCAGAACAATGGAAGTGTTCCGAAGCATTTTTAAACGTCAGCAGAATTCTCAGAACAATGGAAGAGCTCCGAAGCAATTTTAAACTTCAGCGAAATTCCGAAAACAATGGAAGAGATCTGAAGCATTTTTAAACTTCAGCGGAATTTCGAGAACAATGGAACAGTTCCGAAGCATTTTTAACTTCAGCAGAATTCTGAGAACAATGGAAGAGTTCTGAAGCATTTTTAAACTTCAGCGGAATTTCAAGAACAATGGAAGAGTTCCGAAGCATCTTTAACTTCAGCAGAATTCCGAGAACAATGGAAGAGTTCCAAAGCATTTTTAAACTGCAGCGGAATTCCTAGAACAATGGAAGAGTTCTGATGCATTTTTAAACTTCAGGGGAATTTCTAGAACAATGGAAGAGTTCCGAAGCATTTTAAAATTTCAGCAGAATTCCGAGAACAGTGGAAGAGTTCCGAAGCATTTTTAAACTTTAGCGGAATAACGAGAACAATGGAAGAGTTCCGAAGCATTTTTAAAATGTCAGCAGAAATACTAGAACAATGGAAGAGTTCTGAAGCATTTTTAAAAGTCAGTGGAATTACGAGCACAATAAAAGAATTGCAAAGCATTTTTAAACTTCAGCAGCATGCCAAGAACAATGGAAGAGTTCCGAAGCATTTTTAAACGTCAGCGGACTTCCGAGAACAATGGAAGAGATCTGAAGCATTTTAAAACTTCAGCGGAATTTCGAGAACAATGGAAGAGTTCCAAAGCATTTTTAAACGTCAGCGGAATTCTGAGAACAATGGAAGAGTTCCGAAGCATTTTTAAACTTCAGCAGAATTCCGAGAACAATGGAGGCATTCCGAAGCATTTTTAAACGTCAGCAGAATTCTCAGAACAATGGAAGAGCTCCGAAGCATTTTTAAACTTCAGCAGAATTCCGAGAAAAATGGAAGAGTTCCGAAGCATTTTTAAACTGCAGCGGAATTTCTAGAACAATGGAAGAGTTCCAAAGCATTTTAAAATTTCAGCAGAATTCCGAGAACAGTGGAAGTGTTCCGAAGCATTTTTAAACTTCAGCAGAATTCCGAGAACAATGGAAGAGTTCCGAAGCATTTTTAAACTTCAGCGGAATTCCGAGAAAAATGGAAGAGTTCCGAAGCATTTTAAAACTTCAGCGGAATTCCGAGAACAATGGAAGAGTTCCGAAGCATTTTTAAACATCAGCGGAATTCCAAGAACAAAGGAAGAGTTCCGAACCATTTTTAAACGTCAGCGGAATGCCGAGAACAATGGAAGAGTTCCGACGCATTTTTAAACGTCAGCGGAATTCCGAGAACAATGGAAGAAATCTGAAGCATTTTTAAAATTCAACGGAATTTCGAGAGCAATGGAAGAGTTCCGAAGCATTTTTAAACATCAGCGGAATTCTGAGAACAATGGAAGAGTTCCGAAGCATTTTTAACTTCAGCAGAATTCCAAGAACAATGGAAGAGTTCCGAAGTATTTTTAAACGTCAGCGGAATGCCGAGAACAATGGAAGAGTTCCGAAGCATTTTTAAACATCAGCGGAATTTTTGAAAACAATGGAAGAGATCTGAAGCATTTTTAAACTTCAGCGGAATTTCGAGAACAATGGAAGAGTTCCGAAGCATTTTTAAACGTCAGCGGAATTCTGAAAACAATGGAAGAGTTCCGACGCATTTTTAAACGTCAGCGGAATTCCGAGAACAATGGAAGAGATCTGAAGCATTTTTAAACATCAGCGGAATTCCGAGAACAATGGAAGAGATCTGAAGCATTTTTAAACTTCAGCAGAATTCCGAGAGCAATGGAGGCGTTCCGAAGCATTTTTAAACTTCAGCAGAATTACGAGAAAAATGGAAGAGTTCCGAAGCATTTTTAAACTTCAGCGGAATTCCGAGAACAATGGAAGAGTTCTGAAGCATTTTTAAACATCAGCGGAATTCCGAGAACAAAGGAAGAGTTCCGAAGCATTTTTGATCTTCAGCGGAATTCCGAGAACAGTGGAAGAGTTCCGAAGCATTTTTAAACGTCAGCGGAATGCCGAGAACAATGTAAGAGTTCCGACGCATTTTTAAACGTCAGCGGAATTCCGAGAACAATGGAAGAGATCTGAAGCATTTTTAAACTTCAGCGGAATTTCGAGAACAATGGAAGAGTTCCGAAGCATTTTTAAACGTCAGCGGAATTCTTAGAACAATGGAAGAGTTCCGAAGCATTTTTAATATTCAGCGGAATTCCAAGAACAATGGAACAGTTCCGAAGCATTTTTAACTTCAGCAGAATTCCGAGAACAATGGAAGAGTTCCGAAGCATTTTTAAACTTCAGCGGAATTCCGAGAAAAATGGAAGAGTTCTGATGCATTTTTAAACTTCAGCGGAATTTCTAGAACAATGGAAGAGTTCCGAAGCATTTTAAAATTTCAGCAGAATTCCGAGAACAGTGGAAGAGTTCCGAAACATTTTTAAACTTTAGCAGAATTCCGAGAACAATGGAGGCGTTCCGAAGCATTTTTAAATGTCAGCGGAATTCTCAGAACAATGGAAGGGTTCCGAAGCAATTTTAAACGTCAGCGGAATTCTGAGAACAATGGAAGAGTTCCGAAGCATTTTTAATCTTCAGCGGAATTCCGAGAACAATGGAACAGTTCCGAAGCATTTTTAACTTCAGCAGAATTCTGAGAACAATGGAAGTGTTCCGAAGCATTTTTAAACGTCAGCAGAATTCTCAGAACAATGGAAGAGCTCCGAAGCAATTTTAAACTTCAGCGAAATTCCGAGAATAATGGAAGAGATCTGAAGCATTTTTAAACTTCAGCGGAATTTCGAGAACAATGGAAGAGTTCCGAAGCAATTTTAAACGTCAGCGGAATTCTGAGAACAATGGAAGAGTTCCGAAGCATTTTTAATCTTCAGCGGAATTCCGAGAACAATGGAACAGTTCCGAAGCATTTTTAACTTCAGCAGAATTCTGAGAACAATGGAAGAGTTCCGAAGCATTTTTAAAAGTCAGCGGAATTCCGAGAACAATGGAAGAGATCTGAAGCATTTTTAAACTTCAGCGGAATTTCGAGAGCAATGGAAGAGTTCCGAAGCATTTTTAAACTTCAGCAGAATTCCGAGAACAATGGAGGCATTCCAAAGCATTTTTAAACGTCAGCGGAATTCCGAGAAAAATGGAAGAGTTCCGAAGCATTTTTAAACTTCAGCGGAATTCCGAGAACAATGGAAGAGTTCTGAAGCATTTTTAAACTTCAGCGGAATTTCGAGAATAATGGAAGAGTTCCGAAGCATTTTTAAACTTTAGCAGAATTCCGAGAACAATGGAGGCGTTCCGAAGCATTTTTAAACGTCAGCAGAATTCTCAGAACAATGGAAGTGTTCCGAAGCATTTTTAAACTTCAGCAGAATTCCCAGAACAATGGAAGAGTTCCGAAGCATTTTTAAACTTCAGCGGAATTCCGAGAACAAAGGAAGAGTTCCGAAGCATTTTTGATCTGCAGCGGAATTCCGAGAACAATGGAAGAGTTCCGAAGCATTTTTAAACGTCAGCGGAATGCCGAGAACAATGGAAGAGTTCCGACGCATTTTTAAACGTCAGCGGAATTCCGAGAACAATGGAAGAAATCTGAAGCATTTTTAAAATTCAACGGAATTTTGAGAGCAATGGAAGAGTTCCGAAGCATTTTTAAACATCAGCGGAATTCTGAGAACAATGGAAGAGTTCCGAAGCATTTTTAAACATCAGCGGAATTTTTGAGAACAATGGAAGAGATCTGAAGCATTTTTAAACTTCAGCGGAATTTCGAGAACAATGGAAGAGTTCCGAAGCATTTTTAAACATCAGCGGAATTCCGAGAACAATGGAAGAGTTCTGAAGCATTTTTAAACTTCAGCGGAATTTCGATAACAATGGAAGAGTTCCGATGCATTTTTAAACGTCAGCGGAATTCCGAGAACAATGGAAGAGTTCCGAAGCATTTTTAAACTTCAGCAGAATTCCGAGAACAATGGAGGCATTCCAAAGCATTTTTAAACGTCAGCGGAATTCCGAGAAAAATGGAAGAGTTCCGAAGCATTTTTAAACTTCAGCGGAATTTCGAGAACAATGGAAGAGTTCCGAAGCATTTTTAAACATCAGCGGAATTCCGAGAACAATGGAAGAGTTCTGAAGCATTTTTAAACTTCAGCGGAATTTCGATAACAATGGAAGAGTTCCGATGCATTTTTAAACGTCAGCGGAATTCCGAGAACAATGGAAGAGTTCCGAAGCATTTTTAAACTTCAGCAGAATTCCGAGAACAATGGAGGCATTCCAAAGCATTTTTAAACGTCAGCGGAATTCCGAGAAAAATGGAAGAGTTCCGAAGCATTTTTAAACTTCAGCGGAATTCCGAGAACAATGGAGGCGTTCCGAAGCATTTTTAAACGTCAGCAGAATTCTCAGAACAATGGAAGTGTTCCGAAGCATTTTTAAACTTCAGCAGAATTCCGAGAACAATGGAAGAGTTCCGAAGCATTTTTAAACTTCAGCGGAATTCCGAAAACAAAGGAAGAGTTCCGAAGCATTTCTGATCTTCAGCGGAATTCCGAGAACAATGGAAGAGTTCCGAAGCATTTTTAAACGTCAGCGGAATGCCGAGAACAATGGAAGAGTTCCGACTCATTTTTAAACGTCAGCGGAATTCCGAGAACAATGGAAGAGTTCCGAAGCATTTTTAAACGTCAGCGGAATTCCGAGAACATTGGAAGAGTTCCGAAGCATTTTTAAACTTCAGCAGAATTCCGAGAACAATGGAGGCATTACGAAGCATTTTTAAATGTCAGCGGAATTCTGAGAACAATGGAAGAGTTCCAAAGCATTTTTAAACTTCAGCAGAATTCCGAGAAAAATGGAGGCGTTTCGAAGCATTTTTAAACGTCAGCAGAATTCTCAGAACAATGGAAAAGCTCCGAAGCATTTTTAAACTTCAGCGGAATTCCGAGAACAATGGAAGACATCTGAAGCATTTTTAAACTTCAACGGAATTCCGAGAAAAATGGAAGAGTTCCGAAGCATTTTTAAACTTCAGCGGAATTCCGAGAACAATGGAAGAGTTCCGAAGTATTTTTAAACATCAGTGGAATTCCGAGAACAAAGGAAGAGTTCCGAAGCATTTTTGATCTTCAGCGGAATTCCGAGAACAGTGGAAGAGTTCCGAAGCATTTTTAAACGTCAGCGGAATGCCGAGAACAATGGAAGAGTTCCGACGCATTTTTAAACGTCAGCGGCATTCCGAGAACAATGGAAGAGATCTGAAGCATTTTTAAACTTCAGCGGAATTTCGAGAACAATGGAAGAGTTCCGAAGCATTTTTAAACGTCAGCGGAATTCTTAGAACAATGGAAGAGTTCCGAAGCATTTTTAATCTTCAGCGGAATTCCGAGAACAATGGAACAGTTCCGAAGCATTTTTAACTTCAGCAGAATTCGGAGAACAATGGAAGAGTTCCGAAGCATTTTTAAACTTCAGCGGAATTCCGAGAAAAATGGAAGAGTTCTGATGCATTTTTAAACTTCAGCGGAATTTCTAGAACAATGGAAGAGTTCCAAAGCATTTTAAAACTTCAGCAGAATTCCGAGAACAGTGGAAGAGTTCCGAAGCATTTTTAAACTTTAGCAGAATTCCGAGAACAATGGAGGCGTTCCGAAGCATTTTTAAATGTCAGCGGAATTCTCAGAACAATGGAAGTGTTCCGAAGCATTTTTAAACGTCAGCAGAATTCTCAGAACAATGGAAGAGCTCCGAAGCAATTTTAAACTTCAGCGAAATTCCGAAAACAATGGAAGAGATCTGAAGCATTTTTAAACTTCAGCGGAATTTCGAGAACAATGGAACAGTTCCGAAGCATTTTTAACTTCAGCAGAATTCTGAGAACAATGGAAGAGTTCTGAAGCATTTTTAAACTTCAGCGGAATTTCAAGAACAATGGAAGAGTTCCGAAGCATCTTTAACTTCAGCAGAATTCCGAGAACAATGGAAGAGTTCCAAAGCATTTTTAAACTGCAGCGGAATTCCTAGAACAATGGAAGAGTTCTGATGCATTTTTAAACTTCAGGGGAATTTCTAGAACAATGGAAGAGTTCCGAAGCATTTTAAAATTTCAGCAGAATTCCGAGAACAGTGGAAGAGTTCCGAAGCATTTTTAAACTTTAGCGGAATAACGAGAACAATGGAAGAGTTCCGAAGCATTTTTAAAATGTCAGCAGAAATACTAGAACAATGGAAGAGTTCTGAAGCATTTTTAAAAGTCAGTGGAATTACGAGCACAATAAAAGAATTGCAAAGCATTTTTAAACTTCAGCAGCATGCCAAGAACAATGGAAGAGTTCCGAAGCATTTTTAAACGTCAGCGGACTTCCGAGAACAATGGAAGAGATCTGAAGCATTTTAAAACTTCAGCGGAATTTCGAGAACAATGGAAGAGTTCCAAAGCATTTTTAAACGTCAGCGGAATTCTGAGAACAATGGAAGAGTTCCGAAGCATTTTTAAACTTCAGCAGAATTCCGAGAACAATGGAGGCATTCCGAAGCATTTTTAAACGTCAGCAGAATTCTCAGAACAATGGAAGAGCTCCGAAGCATTTTTAAACTTCAGCAGAATTCCGAGAAAAATGGAAGAGTTCCGAAGCATTTTTAAACTGCAGCGGAATTTCTAGAACAATGGAAGAGTTCCAAAGCATTTTAAAATTTCAGCAGAATTCCGAGAACAGTGGAAGTGTTCCGAAGCATTTTTAAACTTCAGCAGAATTCCGAGAACAATGGAAGAGTTCCGAAGCATTTTTAAACTTCAGCGGAATTCCGAGAAAAATGGAAGAGTTCCGAAGCATTTTAAAACTTCAGCGGAATTCCGAGAACAATGGAAGAGTTCCGAAGCATTTTTAAACATCAGCGGAATTCCAAGAACAAAGGAAGAGTTCCGAACCATTTTTAAACGTCAGCGGAATGCCGAGAACAATGGAAGAGTTCCGACGCATTTTTAAACGTCAGCGGAATTCCGAGAACAATGGAAGAAATCTGAAGCATTTTTAAAATTCAACGGAATTTCGAGAGCAATGGAAGAGTTCCGAAGCATTTTTAAACATCAGCGGAATTCTGAGAACAATGGAAGAGTTCCGAAGCATTTTTAACTTCAGCAGAATTCCAAGAACAATGGAAGAGTTCCGAAGTATTTTTAAACGTCAGCGGAATGCCGAGAACAATGGAAGAGTTCCGAAGCATTTTTAAACATCAGCGGAATTTTTGAAAACAATGGAAGAGATCTGAAGCATTTTTAAACTTCAGCGGAATTTCGAGAACAATGGAAGAGTTCCGAAGCATTTTTAAACGTCAGCGGAATTCTGAAAACAATGGAAGAGTTCCGACGCATTTTTAAACGTCAGCGGAATTCCGAGAACAATGGAAGAGATCTGAAGCATTTTTAAACATCAGCGGAATTCCGAGAACAATGGAAGAGATCTGAAGCATTTTTAAACTTCAGCAGAATTCCGAGAGCAATGGAGGCGTTCCGAAGCATTTTTAAACTTCAGCAGAATTACGAGAAAAATGGAAGAGTTCCGAAGCATTTTTAAACTTCAGCGGAATTCCGAGAACAATGGAAGAGTTCTGAAGCATTTTTAAACATCAGCGGAATTCCGAGAACAAAGGAAGAGTTCCGAAGCATTTTTGATCTTCAGCGGAATTCCGAGAACAGTGGAAGAGTTCCGAAGCATTTTTAAACGTCAGCGGAATGCCGAGAACAATGTAAGAGTTCCGACGCATTTTTAAACGTCAGCGGAATTCCGAGAACAATGGAAGAGATCTGAAGCATTTTTAAACTTCAGCGGAATTTCGAGAACAATGGAAGAGTTCCGAAGCATTTTTAAACGTCAGCGGAATTCTTAGAACAATGGAAGAGTTCCGAAGCATTTTTAATATTCAGCGGAATTCCAAGAACAATGGAACAGTTCCGAAGCATTTTTAACTTCAGCAGAATTCCGAGAACAATGGAAGAGTTCCGAAGCATTTTTAAACTTCAGCGGAATTCCGAGAAAAATGGAAGAGTTCTGATGCATTTTTAAACTTCAGCGGAATTTCTAGAACAATGGAAGAGTTCCGAAGCATTTTAAAATTTCAGCAGAATTCCGAGAACAGTGGAAGAGTTCCGAAACATTTTTAAACTTTAGCAGAATTCCGAGAACAATGGAGGCGTTCCGAAGCATTTTTAAATGTCAGCGGAATTCTCAGAACAATGGAAGTGTTCCGAAGCAATTTTAAACGTCAGCGGAATTCTGAGAACAATGGAAGAGTTCCGAAGCATTTTTAATCTTCAGCGGAATTCCGAGAACAATGGAACAGTTCCGAAGCATTTTTAACTTCAGCAGAATTCTGAGAACAATGGAAGTGTTCCGAAGCATTTTTAAACGTCAGCAGAATTCTCAGAACAATGGAAGAGCTCCGAAGCAATTTTAAACTTCAGCGAAATTCCGAGAATAATGGAAGAGATCTGAAGCATTTTTAAACTTCAGCGGAATTTCGAGAACAATGGAAGAGTTCCGAAGCAATTTTAAACGTCAGCGGAATTCTGAGAACAATGGAAGAGTTCCGAAGCATTTTTAATCTTCAGCGGAATTCCGAGAACAATGGAACAGTTCCGAAGCATTTTTAACTTCAGCAGAATTCTGAGAACAATGGAAGAGTTCCGAAGCATTTTTAAAAGTCAGCGGAATTCCGAGAACAATGGAAGAGATCTGAAGCATTTTTAAACTTCAGCGGAATTTCGAGAGCAATGGAAGAGTTCCGAAGCATTTTTAAACATCAGCGGAATGCCGAGAACAATGGAATAGTTCCGAAGCATTTTTAAACTTCAGCGGAATTCCGAGAACAATGGAGGCATTCCAAAGCATTTTTAAACGTCAGCGGAATTCCGAGAAAAATGGAAGAGTTCCGAAGCATTTTTGATCTTCAGCGGAATTCCGAGAACAGTGGAAGAGTTGCGAAGCATTTTTAAACGTCAGCGGAATGCCGAGAACAATGGAAGAGTTCCGACGCATTTTTAAACGTCAGCGGCATTCTGAGAACAATGGAAGAGATCTGAAGCATTTTTAAACTTCAGCGGAATTTCGAGAACAATGGAAGAGTTCCGAAGCATTTTTAAACGTCAGCGGAATTCTTAGAACAATGGAAGAGTTCCGAAGCATTTTTAATCTTCAGCGGAATTCCGAGAACAATGGAACAGTTCCGAAGCATTTTTAACTTCAGCAGAATTCGGAGAACAATGGAAGAGTTCCGAAGCATTTTTAAACTTCAGCGGAATTCCGAGAAAAATGGAAGAGTTCTGATGCATTTTTAAACTTCAGCGGAATTTCTAGAACAATGGAAGAGTTCCAAAGCATTTTAAAATTTCAGCAGAATTCCGAGAACAGTGGAAGAGTTCCGAAGCATTTTTAAACTTTAGCAGAATTCCGAGAACAATGGAGGCGTTCCGAAGCATTTTTAAATGTTAGCGGAATTCTCAGAACAATGGAAGTGTTCCGAAGCATTTTTAAACGTCAGCAGAATTCTCAGAACAATGGAAGAGCTCCGAAGCAATTTTAAACTTCAGCGAAATTCCGAGAACAATGGAAGAGATCTGAAGCATTTTTAAACTTCAGCGGAATTTCGAGAACAATGGAACAGTTCCGAAGCATTTTTAACTTCAGCAGAATTCTGAGAACAATGGAAGAGTTCTGAAGCATTTTTAAACTTCAGCGGAATTTCAAGAACAATGGAAGAGTTCCGAAGCATCTTTAACTTCAGCAGAATTCCGAGAACAATGGAAGAGTTCCAAAGCATTTTTAAACTGCAGCGGAATTCCTAGAACAATGGAAGAGTTCTGATGCATTTTTAAACTTCAGGGGAATTTCTAGAACAATGGAAGAGTTCCGAAGCATTTTAAAATTTCAGCAGAATTCCGAGAACAGTGGAAGAGTTCCGAAGCATTTTTAAACTTTAGCGGAATAACGAGAACAATGGAAGAGTTCCGAAGCATTTTTAAAATGTCAGCAGAAATACTAGAACAATGGAAGAGTTCTGAAGCATTTTTAAAAGTCAGTGGAATTACGAGCACAATAAAAGAATTGCAAAGCATTTTTAAACTTCAGCAGCATGCCAAGAACAATGGAAGAGTTCCGAAGCATTTTTAAACGTCAGCGGACTTCCGAGAACAATGGAAGAGATCTGAAGCATTTTAAAACTTCAGCGGAATTTCGAGAACAATGGAAGAGTTCCGAAGCATTTTTAAACGTCAGCGGAATTCTGAGAACAATGGAAGAGTTCCGAAGCATTTTTAAACTTCAGCAGAATTCCGAGAACAATGGAGGCATTCCGAAGCATTTTTAAACGTCAGCAGAATTCTCAGAACAATGGAAGAGCTCTGAAGCATTTTTAAACTTCAGCAGAATTCCGAGAAAAATGGAAGAGTTCCGAAGCATTTTTAAACTGCAGCGGAATTTCTAGAACAATGGAAGAGTTCCAAAGCATTTTAAAATTTCAGCAGAATTCCGAGAACAGTGGAAGTGTTCCGAAGCATTTTTAAACTTCAGCAGAATTCCGAGAACAATGGAAGAGTTCCGAAGCATTTTTAAACTTCAGCGGAATTCCGAGAAAAATGGAAGAGTTCCGAAGCATTTTAAAACTTCAGCGGAATTCCGAGAACAATGGAAGAGTTCCGAAGCATTTTTAAACATCAGCGGAATTCCGAGAACAAAGGAAGAGTTCCGAACCATTTTTAAACGTCAGCGGAATGCCGAGAACAATGGAAGAGTTCCGACGCATTTTTAAACGTCAGCGGAATTCCGAGAACAATGGAAGAAATCTGAAGCATTTTTAAAATTCAACGGAATTTCGAGAGCAATGGAAGAGTTCCGAAGCATTTTTAAACATCAGCGGAATTCTGAGAACAATGGAAGAGTTCCGAAGCATTTTTAACTTCAGCAGAATTCCAAGAACAATGGAAGAGTTCCGAAGTATTTTTAAACGTCAGCGGAATGCCGAGAACAATGGAAGAGTTCCGAAGCATTTTTAAACATCAGCGGAATTTTTGAAAACAATGGAAGAGATCTGAAGCATTTTTAAACTTCAGCGGAATTTCGAGAACAATGGAAGAGTTCCGAAGCATTTTTAAACGTCAGCGGAATTCTGAAAACAATGGAAGAGTTCCGACGCATTTTTAAACGTCAGCGGAATTCCGAGAACAATGGAAGAGATCTGAAGCATTTTTAAACATCAGCGGAATTCCGAGAACAATGGAAGAGATCTGAAGCATTTTTAAACTTCAGCATAATTCCGAGAGCAATGGAGGCGTTCCGAAGCATTTTTAAACTTCAGCAGAATTACGAGAAAAATGGAAGAGTTCCGAAGCATTTTTAAACTTCAGCGGAATTCCGAGAACAATGGAAGAGTTCTGAAGCATTTTTAAACATCAGCGGAATTCCGAGAACAAATGAAGAGTTCCGAAGCATTTTTGATCTTCAGCGGAATTCCGAGAACAGTGGAAGAGTTCCGAAGCATTTTTAAACGTCAGCGGAATGCCGAGAACAATGTAAGAGTTCCGACGCATTTTTAAACGTCAGCGGAATTCCGAGAACAATGGAAGAGATCTGAAGCATTTTTAAACTTCAGCGGAATTTCGAGAACAATGGAAGAGTTCCGAAGCATTTTTAAACGTCAGCGGAATTCTTAGAACAATGGAAGAGTTCCGAAGCATTTTTAATATTCAGCGGAATTCCAAGAACAATGGAACAGTTCCGAAGCATTTTTAACTTCAGCAGAATTCCGAGAACAATGGAAGAGTTCCGAAGCATTTTTAAACTTCAGCGGAATTCTGAGAAAAATGGAAGAGTTCTGATGCATTTTTAAACTTCAGCGGAATTTCTAGAACAATGGAAGAGTTCCGAAGCATTTTAAAATTTCAGCAGAATTCCGAGAACAGTGGAAGAGTTCCGAAGCATTTTTAAACTTTAGCAGAATTCCGAGAACAATGGAGGCGTTCCGAAGCATTTTTAAATGTCAGCGGAATTCTCAGAACAATGGAAGTGTTCCGAAGCAATTTTAAACGTCAGCGGAATTCTGAGAACAATGGAAGAGTTCCGAAGCATTTTTAATCTTCAGCGGAATTCCGAGAACAATGGAACAGTTCCGAAGCATTTTTAACTTCAGCAGAATTCTGAGAACAATGGAAGTGTTCCGAAGCATTTTTAAACGTCAGCAGAATTCTCAGAACAATGGAAGAGCTCCGAAGCAATTTTAAACTTCAGCGAAATTCCGAGAACAATGGAAGAGATCTGAAGCATTTTTAAACTTCAGCGGAATTTCGAGAACAATGGAAGAGTTCCGAAGCAATTTTAAACGTCAGCGGAATTCTGAGAACAATGGAAGAGTTCCGAAGCATTTTTAATCTTCAGCGGAATTCCGAGAACAATGGAACAGTTCCGAAGCATTTTTAACTTCAGCAGAATTCTGAGAACAATGGAAGAGTTCCGAAGCATTTTTAAACGTCAGCGGAATGCCGAGAACAATGGAACAGTTCCGACGCATTTTTAAAAGTCAGCGGAATTCCGAGAACAATGGAAGAGATCTGAAGCATTTTTAAACTTCAGCGGAATTTCGAGAGCATTGGAAGAGTTCCGAAGCATTTTTAAACATCAGCGGAATGCCGAGAACAATGGAATAGTTCCGAAGCATTTTTAAACTTCAGCGGAATTCCGAGAACAATGGAGGCATTCCAAAGCATTTTTAAACGTCAGCGGAATTCCGAGAAAAATGGAAGAGTTCCGAAGCATTTTTAAACTTCAGCGGAATTCCGAGAACAATGGAAGAGTTCTGAAGCATTTTTAAACTTCAGCGGAATTTCGAGAACAATGGAAGAGTTCCGAAGCATTTTTAAACTTTAGCAGAATTCCGAGAACAATGGAGGCGTTCCGAAGCATTTTTAAACGTCAGCAGAATTCTCAGAACAATGGAAGTGTTCCGAAGCATTTTTAAACTTCAGCAGAATTCCGAGAACAATGGAAGAGTTCCGAAGCATTTTTAAACTGCAGCGGAATTCCTAGAACAATGGAAGAGTTCTGATGCATTTTTAAACTTCAGGGGAATTTCTAGAACAATGGAAGAGTTCCGAAGCATTTTAAAATTTCAGCAGAATTCCGAGAACAGTGGAAGAGTTCCGAAGCATTTTTAAACTTTAGCGGAATAACGAGAACAATGGAAGAGATCTGAAGCATTTTTAAACTTCAGCATAATTCCGAGAGCAATGGAGGCGTTCCGAAGCATTTTTAAACTTCAGCAGAATTACGAGAAAAATGGAAGAGTTCCGAAGCATTTTTAAACTTCAGCGGAATTCCGAGAACAATGGAAGAGTTCTGAAGCATTTTTAAACATCAGCGGAATTCCGAGAACAAAGGAAGAGTTCCGAAGCATTTTTGATCTTCAGCGGAATTCCGAGAACAGTGGAAGAGTTCCGAAGCATTTTTAAACGTCAGCGGAATGCCGAGAACAATGTAAGAGTTCCGACGCATTTTTAAACGTCAGCGGAATTCCGAGAACAATGGAAGAGATCTGAAGCATTTTTAAACTTCAGCGGAATTTCGAGAACAATGGAAGAGTTCCGAAGCATTTTTAAACGTCAGCGGAATTCTTAGAACAATGGAAGAGTTCCGAAGCATTTTTAATATTCAGCGGAATTCCAAGAACAATGGAACAGTTCCGAAGCATTTTTAACTTCAGCAGAATTCCGAGAACAATGGAAGAGTTCCGAAGCATTTTTAAACTTCAGCGGAATTCTGAGAAAAATGGAAGAGTTCTGATGCATTTTTAAACTTCAGCGGAATTTCTAGAACAATGGAAGAGTTCCGAAGCATTTTAAAATTTCAGCAGAATTCCGAGAACAGTGGAAGAGTTCCGAAGCATTTTTAAACTTTAGCAGAATTCCGAGAACAATGGAGGCGTTCCGAAGCATTTTTAAATGTCAGCGGAATTCTCAGAACAATGGAAGTGTTCCGAAGCAATTTTAAACGTCAGCGGAATTCTGAGAACAATGGAAGAGTTCCGAAGCATTTTTAATCTTCAGCGGAATTCCGAGAACAATGGAACAGTTCCGAAGCATTTTTAACTTCAGCAGAATTCTGAGAACAATGGAAGTGTTCCGAAGCATTTTTAAACGTCAGCAGAATTCTCAGAACAATGGAAGAGCTCCGAAGCAATTTTAAACTTCAGCGAAATTCCGAGAACAATGGAAGAGATCTGAAGCATTTTTAAACTTCAGCGGAATTTCGAGAACAATGGAAGAGTTCCGAAGCAATTTTAAACGTCAGCGGAATTCTGAGAACAATGGAAGAGTTCCGAAGCATTTTTAATCTTCAGCGGAATTCCGAGAACAATGGAACAGTTCCGAAGCATTTTTAACTTCAGCAGAATTCTGAGAACAATGGAAGAGTTCCGAAGCATTTTTAAACGTCAGCGGAATGCCGAGAACAATGGAAGAGTTCCGACGCATTTTTAAAAGTCAGCGGAATTCCGAGAACAATGGAAGAGATCTGAAGCATTTTTAAACTTCAGCGGAATTTCGAGAGCATTGGAAGAGTTCCGAAGCATTTTTAAACATCAGCGGAATGCCGAGAACAATGGAATAGTTCCGAAGCATTTTTAAACTTCAGCGGAATTCCGAGAACAATGGAGGCATTCCAAAGCATTTTTAAACGTCAGCGGAATTCCGAGAAAAATGGAAGAGTTCCGAAGCATTTTTAAACTTCAGCGGAATTCCGAGAACAATGGAAGAGTTCTGAAGCATTTTTAAACTTCAGCGGAATTTCGAGAACAATGGAAGAGTTCCGAAGCATTTTTAAACTTTAGCAGAATTCCGAGAACAATGGAGGCGTTCCGAAGCATTTTTAAACGTCAGCAGAATTCTCAGAACAATGGAAGTGTTCCGAAGCATTTTTAAACTTCAGCAGAATTCCGAGAACAATGGAAGAGTTCCGAAGCATTTTTAAACTGCAGCGGAATTCCTAGAACAATGGAAGAGTTCTGATGCATTTTTAAACTTCAGGGGAATTTCTAGAACAATGGAAGAGTTCCGAAGCATTTTAAAATTTCAGCAGAATTCCGAGAACAGTGGAAGAGTTCCGAAGCATTTTTAAACTTTAGCGGAATAACGAGAACAATGGAAGAGTTCCGAAGCATTTTTAAAATGTCAGCAGAAATACTAGAACAATGGAAGAGTTCTGAAGCATTTTTAAAAGTCAGTGGAATTACGAGCACAATAAAAGAATTGCAAAGCATTTTTAAACTTCAGCAGCATGCCAAGAACAATGGAAGAGTTCCGAAGCATTTTTAAACGTCAGCGGACTTCCGAGAACAATGGAAGAGATCTGAAGCATTTTAAAACTTCAGCGGAATTTCGAGAACAATGGAAGAGTTCCGAAGCATTTTTAAACGTCAGCGGAATTCTGAGAACAATGGAAGAGTTCCGAAGCATTTTTAAACTTCAGCAGAATTCCGAGAACAATGGAGGCATTCCGAAGCATTTTTAAACGTCAGCAGAATTCTCAGAACAATGAAAGAGCTCCGAAGCATTTTTAAACTTCAGCAGAATTCCGAGAAAAATGGAAGAGTTCCGAAGCATTTTTAAACTGCAGCGGAATTTCTAGAACAATGGAAGAGTTCCAAAGCATTTTAAAATTTCAGCAGAATTCCGAGAACAGTGGAAGTGTTCCGAAGCATTTTTAAACTTCAGCAGAATTCCGAGAACAATGGAAGAGTTCCGAAGCATTTTTAAACTTCAGCGGAATTCCGAGAAAAATGGAAGAGTTCCGAAGCATTTTAAAACTTCAGCGGAATTCCGAGAACAATGGAAGAGTTCCGAAGCATTTTTAAACATCAGCGGAATTCCGAGAACAAAGGAAGAGTTCCGAAGCATTTTTAAACGTCAGCGGAATGCCGAGAACAATGGAAGAGTTCCGACGCATTTTTAAAGGTCAGCGGAATTCCGAGAACAATGGAAGAAATCTGAAGCATTTTTAAAATTCAACGGAATTTCGAGAGCAATGGAAGAGTTCCGAAGCATTTTTAAACATCAGCGGAATTCTGAGAACAATGGAAGAGTTCCGAAGCATTTTTAACTTCAGCAGAATTCCAAGAACAATGGAAGAGTTCCGAAGTATTTTTAAACGTCAGCGGAATGCCGAGAACAATGGAAGAGTTCCGAAGCATTTTTAAACATCAGCGGAATTTTTGAGAACAATGGAAGAGATCTGAAGCATTTTTAAACTTCAGCGGAATTTCGAGAACAATGGAAGAGTTCCGAAGCATTTTTAAACTTTAGCAGAATTCCGAGAACAATGGAGGCGTTCCGAAGCATTTTTAAACGTCAGCAGAATTCTCAGAACAATGGAAGTGTTCCGAAGCATTTTTAAACTTCAGCAGAATTCCGAGAACAATGGAAGAGTTCCGAAGCATTTTTAAACTTCAGCGGAATTCCGAGAACAAAGGAAGAGTTCCGAAGCATTTTTAAACGTCAGCGGAATGCCGAGAACAATGGAAGAGTTCCGACGCATTTTTAAAGGTCAGCGGAATTCCGAGAACAATGGAAGAAATCTGAAGCATTTTTAAAATTCAACGGAATTTCGAGAGCAATGGAAGAGTTCCGAAGCATTTTTAAACATCAGCGGAATTCTGAGAACAATGGAAGAGTTCCGAAGCATTTTTAACTTCAGCAGAATTCCAAGAACAATGGAAGAGTTCCGAAGTATTTTTAAACGTCAGCGGAATGCCGAGAACAATGGAAGAGTTCCGAAGCATTTTTAAACATCAGCGGAATTTTTGAGAACAATGGAAGAGATCTGAAGCATTTTTAAACTTCAGCGGAATTTCGAGAACAATGGAAGAGTTCCGAAGCATTTTTAAACTTTAGCAGAATTCCGAGAACAATGGAGGCGTTCCGAAGCATTTTTAAACGTCAGCAGAATTCTCAGAACAATGGAAGTGTTCCGAAGCATTTTTAAACTTCAGCAGAATTCCGAGAACAATGGAAGAGTTCCGAAGCATTTTTAAACTTCAGCGGAATTCCGAGAACAAAGGAAGAGTTCCGAAGCATTTTTGATCTTCAGCGGAATTCCGAGAACAATGGAAGAGTTCCGACTCATTTTTAAACGTCAGCGGAATTCCGAGAACAATGGAAGAGTTCCGAAGCATTTTTAAACGTCAGCGGAATTCCGAGAACATTGGAAGAGTTCCGAAGCATTTTTAAACTTCAGCAGAATTCCGAGAACAATGGAGGCGTTACAAAGCATTTTTAAATGTCAGCGGAATTCTGAGAACAATGGAAGAGTTCCAAAGCATTTTTAAACTTCAGCAGAATTCCGAGAAAAATGGAGGCGTTTCGAAGCATTTTTAAACGTCAGCAGAATTCTCAGAACAATGCAAACGCTCCGAAGCATTTTTAAACTTCAGCGGAATTCCGAGAACAATGGAAGACATCTGAAGCATTTTTAAACTTCAACGGAATTCCGAAAAAAATGGAAGAGTTCCGAAGCATTTTTAAACTTCAGCGGAATTCCGAGAACAATGGAAGAGTTCCGAAGTATTTTTAAACATCAGTGGAATTCCGAGAACAAAGGAAGAGTTCCGAAGCATTTTTGATCTTCAGCGGAATTCCGAGAACAGTGGAAGAGTTCCGAAGCATTTTTAAACGTCAGCGGAATGCCGAGAACAATGGAAGAGTTCCGACGTATTTTTAAACGTCAGCGGCATTCCGAGAACAATGGAAGAGATCTGAAGCATTTTTAAACTTCAGCGGAATTTCGAGAACAATGGAAGAGTTCCGAAGCATTTTTAAACGTCAGCGGAATTCTTAGAACAATGGAAGAGTTCCGAAGCATTTTTAATCTTCAGCGGAATTCTGAGAACAATGGAACAGTTCCGAAGCATTTTTAACTTCAGCAGAATTCGGAGAACAATGGAAGAGTTCCGAAGCATTTTTAAACTTCAGCGGAATTCCGAGAAAAATGGAAGAGTTCTGATGCATTTTTAAACTTCAGCGGAATTTCTAGAACAATGGAAGAGTTCCAAAGCATTTTAAAATTTCAGCAGAATTCCGAGAACAGTGGAAGAGTTCCGAAGCATTTTTAAACTTTAGCAGAATTCCGAGAACAATGGAGGCGTTCCGAAGCATTTTTAAATGTCAGCGGAATTCTCAGAACAATGGAAGTGTTCCGAAGCATTTTTAAACGTCAGCAGAATTCTCAGAACAATGGAAGAGCTCCGAAGCAATTTTAAACTTCAGCGAAATTCCGAGAACAATGGAAGAGATCTGAAGCATTTTTAAACTTCAGCGGAATTTCCAGAACAATGGAACAGTTCCGAAGCATTTTTAACTTCAGCAGAATTCTGAGAACAATGGAAGAGTTCTGAAGCATTTTTAAACTTCAGCGGAATTTCAAGAACAATGGAAGAGTTCCGAAGCATCTTTAACTTCAGCAGAATTCCGAGAACAATGGAAGAGTTCCAAAGCATTTTTAAACTGCAGCGGAATTCCTAGAACAATGGAAGAGTTCTGATGCATTTTTAAACTTCAGGGGAATTTCTAGAACAATGGAAGAGCTCCGAAGCATTTTAAAATTTCAGCAGAATTCCGAGAACAGTGGAAGAGTTCCGAAGCATTTTTAAACTTTAGCGGAATAACGAGAACAATGGAAGAGTTCCGAAGCATTTTTAAAATGTCAGCAGAAATACTAGAACAATGGAAGAGTTCTGAAGCATTTTTAAAAGTCAGTGGAATTACGAGCACAATAAAAGAATTGCAAAGCATTTTTAAACTTCAGCAGCATGCCAAGAACAATGGAAGAGTTCCGAAGCATTTTTAAACGTCAGCGGACTTCCGAGAACAATGGAAGAGATCTGAAGCATTTTAAAACTTCAGCGGAATTTCGAGAACAATGGAAGAGTTCCGAAGCATTTTTAAACGTCAGCGGAATTCTGAGAACAATGGAAGAGTTCCGAAGCATTTTTAAACTTCAGCAGAATTCCGAGAACAATGGAGGCATTCCGAAGCATTTTTAAACGTCAGCAGAATTCTCAGAACAATGGAAGAGCTCCGAAGCATTTTTAAACTTCAGCAGAATTCCGAGAAAAATGGAAGAGTTCCGAAGCATTTTTAAACTGCAGCGGAATTTCTAGAACAATGGAAGAGTTCCAAAGCATTTTAAAATTTCAGCAGAATTCCGAGAACAGTGGAAGTGTTCCGAAGCATTTTTAAACTTCAGCAGAATTCCGAGAACAATGGAAGAGTTCCGAAGCATTTTTAAACTTCAGCGGAATTCCGAGAAAAATGGAAGAGTTCCGAAGCATTTTAAAACTTCAGCGGAATTCCGAGAACAATGGAAGAGTTCCGATGCATTTTTAAACATCAGCGGAATTCCGAGAACAAAGGAAGAGTTCCGAACCATTTTTAAACGTCAGCGGAATGCCGAGAACAATGGAAGAGTTCCGACGCATTTTTAAACGTCAGCGGAATTCCGAGAACAATGGAAGAAATCTGAAGCATTTTTAAAATTCAACGGAATTTCGAGAGCAATGGATGAGTTCCGAAGCATTTTTAAACATCAGTGGAATTCTGAGAACAATGGAAGAGTTCCGAAGCATTTTTAACTTCAGCAGAATTCCAAGAACAATGGAAGAGTTCCGAAGTATTTTTAAACGTCAGCGGAATGCCGAGAACAATGGAAGAGTTCCGAAGCATTTTTAAACATCAGCGGAATTTTTGAAAACAATGGAAGAGATCTGAAGCATTTTTAAACTTCAGCGGAATTCCGAGAACAATGGAGGCATTCCAAAGCATTTTTAAACGTCAGCGGAATTCCGAGAAAAATGGAAGAGTTCCGAAGCATTTTTAAACTTCAGCGGAATTCCGAGAACAATGGAGGCATTCCGAAGCATTTTTAAACGTCAGCAGAATTCTCAGAACAATGAAAGAGCTCCGAAGCATTTTTAAACTTCAGCAGAATTCCGAGAAAAATGGAAGAGTTCCGAAGCATTTTTAAACTGCAGCGGAATTTCTAGAACAATGGAAGAGTTCCAAAGCATTTTAAAATTTCAGCAGAATTCCGAGAACAGTGGAAGTGTTCCGAAGCATTTTTAAACTTCAGCAGAATTCCGAGAACAATGGAAGAGTTCCGAAGCATTTTTAAACTTCAGCGGAATTCCGAGAAAAATGGAAGAGTTCCGAAGCATTTTAAAACTTCAGCGGAATTCCGAGAACAATGGAAGAGTTCCGAAGCATTTTTAAACATCAGCGGAATTCCGAGAACAAAGGAAGAGTTCCGAAGCATTTTTAAACGTCAGCGGAATGCCGAGAACAATGGAAGAGTTCCGACGCATTTTTAAAGGTCAGCGGAATTCCGAGAACAATGGAAGAAATCTGAAGCATTTTTAAAATTCAACGGAATTTCGAGAGCAATGGAAGAGTTCCGAAGCATTTTTAAACATCAGCGGAATTCTGAGAACAATGGAAGAGTTCCGAAGCATTTTTAACTTCAGCAGAATTCCAAGAACAATGGAAGAGTTCCGAAGTATTTTTAAACGTCAGCGGAATGCCGAGAACAATGGAAGAGTTCCGAAGCATTTTTAAACATCAGCGGAATTTTTGAGAACAATGGAAGAGATCTGAAGCATTTTTAAACTTCAGCGGAATTTCGAGAACAATGGAAGAGTTCCGAAGCATTTTTAAACTTTAGCAGAATTCCGAGAACAATGGAGGCGTTCCGAAGCATTTTTAAACGTCAGCAGAATTCTCAGAACAATGGAAGTGTTCCGAAGCATTTTTAAACTTCAGCAGAATTCCGAGAACAATGGAAGAGTTCCGAAGCATTTTTAAACTTCAGCGGAATTCCGAGAACAAAGGAAGAGTTCCGAAGCATTTTTAAACGTCAGCGGAATGCCGAGAACAATGGAAGAGTTCCGACGCATTTTTAAAGGTCAGCGGAATTCCGAGAACAATGGAAGAAATCTGAAGCATTTTTAAAATTCAACGGAATTTCGAGAGCAATGGAAGAGTTCCGAAGCATTTTTAAACATCAGCGGAATTCTGAGAACAATGGAAGAGTTCCGAAGCATTTTTAACTTCAGCAGAATTCCAAGAACAATGGAAGAGTTCCGAAGTATTTTTAAACGTCAGCGGAATGCCGAGAACAATGGAAGAGTTCCGAAGCATTTTTAAACATCAGCGGAATTTTTGAGAACAATGGAAGAGATCTGAAGCATTTTTAAACTTCAGCGGAATTTCGAGAACAATGGAAGAGTTCCGAAGCATTTTTAAACTTTAGCAGAATTCCGAGAACAATGGAGGCGTTCCGAAGCATTTTTAAACGTCAGCAGAATTCTCAGAACAATGGAAGTGTTCCGAAGCATTTTTAAACTTCAGCAGAATTCCGAGAACAATGGAAGAGTTCCGAAGCATTTTTAAACTTCAGCGGAATTCCGAGAACAAAGGAAGAGTTCCGAAGCATTTTTGATCTTCAGCGGAATTCCGAGAACAATGGAAGAGTTCCGACTCATTTTTAAACGTCAGCGGAATTCCGAGAACAATGGAAGAGTTCCGAAGCATTTTTAAACGTCAGCGGAATTCCGAGAACATTGGAAGAGTTCCGAAGCATTTTTAAACTTCAGCAGAATTCCGAGAACAATGGAGGCGTTACAAAGCATTTTTAAATGTCAGCGGAATTCTGAGAACAATGGAAGAGTTCCAAAGCATTTTTAAACTTCAGCAGAATTCCGAGAAAAATGGAGGCGTTTCGAAGCATTTTTAAACGTCAGCAGAATTCTCAGAACAATGCAAACGCTCCGAAGCATTTTTAAACTTCAGCGGAATTCCGAGAACAATGGAAGACATCTGAAGCATTTTTAAACTTCAACGGAATTCTGAAAAAAATGGAAGAGTTCCGAAGCATTTTTAAACTTCAGCGGAATTCCGAGAACAATGGAAGAGTTCCGAAGTATTTTTAAACATCAGTGGAATTCCGAGAACAAAGGAAGAGTTCCGAAGCATTTTTGATCTTCAGCGGAATTCCGAGAACAGTGGAAGAGTTCCGAAGCATTTTTAAACGTCAGCGGAATGCCGAGAACAATGGAAGAGTTCCGACGCATTTTTAAACGTCAGCGGCATTCCGAGAACAATGGAAGAGATCTGAAGCATTTTTAAACTTCAGCGGAATTTCGAGAACAATGGAAGAGTTCCGAAGCATTTTTAAACGTCAGCGGAATTCTTAGAACAATGGAAGAGTTCCGAAGCATTTTTAATCTTCAGCGGAATTCTGAGAACAATGGAACAGTTCCGAAGCATTTTTAACTTCAGCAGAATTCGGAGAACAATGGAAGAGTTCCGAAGCATTTTTAAACTTCAGCGGAATTCCGAGAAAAATGGAAGAGTTCTGATGCATTTTTAAACTTCAGCGGAATTTCTAGAACAATGGAAGAGTTCCAAAGCATTTTAAAATTTCAGCAGAATTCCGAGAACAGTGGAAGAGTTCCGAAGCATTTTTAAACTTTAGCAGAATTCCGAGAACAATGGAGGCGTTCCGAAGCATTTTTAAATGTCAGCGGAATTCTCAGAACAATGGAAGTGTTCCGAAGCATTTTTAAACGTCAGCAGAATTCTCAGAACAATGGAAGAGCTCCGAAGCAATTTTAAACTTCAGCGAAATTCCGAGAACAATGGAAGAGATCTGAAGCATTTTTAAACTTCAGCGGAATTTCGAGAACAATGGAACAGTTCCGAAGCATTTTTAACTTCAGCAGAATTCTGAGAACAATGGAAGAGTTCTGACGCATTTTTAAACTTCAGCGGAATTTCAAGAACAATGGAAGAGTTCCGAAGCATCTTTAACTTCAGCAGAATTCCGAGAACAATGGAAGAGTTCCAAAGCATTTTTAAACTGCAGCGGAATTCCTAGAACAATGGAAGAGTTCTGATGCATTTTTAAACTTCAGGGGAATTTCTAGAACAATGGAAGAGTTCCGAAGCATTTTAAAATTTCAGCAGAATTCCGAGAACAGTGGAAGAGTTCCGAAGCATTTTTAAACTTTAGCGGAATAACGAGAACAATGGAAGAGTTCCGAAGCATTTTTAAAATGTCAGCAGAAATACTAGAACAATGGAAGAGTTCTGAAGCATTTTTAAAAGTCAGTGGAATTACGAGCACAATAAAAGAATTGCAAAGCATTTTTAAACTTCAGCAGCATGCCAAGAACAATGAAAGAGTTCCGAAGCATTTTTAAACGTCAGCGGACTTCCGAGAACAATGGAAGAGATCTGAAGCATTTTAAAACTTCAGCGGAATTTCGAGAATAATGGAAGAGTTCCGAAGCATTTTTAAACGTCAGCGGAATTCTGAGAACAATGGAAGAGTTCCGAAGCATTTTTAAACTTCAGCAGAATTCCGAGAACAATGGAGGCATTCCGAAGCATTTTTAAACGTCAGCAGAATTCTCAGAACAATGGAAGAGCTCCGAAGCATTTTTAAACTTCAGCAGAATTCCGAGAAAAATGGAAGAGTTAAGAAGCATTTTTAAACTGCAGCGGAATTTCTAGAACAATGGAAGAGTTCCAAAGCATTTTAAAATTTCAGCAGAATTCCGAGAACAGTGGAAGTGTTCCGAAGCATTTTTAAACTTCAGCAGAATTCCGAGAACAATGGAAGAGTTCCGAAGCATTTTTAAACTTCAGCGGAATTCCGAGAACAATGGAAGAGTTCCGAAGCATTTTTAAACATCAGCGGAATTCCGAGAACAAAGGAAGAGTTCCGAAGCATTTTTAAACGTCAGCGGAATGCCGAGAACAATGGAAGAGTTCCGACGCATTTTTAAACGTCAGCGGAATTCCGAGAACAATGGAAGAAATCTGAAGCATTTTTAAAATTCAACGGAATTTCGAGAGCAATGGAAGAGTTCCGAAGCATTTTTAAACATCAGCGGAATTCTGAGAACAATGGAAGAGTTCCGAAGCATTTTTAACTTCAGCAGAATTCCAAGAACAATGGAAGAGTTCCGAAGTATTTTTAAACGTCAGCGGAATGCCGAGAACAATGGAAGAGTTCCAAAGCATTTTTAAACATCAGCGGAATTTTTGAGAACAATGGAAGAGATCTGAAGCATTTTTAAACTTCAGCGGAATTTCGAGAACAATGGAAGAGTTCCAAAGCATTTTTAAACGTCAGCGGAATTCTGAAAACAATGGAAGAGTTCCGACGCATTTTTAAACGTCAGCGGAATTCCGAGAACAATGGAAGAGATCTGAAGCATTTTTAAACATCAGCGGAATTCCGAGAACAATGGAAGAGACCTGAAGCATTTTTAAACTTCAGCAGAATTCCGAGAGCAATGGAGGCGTTCCGAAGCATTTTTAAACTTCAGCAGAATTACGAGAAAAATGGAAGAGTTCCGAAGCATTTTTAAATTTCAGCAGAATTCCGAGAACAATGGAGGCGTTACGAAGCATTTTTAAATGTCAGCGGAATTCTGAGAACAATGGAAGAGTTCCAAAGCATTTTTAAACTTCAGCAGAATTCCGAGAAAAATGGAGGCGTTTCGAAGCATTTTTAAACGTCAGCAGAATTCTCAGAACAATGGAAAAGCTCCGAAGCATTTTTAAACTTCAGCGGAATTCCGAGAACAATGGAAGACATCTGAACCATTTTTAAACTTCAACGGAATTCCGAGAAAAATGGAAGAGTTCCGAAGCATTTTTAAACTTCAGCGGAATTCCGAGAACAATGGAAGAGTTCCGAAGTATTTTTAAACATCAGTGGAATTCCGAGAACAAAGGAAGAGTTCCGAAGCATTTTTGATCTTCAGCGGAATTCCGAGAACAGTGGAAGAGTTCCGAAGCATTTTTAAACGTCAGCGGAATGCCGAG
This sequence comes from Phyllobates terribilis, assembly GCF_046119375.1. NCBI lineage: Eukaryota > Metazoa > Chordata > Amphibia > Anura > Dendrobatidae > Phyllobates > Phyllobates terribilis. The sequence continues at coordinate 3,258 of NW_027363041.1, read as the reverse complement.
AACAATGGAAGAGTTCCGACGCATTTTTAAACGTCAGCGGCATTCCGAGAACAATGGAAGAGATCTGAAGCATTTTTAAACTTCAGCGGAATTTCGAGAACAATGGAAGAGTTCCGAAGCATTTTTAAACGTCAGCGGAATTCTTAGAACAATGGAAGAGTCCCGAAGCATTTTTAATCTTCAGCGGAATTCCGAGAACAATGGAACAGTTCCGAAGCATTTTTAACTTCAGCAGAATTCGGAGAACAATGGAAGAGTTCCGAAGCATTTTTAAACTTCAGCGGAATTCCGAGAAAAATGGAAGAGTTCTGATGCATTTTTAAACTTCAGCGGAATTTCTAGAACAATGGAAGAGTTCCAAAGCATTTTAAAATTTCAGCAGAATTCCGAGAACAGTGGAAGAGTTCCGAAGCATTTTTAAACTTTAGCAGAATTCCGAGAACAATGGAGGCGTTCCGAAGCATTTTTAAATGTCAGCGGAATTCTCAGAACAATGGAAGTGTTCCGAAGCATTTTTAAACGTCAGCAGAATTCTCAGAACAATGGAAGAGCTCCGAAGCAATTTTAAACTTCAGCGAAATTCCGAGAACAATGGAAGAGATCTGAAGCATTTTTAAACTTCAGCGGAATTTCGAGAACAATGGAACAGTTCCGAAGCATTTTTAACTTCAGCAGAATTCTGAGAACAATGGAAGAGTTCTGACGCATTTTTAAACTTCAGCGGAATTTCAAGAACAATGGAAGAGTTCCGAAGCATCTTTAACTTCAGCAGAATTCCGAGAACAATGGAAGAGTTCCAAAGCATTTTTAAACTGCAGCGGAATTCCTAGAACAATGGAAGAGTTCTGATGCATTTTTAAACTTCAGGGGAATTTCTAGAACAATGGAAGAGTTCCGAAGCATTTTAAAATTTCAGCAGAATTCCGAGAACAGTGGAAGAGTTCCGAAGCATTTTTAAACTTTAGCGGAATAACGAGAACAATGGAAGAGTTCCGAAGCATTTTTAAAATGTCAGCAGAAATACTAGAACAATGGAAGAGTTCTGAAGCATTTTTAAAAGTCAGTGGAATTACGAGCACAATAAAAGAATTGCAAAGCATTTTTAAACTTCAGCAGCATGCCAAGAACAATGGAAGAGTTCCGAAGCATTTTTAAACGTCAGCGGACTTCCGAGAACAATGGAAGAGATCTGAAGCATTTTAAAACTTCAGCGGAATTTCGAGAATAATGGAAGAGTTCCGAAGCATTTTTAAACGTCAGCGGAATTCTGAGAACAATGGAAGAGTTCCGAAGCATTTTTAAACTTCAGCAGAATTCCGAGAACAATGGAGGCATTCCGAAGCATTTTTAAACGTCAGCAGAATTCTCAGAACAATGGAAGAGCTCCGAAGCATTTTTAAACTTCAGCAGAATTCCGAGAAAAATGGAAGAGTTCCGAAGCATTTTTAAACTGCAGCGGAATTTCTAGAACAATGGAAGAGTTCCAAAGCATTTTAAAATTTCAGCAGAATTCCGAGAACAGTGGAAGTGTTCCGAAGCATTTTTAAACTTCAGCAGAATTCCGAGAACAATGGAAGAGTTCCGAAGCATTTTTAAACTTCAGCGGAATTCCGAGAACAATGGAAGAGTTCCGAAGCATTTTTAAACATCAGCGGAATTCCGAGAACAAAGGAAGAGTTCCGAAGCATTTTTAAACGTCAGCGGAATGCCGAGAACAATGGAAGAGTTCCGACGCATTTTTAAACGTCAGCGGAATTCCGAGAACAATGGAAGAAATCTGAAGCATGTTTAAAATTCAACGGAATTTCGAGAGCAATGGAAGAGTTCCGAAGCATTTTTAAACATCAGCGGAATTCTGAGAACAATGGAAGAGTTCCGAAGCATTTTTAACTTCAGCAGAATTCCAAGAACAATGGAAGAGTTCCGAAGTATTTTTAAACGTCAGCGGAATGCCGAGAACAATGGAAGAGTTCCGAAGCATTTTTAAACATCAGCGGAATTTTTGAGAACAATGGAAGAGATCTGAAGCATTTTTAAACTTCAGCGGAATTTCGAGAACAATGGAAGAGTTCCAAAGCATTTTTAAACGTCAGCGGAATTCTGAAAACAATGGAAGAGTTCCGACGCATTTTTAAACGTCAGCGGAATTCCGAGAACAATGGAAGAGATCTGAAGCATTTTTAAACATCAGCGGAATTCCGAGAACAATGGAAGAGACCTGAAGCATTTTTAAACTTCAGCAGATTTCCGAGAGCAATGGAGGCGTTCCGAAGCATTTTTAAACTTCAGCAGAATTACGAGAAAAATGGAAGAGTTCCGAAGCATTTTTAAATTTCAGCGGAATTCCGAGAACAATGGAGGCGTTACGATGCATTTTTAAATGTCAGCGGAATTCTGAGAACAATGGAAGAGTTCCAAAGCATTTTTAAACTTCAGCAGAATTCCGAGAAAAATGGAGGCGTTTCGAAGCATTTTTAAACGTCAGCAGAATTCTCAGAACAATGGAAAAGCTCCGAAGCATTTTTAAACTTCAGCGGAATTCCGAGAACAATGGAAGACATCTGAAGCATTTTTAAACTTCAACGGAATTCCAAGAAAAATGGAAGAGTTCCGAAGCATTTTTAAACTTCAGCGGAATTCCGAGAACAATGGAAGAGTTCCGAAGTATTTTTAAACATCAGTGGAATTCCGAGAACAAAGGAAGAGTTCCGAAGCATTTTTGATCTTCAGCGGAATTCCGAGAACAGTGGAAGAGTTCCGAAGCATTTTTAAATGTCAGCGGAATGCCGAGAACAATGGAAGAGTTCCGACGCATTTTTAAACGTCAGCGGCATTCCGAGAACAATGGAAGAGATCTGAAGCATTTTTAAACTTCAGCGGAATTTCGAGAACAATGGAAGAGTTCCGAAGCATTTTTAAACGTCAGCGGAATTCTTAGAACAATGGAAGAGTTCCGAAGCATTTTTAATCTTCAGCGGAATTCCGAGAACAATGGAACAGTTCCGAAGCATTTTTAACTTCAGCAGAATTCGGAGAACAATGGAAGAGTTCCGAAGCATTTTTAAACTTCAGCGGAATTCCGAGAAAAATGGAAGAGTTCTGATGCATTTTTAAACTTCAGCGGAATTTCTAGAACAATGGAAGAGTTCCAAAGCATTTTAAAATTTCAGCAGAATTCCGAGAACAGTGGAAGAGTTCCGAAGCATTTTTAAACTTTAGCAGAATTCCGAGAACAATGGAGGCGTTCCGAAGCATTTT